>NC_136065.1:298436996-299181996 GCF_964261635.1 Lissotriton helveticus | reverse complement strand
GTAAAAAAACGGGTAATTGTTAGCTAATGCACAGTTATGTGCTTAGTATATCTGGTCTATCGGATATTACTTTGGCCAATTCTTTGCAAAATTTTCATCCAACTAGCCAGCCAAAGAATACCCGTCTCTTTAACTAATGTTGGGTGGAGCGGTTTTCAGAAGAACACACCGTAAATGTCACTGCTGGTTATGCCAGGAGATCGTGTTATTTACAGTTCACAGTATAAAACTCCTCACTCAATGTTAAATTTCCATGGATACAGAGTCCCTTCATATGTATTCCCCAGTGGCCTTCCTGGGAGGCAGAGAAGATAGGATATGTATATGTTTGTGTGTAATTATTGCAAAATGGGAGTTAGCACTATGTAGTTATAGTTAGGTCAGAGTGTCCATAAGAAGAGCATTTTTTGTTTCGCAAATAACTTTGGCGCATTTAAACAAATCTTCACACCACCTTCCCAAAAAAGTTCATCCACCTCAGTTATTTCCTTGAAAGGTTTGGAGTGATCTGTCAAGTAGGAGGCCAAGGAAAAAGCCACCTCAAAACAATTATGCTGCTAAACTGAATAACACTAAATTTGGCAGAAAGTTATACCTATTCACTAAGAACCTTCTTTACATGGTTTGGAGCGAATCTGTTCAGCTGTTTTTGAGAGATTCACATTTGAAGAGCTGCTTGGGATGATCATGAAGGGGTAAAATTTATAGTGATAGCTGGACGGTTGGTCCCACGGAGTCCCAGGGTACCATACATTTAAAAATTAGGGCCTCTGATTTGGGAAAACAGCCTTTTCTCCTGCCTGCATTTTCCATAGGTATCCTGCTGTATCGAGCAATCTAATTGGCTTACTATAGGAGAGTAGGGTCTGCTTCCTAGGGTCACCCCCACTTTTTGCTGTGATTCTCTGATTTTTCGACTTTAGTGTGGCTGTGGGCCTGCTAATCAGACCCACAGCCCAGCTGTTCTCTCTCTAAATTGATACCATGTACTTTAGGTACATACCAGATTGGTTACTGGGTCACTCTTGTGAGCCCCTGTATACTGTACCATAGGTACCCAGGGCATAGGTGTACCCTAGGCCTACCAGGGGCTGCAGCATGTATTGTGCCACCCCTGGCTTGCTTTCCAAACTGACACCACAGGTCTGTTCACACAGCCTGGTTAAGGTGGTGTAATATATATATATATATATATATATATATATATATATATATATATATATATATATATATATATATATATATATATATATATATATATATATATACACACACACACACCTATAAGTCACTCCTAGGGTAGGCCTCGACAACCCTGGAGGCAAAGTGCTTGGTTTTATGTGAGAGGGTGCATGAGCTGAGCCCCTTTGCAGCTTTCGGAACCCTCTCCTTATAGCTGTTCTATGATATAGCCATACCATATACTCTTAAGTGCATTATAATCCTTGCGGTTAATGCTAACTTTGGTTTGGCTTTATCTAAACAAGTTTTGTACGTTGTCAAACACTTTGGAATACTGCCCCCACTCGCCAATTCTGGCGGCGGGGGTACCATTCCACCCTTCTAGAGGGAAAATACATGTATGTTACTGCTTTACCCGGTTAAAGTTAAACCGAGCCTCTGCATCACAAAATGGATGCTGCTGCCACTGACACGAGTCTGACCTCCTGTTGCTGGGGGAAACTCCAGCAAGGGCAGCCTGGTCAATATGTTTCCTGTCCAGGGAGGTGCCAGCACCTCCCCAGACAGGGGTTTGGTGTATTGGGGCAGGGAGGGCTGCATTCAGTGAATGCATCTAGACACTGCCTGGGGCACACAAGGTGCTCCATGCATAGCCCAGTTCAACTAACGTCTCAGAACGACGCCGGACCTCCACACATACTCCAATCCAACTGAACCAGAACCCCTCACTTCCAACTAACTTCTCAGAACGACTCACCGCCTCTGACCCCCACAACTCGACTCTATCCCTTCCCAAATCCCCCCCACTTTCTCCACCCCGCCACTACCTACACTCCCGCCGCTCCTAGCTCCACCTCCTGCCGCGATCTCTCTCCACCCACTCCCTGCTCCCTCCCTCCTGGCCCCCACTCCTCCCTCAACATCTCCCCCCCACCCTCTGCACTCAAACTACTCCTGACATACACCCCTCCCTCATCATCTCCCCCTCCCTCAACATCGCCCCCCCCACTCCCTGCACTCCTGCTATTCCTAGCCTTCACCCCTCCCTCAACAGCTCCCCCCATTCTCTGCACTCAACCCATTCCTGACCTACACCCCTCCCTCAACATTGCCCCCCCACACCCTGCACTCCCGCCAATCCTAGCCTTCACTCTTCCCTCAACGTTTCCCTTTCCCCCCCCACCCTTAGCACTCCCGCCACTCCTGGTCCCCACTCTTCCCTCAACATCACCCCCCCCACTCTCACGCCCCAATACCACACTTGCACCCCCGCAACGACTAGTCTCAACACGTCTCGCAATTGCCTCACCCCCCCTGACACTGATTACCCTTCCAATAACTCTAACCCCGTACCCAACGGCACGCTGGACATAATCACGACCACCCTCCTCCAAGTGAAAGAAGAACTCCACATGCTCAAAGAGTTACTCCTCACGCACATCGAGCACCCCCCCCCACACCACCACCTCTCAACTAATAAACAACTCCCCCGCACATCCTAGTCACCCCTTACATAGGACCTCTATCTCCTCTCGCAATATCTCCTCTCGCAATACCTCCAACGGGCCGCAGCGCACTAACAAGACACACCCACTCGCGCCTTACATTGGACCTCTATCCCCTCTCGCAATACCGCCAACCGCCCCCAGCGCGCTATCAAGACCCTCTCGGACCGCGACATACACACCCTTCTCAGCACATATGGCCCGGCAACCCAAAAACGCTTAGCCACCATCACATGGTTAACTGAATCCTCCAATCCTATCATGGATATCCTAGTCCCCCCCCCCCCCCCCCCAACTACTGCATCACTAGACTTGACAGGTCCAACAAGACTGGTGGCGGAATCGCTTGCATTTGCAAGAGCAACCTCTCTATTAATAAGGTCACCGCCCCTTCTCTTACCTCCTGTGAATACTTCTGCCTTGATGTCATCAGTGAGAGCAAACCTGTATGTTCACTACATATCATGTACCACCCCCCGGGGGACAACCTCATCTTCTCCCAACAACTCATGGACACAATGTCAATCAACGCAGGACGGCAAAACACACAAATTTACCTTGGTGACTACAATCTTCATTGGAATGACTGCAGTGACGCAGTAGTTAATAGCATCAAAAATTTCCTTAACGCTTCTGACCTCACTCAAAGTGCGCCCCTTTTTGTATCCGGACCGTCCAGGACCTTATTCGACCGGTCCGAGCTAACTGAAGTTAACTAGTGAAAAAGGAAGTCACCTGTCAGCCCATGCCACCTTTCAGTGCATCCATCACTGCCCAGCCCTTGTCTCTCCTGGTCTCCCTCGCCCTGATGAAGATGCAGCCTCATTAGGCCCAGCATCGAAACGCGCGTCGGCATAACCTATTTGGATGGCACCTATGCAGCACAAGTTCCAATACCATCAACTACTATTTGCCTCCATACCTGTTTTGCAGTCTCCAGTGGCCATTGTTTAAGATCACATTTCCCTGGACTGCCATGTCTCTATGCAAGATTGGAGTATGAATGAGCTGAATGCCTGAAGTGGTGAAAGTGAATGATTGTTTTGGGTGACTGAGGGAGCATGTGGGACCCGCTACTATGTTTTTTTATGTAAACCTTTGTATCTAGGAAATGTCATGATCTCATGCCTACTTTGAATGAAACTTTTTTGTACTGTAAATAAAATATATATATTTCTCTAGAAAGTGGCCTGAATCCTAAATTCACACATGTACCGCTCAGACAGGTTTCCTAGTCACTTGTCATTCCTATAAAAGGATCCCCTCGCGGGACCTCCCAATTTGCCCTGGCAGGGTTTCTTGTTGTTTTTCTATTCAGTTGCTTCTTCCCCTCATTTCCTGCCAGCATCATTAAGTCCCCCTGGGGAACCCCCTTCTATTCCTATATACACCTGAAATCACCCAGCTACCTCACACATAAGTTGACAATTTCCGGCGGGTCCAGAACTACCAGAAGTACAAACAATCTTCTGCTGAAACCGAGAAGATTCCGGAAGGAAAAAACGTACAAACGCTCCTTCTCAGGAATGGCGCCTAGGATCTGGAACGCACTTCCTCCGGAAACCAGGCTCATCTCCTCCTCCCTTCTTTTCAAGAAAGAAGTCAAAAATATCCTTATGGTTAAATACACTTGAACAACTACGTTTGATTTACAATGCGTCGATCAGTATTGCCAGTATTATATTATTATATAGCCTATATATTCCTATGCACGGGTGTTTTGACTTGTATTAGACTAAAATGCTCAGAGTCCTGATCCCACATATATGTATTTTCCTCTATTTCTGTTTTATTTACATTGTTTTGGATGACCCAAGTCCCAACTAGGCCATGCTACCTCATACCTGTACTATTTGTATTATTGCGGCTTTGTACATGAACTTGATGATCTACATCCTTACTATGCTCCCTGTTCCCCTACCCTTCCACCTGCCTCTGTAAAGCGCTCAGTTATCTGCAAAGATCTTGTTCGCGCTATATAAAACCTTCAAAATAAAATAAATAAATAAAAAAAATAAACCAGTTGCTGGGGCACTCCAGCCCAAGCTCTGGCGCAAAACTGGACAAAGGGAAAGGGGTGTAACCACCCCCATCTCAGGTCCACCCATAGGAGGGACCTAGGCAGGTAATCCAGCCCCCATCCTTAGTAGAAGTATAGGAGCTGTGTCCCCAGGACTTTAGATTATCCTGGAATGAAACTTTGATACAGAACTCTTGGACCTTCGACATTCTATTCTGACTAGAAGACGGAAGACATCTCCATTGTGACCACCCTGTTCAAACGGGCACCAACAGCAACTTTGCCGGTCTGCAGTTTCAAGGCTCCCGCCGGAACCCAAAGACTCTGTGACTAAAGAACTGGACTTCCAGACTTCTCTGAGCCCGACCCACATCCACAGCAAAGCTGAGACCCGTGGCGGACACGAGAGATGTGGGACCGGACATCTTGGACATCCTGCATTTTGCTACCTGCACTCCTTTTCTGAAGCCTCAGTGAGTTGTGCATTGGGGTACGCCTTCATATTTGTGCTCGAAGCATCTTCCCGGTTGCTTGCCCGTTGGCTAGTGAGCCCCCTGAAGACCCCATCTTGAATCTAACTTGCGATCCTGGTTGCTCCAGGCTTGTCCCAGCTTCCCTGCAAAGGAGAAGCGCCACAGACCTTGCTGGTCTCCAACAGAGTCAATCTCTACATCCTGCGCGGGTTGCGGTTGCCAAGGCTTGTTGGGTCCAATCCGGATATAGACGCTGCAGTCATCTAGATCCATCGTGGAACAGCTCGAATCCAGCTCCTGGTCATCGTTGATGCCTCCTGGACCTCGTGGCTGAAGAGACAAACTCACCTTCTTCCCCTTCAAGCATGCAACATCGCCTGGTTCCTTCCTGGTCACTGGCTAGTGACCCAGATTCTGTCCCCTCTGCTTTCAGGTTCTTTACATCTCCGATCCACCCTTGGATCCACCTGGACACTTTTCCTCTGGTCGCCTGCAGCACTTCTTTGCAGCTCTCAATAGAAAACGACGACGAAACCAGACATCAAAAGACACCTATGCAGCCGGCTTCCGTGGGTGAGGTAACACGAGCACTCTGGTAGTCTCGAGGGTATTGGCCCTTCTAGTGTCTAATTCTAAAAGGGTTCCAACCTAGTCCATTCGGAAGTGTCATTAACTTGTAACTTTGTAACTTTTACGTACTCCATAGAAAGTCAATGGAAGCCTGCGCCTGTGTTTGGACACTGCACGCGACTCCTGTGGGTCTCCTACTTCTTAACCTTTGGTTGCTTAGTGTAGCCCCAGCGATTCTACAGGCCCCACACCTGCTTTCTAACTCTAACATGGTACTTATACCACTTTCTTGGTATATGGTTAGTGAGGCCCCTAGGGCATAACATATACTGTGCAACTTATTGTGTATTAACTGTGTGACTTGTATTGTATTTTTACCTCTGACCTCATAAAGAGTGCAGAGGGGTTGTGTTTAGATTAAATACATATATATTTGATATATACCTTGTGTGGTGTCCATTCATTTGGTATTCAAGGGATTATATATGGTAAAACAACTTGCTTAACTCGCCTACTGAAGTCTTAGCCTGAAGACTGTTGGTTCATGCTACACTAGGATAGCTTTCTATAAGGTTGACTTTACAACAACCATCAATAAGGGTCGATTAGACTGGTACAAGGCGCCCACTAGAACTAGTAGACATCATATGCCAGGCTAACTTCTCACACTTGCCACAACTTCAAGAAAAAGTTTGCTGTCCCTGTGTCCTAAAGTAGTTAATAAAAAATATGAGGGGGCAGACTAGGCATCTGGAACTTGTGAGAGAGGGGAGACCCTGAAGGGCCCCTCCTCCAGGGTCCAAAAACAAACCATATTTTTGTCATGCTGTTGGTACAGCGGTACTCCTGCAGGACCCAGCACGGCTCTCGCATGAGATACCACAGTACTCTGGTGAGAGCCCCTACACAAGCAGCACTTCATGACACCGTGGGACATTGCAAACTTCTGTAAGTGAAGTATTGCACGTTTCTGAGGTACCATGAGTATGCTGGTTGTGCGACAATATCTTGGGAGTACAACAGTACAGTATTTTTTTAAATTTAAAACAATAAGAAAAATGTGAGGTGGGGTCCCACAGTGGATTGGCTGCAGGCCAGGCCCTGTGACCAAACCACCTCCAAGCACTGCCAAAGGCTGTGTCCCTGCAGACAACACACCACTGCACACAGCACCTCAGTGACTTCATTTTACATGTCATGAGTGATGTAATATATGAAGTCATAAGCAGTCCATGGGGGTACAAGTTAGTTCAGTAAACTATAACTGGTGATTTTCAGTTGTTTGGCTTTTAAATGATAGTTTTTTGTGTTACTTCAACACCTAAGTCGAACATCTCGTTAACCTTTTGGTTTTTTTCATTGAAAAAAAAAGATGTACATTTCTCTCTTTCTATCCCTCTTTTTTTCGCGAATTTCATGAAACTTAAAAATTTATTCTCTGTTGCTGATTGGGTGTTTTTGTTCTTCCAGGTATTATCAACCCTAAGAACCCAAAAGAGCCACCTAAGACCTTCAGCTTTGACTACTCTTATTGGTCACACACCTCAGTAAGTATCTTCCATCTTGTCCTACGAGCCTTTATATTCGTTCCCAACAACACTGTTGTTTGCTGCCTGGCCCTCCAGGTAAATCTATTTTTGTGATAGTTTGCATGCTCACTAGTGAGTGAGGGATGCAGGAGTTGCTATTAATATTGCAAACCTAGTCCTGGGCACTGATACATAGGTGTTAAAGCTGGATAAGGACTAGAGTGTTTCCAGTCAGTCAGTCAAAAGTACTTTATTCGGTTCATAGCAAAAACCATAAAAGTATGCTAAACATCAAAAGTCAAGACCACAATGAAATACAAAAGAAAATTGTGCAAATTAGCAATCCATACAGTACATTGTCATATTTAAAAACCTACACTAACGATATAGGTAAGGGAGAATTTCATTATATCTGCAAATATCATATAAAAAGACCATTAAAAAACGAAGAACAATTTTTAAAAAAGAGACAAAGCGCTCGTTCACAATTCATAGGTTCACCGCTATGTACAATAGGTCCACTTAATCTTCCTCTTGAGTCTCATAGCTATTGTCAAGAAATTCGCTATGTTAAAAATCTCCCAAACATTAGACAGCAGCTGTAGGTACAAAAGGGCAGGTTTAACTTGTCTAAAGCCCTTGTCTATAATAAGAGGAATAATGAACCTTTTGCGAATGGGGCGAAGATGTTCACAAAAGAAGAAGATAAAGTGCACAGTGTCCATAATGGAATATCAGTCACAAGAACAAATCTCCAGATCTATCTCCTTAGTCCAACCTGGGCGTTCTGTGAGAAGATGGAATTTGTTCAATCTGAACTTTGTCAATAAGAATCGATGATTAATATTATTAACGATTCTTAAATAGGGTTCTATTTCACTTGCCCTTACTGTTGGCTTACCCAGCTCCTTGTCTTCTCTGGCCAGACATGCCATCAGCTTGTATGTGTCTTTCTGAGAGTCTCAGTCCAATCAAACAAGCTTTTTTGTTCTGGGGTCTGAGGGCATCTTTGCTGCTGGTGTGCTGAGGACCATCAAAGATGGAAGAAGAGGTTTCACTTTCTTTATAAGCGAGAGCTGGTACCAGGCCTCCTTTTGCTTTTTTTGGCAATATATTCCTTGAGGGTGAGGTTTGTGTCTAGGGCAAATTCAGGCGACCTGGCTTTCAGTAACAATTGAGATTTGATGCTGTCAAAGTTTGTCATTGAGCCAGGTTTGTACTTTTTTTTTCCCGGAAATAACAAATTCTATCTGGTTTGGATAGAGTTAAAGGTAGGCACTGCGCATCCAGATCTGGATGATTTGCAGGGTTTGTTTAAGGAGTTAGGTGGCTGAAGCAGAGTAGACTTTCGATGAGTGTTGTGTACCATCGGCATATTGGTGAATGTTGATCCTATTCATGAGATCGTGGTCACAGCAGACGCATCTCTGACATTTGGGGGGGCCCATCTCCAAGATTACACAATAAAAGGCCTGTAAGGCAACAAGCACATAAGTCTCCACATAAACTATTTAGAGCTTCTAGCAGTTTTTCTAGCGCTCAAAGCTTTTCAAACTCACCTAAAAACAAAACTGTCCTAGTCCGAACAGACAACATGACATTAATTTATTATTTGCAAAAGCAGGGAGGGACACACAGTCTCTAACTGTCACAACTTGCTCAGACCATGTGGAGATGGGCAATTCATTACAGGATTTATTTTATGGCAGAACCCCTCCCAGGAGTAAACAATCAGATTGCTGACCTCCTCAGCAGACGGAGAAGGCAAATTCACGAGTGGGAACTTCATCCACAAATTCTCCTTCCATACTTTCAACAATGGGGATTGTCACAAATAGACTTGTTGGCCACAGCCGACAACACAAAATGGCCAAACTTCACCTCCAGGTTCCCACACCCGCTCTCAAAGGGCATTGCCCTGTGGATGAACTGGTCAGGGATATTTGCCTACGCTTTTCTACCTCTCCCACTCATTCCGTGTCTGGTTCGGAAGCTCA
This sequence comes from Lissotriton helveticus, assembly GCF_964261635.1. Taxonomy (NCBI): domain Eukaryota; kingdom Metazoa; phylum Chordata; class Amphibia; order Caudata; family Salamandridae; genus Lissotriton; species Lissotriton helveticus. The sequence goes on along the minus strand of NC_136065.1, from coordinate 299,172,720 downwards.
AGCAAACATCCCTCACACTAATTCTAGTAGTTCCCACATGGGCCCGTCAACCATGGTACACCACCTTGTCGAAGCTGTCACTAGTTACACATCAAAATCTACACCTCACCTCCAGGCTCCTCACAAAGAACCATGAAGAAATTAGACATCCAAATCCTAAAGAACTAAATTTAGCAATCTAGCTCTTGAAAACAGTTTGTTTATTTAAATCTTCCACCAGACTATATGAATATTCTAAAAGAAGCAAGAAAGCCTACCACTAGAACTTGATAAGCAGCAAAGTGAAAAAGATTTGTTGTCTACTACAGTAACAACAGAATCAATCCTCTAAATGCTTCTACACAAAACATTATCTGTTACCTGTTGCACTTAAATCAAACTGGACTAGCTTGTACATCTATTCGTTTTCACCTGACAGCAGTAGCTCTGTATTTGCAGAACAGGCAACAGTTGTCACTATTCAGAGTTCCAGGAATCAAATCTTTCATGGAAGGCCTGAAACGAGTAATACCACCAAGGATTCCTCCTGCCCCAGTATGGAATCTCAACATTGTCTTTACAAGGCTCATGGGTTCACCTTTTGACCCATTGCACAAGTGCCCTTTGCAGTTTCTCTCATGGAAAGTTGCTTTCCTCATCTCAATCACATCATCAAGAAGATTTGGTTAGCTACAGGCATTAACCTTGGAAGAACCCTTCTGTTTGAGGCATGTGAGCTGTAGATCACATGCTTTGCATACTCCTGCCATCTGGTGCTTGATACGGATGTTTGCAAGTTGTTTTTCTTCGAAAAAGTCTTTCCAGTCACGAGGTAAGCGACTCCTCCTTTTGGTGATAGTGCGCATGGGCATTTACTCCATTGTTAAATAGTTTTTTTCCACCATTGGGTTCAGACATGTATTGCTGTGCTCCGGTTCAAAACTGTTCTTCGGGTTCCCCTAGGTGCGCAATCCACTCTACCCACGTCAGTATTGTTCCGAACATGTTTCCCACTTTTCCGCGTATCGTATCCGTTGAAGAAAACCTCTTTTTCGATCGGAAAAATTCAGGAATGCTGTCAGGCCTAACCGCGTCGGTCCACCTCGCAGTCGATAAAACTGACTCCATTCAAATTCTGCCCTCGGTGCCACACAAAGTGTCCACCCACCGACTTACACAGTGTGCAACTTGTGCTTGTTTCCGGAGCTCAAAGGACAGCGACTCGTGCAGATCGTTCTGATCGAAGAAAACGCTTTGCGATCATCTGGCTCGACGTTGCGAAATGCAGAGCCGAAAAGTCGAATACACGCGACATCTTCGGTGAAGGATCCGAGCACGAATTCGACGCACAAGGGGCTAAAGAAGAAGAAGAAGAACTTGCATCTATTCCAGAATCGGACTCCGAGATGGAAGGCGACTTACTACGAGGTCAACGTCCTGTGAGTACCGAACACCCCTTGCCCCAAGATCCAAATCAGCCCAAGCAAAAGGCTTTGGTGCCCAGAAGATTTTTCTGACACCCCGCCCTCTGGCTCTCCACCGAAACACACCGCAAAGCCTTCCGGCACAGGATCGAGTCTGCCAAAGTCAGCCACCGAGCTGAAACCTTCAGACTCTAACCCGAAATCAGTTTCGTAGCCAAAATCCTTGCCACCAAAATCAAAGACCGCTTCCGACCTGAAACCTTCTGCGCCGAAAAGCCATTCCATGTTGGCACTGAAGTCCTTTGTGCCGAAAACCAAAAAATATTCCTCCGGACCAACAGGATCCGAATTTCGACGTCCCAACACCCGAATCGGACTCCAAACAGAAGGAACTTTATATTAATCCAGATACAGGATATGTCCTTACTAAACCGCCTCAGAAGCGCAAACCTCAGTCAGAGGACACACTTCATCATATGCCTATGAAGAGGAAGAATGTAGGTACCTAACCCCTCTCCTCCTCCTCCTCATCCATCATCATGTTCCCCTGCACTACGTTGCCCAACATTGGAGCATTTACTCATTACACCAACTAACTCCACAATCACCTAAAGATGATGATGAGGGAGATTGGGGGGAGGGACAATATTTTAACAATAGATCCCTGGAAGGATTAGAACACTGATTCACCCACAGATAATGGCCCAGATCTTTACCCTGCGAAGCCTTCCCCTCCTGACAACAATATGGGATATCTAGAATTTCTTACTAGAGTCGTAGAATATCATGTAATACTGTTACATAAGGAATCTCTAGAGGAATATTTGAAACGCTCAGTAACACACAAAGGATGAGCCACACTCCGTATGGTCAAAGGTATGATGAGACATGCTGATTATATTTTTAAAGACCCTGTGTGTGCTCGTATTCTCACCCTCCGAATAGCCACAAAATATAAGCCTGCTCCCTCTGATCCAGCTTTTATTAAAGGGCAGTTACCACTAGACTCTTTGGTTGCCTCTAATGCCTGTAAACTGGCCAATACACAAACTACAGGGGATGCCCCCCTCCAGACAAAGAGTCAAAACTGTTAGACGCCTCTTGTAAAAGAGTGTCCGCCCAAGCAGCAAATCATTGGCACCTTGCCAACACAGAGGCCCCACTAGTCAGGTATAATAGAGCACACTGGGACGAAATAGAGAAATTGCTCCAATAACTCCCAGATGAGCACAAAACAAAAGCTCAGGTTTTAGTGCAGGAAGGGAAGCTCATCTCCAATTCATCAATTAGATGTGCTTTAGATGCTGCTGACACCGCAGCTAGAGACATCCACACTAGTGTGTTACTAAGGAGGCATGCATGGTTGAGGATTTCTGGTTTCAATACCGAATTTCAATAGTCTATTTTTTTTTAAACCTATTTTCTTTGTCAAATAACACTTACAGGGCGGAGCTCTGTGACCCAGAGACTAACATAGCATCAATATACATAATTTTGACCTCGACAATTTTCTCATATACACAGGAAAAATTAAAGGGCATTGCAGTTGAATCGAAACCGAAAGGAACCCCCCCAACCCCATCGCACTGTCAACCATTCAAGGGCAACATAACCAGTCAATGCCACAAACCTTCGTTCACTTTGTGTCAATTCCTATGGGCTACAATCCCACCATGTGTGTATGGGGGGCACACCAGAGGAGAGGGGAGAGACTAAATCCGGTCTGAGCACTGGGTAGGGGCAGGTTCTAGCTCCGGGTCACGATAGTCCACCCAGCGCTTCCAGGTTTTGTAGTGCTTATAAGAACACCCCCTTGCTACGAAAATGGGAGCCTCCAAGCCCATACAAAAGTCTAGGCCATTCTTCCATGCAGAGACGGAGGGTGCCACTGTTGCCTTCCAGGCTCTGGCAATGTCTTGTTTGGCTAGGGTAAAACCTAAAAGCATAAGATGGCGTTTACAAACATTGCCCCCAATACTTTCCATGATGAGCAGGAGAACCAATTTGGGCGAACAGGGAAGATCCCAACACAGAAATTCTGAAATGCTGGCCATAACCCCCCTCCAAAACCGTGCTAGTGCGGAACAGGGCCACACGGTATGTAACAAGGTACCCTCCTCATCCGCACAGCGAAGAGACACCGGGAAAGCCACCATGCCCGCCCTCCACAGCTGGACTCTGGTGTAATACACTCTATGGAGGTATTTAAACTGGATGAGCCGAAGGCTCAGTGCAATAGCTGCCCCACGTGGGGAGGTCAGAGCCTCCGTCCAATCTTCCTCCTCCATCGGGCCCACATCTCCCTCCCATACCTCCCGGAGATGCTGCAGGGACGGGGAGCTATATGTGACCAGGGACTGGTAGATTTTGGAGATCTTGAGGTCCCGTAGATCTTCCATGAATACTTTTTCTTCCACCAGGCTGAACTCCGCCAGTGCCTCCAGTCCTCCAAGCTAAGGGAAATGGCATGTCAGAATTGCAGATATGTAAAAAATTTAGTTTTTGGCATTTGGAAATCTTTTTGCATGTCTTGAAAGGATTTCGACGCAGGTCCCCGCATAACGCCCCCCCAAAGTAGAAATCCCAATAGTGTGCCAGTCGCGGAATTAAGGCAAAGCTGCCAGCTGCGGCAGGTGTCCATTGTGCCATAGAGGGGTCTCCCGGGTCAACCTGTTCCACCAACCTATCCTCCAGAATGCCTCCCTCCAGATCTGAAAGAGGAGCTGTGTGGCAGACGGCAAGGAGCGCCTCAATGGCGCGGAATATAGAATCGTATGTAAGGTATGGTCACCCATGCACCGCCGTTCAACTGTATACGCTGGATCCGACCTATCCCCGTACCACCATTCGTTGAGGACCAGCAGATGCAAAGCCATATAGTACAAAAGAATATCAGAGGTAGCCAACCCACCACAGTATGTGGACTGGGAGAAGGTACATAGGGCCACCCTAGCAGCCACGCCACCCCTTAGGAACTGACCCAAAGCATAATTGAACTGACAGAACCATCTAGGGGGAATAGGATATGGATGGCTTTGCAGTTGGTAAAGTAAGCACAGGAGAGAGACCATCTTGAAAATGGCTGAACGACCATAGATAGACAAAGGCATGTGGGACCAAGTTTTAATGTCCTCGCGTAACCGATCCCACACCAGCGCCAAATTTCTGTCCCAAGATGTGGTTTGCGAATCTGATAGGAACACACCCAGATATTTCATCCCCCCGTACACCATCTGCACCACGGATGCCCATGCGCCAAGATCGCCCTCCACGCCCAGGACCCAAAGGGTAGACTTCGGCGGGTTCATGTAGAGGCTGGAGGTCTCCCCGAAGACCCGCATGATGCGCAAAACCCGCGGGCCCTTCCTGTTTAAGTTGGTAAGGAAAAACAATACATCATCTGTGTACAAGGCTATACGATCTGACAATCCATCCGCCCATTCTAGACCGGTCACCTGAGCGTCGATTTGCACCCAGGCAGCCAGGGGCTTCATGGCGAAGGCGAACAAATAGGGAGACAGTGGGCACCCTTGTCTGGTGCCTAGATCGATGGAGAAAACCGATGAGACAGAACCCGCCACGCGCACAGATCCCGTCTGGTCGGTATATAATAGAGTAAGATAAGACCGCAAACGAGGCCCTATGTTCAATCTATGCAGAAGTGCAAATAAATACACCCAACTCCGAGAATCAAATGCACGGTCCATATCCGCAAGCTGAAGTGCCACAAGCTCCCCCCAGCCCCTAATTGTCGCAGTGGCTACGTGTGCCCGACGGATATTATGGCCGGTCGCCCGCTGGGGCATAAACCCGGCCTGATCTGGATGAACTAGGGAGGAAATATGAGCCCGAAGGCGGTTGGCCAACGACTTGGCCAGGACCTTTGCCTCTGCGTTAAGGAGGGAAATAGGGCGATAGGACGCGTGGTGTTCGGGAGGTCTCCCGGGCTTGTGGAATAATACCACTTCTGCATGCCTCCAGTCACTGGGCAGGCGAGCCCGCTTCCTAGCTTCCTCCACCACCTTGCGATAGTGGGGGCCTAGCTGTAAGAAAAACTGCTTAAAAAAATTTGTTTGGGAAACAATTTGGTCCCGGAGTCCTCCCGGGGTGTAACTCCCCAAGAGCAGCACCCAGCTCGTCCTCTATAAGTGGGCGATCCAGCTCTGCACGAACATCATCTGGGAGGCCCCTAGGTGGGAGGTCGTCCAGGAAGCGGCCTATCACTTCTGCCGATAGGCATTCCTTAGGGGCATAGAGATCCGCATAGTGCGTCGCAAAGCTGTCGGCAATAGCCAAGGGGTCTAATATAGGTGAACTGTCCGGTCCCACAATGCCCGGGAGAGCCAGGGAGCCCAGCGACCCCTGAACCAATCTGTGCAGCAGCTTGCTCTACTTATCTCCCCACTGGTAGATCCTGCTCCGGGTCGCCAACCATGCCTGGCAGGCTTAGTCTAGCAGGAGATGTGAATAGCCCTGTTGCTTATGCCGAGCAGCAGTTGGCGGCTGACCTGCCGCCCCCCTTCCTCCCTGCTGCGCTCCTCTAGGCCCAGAATTTCAGCTTCTGCCTGTATAAGAGACTCTCTGCGCATCCTGCGGGCCGCGGCACAGAAGGAGATGTCCACCCCACACAGGGTGGGCTTCATTGCCTCCCAAAGAGGTTCAGCCCCCCGCACCAACCCAACATTGAACAACAAATATTGATCAATGGCCTCTTCCATATGTTCCCTGTAGTCTTCTTTCTGGAGGTTCCAGGTCGAGAGGTGCCACAGAAATGGCCCCAATAGTCTATTTTAAATGGTCCATTTGACTAGAAGCATCTTTTTGGGCCCGAAGGTGATAAATCATTGGAAAAAAATGAAAATGGAAGTGGCCAAGTCTGAGAGCTCTGCAGTCTCCTTCTAATTGTGGCTCCTTTTGTTGCTCCTTCAATCGTGCAGGGTCGAAAACTATGTCCGAGAATACTGCAACCTGTACAAAGGCAACAATCAATCTTCTTCTTCAAGAATCTTCTTTAGAGGAGGATACAGAGGTAACAATGTCAAAGGTTCCACAGCACGGAATTCCCCCGTCCTGAACAAGCAGTGCCTTGCCTACACTTCCCACCGATCATTTAACACCTGTCTGGGACGTCTTCTACAATTCCTCCCTATTTGGCAATCTATAACCACAGACAAATGGGTGTTAGGAATTATCCAACATGGTTATTGCCTGGAGCTTAACAGTTCTCCAAACATTCCTCCATGCTCTCCCAAAATGTCACCAGAGCATTTACACCTACACCTACAAGAAGTACAGTCTCTCTTGTTAAAAGGAGCCATAGAGTCTGTACCGTTACAATATCAAGGGTTAGGCGTGTACTCCCTGTATTTTCTAATTCCCAAAAAGGATGGCTCCTTGAGACCTATTCTGGACCTCCGAGAACTAAATCACTACATACTGTCAGAGCATTTCCACCTGGTGACACTTCAAAAAGTGCTCCCACTTCTTCAACAGGGCGACTTTGTCTACTCTAGACTAAAGGGACGCATATTTCCACAATCCAATTCATCCTGCTCATCGCAAATACCTCAGAATCATGATAGCGGGTCATCATTACCAATTCAAAGTACTACCGTTTTGAGTCACAACTGCTCCCAGGGTATTTACCAAATGCCTAGCAGTAGTTGCAGCCCATTTCAGAAGACCGCACATCCATGTCTTCCTATACCTGGACGACCGGCTCATCAAAGCCAGCACTTACTAACACACTGAAGCCACTCTTCACTTAGTGCACCAACTAGGGTTTACAGTGAGTGTGTTGAAGTTTAATCTACAGCCTTCCAACACACAAACCTATCTAGGAGCTGCAATAGATGCTCAAAGAGCTCTAGCCTCTCCCAATACAGTCATCATTCTCATTATACAGCCCCCTTCTCACTCCGTTTCAACACAACCAATTATTACCAGCAAGAGTATTCATTCAACTGCTAAGGATGATGGTGTCTTGCATCATAATTGTTCCCCTTGCAAGACTGCACATTCGTCCTCTTCAAGAATGCCTAGCGAGTGAATGGAACCAGTCGCAGGGTCAGTTGACTGATCTAGTGTTGGTAGATGGCCGCACCATCGCTCTCTGCAGTGGTGGTGGAACCTACAAAATTTATCCAAAGGGTGGCCCTTTATCGACCCAGTTCCTCAGACTGTGCTACCAGCAGATGCATCCCTCACTGGTTGGGGTGCTCACCTACACAATCCAAGGGTTATGGAGTATAAAATATAAGATCAATCATGCCATTTGTATAGCGCACTACTCACCCGGGAGGGTCTCAAGGCGCTTGGGGGGAGGGGTATGCTACTGCTCGAACAGCCAGGTCTTGAGTTGTTTCCTGAAGGCGAGATGGTCCTGGGTCAGCCGAAGGTGGATGGGGAGGGAGTTCTAAGTCTTGGTAGCCAGGTAAGAGAAGGATCTTCCTCCGGCGGTGGCTCTTCGGATGCGTGGTACAGCTGCGAGGGCGAGGCTGGTGGACCGTAGTAGGCGGGTGGGCGTGTAGAAGGTCAGGCGGTCGTTGAGGTACTTGGGGCCCAGGTCATGGAGAGACTTGTGGGTGAGGAGCCGGAACGTGATCCTCTTGTCGACGGGGAGCCAGTGCAGGTTCCTCAGGTGGCTGGAGATGTGGCTGCGTCGGGGGACATCCAGGATGAGTCGGGCGGAGGCGTTCAGGATGCGCTAGAGTCTTTTCTGTAGCTTGGCTGTCCATATATATCACTTAGAGCTACTAGCAGTGTTTCTAGCTTTTCAAACTCACCTCATGGGCAAAGCTGTCCTAGTCCGCACAGACAACATGATATCTGTGTACTATATACAGAAACGGGGGACACACTCTCTTCAACTGTCATGCCTAGCACAAGCCATTTGGAAATGGGCTATAGACCACAAGATTTATCTCCTGGCAGAACATCTTCCAGGGGTAAACAATCAGATTGCAGACCTTCTCAGCAGACAGACAGCAAATCTACGAGTGGAAGCTTCATCCCCAGATTCTCCTCCCCTACTTTCAGAAATTGGGTTTTCGAGGCATATGAGCTGTAGATCATATGCTTTAGCATAGATCGCCATTTGGTGATGGGTCCGGATGTTTGCACTTTGTTTTTGTTCGAAGAAGTCTTGTAGTCACGAGGTAGGTGACTTCTCCCTTTGGTAATAATGCGCATGGGCATCGATTCCCTCCTTCGACGGTAATGTTATCAATCGCGATTCCTTATTAGACGAGCATTGTCTCAGTGCAGAAAGAATTCCATTGGAAAACTGAAGGCAGGCCGTCGGGCCTACCCGTGCTGACCCCGTTAGCAGTTGATGGAACAGATTCCATTTAAACTATGTCTCGGGTGGCGTGCTTCCATGCATTGATTTGCACGAAGTTTGCAACCTCTGCTTGTCCCCGGAACATGACGAAAAGGACTGCGACGTGTGTCGATCCTTCTGATCGAAAAAGTCACTTCATGATAGTCCGGCTCGGCGCCACGAAATGAAGCATCAGAGCGACTCGATTCCCGACATCTTCAGAGAGGATTCCGGTACCCAACACCCAGCTCCAGAGCCACAGGAAGAAGAGCAGGTCTCTGTGTCCCAAGCCGAATCCGACATGGAAGAAGAGGAAGACATCACTGCGGGACAGCGTACCAGGAGTACAGATCCCCCCCCCTGTGCCCATTCCACAGAAGACAAAGGCTCCGATCCCCCCTTCGCCCTCGTGCTCAAGTCGGCACCTACAAAACGTTTCCGATGCCCCGCCGCCCGGCTCTGAAACAGAAACAAAAGCCTTCTAGCTTGGGCTCGAGCCAGCCTCGCTCCGATGCTGAATTCACACCTTCGGCTTCGAAACATAAGAGCAAGATACCTTCGGCACTGAAGATTCCACCTTTGACGCCGAAAAGCTAGGAGCCGAAATCCTCGAAGGCCAAGGACTCTGAGCCGAAACCCTCCATGCCCAAACACCCAGAGCCGAAATTATCGATGCCCAAGGGCTCTGAGCCAAAACCTTCGCCCTGAAACCTCCACGGCAAAGACACTCTCTCCCTAAAGAGCTTCCATCTGATGAGCTAACTTTGAACCCAAAACAGAAAAAGCTGGTTATAAACCCTAAACAGGACATATTCAAGCAACCATTCAAAAAAAAATGGAAAGCTGACTTGCCAGAGGACCATCAAGCCCCTCCTAAAAAAGAAGACTATGGGCACTAACCCTTCTCCTCCTTATGTTCCACCTCCTTCTCCTCCTTATATTCCACCTCCTTCCCCCTCCTAATCCTAACTTGCTCATTACACCTATAAATTCACCACTAAGGCCTATTGCACCTGACCCACAGGATGAAGGGGATGGGGATGAGGATCAGGACACTGATGCTTGGGATGATTACCACACTGATCCAAATACTGGTAATGACCCTGATTTGTATCCCTCCAGACCTTCTCCACCTGATGACAACATTGGTTATCGTGAGCTCCTTAATAGGGCTGTTCATTACCATGAGGTAGAACTTCACATGGAGCCTTTAGAAGAGGATTTCCTTTTTGAGACACTTTCTTCCTCACAAAAAAATATTCATACCATGCCAATGCTGAAATGCATGGTAAAACACACAGATGAGGTCTTTATTGATCCTGTAAGGGCAAGAATTATCACACCTAGAGTGGATAAAAAATACAAATCTGCTCCTACCGATCCTATTTATATTAAAGGACAGCTGCCCTTAGACTCTCTTGTAGTCTCCAACGCACGCAAGAGATTTAACTCCCAAGCCACTGGAGATACCCCTCCTTCTGACAAGCAGTCCAAGCTTATTGATGCCTCAGGCAAAAGAGTAGCTTCACAGGCAGCAAACAACTGGTGCATTGCTAACACCCAGGTGTTGCTGGCACGTTATGACAGGGCTCATTACGATGAGCTAGAAAAACTCATACAACACTTGCTTGACCAGTACAAATCTAAGGCTGTTGACTTTATTCAGGAAGGGAAACTTATTACCAACACCTACATTAAATGTGCATTAGATGCAGCAGACACAGCATCTTGTGCAATTAACACCAGTATATTATTACACAGACACGCTTGACTCAGAATCTCTGGATTTAAGCCAGAGGTACAAACCTCCATACTTAATCAACCCTTTTACAAAGAGCATCTTTTTGGCCCAGCTATTGATACCATGCTGGAAAAGATGAAAAAGGACACAGGTCACAAAGTCCATGGGGGCTTTACAGTTGCCTGCCAGTAGAGGTTCCTTTCACCACTCATTTTACAGGGGTGGCTCAAAAACTATGTCCACTGACAATGCCTCCTCCTCTTACAAGGGTAACAATCAATCCCCCTCCTACAGAGGTTATTCTAGAGGAGGTTCTATCGGAAACCAGGGTAGAGGAAGGGGTTGAGGTAATTCCACATGTTCTTCCCCCGCAAACAAGGACTTCCCTCAGCTACCCCCGATCATCCCACTCCTGTCGGGGGACGTCTCTCCCAATTCCTAACTGTCTGGAATGCAATCACCTCAGACAAGTGTGTGCTACTAATTATCCAATATGGCTGCTGCCTGGAGCTTACAAACACTCCACCAAATATTCTTCCAAGAGCACATGCAATGTCACAGGAACATCTCACCTCTTAAAACAAGAGGTTCTATCTCGGTTAGAAAAACACGCTATAGAACCTGTTCCGTTAATACATCAAGGGACTGGGGTATACTCTCTGTATTTCTTAATTCCCCAAAACAACAGCACTCTCAGGCCTATACTAGACCTCAGACACCTAAACCTATACATACAGTCGGACCACTTCCACATGGTCACACTCCAACAGGTGCTCCCATTACTTCAGCAAGGCGACTTACTATCCACTCTAGACTTAAATGACGCCAATTTCCATATTCCTATTCACCCTGCTCACAGAACATATCTCAGGTTTGTGGATGATGGACAACATTACCAATTCAAAGTTCTCCCAATCGGAGTAACTACAGCACCCAGGGTTTTCACTAAGCACCTGGCAGTAGTCGCAGCTCATCTAATAAGACAGCACTTTCATGTCTTCCCTTACTTAGACGACTGGCTAATAAAAGCTGGATCACAACAAAGCTGCATACATCACACTCAAAGGACAGTCTAACTGCTTCACGACTTGGGGTTCACCGTAAACCTCACCAAGTCGCACCTCCATACATCCCACACACAAGTGTATCTAGGAGCCACAATAAACACTTGCAAGGATCTAGTGTACCCCAACCCAGTCAGGATTCGCAATATGCAAGCTATAATATCACAGTTTCAGCCTCAACACTCATTACCGGCCAGAGTGTTCATGCAATTGATCGGAATGATGGCTTCTTGCATCTTAATCGTTCCCTATGCAAGAATTCAAATGCTACAGGAATGCTTAGCACGTCAGTGGAACCAGGCTCGAGGTCAGTTATCAGATCTGGTGTTGATAGATGGCCGTATTCATCACTCTGCAGTGGTGGAACATACAAAACCTTTCCAAGGGAAGGCCTTTTCTCGATCCGGTTTCACAGATGGGGGCTAACAGAAGACGCATCCCTCACTGGTTGGGGAGCACATATGGGAAAACATACCATTCAGGGCATGTGGACTCTACAACAAAAACAACTCGACATAAACCAGCAATTTTTCTAGCATTGTCTAGTAGGCAAAGCGGTCCTGGTTCGCACAAACAAGACAGCCAAGTACTACATACAAAAGCAAGGGGGGGGGACCCACTCTCTAGAGCTGTCGCAGCTAGCACAGACCATCTGGAGATGGGCCATACCTCAAAAAATATATCTCCTTGTAGAACATCTTCCAGGAGTAAACAACCAAGTTGTAGATCTGCTCAGTCGTCCACAGCAGCAAAAACACAAATGGGAACTTCACCCTCAAGTTCTCCTCCCATTCTTCCTATGTGGGGCTTCCCAGAGATAGATCTGTTTGTCACCTACCTAAACACCAAATGCCCAAACTTTGCATCCAGACATCCACACCCATTGTCAAAAGGCAATGCACTATGGATGAATTGGTTAGGGATATTTGCTTACACTATTCCACCTCTCCCACTCATTCAATTAGTGGTACGGAAACTCAAACAACATTCCCTGACGCTTATCCTAGTTGCTCCCACATGGGCCCGACAACCCTGGTTCGCAATTCTGTTAGAACTATTAGTAGTTCCCCCACCAAAAACGATACTTCTCCCCCAAGTTCCTTCCTCAGAACCATGGAGCGATAAGACATCCAGATCCCAATCAGGTCAACATTGTGATTTGGCACCTGAAACCCTAGAGTTTGGCTACCTTAATATTCCGCCAGACTGTATGAATGTTATCAAATAGGCTAGACGCCCTACCACAAGAGCATGCTATGCAGCAAAGTGGAAGAGAGTTGTTGTTTATTGTAACAACAATCAGATCGATCCACTATATGCTTCAATACAAAACATGATTTGTTAACTGTTACACCTACAACGTTCTAATTTAACTTACACATCCATACGCTTACATCTTGCTGCAATAGCTGAAAATCTGGAAACAGCACTTGTCTCTTTTTAGAGTGCCCACTATTAAAACTTTTATGGAAGGACTCAAAAGACTAATTCCTCCCAAACTTCCACCTTCTCCAGTGTGGAATCTTCACATAGTCCTTACAAGACTCATGGGTCCACTATTTGAGCAGTTGCACAAATGCGAAATACAATTTCTCAACTGGAAAGTAGCCTTCCTTATAGCCATCACTTCTCTAAGAAGATTTGTGAACTTCAGGCACTAACTATGGAGAAACCATTTTTTGCAAATGCACCAAACCAAAGTGGTCCTTAGGCTAACCCCAAATTCTTACCTAAAGCTATCTCTGCCTTTCATATCAACCAATCTGTTGAGTTGCCTGTGTTCTTCCCTCAACCAGATTCAGTGGCAAAACGTCCCCTTCACACATTATATGTCAAGAGAGCATTACTTTACTGCATAGAAGGAACAAAGCCTTTTAGGAAAACTAAACCATTCTTTGTTGCTTTTGCTCCACCACATAAAGGCAATCCCATATCCAGGTCCGGCATTGTAAGGTGAATAGTTGGGTGCATTCAAATATGCTACATCAAAGCTAAACGCACACTAACGATTCTCCCTAGGGCGCATTCTTCACCCAAACTAGGGGCTTCTATGGCATTATTAGGAAACACACCCATAGATGACATCTGCAAAACTGCGACATGGTCTACACCACACACATTCACAAAACACTATTGTGTGGATGTGTTAGCAAAACAACAAGCTAGAATGGGCCAGGCAGTTTTACTAACACTATTTCAAACCACTGCAACAGCTACTGGTTAGCCACCGCTTCAGAAATACGTGCATTATAGTCCATGCTAAAGCATATGATCTATAGCTCATATGCCTCAAACGGAAAATGTTACCTACCCAGTATGCATCTGTTATTGGCATATAGAGCTGTGGTCATATGCACCCACCCGCCTCCCCGAGAACCTTTACTTGTTGCACTGATATCTTACTTAAATACAATTTACATGGACATCTCTATTACTTTACTAACTCAATCTTCACCCTTTATGGCAAAACAATCTGAGGATGGAGTCGATGCCCATGCGCACTATCACCGAAAGGAGGAGTCAACTACCTCGTGACTTCAAGACTTCTTCGAACAAAAACAAAGTGCAAATATCCGGACCCAACACCAGATGACGATCTATGCTAAAGCATATGACTCTACAGCTCTATATGCAAAGAACAGATTCATACTGGGTAAGTAGCATTTTCCTTCCCTCACATAGACCTGTTCTCAAAATGCAAAATGTCCAAGCTTCACCTCCAGGTTCCCACACCCGCTCTTCAAAGGCAATGCCTTATGGATCAACTGGTCAGGGATATTTGCCGACACTTTTCCGCCTCTCCCACTCATTCCGCTGGAAGTCCGGAGGCTCAGACAAACATCACTCAAACTGATTCTCATAGCTCCCACATTGGCACAATCAACCTTGGTTCACCACGCTGCTGGAGCTCTCAGTAGTTCCACACCAACAGCTGCATCTCAACTCCAGTCTCCTCACTCAAAGCCATGGAGAAATCAAGCATCCAAATCCCAGAGAAATGAACCTAGTGATTTGGCTCCTGAAGTCATAGAGTTTAGTTATTTACAGTTACCACCAGACTGTATGAATATCCTAAAAGAGGCTAGAAAGACTTCTTCTAGGGCATGTTATGCAGCAAAATGGAAACGGTTTGTTATCTATTGTAACAATAACAAGATCAATTCACTTGATGCATCGGTACAAGACATCATCTGTTATCTCTTACACTTACAGCAATCTGGACTAGCCTACAAATCCATTTGCTTGCATGTGGTAGCAGTAGCTTCATACTTAGAAAACAGACAACACTCCTCTCTATTCAGAGTACCAGTGATTAAGGCCTTTATGGAAGGATTGAAAAGAGTGATACCACCAAGAGTCCCACCTGCACCAGTATGGAACTTAAACATAGTCCTTACAAGGCTAATGGGTTCAACATTTGAACCAATGCCCAGGTGTCAATTACAATTCCTCTCATGGAAGGTTGCTTTTCTCATTGCAATCACTTCACTAAGGAGAGTCGGTGAACTTCAGGCACTAACTATACAAGAGCCTTTCTTTCAGCTTCACAAAGACAAGGTGGTTCTTCATACCAATCCCAAATTTCTTCCTAAAGTAGTTTCTGATTTTCATATCATTCAATTGAGTTACCTGGGTTCTTTCCTCAATCTGATTCTGTAGCAGAATGAGCTATACACATACTAGATATTAGAAGAGTTCTACTATATAATGCGGAAAGAACAAAAAAATTTCGTAAGACATAACAGCGTTTTGTTACTTTTTTGCCACCACACAAAGGCAATCCCATATCTAAATCAAGAATTGCAAGATGGATTGTGAAATGTATCGAAACATGCTATGTAAAGGCAAAAAGAACTTTGACAATACCACCTAGAGCACATTCCACCTGCAAAATAGTAGCTATTATGGCCTGCTTAGGGAATATTCCCCTACCTGACATCTGTAAGGAAGCAACATGGTCTACACCGCACACATTCACCAAGCACTATTGTGTAAATGTGTTAGCGAGACAACAAGCTAATGTAGGCCAGGCAGTGCTTTAAATACAATTTCAAATAACTGCAACAGCTACAGGTTAGCCACCGCTTTGGGAGTATACTGCTGTATAGTCTATGCAAAGCATGTGACCTACAGCTCTCATGCCTCAAACTGATATTACTTACCCAGTAAGCATCTGTTCTTGGCATGTAGAGCTGTAGATTCACATGCGCCCACCTGCCTCCCCGGGTACCTATACCTTTTGCAGTTTCTTACTTTACATACAAATGCATGGCCATCTCTAGGTTCTGAAACTGGGATGGTGCAATGAGCTAAAAAAACGGTGTTGGATCTGGCCCTGATCTCTTGACTGGGTGAGAGTACTCTGCTTAATTCAGAGACTCTGTCCATCACCACCCCTTGTTGTAAATAATTTTGTCCACCCTAAGCGTGGAAGGGTATACTCAGATGTGAGTCCCTTGCTCATTGCACCATCAGGATTCAAGCAAGCCGGGCCGAAGACGCCTGAAATGGCAGAAACCGGTCCCCGGAAGCTTGTTTCCTTCCCAGTGTAAGAATTGGCTTTTGTAGTCTGGTCTGCCCTGTTCCCATGATGCACTGGGCCAGGGACAGACTAATTTGCATACAGCCAGGTTCTGAAACTGGGATGGTGCAATGAGCTAAAAAACGGTGTTGGATCTAGCCCTGATCTCTTGACTGGGTGAGAGTACTCTGCTTAATTCAGAGACTCTGTCCATCACCACCCCTTGTTGTAAATAATTTTGTCCACCCTAAGCGTGGAAGGGTATACTCGGATGTGAGTCCCTTGCTCATTGCACCATCAGGATTCAAGCAAGCCGGGCCGAAGACGCCTGAAATGGCAGAAACCGGTCCCCGGAAGCTTGTTTCCTTCCCAGTGTAAGAATTGGCTTTTGTAGTCTGGTCTGCCCTGTTCCCATGATGCACTGGGCCAGGGACAGACTAATTTGCATACAGCCAGGTTCTGAAACTGGGATGGTGCAATGAGCTAAAAAACGGTGTTGGATCTAGCCCTGATCTCTTGACTGGGTGAGAGTACTCTGCTTAATTCAGAGACTCTGTCCATCACCACCCCTTGTTGTAAATAATTTTGTCCACCCTAAGCGTGGAAGGGTATACTCAGATGTGAGTCCCTTGCTCATTGCACCATCAGGATTCAAGCAAGCCGGGCCGAAGACGCCTGAAATGGCAGAAACCGGTCCCCGGAAGCTTGTTTCCTTCCCAGTGTAAGAATTGGCTTTTGTAGTCTGGTCTGCCCTGTTCCCATGATGCACTGGGCCAGGGACAGACTAATTTGCATACAGCCAGGTTCTGAAACTGGGATGGTGCAATGAGCTAAAAAACGGTGTTGGATCTAGCCCTGATCTCTTGACTGGGTGAGAGTACTCTGCTTAATTCAGAGACTCTGTCCATCACCACCCCTTGTTGTAAATAATTTTGTCCACCCTAAGCGTGGAAGGGTATACTCAGATGTGAGTCCCTTGCTCATTGCACCATCAGGATTCAAGCAAGCCGGGCCGAAGACGCCTGAAATGGCAGAAACCGGTCCCCGGAAGCTTGTTTCCTTCCCAGTGTAAGAATTGGCTTTTGTAGTCTGGTCTGCCCTTTTCCCATGATGCACTGGGCCAGGGACAGACTAATTTGCATACAGCCAGGTTCTGAAACTGGGATGGTGCAATGAGCTAAAAAACGGTGTTGGATCTAGCCCTGATCTCTTGACTGGGTGAGAGTACTCTGCTTAATTCAGAGACTCTGTCCATCACCACCCCTTGTTGTAAATCATCTCTAGTGTACACTTACTAACTCCATTCTCACCCTCTGCGGGAAAACAATCTGACAATGGAGTCGATGCCCATGCGCACTATCACCGAAAGGAGTCGTCATCTACCTCGTGACTGGAAAGACTGTGTCGCAGAAAAACAACTTGCAAACATCCAGACCCAACACTAGATGGCAGGAGTATGCAAATCATGTGAATCTACAGCTCTGCCTGCCAAGAACACATGCTTACTGGGTAAGTAACATTATCCTTCAGCTACATAAAAACAGGGAAGTTCTCCGCACCAACCATAAATTCATCCCCAAAGTGGTTTCTACTTTTCATATAAACCAATCGGTTGTTACCTGTGTTTTTCTGTAACAGAATGTGGTAAAAAGGGCTTTATTGTTCTACATAGATAGGACAAAAGACTTTAGCAATACGATTGTTTGTTGCATTTGCTCCACCTCACAAAGGCAATCCCATTTCTAAATCTGGTATTGCAAGATGGATTGTTAAATGCATTCAAACATGCTACGCTTAAGTTAAAAGAACCTTATCCACACTCCCAGAGCGCATTTCACTTTAAAATAGGGGCTTCGGTGGCCTTTTTAGGTAACATTCCTCTAGCTGACGTATGTAAGGCAGCTACATGATCTAAACCACACACATTTACCAAACACTATTGTGTAGATGTTAGCACGCCAACAAGCTAATGTAGGCCAAGCAATACTTAAACACTATTTCAAACAACTGCAACATCTACAGGTTCACCACCGCTTTGGGAGTATACTGCTTAGTAGTCTATGCAAAGCATGTGTATCTACAGTACAGATGCCTCGAACTTATAATGTTACTTATTCAGTAAGCATCTGTTCTTGGCATGTAGAGCTGTCGATTCACATATGCCCACCCGCCTCCCCGGGTACCTGTAGTTGGTGCAGTTCTTCATTATACATTCGTATGCATGGACATCGCTATACTACACTTACTTACTCCATTCCCACCCTCTTGCGGGAAAACAATCTAACAATGGAGTCCATGACCATGCGCACTTTCACCAAAAGGAGGAGTCACCTTACCTTGTTACTTGGAAAGACTTCTAACAAGAAAAACAACTTGCTAATATCCAGACCCAACACTATATGACAGGAATATGCAAAGCATGTGAATCTACAGCTCTACCTGCCAAGAACAGATGATTACCGGGTAGGTAATATTATCCTTCTGTGCCACGGGCTATTATGGCAGTATGTGCTTTTTAGACCAAAATATTGTAAAAAATCAATTATCTTTTTTTACTATTAGCGAGGGCGTAGCAGCTCCCATCGCAATATTTTATAAAAACCATGACAAATCAAAATAAGTATTGACAAAGCCAAAAGGCTGGCAGTTAACACTGAAGTGTGAAAAGTAGGCCTATATGATGCTCAGAAGGGAACAAAATCTACTTATTAAAGTCTGTGTTATGTATCGGTGTACCAGGCTAAGGATGAGCCTCTGGGTTGTTAAATTTTCAGTACTACGACCGTCAAGGTTTTCCACATGCATTGTGCAGTCGAGTTGTACTTCATAGAATTTATGTTAGTGAGAAGGAAGAGGAGAACTTTCAAATAATTGTGTACCATCATGTCAGCCCCGGGGTGGATAATTTCACTTTCTCAAAGTGCACTCATGCAATTTCTCGAAGTACACTATTGCACTTGAGCAAAGGCCAGGGAAGGTCTATTTGGCTTCGTAGCAGAAAGAATTGAGTGAAGATTGCTATCCTGTGTCTGAATCTGAGGTTGCCTACTTCAAGAATGTTGGCTTGGGTCTTCATGAAAAGAGTTTCTCAAAGGCAAACTGCCTAATGTAATTTTCTATCTTAGCTGCGGAGTCGAATGCTTTGAACCAAGACATCTTTTTTATGTTTGACAGATTATTTCAAGATGTTTAATTCCAGTATGTTACCATTTTATGAAATAACTTTAGTGATGCTATTTTATTGTAAGATGTTGGTGTTTTTAACAGCTAGAATTAGATCACCTAAAAAACACAGTACCAATATTGAGTAATTGCCAATCTGGAAATGATACCTGAGCTAGCTGTGTAAGGGCCTTGTGCATCCTTATTTTATCACTTAGCCCGTTAACTCTTTAGATCTGCTTTCAGGCGTTGCGTTATACACATTTATTATGTATGGTAGAGTGTCCTTTGCTCTGGAAGCTGTGCTTTCAAGTTTGAGCTTTTCCTTCTTGTTTAATTATCTAGATTTGTCAATTGGATCAAATGCTTATGGAAAAATGTTTGCAAGGTTGCAATCTGTATTGGTTGTTTGATGTTTGCATTGTTATGTTGGGAATTGAGAGTACAATCATAACTTGGTCAATTGTCTATAGTTTGTCTGAATCCTCACTGGATTATATCCATTTGTCCTTTGTCTGTTCTGCTTCATTTTGTTTATCTGTGTATGGTTTATTACTTCAGCTCCTTATGTACGGGAGGCATACAAATTGATACGTTTTTTCTCCATGGATGTTTAAATTGGTATACTTTTGCCTGCCTTGTGCATTGGGGACGAAGGTTTAGTCCTTTACTGAATTGGCTAGGGGTCTATCCTTTTTCATGGCCTTAAGATGCATTTGCAGCTCACGCTTGCCTGTTCTAAGAAAGATTATGAAGAGCAGACCTAGATTGTCCAAGGCTGGGAAATTTTTTGAACCTTTATGCTCCATGTGTTTATTTCATCCTGTAGTGCTGCCATGCTGGGTACTAATTCTGTTTACGGCACCCTCACTCACCTTTGTTATGATTTCTTGTATATTCTGAAGTGTGTGTCCCTGCAGGTGTGCCTTTCTAGTTGTACATACACCGAGACGATCTTAATGGCTAAGTCCTTGTTCAGGCTGATCGTGACAGCCGACTCTGCATTGTTCTCTTCTTTGGACTCCAAGCAACACCATAGACATAGAATGGATTCGGAGGCCTTCTGCGCAATTTCTCTGCTTTATTTGTAACTAGGGGTGGATGAAAATGTTTCCACTTCGAAATGTCATGAAAAATGTGTATTTTGAATGATTGGCTTTCCGCTTGAAATTTGTACAAAGTGTGCCCTCACTTACAAATCTCACCCGAGATACTGGCTCAATGTATTTTCCATAATGTTTCTAAAGTCCCTTGGCAAATGTTGCTAGCACATACAGGCACAGTGTACAACCAGTTTAAAAATTATCGCAAGACATTTTATCCTCAAACCGGTCTGCCTCAACTAAACATTATGCAAAAACTAAAGAAGAATGAAAAGTATCTGAACTACGTGAGACCAGAGATACGGATATTCCAAAAATGTTTTGCTTATGTAAAAACATTTATCAAGACCCAGAACACGGGTTCTCATGTTTCCTGAATATTTGTGTTTATTTATGTCAAGAATTTTCGTGTGCTGGCAGTACCAATTGTGTTTCACAAAACAGATTTGAGAAATGTGCACCCGGCTTTTAGTAAAGGGCTTGGTCACAGTGACTTTCTGTAGGGCCTTTCCATTTGAAATAATTTGTTGTGAAAGATCTCCTACAACTGTAGTGTTCAATTTAGTGTAAATCAATTGCCCTTGCATACTCTTTACAGTGAAAGGCATGCTGGCCCATATCAGTTCAGTGGTTGATTTTTAGGATCTGTGCCTCCAAGTGTTGTATTTATCATGTATTTGGAGTTCTACCTTCCTGGACTTCTTATGTGAAGGTTAGAAGCCGTTGAATTATGTGAGTGCTGGCTGATCTATCAATACTCACTGGTCATGGTTGTCCCATATTGCTTTTCTTGTGTATTTGTGGTGCTTTTGTGTTCATTTATTTCTGCTTTTGCACAGCACTATCATGGGGTAGCTCTGTCCTCTGAAAGGCTATGTGGCCAGAATTTCACTGAGATTTGCAAGTGATACTACTGCAATTCTGTGATATCGTTAATCAAGACACATCAGATCCATCGCTATAACAATGGAGGCTGCAGAAGAGCCACACAAATATTTCAATCTTCAGTGATTATTGATATTTGATCTTAGTTCTGATGATTATGCTGTTTGCTGGTCCGACAGTTTAGTATTCTCTATCTTTTCGACATTAAGTCAACTGAGTGTGACCTACTCTTCCTACCACCTTTCTTTTGTTATAACCCGAATTTTATTTTAAGGGAGTGAGCCTTCCTTCCTTTCATTAGGGAATTTTAGTTTCTACAGTGTGGCTTTCTACTTTGTAAGGTATTGTTTGGCCCCCAACCTGTATTTTATAGTGCAGACTGTGAGGACCTCAGGGTCTTCCTTTTCAGCAAATGGATTCCTAGTGATTCATTCTGCTGCAGTTGTGTGCTCTTTCTTGGAGTGCCTACTTGTGTCTTGTGCAGTAGTGTTGGCTGTCCATTTTAACTTAAGACATGCGCTATCACTCACCCTTATGAAATGCCTGCCTACATATTTTATGCTTGGTTACCTGTCCTGTAATGTAAAAACATAATCCATATTTGTAAAGCACAAACATATCACCCCTTGAGGTTTCAAGGCGCTGCGGGCCGTTGGGGAGTTTAAGTGAGCTATTACCCAGAGTCACATGGTTATGAGCTGCCGTCGGGGATCGAACTGAGAGCCCCGTGCTCCGGAGTCCTCCGCTCTGGCCTCTGCGCCAACCCTCTCCCTTTCCTAGTGTTTGTTTGCTCCTAGAAGTCAATTTTTGCAAGGTAGCTGCTATGCTTACATTCCCGTTTTCCCTTGAGCTGTTTCAAGTGAGTGCAAAGCTTTCTCTGAGATTAGGAGCAACCGCCTGGGGGTCTTGTAAAATCTTGCTGTAGAAGTTGCTTCAGCAGGCACTAAACGTATGCCAGTAGCCTTTTATTTTAGTCTCACTTGACCTATGGCTTGATTGGTGGAGATCCTCTTGGGGTGTAGACTACCATTTTCGTGCAAGGCTGGTGCTTACTTTTCTAACCTTTATTATTTTTTGTGCCTCGTATGGAGGTTTCAGTTGTTTGTGTGTGATGGCCTGCGACTCCAGCCTCTAATGGATAGCTGTCTAGTCTAAGGGAGTCTTTCCCTAGTATATTTAAATTTAGACTAATGTATCTGCAGCGTTCCTTTATTTGCTTTTTTCCCCCTTAAGTACAGTTTTGGGACAACTTCTAGTCCTACTACAGAAGCACAAACGTATCCCTCTTTTTGTACCAGGTTTGTGATTGCTTTTGTTAGAATCCCTTTCAGAGGCTACAGGGCACTCGGGGGCTACTGGGCCCAAACCTGGGGGTTGAGTCCTTTTATTCCTGATGTCCTGGGGCCTGACACACTATGGATCCAAAGCAACTGGGCCAAGTTAACCTTCTGCCCCTGACTCTCAGTCTTTGACGTGAACAAGAGGTCTAAGGCTCCCTCGGAGGGGAGGTGTGGATACGGATTAGTGGACTCAGGCTGACATCTCAAAGCACGCAGCAGCAGTAAAACAAACGTCCAGCCAAATACTCACTTTTATAATATTTAAAAAAAGATAGAAATATTTTATTTATAACTCTATTCATTCAAAGGAATAATACAACACAAACAATAACTAATTTCCTGTTGAGGATGGGGCTCTAGTGTTTCAGTGGCAATTTTCTTTCGCACTCTTTCCTCACAGTGCTATTATTCCCCATTCACAGTTGTCCAAATCTAGGGAATGCTCAACTAGCAGTCCTTTTCTCAAGAGTCCACTCTCACTCTTAAAGTCAGGTTAAAAAATGTCTTAGTGACGCAGTGCTTTCTGTCGTGACTCTCCCGGCATGATAGGCCCGAAACAAGCCTTACCCACTCTGGTAGGAGGGACGCGTGCACAGTCTTGGAGTGCATCCCATCCGCAGGTGCTCACAGCAGCTCCGGTCCTGATCAGGTGAGTTGGCTGCATGCTGACTCAGCTGCTGCAGTCGGCAGATGCAGGCTCTTTGTCTCTCCCTCAGTCATTCTCCGGCAACGTTTGGAGGTTTTCCTGCTCTCTTCCTGCAGGTTAAGTCTCCATGCTCCCTAAAGGAGCGGGCAGGGGTGATTCTGTATTTGATCTTGAGCTGGGATGGTGATGCTCCCACGGCATCCTCACTTTGTTCTAAAGGGTCAGGTCATTCACAATCCTCTTTGCTTCTAATAATTTGCGGGTCACCACTGCTCACAGTTTATGGGACCCTGCCTAATCAATATGGCACAAGTCCCCAGCAGCCCCTCCTGGCATATAAAGTTACTGCACAGCTGCCATGCAAGGCGTTGGCACTTACTGCACTGCAGTCTTTACTATAGTGACCTCTCTTAGAATATGGGGTTGCAGTAACAGTGTTGTGCAGGCTTCAGCCCTTTTCCGAAAGGCAGTCTTTTCCAACTTGGCCCCTTGTTTCACATGAGGTCGCTGCAATTGTGCCACTCAGGCTTCTGCCTTTACCATACGTAAATCTTTTCTTTGGCTATCTTCACTGCGTTCCTCTCCTGGCATACAGGGATCATCTACTCCGTTATGCACCCGGGCTACGACCCGTTCGGTGCAGCAGCTGTTTCCTCGCACAGGAGTCAACTCGACAAGGCTCCCTTGGCAAACAGGCAGGCATTAGTGCACCAGGCTCCAAGGGAAGTGATCTTGTTTCTTGTGTAATGTCCTCTCACCCAGCAGGGAGACTAGAAGGCCTTGGCCCCCAGTCTTGGTCACAGATGAACGTCTTGCACAGCTTCCCCTCCTCACACAGTCCTTCTGACTGCTTTGCCTATGGCAATTTTTGAGGTCTCAAACATCTCCTATTATAGTCCATTTCCAGGCACCAAATATGATTTAGGGTCTTGGTCTCTCTCTGAAATTTAATGTTGGGGTTCTGCTTCTTTCGAAGTACATACTCCTTCGCCTCCTTTTCCCCTTGAAAAGCCGTCTTGTCACAGTAGGCGAGACTTTGGAGCTGATAGTCTCACAATACAAGTCATGGGAGTGATTAGAGTTCACATGTGGATGTCAGCCACAGCGATATGTGCATCGTAAGGTTAATCTTGGACTCTCAGCCCTACTCTTTATGATTCCCTTTTCAGCCCCATGCATGCACTGCCCAGCACTGCCCCATCCCTGTATTGTACCCTTCGCAGGCACACACACATCCAGCATGGAGTCACCACTCCTGCGCTGTGCAGCACTTCACATCCAGCCAATGTATGCCAAAGGGCAAGTTATTCACACAACAGCGGAACTTCAAAAGGTGAGTGAGCCTGTCAACCTTACTTCAAGACACAGGTTAAAAAAGTCCTGTACACTCCTAGTGATCACTACATGGCAAGCTGCAACCGCTGTGCTTGTGCTGCTTAACTCCTGGTGAGGCGATAGCCTTTAACCACTTATGAGGGTAGTACTTGGGGCACCCCTCCCGGTCCAACATGACCGCAGTCCAAGAGACCGCCCTGTGTCATGGCATACTCATACATCCCTGTTTGCCGATCACAACAATAATCAGCATTAGGAATCCAGACATCTGTATAGTTGGGCACTCGGAGTAGGGGTACACATCCATTACCATGAAGAGATCTTTACTGGCCAACAGCTTTGCCTTCTTAATTAGCTGCTCCTCCTTTCTCTGATTGTCTTCCCTTGTTTGTACCCTAAAGCACTACACTTGCTTCCCTCTCTAAAAGGTGTTAATGGAAATGTTTGATGTATTCACTGTTGGTGTTTCTGTGAGCTAGTGCAAGCTTTCTTCCAGCATATTTCTTTTTTGGGTAAGAGGGATGTCTGCAGCAGAGTCCACTCTCCTGACTGTTCCAGTTCTGTTGCGGGACATGCTCCTGGCGATGTGCATATGTTGTGGGCATGCCTGTGACATGTTCTAGATGTCCCTGCTGTTGTGTGAGCCCGGCTAATGTCCTCTTTGGCTATGGCTCTTAAGCATTTGTTTTGTTCTCATACTGCCTTTTGAGGCAAGGAGAATAGATAGTGGTCTCTGAGAAGGAGTTGATTGCCTTACTAGTTATATTGATTGCGTCGGTACCATGTTCATTGCATCATCACCCGTTGGGACTGATCATTGCACTAACTTTTTATAGCATCTCTAAAGACCAGAGCTTTTTGTTAAATAAAGAATAAGGGTTGTCTCTGGTAAGTTTATTGCAAAACTTTGCAATCGCAAGTCCAGGTGTGCATCCATCAGGGATTTAAATGAAAACACAAGGCCATGTCCATTTAAGTCATTGGAAGTATTTGTAATGTTGGTAATTACTATTTGGCATACATTTTATTCGCATCTACCAAACTGCCTTTGAATATTTAAATACTTAAGGCCTCATTCACAAAGGTAAGGTGCAATTTTGAGTATGTTTACACCTTGTAGTAAGTATAGTACTTTTGGTATTCACAAACTCATAGTGTAAACTTACTGCAAAAGTACAAGTCTCCATCCTGAGAGCAATACAGTTGGCTTACTCTTGTGTTGGGTGGGGGACGTCTCTCACTAAACCATCCATGACCCATTCTAACCTCCCCATTTCTCCTCTTAAACCCCATCGCGTTTAGTAGTAAGTCTGCCCCTTTTCCCTCCCACTTCCTTGTGTCCCTCCCGCATTTACTACTAAAATCTATATCTATATGTGTAGACTCTATCTGGTTGAAGAACACTGCGCATACAAGTATAAGCTAAACTTGCATTTTGTAGTATGATTTGTGAGATCACAAAACGCATTACAAAGTGCAGGTTTGAGAATCAGGCCGATTATCTTAACTATCCAACCAGGTGCAAGCTTCCAAACACTATGGTTAAAAATACAGTTTGAAGGTGGTGGTCCCTCAGAGGGGCATAGTGTGTGTACTGTCAACACCATCTTAAGTCCTACTTCATCACCCCAGATGCTGGTGTGAACTGTGCCCACTTGTGTTCAAGTCTGAGATCTGGTCATTGCAGCTCTGTTTTCACACAGGTATGTAGTACAAGAATAACTACATTTATTTTTGGCTTGGTGGGAACACCCGATATTTCCAGCGGTGCTTGTGCTAGCAGCATCACTCATCAAACTCTTTCTGCGGTGCATTATGCGGTCTGATTCCTGTACGTGTATCGGTTCTCCTTACCCTTGCCGGCCTCGTGTCTATTTGGCTGAATATCCACTTGTCCTCACGTATCAATGCACAGGGTTGGATTGGGATTAAAAACCGGCCCGGGCACGCAAAAAAGTGTTGCATATTGCCTTTCCGCAAAACACTGCTTCTGCAAAATGTTATGAAAGGGGGGAGGTTTAAAGAAATGACTGGATTCGTTTACACTGGTGAAACACACCTGAAAACAAGTGAAACCACTTTTGATCAGGCCCCCTGCCCCTGCTCAATATGCATATATTAATGGGCCGGCCCAGTGAGAGAAAGGGAGTGACACCTCTGAGGTTGATAAAAAGGTGGTAATGGACGCCCATCTACCTCTTGAAAGGCAACTCTGGCACCCACTGGGCTGCTGGCGACATCAAACAATGCAGAAACCGCCCAAAGCAGCCCCGTAGGCTGCTCAAAAAAAGCGTCCCACAGCTGGAATTCGGATACCGCCCCCTCTGGCTTTGACGAGTGCCTGCGTTACCATTCCTACACTGTCCATGCATCTTCATACCCTGGTAGAGCTGAGCTTCTGAAAGGGCAGAAGTCCTAAGTATATACATTCATGTTTTGCTAGCTCCGAACGCTACTTCCATGAATAACTGCAACATTTAAATCATTAAAGTGCTGGTTCTATATAGAAAGCGTTTAGTTGGAACAGTTTGGTTTAGGTTAATTTGAACAGAACAAATCTGAAAAACATTCCCTTCCAAGATGGTGTCTGTTTGTGTGCATTTCCACTTGAACTCGCCGGTCGGACTCTAAAGTACATCGACAGTTGACATGTTTTTTTTCTTCAGGTGATATTGTGATGTTCGTGTTACAAAACTCTACCCCCTCAGATCACACTCATTTCTCTCCTCCTTTCGTTCCAGTTTATCTTTTTGCACAAAGCGGCCGTGGGTGCTAGTCACATTTTGCAAGTACTTTTTACTTTTGTTATTTTAGGGCTGTAGATTACCATCTGAAAGAGACATGTTAGTGATAGATTCCTTAGCTTGGAATATCCCCAGGCGTCAGACTGGATCCGGAAAGTTTTTCTACTTAGCAGTACCTCTGCACGCCAGTAGGGTGCGTACTTAGGCGCCACCCATGCACGCTGACGTCAGTTCTTTTTTTCCGCTCTGAAAGCGCAGATCCAGATTGAGCACGTACCTCGGTCATTTTTTGGCTGCTTTTTTGAGACTTTTTGTCTCCTTCTCTTGTCTCCTGGTGCACGTAGGGATGCCCGGCTTTAAAGTTTGTGGGTCATGCCGCCGTAACATGTTGGTGGCGGACCCCCATGATGTCTGCCTCTACTGCCTGGAGACCGACCATGACTCCCGGGACTGTTGACACTGTCAAACCATGGCCCGAAGGCCTTGCGGGAGCGCCGCCGGAAGCTGCTGGAGGTCCGGCACTCCTCTCACCGCCGCTCCGGGTCTAGGAGCCGTTCGTGGGACCGGATCGGTCGCTCCTCGGGCTCGAAGTCTTCACCTTCAGATTCCGGTAAGCGACGCCATAAAAAGAAGTTGAAGCGTGTTCGCTCTCCGGCATCCCCCCGTCGCTCCTTGGAGGTGGACGAGAGGGACAGGGGCTCCGCGCCTGTGGCTCCTCCGGAGCCTGGGAGTCTTGTGGCCTTCCCGCCATACCCGGGTCCTTCGGCGACTCCCGAACAGATGCAAGAGTTTCTTGCTGCCACGGATCGCCTTATTAAGCCTTGTGCTCCCGCCGGCTCGCCTGCGGGCCCCGTGTCCAGATCCTGTTGGCCCGGCGGTACCACCTCTGGCGTCGGCCTCGGAGCCACTGGATCCAGCGCCCTTGGCTCTGGCGCCACAAGGTGCAGCACCGCTGCCTCCGGCCCCGGCGCTGCCCTTGACTCCGACCCCAGCGCCGCCCTTGACTCCGACCCCAGCGCCGCCCCAGGCGCCGCTCTGGGTGCTGTTTATCCCGCCCCTGCCCTGGTTCCCGGACCATTATGTTCCGGCCTGGGATAAACATTGGGATGTGGCACCAGCGCGGCACCGGCTGGCGCCCTCTCTGGCTCCGCTTTCAGCACTGCTGGCTCCCTCTGCGGCTCCGGCCCTGCTGCCGCGGCCGGCTCCTTCTACTCCGGAGCCAGATGAGGACTGGGACGGCTCCGAGGATCCCCTTGCGCAGCAATGTGACTCCGAGCAGGTTTGGGTGGATGACCTTCAAGATGTGGTTGAACTTGATGTGTCTTCTGACCCGGGGTTTACCTCCCCTCCGCCTACTATGGAGGAGGGCGCTTCCTACACTATGTTGTTACGTCGGTCTGCAGAGGCCCTCCACTTCGACCTCCCCACGGTGGCCCTTACGACCAACCTCCTTATGGAGGTGCTCCAGATGGCGTCTACGTCGTCGGAACTGCTACTCCCTTTCAATGAGGCCCTTACCGAAGACTTTTTGGGCACTTGGTTGCGGCCGGCCTCTGGGGTGCTGGTGGGTAAGAACGTCGCTAGGCGTCATCGCCCGGCGCCTGGTGATCCTGCCTTCTTGACCACTCACCCCACGCCAGAGAGCCTGGTCATTCAAGCCTTGATGTCGCAGAGTGCGTTTCCCATGGCGCTGCCAGACAAGGACTATAAGTGGCTGGATCAATATGGCAAGAGGTTGTTCTCCTCTGCCAGCTTGGGATTGTGGTCTGTTAACACAGCCTGCTTGTTGGGCCGTTACTCGCACGCAGTGTGGGATCCGGTAGCCGAGGTCTTCCCTCAGTGTTCTGAAGAGGTCCAGGCTGTCCTTTCTCGAGCGGTTGCGGAGGGCAAGGATGCGGCGAAGTTAGCCATCAGGATTGGTCTGGACACCGCTGATTCGTTGGGCAGGGCGATTTCCACAACTGTGGCGTTGCCACGCCATGCCTGGTTGCGATCTACCGGGTTTTCGCCTGATGTCCAGAGCTCGCTCATGGGCATGCCCTTTGATGGCTCCCGCCTCTTTGGCGACAAGGCTGACCGTGCCCTGGAGCGCTTTAAAGACTCGTGGGCCACGGCCAAGTCTTTGGGTCTTTCCTCGAAGAGCCCTGCCACGTCTGGGTGTTGTTCCTTTCGTGGCCAGGGTAAGAACACCCAAGCACCCTCCTCCACTAAGCCTGTGCAGAATCAGCCCCAGTGTGGCCACGGACGTGGCTTCCCCAGGGGCAGGTCAGGTCTGGTAACCAGCGAGCTGGCAGTCCACCTCCACCCCGCTGCTTCCGCCTCTAAGCCTTACTAATCCGAGCTTCAAGGAGCACCCCACGCCAGTGGGTGGCAGGGTACGACACGACCTCCCCCACTGGTGCAAAATTACCCAGAACAAGTGGGTGCTGCAGATAATCTGCCACGGTTACTCGCTCCCCATTCTGTCCCCCCCCATCCGTCAAATCCCCCCCCCCCCCCAGCCATGCCACCTCTCTACCACAGACTGTTGGGGGGATCATTAGGCTCTGCTCCGTCAGGAAGTCATGGCCCTCCTGGCCAAGGGGGCCATTGAGTGTGTTCCTGGTCAGGAAGTAGGGAGTGGTTGTTATTCCCAATACTTCCTGGTCCCCAAGAAGGACAAAGGGGGCCTGCGCCCCATCTTGGACCTCCGGGGCATAAATCGCTTCCTCCGGAAAGAGAAGTTCAAGAGCATTTTCAGTTTGCCGTGCTCCCCTTCGGCCTCACCGGTGCCCCTCGGGTGTTCACGAAGGTGATGGCTGTGGTCGCAGCTCATCTGCGCAGGTCAGGGGTGTCAGTCTTCCCCTACCTCTACGACTGGCTGTTAAAGGCGGACTCGCCCCAGGCAGTCGTCACCCACCTCCAGACTACGGCCGACCTCCTGCATTTGCTGGGGTTCTCCATCAATGTGCCGAAGTCGCACCTGAGCCCCTCTCAGACGCATCCTTTCATCAGAGCAGTGCAGGTTTCGGGTTTATCCTCCCGAGCAGCGAGTCTGGGATATTCAGGCTATGATTCCACTCTTTCAGCCTCAATCCCGGGTTTCAGTCAGGGTGACCCTCCGGCTTCTGGGCCTGATGGCCTCCTGCATCCTGCTGGTGACATATGCAAGGTGGCATATGTGGGCTCTGCAGTGGGACCTGAAGTTCCAGTGGGTGCAACATCAGGGCAACCTGGCAGATCATGTCCAGATCTCAGAGGGCGCGGCACGGGAGTTGCAGTGGTGGCTCACAAATCACGATTGGGTCAGTGGCAGATCTCTCTCTTCCCCAACCGGAACTCACAGTGGTGATGGATGCGTCCCTCCTGGGATGGGGAGGTCCCATGGGAGAGGCGAAGATCAGCGGCCTCTGGTCTCCTGCGGAGTCCTGGCTCCATATCAATCTTCTGGAGCTGCGGACGATCCGGCTTGTAATGAAGGCATTCCTTCCCTCTGTCCGGGGATGTGTGGTGCAGGTGTTCATGGACAACACCACCGCCATGTGGTATTGCAACAAGCAGGGCAGAGTTGGGTCCTGGACCCTTTGTCAGGAGGCTCTGCTCCTCTGGACATGGCTGGAACATCACAGCATTACCCTGGTGGTTCAACACCAGGCAGGTTCTCTGAACGCCAGGGCGGACAAACTCGGCCACCGGTGCTTGATGGATCACAAATGGCGTCTGAACTCTGACGTGGCGCAAGGTATCTTTCTGCGGTGGGGATAGCATTGGTTTGATCTATTTGCCACCGAAGAGAACGCGCAATGTCATCAGTTCTGCGTGTTAGAATTTTCAACGTGGCACTCGCTCGGAGACGCTTTTCGTCACGAGTGGAACTGCGGTCTGTTGTAAGCCTTTCCGCCTATACCACTTCTGCCCAGAGTGCTGAAAAAGATCAGGTGCAACCGGGCCCAAGTGATTCTTGTGGCTCCAGACTTGGCTCGAAGAGTCTGGTATCCCGAGCTACTCAGTATGAGCATCGATCCCCCGATCCGTCTGCCTCTTCGGTAGAATCTTCTGTCGCAGCAGCAGGGGACGGTCCTCCACCCGAACCTGTCCAGCCTCCACCTCCATGCTTGGAGATTGAGCGGCGACAGTTGACACCTTTCAACCTTCCTCCCGAAGTCTGTGATGTCATTCTGGCAGCCAGGCGTCCCTCCACCAAAACTGTATTCGCCTGTAGGTGGAACAGATTTGTGGCATGGTGCACAGCAAAGACTGTGGCTCCCTTTCTGCCCCTCTTTCTGAGGTTCTTCTGTTCCTTCTCTCTTTGGCCCAGCAGGGCTCTGCTCTGGGCACTATCAAAGGTTATCTTTTGGCCATCTCCGCCTTTCTACGGCTCCCAGATCAGCCTTCTCTTTTTAAGTCCCCGGTTGTTAACCATTTTCTTGAGAGCATTACGCATACGTTTCCACCGGTACCCTCCATATTTTTTTATGCCTCGGTGGGACTTAAATCTTGTCTTGACTTTTCTGATGTGCACTCCCTTTGAGCCCCTTCATAACTGTCCTTTACGTCTTCTTGGTCTCAAGACGACATCCCTGGTAGCTATCACCTCTGCCAGGAGAGTGAGTGCGCTCCAGACTTTCTTCCAAACCTCCTTTGCTTTCTGTTCATCTGGACAAGGTGGTTCTGAGGACCCGTCCTTCTTTCTTACCGAAGGTTGTCACGCCCGTCCACATCGGGCAGACCATCACTTTGTCCACCTTCTTTCAGCCTCCGCATCCTTCAAGGGAAGAGGAGGCTCTACCGTCTGGACCCAAAATGTGCGCTCGCATTCTATCTGCAGCGTACACAGCAGTTCCGGGTGGATGATCAGCTCTTTGTTGGCTACGTGGGCGCCAAAAAAGGTTGGGCGGTGCACAAACCTACCATCTCCCGGTGGGTCGTTTTGTGCATCAAAGCATGTTACTCCTTGGCCAAGAAGGAGCCTCCTGTGGGACTACGTGCCCAATCGACGTGGTGTTCCCTTGCAGGACATTTGTCAGGCAGCTACGTGGGCCTCGCTGCACAATTTTACCAAGCACTACTGGCTTGACAGTTGGGTCCGGAGAGACCGCTTCTTTGGCCGTTCTGTTCTCCTTGACTTCCTTGTGTAATCCTGTTCGCAGACCCTCCACCGGGGTTGGTATTGCTGGGGTATCTATTCTAAGGTAAGGAATCTATCACTAGCGTGTCTCTTTCAGATGCACAAGTTACTACTTGTCTAACAATATATCTGTGAGAGACATTAGTTAGTGATAGATTCCTTACCGCCCCACCCATCCTCCACGTTCTGCCAACTGATTACTAGGGTTACGGTCATCCCCTTTAGGGCCCTAGTTTTATGTACCAATTGTCAGTATCTTGCATGGCTCTGCGTTTCGGCATGGAATAGTTGTGTACAGAACTGACGTCAGCGCGCATGGGTGGCGCCTAAGTACTATCCGTGATGTCACGTCCACCACCACCACGTCCACCACCACCATGTCCACCACCACCACCATGTCCACCACCCCGGCCACCACCACGAGGACACTACCATGTCCGTGATGCCAAGTTCTGTGTGAAGTCTGTGCATTGCAACAAACGCCTAGAGGCGCTGCTGAATTTTGCACAGCCTGCTGGCAGACTCCTGCAGGATTACCACCAGACCCACCACCACCACCACCACCACCACCACCACCACCACCACCACAACCACCACCACCACCACCACCACAACCACCACCACCACCACCACCACCACCACCACCACATCCACCACCACCACCACCACCACATCCACCACCACTGCGTCCACCACCACATCCACCACCACCGCGTCCACCACCACTGCGTCCACCACCACTGCGTCCACCACCACTGCGTCCACCACCACTGCGTCCACCACCACTGCGTCCACCACCACTGCGTCCACCACCACTGCGTCCACCACCACTGCGTCCACCACCACTGCGTCCACCACCACTGCGTCCACCACCACGGCGTCCACCACCACTGCGTCCACCACCACGGCGTCCTCCACCACTGCGTCCTCCACCACTGCGTCCTCCACCACTACGTCCTCCACCACCACACCCACCTCCACCACCACACCCACCTCCACCACCACACCCACCTCCACCACCCCCACCTCCACCACCACCACGTCCACCACCACATCCACCACGTCCACCACCACATCCACCACGTCCACCACCACATCCACCAGCAGGTCCACCACCAGGTCCACCACCATCACATCCACAACCACCACCACATCCACCACGACCACGTCCTCCAACACATGTCCACCACCACACCCACCTCCACGACCACCACCACGTCCACCACCACCACGTCCACCACATCCACCACCACCATGTCCACCACGAGGGCACTACCACTTCCACCACCACGTCTACCTCTACCTCCACCACCACCACATCCACTACCACCACCAAGTCCACCACCAAGCCCACCACGACATCCACCACGTCCACCATCACCACCACTTCCACCATCACCACCACGTCCACCATCACCACGTCCACCATCCCGTCCACCACGTCCACCATCCCGTCCACCACGTCCACCACGTCAACGTCCACCACCACCACGTCCACCACCACCACGTCCACCACCACCACGTCCACCACCACCACGTCCACCACCACCACGTCCACCACCACCACCACCACGTCCACCACCACCACCACCACTCCAAATACCACTCAGTGCCACATAATTACACGCCACATAATTACACTGCACTCAATGCAACATACACTGCAAATACCACTCAGTGCCACATAATTACATGCCACATAAATACACTCTACTGAATGCAACACACACTGCACACAATACCACTCAGTGCCACATAATTATATGCTACATAATTACACTGCACTCAACGAAACATACACTCCAAATACCACTCAGTGCCACATAATTACACACCACATAACTACACTCTACTGAATACAACACACACTCCACACAATACCACTCCGTGCCACATAATTATATGCTGCATAATTACAATGCAACATACACTCCAAACAATACCACTCAGTGCCACATAATTACACGCCACACAATTACACTGCACTCAATGCAACATACACTCCAAACAATACCACTCCGTGCCACATAATTACACGCCACACAATTACACTCTACTGAATACAACATACACTCCTCATAATACCACTCAGTGCCACATAATTACACGCAACATAATTAGACTCTACTCAATGCAACATACACTCCAAATACCACTCAGTGCCACAGTTACACGCCACATAATTACACTGCACTCAATGCAACATACAATCCAAATACCACTCAGTGCCACATAATTGCATGCCACATAATTACACTCTACTGAATGCAACACACACTCCACACAATACCACTCAGTGCCACATAATTATATGCAACATAATTACACTGCACTCAATGCAACTTACACTGCAAACAATACCACTCAGGGCCACACAATTACACGCCACACAATTACACGCCACACAATTACACTCTACTGAATACACCATATACTCCTCATAATACCACTCAGTGCTACATAATTATATCCTACATAATTACACTGCGCTCAACGCAACTTACACTCCAAATACCACTCAGTGCCACATTATTACACGACACATAATTACACTGCGCTCAACGCAACATACACTCCAGATACCACTCAGCGCCACATAATTACACTATCTATCGCCCTCCCTCTGTCTATCTAGCGCCCTCCCTCTGTCTATCTAGCGCCCTCCCTCTGTCTATCTAGCGCCCTCCCTCTGTCTATCTAGCGCCCTCCCTCTGTCTATCTATCGCCCTCCCTCTGTCTATCTATCGCATCGCCCTCCCTCTGTCTATCTATCTATCGCACTCACCACAGCATCACTCGGCACCACCACAGCATCACTCGGCACCACCACAGCATCACTCGGCACCACCACAGCATCACTCGGCACCACCACAGCATCACTCGGCACCACCACAGCATCACTCGGCACCACCACAGCATCACTCGGCACCACCACAGCATCACTCGGCACCACCAGAGCATCACTCGGCACCACCAGAGCATCACTCGGCACCACCTCGGCATCACTCGGCGCCACCTCGGCATCACTCGGCGCCACCTCGGCATCAATATGTGGAACCATTCAACAACTGGTTCAAATATGTTCTCTCAATGTTTCAAGCTTTATTACAAATGTCACAAAAAGATGTTAATATTTCACTTCTGATTTTCGTCACAATAAAATACACTGAACATAATCTTCACAAGTTATTTACAAAAGTTTAAGCTATTGCCATTATAAATTACAATAACTTTTATTTAAGTATTAATTATTAAACAAAAATTAAAAGCCATCAATACATCTAAGTCACGTAAATACAACACATATTGCATTACAAATGCTATAGGTGTCACATTGGCAAAAGTTATAACTATTGGCATTGTAAATGACAAAGCTATTAATTTCGCTATTTTCAAAACCAACACATAAATAAAAAAATTGTCATTTACAATACCAATAGCTCCAACTTTCCTAATGCGAGACCTATTGCATTGCAAATATTGTAATCAGAGGTATCCTAAACCAGCACATCACATCCTGACAAAATCCCTTTAACACGCAAACGTGTGCTCTTCTCAGCCAGGCTTCGAAGTGTTTAACAGACCGCACTGGCACTTTTCAACCAGGACTCAATGCTAAAATACTGGCACTTCGAAGATGGCTTGCATGTTGCGATAATTTGGTACGAGAGAATCCACCAATACTTACCAGACAAGTGTTAATATGTTTCTAATCAGCGTCATTACTTCTCAGCCAGGTTGGCATGTTTACACGCACGTGTACTGACACTTTTGTGTTATGGCACATCTCATTCAGATTGCAATACTTTTATATGAGCGACAAGCACTTGTCCCCATTTCAGCCGCGTTGCAATGATAATATAGGAGTGCTGGCACTTTTGATCTGGTTCCAATGTTCTTTATATGACCATGTTCAGTGTCTGTAATACTTTTAGATGAGTACGGGTGTTGCTCGAATATGACTTTACCCAGTCCTGCCAAGTACCACGCATCAGGCGTTAGACTAATGCATTTCAGTGTGGTGGTCCGCATCACCACAGGGAAATGCATTAGTGACACAGACCGAGCTCCCCGACAGTGTTGTGGTGATCACTCGGAGCTCCAAGCAGCCTCATGCACGGCGCTTAATCTGCGTGCACTGCTGCTCTGGCTCAACCTGACCATTCGCCTAGGAACCTGTTGCGATAGTGACAACCCAGCATAGGGTTCGTGGATACATTTTGAATAAATTGTGCTCACTCGCTCTTGCGGCCGTGCCCGTCCTCTCCTAAACGCACATCACAGAGCGGGGCAGCTGTTTAAAAAAAAATAGGCAGCAAGCTGCTGGTGTTTGAACAAATAAGCGGCAAAAGGCGGGTCTAACCTAACATCTAGCGCTTCTGTTGCTTTCGGGTACGGTAGGCTGACATCGTGATTGGGCCAGGCAGGTGGCACTGGGCTGCATAACGAGATTGTAAAGTTAGCTAGCAACATCTGATCATCAGCTAGTTTTGTGTGAACTGTTCCCAGCCGTTGGTTTATAGAAGCAGCGAGCCACAACTTATTGCATTTTCCCAGGTCAGTTGATTTTGAGTGATTTAATTCCATGAGGAAGTCTTCTGCTACTATTTTCTTTGGGAAGGTAGTGTTTACCTGACTTGATCAGCCAGCTAACCTTGTTAACCCTTTTTTTTTTTGAAGAGGCATCTTTTACATCGTTTAGATTGTTTTTCCTGTGCCGCATAGCGCCTGCCCAAACAAGTGGAGCTGCGCTACACAGCACAAGATGATGTTGGCTCCCCCGAGGAAAGCAAAATCCAATGGAACAGGCTACCGCCTGGGAAATCGGTCAAATTACAGAGCGAGTAAAGGTGCCCGCTCATCCAACCACACAGAAGCCTCTGGTGAGAGTGTAGCCATTGATCACCTCACACGAGGCTGCATCGGTTACCCCAACCCTTCCTTACCAGGTAACAGAACTCCAAAGAGCGAGGGACCATTTTGTACCACACCCTCTTTGATGCTATTTTATGATACAGGAGGCAGCACATTCTACAAGTGCTGACTTCATGGCTCACAATTAGTTTTGTGAGCAACCCCACAGACTGCTGCAGCAGCAGACACGCTGTTAGCATGGGAGAGGAACAGGAAGCGTGCCAGTTCAGACCTCACTGTAGATGTGTTTTTGCTTCAAGACGGTGCCCTGAGCTGTAGGACTGCTGCGTATTCCTGTCGGCGCTTGCTCTGCTGAATTAAACGTAATTTCCGGTGATGCTTTCCCGACAGAAGAGAAAGTGTCACTCGTTGTCGAATGTCACTCATAATTACACTGAAATTATGAAAATGTGAAGCCTTGGCAGCTGAGTTTATCTTAAATATATGAAAAGACAAGAGACGTTTGGCAAAACAGGAAAAAGTTGGTTTAATT
This sequence comes from Lissotriton helveticus, assembly GCF_964261635.1. Lineage (NCBI taxonomy): Eukaryota > Metazoa > Chordata > Amphibia > Caudata > Salamandridae > Lissotriton > Lissotriton helveticus. The sequence goes on along the minus strand of NC_136065.1, from coordinate 299,134,940 downwards.
AAACACAGTGGCCGGGAGAATATTGACAGAAGTTAGGGCCGCACATATTTACATTTTGTGGGTACAATAAAACAGTAAAAAATGACCGGTTTGGGCATCTGATAGGGGGCACAGATGGCTCTCGACCTCGGGGAGAGCTAGTGTGGGCCAGTGTGTGTGTGTGTGTGTGTGTGTGTGTGTGTGTGTGTGTCCAGGGCCGAATGTACAAGTTTTTTTTTACCAGTTAGCGACAGATAAAATGCATTTTGCCAATTACAAAGGGCAAAATGCGACTCAGTTACTTGTTACAGAATCACATTTTGCTTCTGTGATTCAGTAATAGAATGGACATATTTAGGGTGTGCCTTCCTAGTACTGGTTATGTATTTATGAAAGGTTTGTGACTGGAATGTTAATTTATCAGCTCCGTAGAGGAGGCAATAACCCATTTGCAAACAAGTGAATGTGGGTGATTTTTTTTTTGAGCAGGCAGTTAGTGGTCTTTCGGACCACTGCCTACTCTTCAAAAATGAAAAGAAACCTTTTCATTTTTATTTTTGTAATGCAACCCGTTTTCCTTTTAAGAAAATGGGCTAAATTACAAAAAAAAATATTGCTTTATTTGAAAAGCAGTCACAGACAGTGGTTTGCTGACTCCAGCAGGCCACCATTCCTGTGATTGCAGCCATTCCCAATGGGTCACAAATTGTGACTTACCTCCTGAATATTGATGAGGCAGGTCTATTTGCGACCCATTGGGAATCGCAAAGTGTCTGAGACACTGTTGTATATAGCTGTTTGCGATTTCCAAATTTTTGAGTCGTAAAAATTAGCAATTGGGAAAATTGCAAGCTAAACTTTTTGTATATCTGGCCCCAGATGTCTAGTGTGGGGAGCACGTGATCGTAACGTGTGGTGTACATGTCGTGTGCTGAATGGCTGAGTGTTTCCAGCTACATGTGACATCTAGCATTGTGTTATTTTTGGGGAACCAGTGCCTCTGGCTAAACGTGTTTTATTGGGGGTAATGTCCTCGGACTGGTTTGTGGTACAAATGTCATCTCTGAGAACGATCAGGGCTTTACCTGGGTGCGCTTTTTTTTTCTTTGTGCTAAGCGACCCCACCTGTGACCTGTCACTCGATAACCGTGGGTTGGGGTTACAGGGCCTGTCTGACCTGGTATTTCTTACTTTGGGTTGATGAGGAGGTCCCCATGGGTGAATCCGACAGCAGCATTACGAGTTCATTAGAACTCCTACGAATAATGTGGCAGCCATTGATATAATTTTTTATCAACATCTTCAATATTGTGCGTACAGTTGTCATATTGTAAATTGATATTGTCTTTACTGATATTGACATTGTTATGCGTGTCTTGATTTTGGCGTATATTGACCTTGTTTCTACTGGTATCAACATTGTTATGCATGCATGGTTTATGGCATACATTGACATTGTTTCTACCAGTATCGACACTGTTGCGCTGGCATAGATTGGTATTTCATTCATGAGCATTGACATTGTATTGTAGAGATAGGCTGTGGCATACGTTGATATTGCTATTGTCAGTCCTGCACACATCCTGGTATACATCAACATTGTATTCACCAATTCTAACACAGGTATTTGTCAACCAGTTTCTAAAAGTATTTTGTGGCATGGTTACAATACAATAATATGACTGCAGACACTTTTCAGTCTGATTGCATTAAATTTACCTGATAATACTGGTCCTGCTTAAGAATTGTAATAGTTTTAGTTGAGAGTATGGGCACTTCTGCATGGCTTTTAGTGGGATGTATGAGTCGTGGTGCTTATTCGCATTATCAAAGCACTGGCCCTCTTCAGCGGGGTAGTAACACTGCTCATTTACAAGCACTGGCAATTCAAGGATAGGTGGTAAATACACACATTTCTCTGCCTAGCTACTATACTGGGAACATTTCTCTGATTGACAATACTTTATATTATAAGATTTCTGGCACTTCTCGACTGGGAAATACTGTAATATGCGAGCACGGACACTTCGTGGAGAAGTGTGGCTCAGTGGTTAGAGGCGGCAGACCCAGAAGCTGAGATCGGCCGTGGACCAGGGTTTGATTCCCCGCCTCGGCGGGACTCGGGCTCAAAAATTCCACGGACTCGACAATTCTCACTCCGGTGCCTACTCGACTCACGGGGTCACACTCTGTGACTCTGGGCAATAGCTTGCTTAATCTCCACTACGGCCCCTCGCGGCGGGATGCCTGGCTTTCACCTTGTGGATACCCTGCCGGGGTATCTCACAGGGGAATACCAGGACGGGTTCCCTAAGCAAGCGCCTTGATGCCTTCGGGTGATACGTGCGCTATATAAGTCGCAATACATTTACATTTACTTCTCCGCTTGTTCCCTATACTGAACATACACAAACAATGGCACATCTCAGCTGGTTAGCAGTACTGATAATATAGTAGTAGTGACACTTCTCTGCTTGGTTGTAATACTGATACTATGCAAGAACTGGCACTTCTCGTCTGGGTTGTAATAATGTAATAAATAAATAATGGAGCGCTCATTACAGCTGTAAATAAACAAACTTATAATATGGCACACTGATAAGTTTGATTCAGCCATTCAGTTCTGGATTACTCCTCTTGAAATCAGTAGTCCAGAACTCATGGAAAGTGGTAATTTTTTCTTTACTCAGTCTTAGCACTGTCAAATTCAAACATGGAATAAAGTTGGTTCAGTCATACAAGATACAGATGATACAGTGGACACATGTTTCATCCAAACCTCAGAGGCTTATAAAGTGTCAGACAGATATCGCAGAAAGAAGAGAAACACAATTGATGATCATCACAATTGTATTCCTGTATGCCATATTTTAATAGTGTTCCCTTGCACCCTTTTGCATGCACACCTGTGTCTCTAAAAACAAAAATCGTGGACATGACTTTCATGAAACAACCGTAATGTTTTATTTAATTATAAAGAAAGGGAGAAATAAAAATTATAACCCCTAGACACAAACTTTCACCAAGATGTGATACCAAGTAGATGGTCATGACAAGTTTAAAAGCAGTGCAAAAATCGTTTATAATGTACTCACAAATGCCCACCACCAACACCTTCTCCATTATAAGGATCAAAGAAAAAGTCTTTCAAATTCATCTTCAACATAAAAGAGGAGAATTTTAGCAGTTAAGATGCTATTTTAGATCATTGCAAGGAGGGAAATGGGTAGAGACATCCCTAATTTCCTACAGACAGGAGATTGAATTCTCTCGTACGGTATTTCCATTTACAAGCATAAGCACCGAATAGTCCTGCCCACGTGTGGGAACACTGGAGTAGTTCTTCAATATATCTTTTCAAGTGTGGAGTTTTGCATTTCTTCAGGAAGGCCTGCAAATACACTTAAAGAGACAGATTATGCAGCCTATATACCTAGGATTCAATGGCCAAATTCTTCACCATGAAGACAAAACGGGCCAGAATAAGGTACATGAGGATAGTTTGAGATGATTTGCAAGCAGAATAATAATATCCCTCGCAAACCCTTTTTTATGATGGAGATGAAGGAGAGCAGGACAGAGTAGCCTCATAGTCTGTCATTATAGGGCTAAAAAAGGCTTTGCCTTTAAGAAACCAGAGACCACCAGTATCACATCATGCACAGCAGGTGGCAGTTGCTTTAGTTCTTTTCTTAAGTTCTGCTGACAGGACCCTGGAGGATCAATGTTAATGCAAGGTACAACGCCAACTTGTTCGCTGTCAAGAACTGGCTCAACTTTGAGGAAGCGTTGCTGTTCGCGGTCAAGGCAACCCCAGTCAACGTCGAAGCGGCATTCGTCGTTGACTCAACGACGGCGTTTAACGTCAAGAAGTTTCTCACGATCCAGAAGTAGTGCGTCAACGGAGGTTGACGTTGAGGATGGCACTGACTTCCAAATGTCGGAGTAGGTCTACGTCAAGGAGTTTTTTCGACGATGAGGAGAGCACAGGAGACAAGAAAAAAGAGCAGAATGATATATTACCCTCCAGATTCTCACTATTCAAGAGCGTATTCACCCTCTCTTGTTGAGCTGCCATCATCTCTGTCTCTGCCACTACCTCCAACAACAGTGCCTCCTCTGTCAATGGTGCCTCCTCTGCCAATAGTCCCTTCTCTACCAGTAGCGCCTTTTCCAGTGCCTTCAATACCTCCACCTCCAAGGCCTAGAATGCAATTTCGATCACGCCACCACTCTCGTTATCATAGCAGCTATAGATGTAGGCGCTCTTCCTCTTCACGACATTCTCATCATCGCCATAGATCTCACCACACCAGATCGATCAAGGTTGCGATCTCATCTGCACCAAACTGATATTTCCTCCACTACTACAGGAAGATATTCCCCCAATGTTGACAAACTCTCCACCGCCTTGTGTCTCCCTGGTGGATGAGATTACAACCTTCCATGGCGTTCTAGTATGATAAGCGATCAAGCTTAACATACTGATGTCCAGTCCTCCTCCTTCAACTTTGGTCCATTTCGAAAGGCTAAATAGGCGTACACCCTCAAGACCTTTGCTTCCGCTGGTTCTTGGCCTCCTCGGACCTGCTAAGGAACTCTTTTTTGTGCCAGCCATAGTGAAGTCCACTCCATCCAGGCTTCAAAAGAAGTACCAGCCTTTGTATTTTTCTGATCTGATCATCCACCGACTCTGTGGTTATTTTGGCTTGGTTATTTTGGCTGCTACAAAAATACCATTCCGCCTCTCCATCAACCTCTTCTCCTCCAAATAAAGAAAGCAGAAACATGGATTCAGCAGGCTGCGAAGTCCCACAGCAGCCACTTCTATTAAGACAGCCAGCGTCTAGTGCTCTCCTGGGCAGATATGATCAGGCCCTGCAGGATTCCTTTCAGCATTTCGCTCACCTTCTTCCGAGAGATGAGAGGATTTCATGAAAATTGTCACTGAGGGTGCAATGGTCGCCAATCGAATCCGCTGCAGCAGATTCTTCATTACTAGATGCTCATGCCTACTGTCACGGGGTGACTTTAAGAAGACATGCTTGGCTGTGGTTGACATCTCTCAAACCGGAGACGCAACATCTCATTCAGAACTTGCCATTCTTGGGCTCTACGCTCTTTGGAAGCCATGCGGACGACAAGATGGCAAGAATGAAATCTGATATGGACACTCTAAAAGCTGTGGGTCTTGATAAACTAAAATATCAATGGAATACATTCCGACCCTACCAACGTCTGTTGTGTCCACAGAGGATTCAAACCCCTCAATGGATCACAAGTAGGTCTCAGTAGCAGCATCAACAATCTTACCAACCACAGTTGAAAGACGAGAACACTCTGCCCAACACCCTGCCTAAGGGGGTAAACCAACAGCTGGAAACAAACCATGAGTCCTCCCTTTCCCTCTTCAGTTACCCACTACGGTACGGTTAAATATTTCACATTACCAAACAGAGTGGCAACACATTACAAAAGATGCCTGGGTTCTGAATATTGTGCAAAATGGATATTGTCTCAATTTACCACCACACCACCAAGGCTGTTCACTTACCTTTTCAACTTGCTACGGTCTGAGGTCAACACCCTGTTGCAGAATAATGCGGTGGAAGCCGTTTCCCACAGACAATTGGGGAATGGCATTTAATTCAGATACTTCCTTGTGACAAAGAAGGACAAACACAAATTCAGACCCATTCTCGATCTCAAAATTGCCAATAAACAAATTTGGCGGGAAGTCTACCCCCAACTACACCAGTGAGCTTGGCAGTGCGCCATCTACCATTCACGATGCATACTTTCATATTCCCAAGAAGCATCAAACGTTTTTAAGATTTGTCATGGGGCTCAATCATTACCAGTACACAGTACCCCCTTTTGGCCTGAAGTCAGCACCCAGGACATTCTCAAAGTGCATGGCTTTGGTGGCAGCCCATCTACGAAAGCACCAGATCTTCATCTACCCATATCTTGACATCTGGCTCATAAAGGCGTCCTTCTCAAGAAACCCAACTGCATTTCCATTGGACTTGCGATCTCCATCGGCTGGGTCTTCACGTCAACCTCAATAAATCCATGTCCACACCAGTCCAGACTTTACATTACTTAAGAGCCTCCTTCGACACCATTGAAGCAAAGATGTGTTCTTCGGAGGAGCGACGCTTATCAATCCTTCGGAAATGTCACTCTCATGAGGGTCTCTCATCCAACAGTTAGTGTAGTATCATCTCTTCTCAGCTCGATGGCCTTCTGCATCTTTCATACTCCCAGTGCTTGCCTCTACATGCGCCCTCTCCAGGAATGTTTAGAGGGTCAGTGGCATCAACTGACAGGCAGCTGGGAGGCCAGGATCACGCTATCCATCCATGCAATACAGTCCCTGAATTGGTGGTGTTCTCCAACCAATCTCCTACAAGGCATGCTGTTTCACCAACCGGTCCCATCACAGACCATAATGACAGATGCATCACTACTTGGATGAGGAGCTCACATGGATCACCTCCAAATCCAGGGCTCATGTTCTCCGAGATAGATGAAATACCACATCTATCTCCTCGAGCTCAACGCAGTGCATCTAGCGCTTCAGGCCTTTCACCCATCGTTTATGGCTAAAACCTTGCTTGTTCAGACGGTACTACCACCCAGTGACGCTGCAGAATGCCCTACGGATAGACTGGGCTGGGAAATAGCTTTACGCCGTTCCATCAATTCCCCTGATCTCGGCATCCTGATCCAACTGTCCCGCTCCAAAGCCAAGATAATCCTCATAGCTCTAGCTTCAAAGTGATAAGATTTTATTGTCAAGTTAATTAAAACTCACAATTAAAATACATTGTTTATAAAAGAAAGTATATCAAGAATAAAAAGTTGGTTATCAAAGGTTAAAATATTATAGTTCATATAATTGGGTCGCCAACCCAAGAATGCTCAGTTTCACTGTCTGGCTATTGCACTGTTACATCTTTTTGTGCTTCCTTAATCCTCATTGCCACTGCGTCAAGGAATTTTGTACTTCTGCAGTTTAGTTGAGTCTCTTGCGGGTTGAAACAGTTTAACTGCCTGTCGACAGGATCTAATCCCCTTCTGGTTTCAAATTACACGTAGTAGTGTTCTCCTTATGTCAGTTAAACCTAGGCAAATACATATTATGTGGGTTGGATCTTCAAGGCCTGCTCCGCAGAGACGACAAGTTTGGTCTTCCTTGTTCCTTTCCCATGGGGCCAAATGAGGGAGGATTGGTAATATGCCTAGGCGCAGCTTTAAGAATTTCTCCTTGATCTTCTGTTTGAACCCATGGTCTAGGTACGCTTGGGGCTTTAAAATTTTATAGTCATTTAAGACTAACCATCCATGGGCCCCATTTTGCCAGAGTTTCTTTGTCTTCCAGTAGCGATGTTATTTTCGTTGCTTTTGTTACTAGATTTTTAAAGCTCTTGTGGTCTACTCTGCTGTTCCAGAGGCCAGTCAGTTCGAGACTTTCTAGAGATTCTGTCAGATACTCTCTGGCGTGCGATCGTTCTCGTCTTTGCAGTTCGGTCCAAAGGTGGGTATTTAGGGTGCCTGGCTCTGCATTTCTAATCTTGTGCCAGCATTTTATAAAGCTACCCCTTCTTTCCACTGTTTGTTTTTGTAACCAGAACTCCAGACGAATTTGTGCAGGAGATGCGTAGCTGGGTAGCTGAAAGATTGACCTATAGGTTTTGGCGATCACCCTCTCGAGTGTCAATGCATCTCTTCCGTAAGTGGATTCGCTCCCATATGTTAGTGTCGGTTGGAGGCGGGCTCTTAGTACCTGTAGAAAAGGATCTAGCGTGTGATCTGGCAGGATCTTCTTCAAGGGTTTCATCGCGAGGTGGCTTATGATTCCTTTTCGGTGTAGCGACTCTAATTGGGGTTTAAACGACCCTCTGTTGTCCACCAGAACACCCAGGTACTTGTAGCACGTCACTTGGTCCAGTTTGTATCCGTTCCAAAACCAATTGTTTTACCTGATCTTCTTGTAGTTCACCGCCATGATTCTTGTTTTTTTCAGGTTGATGGTTAGGCCGTTGCGGTGTGAGAATGAGCTAGTGGTGTTTAGAAGATGTTTGAGGCCTGTTGGGGTGCGACCTATTAAAACGAGATCGTCGGCATAGAGGAGGTTGGTCAGCGTAATGTCCCCCAACCGTGGGGCGTGCGATTTGGTGTTGTCCAATTCCTCTGGTGGGTCTGCCAGATAAAGGTTGAACAAGCCGGGGCTAGGAAGCACCCTTGTTTCAGGCCGTTGAAGGTGTTAATTCACCTTGAAAGGTGCGTCCCGTCACCCAGCATGATCCTGACCCAAGTATTGGTGTGGAGTAGGATGAGTTGGTTCAAGAGGGCCATGTGAATGGTTGTTCCTGGATTTATTTCACAGTTCAGGGGCCAGATGGTACACCCGAATCAGTCTCCTCCTGAGCGAGGGCAGTAATGACGCTTAAACTTGCCACAAGACTGCATGGGGATCCTCAAGGAGGCTAAGCGGTCTTCTACTCACTCTGCTTATTAAATAGAAGACATTTTGCTCTTGGTGTTCCTCTAAGAACTTGGACTGCACTGCCTGCCAAGAAGAGGTTATTTTTATTTACCTTCTACACCTGGCTAAATCTGGCTTGTAATTCTATTCTATAAAGGTTCATGTGGCAGCTCTTAGTGCCTACAGAACATGTCCTTCAAAAACCAAATTTTTCAGAATCCCTATCAAGGATTATCTTGAGGGTTTGAATAAGGTTTTTCCTTCCATCAGGCACCCTCCTCCTCCATGGGAGCTTAATTTAGTCCTTTCACGCCTTTTGCACAGCGTGTTCTAGCTCATACACAAGGCTTCTCTCCAACACCTGTCTTTGGAAACCGCTTTCCTTGTGGTGATAACATCTGCCAGCAGGGTTAGCGAGATCCAAGCTCTCTGCCCTCATGAACCATACACTGTATTTCATTTTAGCAAAGTGGTCATGAGAACCCACCCGAAGTTCTTCCCTAAGGTTGTTTAAGACCTTCATGTGGATCAGACGGTCTCATTACCAACATTCTTTCAGATTCCCTCTACTCCTACTTAGGAGCATCGTTATTTTCTGATGTTATAATCACGCAGTTCCTGAGGAATGTAGAGTAGTCCATCAGTTCTTCTTCTTTTTGTGCAACTGCAGGTTTGTGAGGACTATCGTTGTTTTTTACTACACAAATAATTGTTATCCACCATTTGGTTGGAATCACTGATGCATATTGCTACCTGGCAGTGCTTAATTTGAGCCGATGGGGCCCACCGGCACTTATTTTTCCCCCAACAGAAATTGACCGTAAGCAAGAGAGGGAGAAAGCACAAAGGGGAAAGGAGGTGGAAGGAGCGACAGAAAAACGTTGCAAAGGGAGAAAGCATTGCCCAGCAAGGGACAGGAAGTGTCTGACAGTGGATGAGAGAAGCATGCAGTGAATTCAAGACTGCGTTGTCATGGTATTCGGGGCGCTGACATTTAGAAGCACTGGTCGCAGGTTTCTGAGTAGAGGTTTCTGAGCAGAGCTTTCTGTGCCGACACATTCTATTGCAAATTAAGCACTGTGTCTCCAGATTTGCTGGATAACTCAGAGGACTAGTCTGAAAAGCAGTATTCTGTTTTTGGGTCATGGGGCCATATGCACATAGAGTAGGTATAGTGATTTCCAAATAGCAATTTCACCCAAATCGCTATTTGGAACATGCTATTCTTATGTATGAAAAGTTTTGTTTCATTTTTGCGATTACTAGTGAGTCACAAATCGACCTACCAAATGAATATTAATAAGGTAGGTCGCAGTTTGACACTTATTAGGAATCACAGCCATCACCGGGATGAGGACTTTCTGAAGTCAGCAGACCACCCATGTCTGTGATTTGGTTTTAAGAAAGACTTTTTGAAAATGCAACCCTTTTTCCTTAAATGTAAACTGGATGCGTTTCACAATAAAAAAAGTAATGTTTTGTTTTCATTTTTTTGAAGCAGGCAGGTGTCAGTGGGACCACTGCCTGCTCTTAAAATTTTTTTTCCGGCCAAGGGTTGAGGACTGGTAGACTGATTTAGACTGGTGTTGGGTGGCAGAACGAAGTATCTATTATAACAGAGGTTGTCTGAAGAAACGGGAAAAGATCTGAGGGCAGTGGCAAACCTATAGGGGATAATAACAAGGACTTGAGACACATGGTGAGGGTAGTGTATTACTGGTTAGAAGCCCCCTCTGTTAATAGAAAACAAATTGTAACCCTTTTGTTCGGATTATATGTAAAATTACGACATTGATGATGTACTGCTATTATGCTGTTTGTAATAAAAAAGATTCTACTCCCCGACAAATGTTTTCCTCCAAGATTCACAAAGGGGAAAGGGTTCCAGGTGGACCCCTTCCAATTTGCGAATGCATTACCACCAACTTTAAATTGATGGTAAAGTGCGAATATTTTGCGACCGCATTTCAATAACGAAACATTCTTACATACCAGTGCGATTCAGTATTTTGAACACCCTAAACACGCCCCTTCCAATACCAGAACACAAAGCCCAAATTGTGATTCGGTAATAAGTTACTGAATTGCAGTTGGGCTTTGTACTTACCAAAATCATTTTTCCAGATGCAAGCAGGCCAATTCTGCGGTGTGGCCCGTTTGCAACCGGAAAATGCTTCTTACAAATGGCCCCCAATGTTACATTACAGGACCGCTACCCTCAAAGCCAAACAATTTTACTTAAAAAGTTAAAAAATAAATTACATCCGTACTCTCCTACGTGGCTATGATCATTTGGAGTCCAACATGGTTCCCTTTCGAGTTCAGGTTCAAAATGAACTCCTAAGTTTTTTTTTTTAAGATGAATAATTTCGACAAGCTTTTGCTTAATTGCCAGTAAGTGTTCCCATCACTGGGTGATGCTGGGAATAGGCTCTCCAATTGAGCACACTGAAAAGCTGGAACAAGAAATTGCAGAACTTGTGCAGTAGATCATTAATGATCTTACATTAACTAACGCACTAGATAATTTACATATAAGACTCTAGATGTATACTCGCAGTCACAATAAAGAAAAACGTGAACATACATAGCAGCTTTGTTACTGGTGAATAGTATGCATTTTATACTTTTGGAATATAGTGCCATACATTAGTGATATTAATTCAGCCGTCCTCCTTTTCGTGTCACATTAAAATATCTGTACATCTTCTAGCAAATCCACAAATGTAGCTAGCTCATAGGTGATCTACTATTTGTCATATAATTAATTTATTGACTTTTACTTACCCATAGAACTACTAAACATCAAATCATTTTGAAATTTGTATTTTATGTTTCTATTTTAACCAAGTATAGCTGCTATAATGCTCATTTGAAAGCTGAATCTAAAAGGGGAGTAGCTGTTTCTTCAAGGAAAGTATTTAAGGGAAGATACCCACGCTCTCAGGGGTATCCAGTGTTTGTTTACCTGTGAAAGTGTGGGTATGTTATGGGGTGTTAATGCATGTGACTATATTAAATACCCAGTGTTGGAGAAAAAAACTTGTGACAACAGTTCTCCAGCATTGGTGACTTTCTTAGACGCCACTTATCTACTACCCTCCTTGGTGATGCATGTAGATTTAAAATGCACGTGGAGCTCTCAAAACCCAAGGTGTCCTTCAAATAATAGGATGAGTTAGCAGACAGTTTGAAGAATTAATTAACTGTTTTTCTTATCTGCCCACCCCAACAGTCCCTGGTGAACACAGCTTAGTTTCCTCTTCTTAGAATGTTTCTATATGACATTTACGTGGCTAAAAAAGATAATTCCTTGCCTAAGACTACAGTTCTCCCAGTATTTGTCACTTGCATAGATCCACTTGCTCCACTTTCCGTTTTGGTAAGACACAGAGATATAAAATGCAGTGTTGGGACGACATTTTGCTGCTTAAAGGTCCATGTCTTCAAATTGAAGGGGAGCATCAGCTTTATGATGTGGAATATTTAGAGCATACACATCTAAGTAAAAGAATGCCATTGCTATAGACAGGCAGCTATAAATCATTGGCATCACTGCTCATTTCTGATACAAATGTAGTGCAAACCTATCTGCTGGAGGGCTATCAGGAAAATGACAAACTCAACCAGGGAGCAGCTGGAGCTCAGTCTTTGACACTGTGTAACAAAGCTCGACAAGCTAGTAAAGGGAGTGAGTTCTGCATGTGGTTTGATGCTGCATTGAGTGATAATATTTACTGGTGTCTTGTTAGCATGCACCAGTTTAATGAGTGACAATGGGTGTTGAAGCCCTGGTAAAAGGTAGGATTTCAGTAATTGACATTGTAGAGAAACTATATACCATGTAGGAGAAAGAAGCTCCGTAATTGTGTGCTTGAATCCTGTAAGTGATAGGAACTCAGTGAGGGACTCTCTGTGGTGTGTGTTCTGTTTCATAGTTTCTTAGCATTTCCAGCAATTAATGTGCATCTCTGTTTACAGGACGACGACCCCTGTTTTGCATCTCAGACCCGTGTGTACAATGACATCGGCCGTGAAATGCTGCAGCATGCCTTTGAAGGCTATAATGTGTGCATCTTTGCCTATGGACAAACTGGATCAGGGAAGTCGTACACCATGATGGGTAAACAAGAGGAGACCCAGGCAGGAATCATCCCTCAGGTGAGATCCTCATACATCTGAATTTTATTTTTGGACTCCTGTCTCATGTAGAATCCCCAGATGTTTCTGAATCTCTGTGCACTGACTGTGTCCTTTCCTGCAAGTCATTTTCTCAGAACATAAGTAGTCCTGGTCCTGTCCCCAATCCTGCAGTGAGATACCAAAACAGAACTTCTCCTTGTCCACTCGTCATATCTGTGATCTTCAGATGAGAGCTTTATGCTCCAATTACCCATAGTGATGGGATTGTTTTTTGTTCTCACAGTGTCCTGAGCCCTTGTAGTCCTATTTTCTGTTATTAAGTTAAACCTTCAAAACGCTTTTCCATTCTTGTCCTACACCTGTTCCTCAAGTGAGATATTAGGATCCTCTTTTTCAGTGTCCCATACTTGTTCCTAAGGTGATATTCGTAGACTGCTTTAAGTCATGTTCCTCCCCTCCTGTGATACACTAGCACGGCTCTCTATCCTGGTCTGCAGTGTGTTAGTCAAGTAGGATTATCAAACCCTTCTTGATCTTTTTCCTGGCCTTGTTTTTCAAGAGTAATTTGCAATCCCCCTGACATTTAATTTAGTACTTCAGGCCTCTTAGCTTTTGGATAGTGGCTGTCCTTACCCCTCAGGTGATGGTATCAACTCCCTCTCAGTAAAGGTCCTGTGCTTACCCTCAAACCAATGCTCTATGTGTTTTGTCTTTGTGTCCAGTCTTTATTCTTCTGAGACCATAGGATATTCTCCATCCCTGTACACTGCTTCTGTTCTCCTCCCTCATGCTTGCCCATCTCTGTCCACAGACACTGGCCTTATTCTATTCAGGAATAAGACGTGCATATTTTAGAGATCATCTAGTACATTCAAATTGAAAAGGAAAATATTGCTTGTCTTTATAGCAAATTGTCCTTCTGCTGTCTCTGAGGCACAAGTCATGATGAGAGTATTTAAGGGAGTGCAATTGCGATTTTGGGAATTGAATGGGCACAGATGTGTGCTTTATTCTTGGAATTAACTGTTACTTTTCCTATGATTCACTGTTAATCTTTCTCTTTCTTCCTCCATAGCTTTGTGAAGATCTTTTTGAGAAAATCAATGATAACCATAATTCTGACATGTCTTACTCCGTGGAGGTGAGTCTGTGATGGTGGCTTGCTAGATCAGTCATACAGCTTTTTATCATCTCTTTTGGCCTTTCATTCATCCTGCATGGTTCTTTTTCAAGGTACCACTCTTTTCACACTTCCTCTCTTCCCGAGCCTGAGAGGCTCATTTGGTAAGGACACTAGAGAAGGTCTAGCCTTCATTCAAACAGGCTATTCTTGAAACAGTACTTTAGGAAACAGATGTGAATGTAATACCTCTATAAATCGCTACTGCTGCCAATAAATGAATTCCATGGTCGTACAGTACTAAAGTGCAATTTGGACAGGATATGTCAAACCCATAATGGAGATATGTGGATTGTCCCTGGGGGATATCAGGCAACATCAGCAAGCACGGACAGGGCAGATGTGTTTCTGATCTAAGAGTATAATTGCTGAGCAAGGTTATTTTGTTGGCAGACGTAGAGGCTCCCAATAGATTTTATGTAGCTTGATAAGTTGCTGCGCTAGGTGAATTCTGAAAGGAATCGTATCAGAGCTTTTAGTGATATTGTAATGGTATGTATATAGTACTTTCTACCCCGGATGAGGCAGTGAAGCGCTTTTCAGCAAATAGCAGCTACTCTGTTACTCAAAAAGGATTATGCTAAATTAGTCTTCATATTAGTACTACAGAACTGTAAAACACACCTGTCTGACTTCTGTATACTTTGTCTGCCCTATTTCTCCTCCACTTGATCTGGACATTCATTCCCTTCTTGTTCATTTTGTTTAAGGTTACCCCTATATTTGTTACGTTTCTCTCCCTCTTCTGTTTTACTCCCCTTTCTTACATTGGTTTAGATTGCTTTTGACTCTGCTTACTTTAAAGGTCTCTGCCCCTAAATAAATTACCTCTGCTTTTGTTCACAGGTTAGTTACATGGAGATTTACTGTGAACGGGTCAGGGACTTGCTGAACCCAAAGAACAAGGGAAACCTGCGTGTGCGGGAGCATCCCCTGCTTGGCCCCTATGTAGAGGACCTTTCGAAGTTGGCAGTCACCTCCTACACAGATATAGCCGATCTCATGGATGCTGGAAATAAAGCCAGGTACCATCCATTTAGGTGGATGATTAGAATATTAAGGGATGATTACTGGGAAGTGCTTAATTTGCATTGCCTTTTGGTATTCGCGTTATAGAACACATGGAGAAGCCATTTGAGGCCTTTGTCCTTCACTGCTATTGATCTTCTCTTTTTCTGCAGGACTGTGGCAGCAACCAACATGAATGAAACCAGTAGCCGCTCCCATGCGGTCTTTACCATTGTTTTCACTCAGAAGAGGCATGACCTAGAGACTGGCCTCCCCACAGAAAAGGTGGGGCTTTGACAGTGGAAGCGAAGGAATGTGGGGTTGTGAGGGTACAGGCATGGATGGAAAATGTTGTGAAGTAGCGAAAACTGGGAGTACATGAGAAAAGGTTTGATGTACTGTGGTTGCATACTGCTGAAGAAGTTGGGGGGCGAGAACAAGAAGAGGATGGAAGGTTATTTATGTATTTGCTTTGTATTGTAGGAGTGTTAAAAACATAGTGGATGGACAGAAACGTAACCGATGTAAAAGATGAGGCCGTAGTTGCTGTTAGTGGAGAGAGGTTGCACATAGATGCTAAAGGGTCATCTGCAATTGGGCGTAAGAGGTATAGTGGAGTATACAGAGTGAGTTAAGATTGGAGGAGACCATTCTAAAAATGTGGAAATTGTGAAGACAAGCACTCTCATAAGTCCAAAGAGTTCCTTGAAGCTGGCAACACTCCATGCTTTTACTCAGTCAGAGGAGAATGCCATCAGCAGCACCTTAAGAGTGCAGGCAATCTTATATCTATTGCATTATGAATAGGATTTCTTCCATATTTGTACCCTGGATAATGCACGTTCAAACAAAGTGCTTAAGTCTTGATTTAAGCTGCTCAAATGTAGGCAAGTCTGCTGTGACTGGTTAGTTCTTTTTCATTCCAGAAACTGCTCAGGTGGACAAGTGTGGTGTAACTTGTTTTACTGTGATGGATAGATCAAAAGTGTATTGTTGAGACCTATTTGATGTACCTATCAAACAACCTTACATGCTCAATGTGTGGACTTTGCAGACGATCAGGCAATAGACCTAGATATTATAAGAATTCAATATTCTGTCCTTCAAGAGGAGTGGGCGGTATAGGGCTACAATGGCAGTTCACAACGTAAAATTTGAAGGGAAAGTGGAGACATTTGCTATCATTCACAAAATGAAGAGCATAGCAGAGTGATCGATGGCTTGCACCTCTTTAAATTATTATATAATGTTCTTCTTTCACATTTTCTTTTCTTTAGGTCAGTAAAATCAGTCTTGTGGATCTTGCAGGAAGTGAACGTGCAGACTCTACTGGAGCTAAGGGGACACGTTTAAAGGTAAGTGTGCCTCAACATTGAGCACCAGGCAGCCATGTCTTATGTGGACATTCTTGTGTGACAAGTAGCCATTATGTCCTCATTACATCTTTCATTATTTGATGTGAGAGTTTCCTCTTAGCACAGTGTCAGTAGGGTGGGAAATTTAACATTAATGAAATACATTGTGCTCTTACAGGAAGGAGCCAACATCAACAAGTCCCTGACCACACTGGGGAAAGTTATCTCCGCTTTGGCAGAGGTGGTGAGTATTCTGCTAATGGTACTGTTGGGTTAATTGTTAGACTAAGGGAATGGGTGATGACTACCTTGGCTATTTTCATCATTCTTTCTATAAAGGTGTATCCTGCACTTGTGTTTAGAATAGATTGCGAGTAGGTTGTTGAAGCAGTCTTGCCACAGGAGAATACAAGCAAGATTGCGCTTGTCACAGTTTTTTAAGCTCTGAATGGCTTTATACAAGCAGTCAATGATGCTTCTGTTCTTAGCCATATGTTTCTTCATTTGAGTTGGAGCTTTCGCTGGTGACCAGCTTTTGTGTTGTATTTCTTTACCTGGGATGATACTCCTCTTTGAACTGTAAGGGTAAAGAGGGGAAGACGTTAAGCCACAGAATTCAGGATAGCAGTGGTCTGACTGTGCTCCGCTGACAGCACTGTCCTTTAGAGAAAGCCCCGAAATGTAACTCAAATGCATACAGCAGCCTTTTCTTATCGCACTCTTCAATGTTGTGGTGTGTTGTAGGCAGCATGCAGTTTCTATTGGAATGCTTTTATGCTGAAAGTAATCTAGAAACTCTTTGTAGTGGAACTTTGTGGTGATGATATTTCTACAACTCTTCAGGTTGGAGGCATCCTATTGCAGAAGGGCTGATGGGACACTTTCCTCCCCAATCAGGAGTAGGAACCAGAGAGCATTTGTAGAACGGTCATCTCTCTTTTTTCACAATCCCAACACTGAAAAAGCTGCCTCACACCTATGCCTTTGCTATCCTCCAATTAGGAAGATCTCCCTTCTCTGAGCTTCCTGTGTCTATTTAGTTTTTTCTTGACTAGCATTTCCTTCCTGCAACTTGTCCCTTTTTCTTCAGCCATGTCCCTT
The DNA here is from genome assembly GCF_964261635.1 of Lissotriton helveticus. Classification (NCBI taxonomy): domain Eukaryota; kingdom Metazoa; phylum Chordata; class Amphibia; order Caudata; family Salamandridae; genus Lissotriton; species Lissotriton helveticus. The sequence goes on along the minus strand of NC_136065.1, from coordinate 299,117,680 downwards.
TTATTCAGCATCAGGCCAGTTCATTCCGCTCCCACATCAGTTACACCCTGTCTTTCTCAGTGTGAGGGGAAAGGCATGTAATTTCCTCTTCTGATCAGCCTAGAAATTGGCAGCAGATACTGGTTGGATGATCTTCATCATGCTGGCACTTGGTGTACTGAGAGGCAGAGGTGCAACAGATCATGTCACCCTGTGAGAGCAGTGAGGTGCAAGCTAAGGACCTCTAACCCAGCAGTTTGAGGGGAGGATGGAGGCAACCTTGCACCACTGAATGCTTGTGAACTGAAGGGAGGTTGCTCTGAAGTCGCTGCAGCCTACTAGAAATGAAGGGAAATAACTGGTTGACAAATGTCTCCTCAGTAAACAATCACTGCTAGGAAAGTATTTATTTGTGACTGGGTGTAGCACTGAAGTGCTCCAGGAGAACAAACATCTCCTCAGTGGAGTAGCAGTCTTATTGATCAGGGTGGAGGTCTCTGCTGTCCCAGTTAATAAAGATGTCCCTGACTACTGCAGCTGGTGTGTTAAAGGTGAGATAAAAACAGAGAAAAAACATGAATGTCCACTGCTCTTTGACAGTGGAACAGGAATAAACTGGTTTCCATATTGAAATGTTTAAGAACAGTGTATAGTCCAGTACCGTACCATGCTAAAAAAGTTATAAAAAACACAAATGAAGAAATTAAAAAACACCCTATCAACACACAGAGCACAACACCTAAGTTTAAATGTAAATACAAAACGCGCCCATAATACCGACTGTACATTCAGGGCCATGTTTCTTCTCACTCTGTTGTGAATCAGTTAGCTACAGAAGGGCCACTGCCAGAAAGGTGAGTTCCTACATCCTGCCAGAAAAGATGTGATACTGGGCACGTCTTCCTCCATGGCGCATTGCAGACTCACAAATGCTGCCCAGCTGATATGATCATATTCAATGGCAGGAAATGGAAGAGTTTCTTCAACTTCTTCCTCAAAAATATTGGAAAAATTGAAGAAATCTAATGGGGACTTCTGGCCGCAAATCCCGCACCTTAGAACTATCCCCAGGCGTTGGACAGGATCAAGAAATCTTTTGTGAGCAGTACCCCTGCGTGCTGTTAGGTGGCGTCATTCGGCTCTGCCTGGTGCCGTCCGTGCTGGAAGTGATGTGTGCGGTGCCTATATGTGCGACACCCCAGTGATCTGACATCAGTTCTTTATTTCTGCGCAAGTCAGTTCAGAACTGGAGAGAGCTACCTCCGTCATTTTTTGACTCACTTTTTTTTGTCAAAGTTTTTTGAGATTTTTTTGATGTGACAGTAATGTCCACTAGAGAAGCTGGGTTCAACCCCTGGGGCGCCTGTCCCTGAGGGATGTCGGTGATAGACCTGCATCTTGTCTGACTCTGATGTCTTGAGTGTAACCACTAAGTGAAAACCTGCGGCGATTGCTGTGTCGTGCACCACAAGGCCTTAAGCGAGAAGTCCCTCAAGCTTCTTACCACTTGACGCTGCTACGGTTTCGGTTGATAGGAACGTCCCAGGATCAGTCGCTGAGCTATTAGTCTTCGCTGCAGCCGAAGATGTCTGGGCATTTGGGTAAGTCCCACAAAAAGAAGATGAGTATGAGGCGAAGAGGTCTTCGACTTCACCCCATCCATCAAAGTCATCCGACGATACACGGGATCAGCCTCATTCAAGGCCTGGCTCTGCAGTACAGCCTGGGCCTGGTCCTCCTCAGGTTTCCGGGACCTGGAGCGAACCCTGCCCAACTCTGCAAAGTTTATGAGGCCATGTGTAGGAAAGTAGGATCTGCTTTCATGGTCACCCCACTTTTTGCTGGTGTCATTATGTTTTTCTGACTAGTCTGACTGGGATCTGCTAATCAGGACCCCAGTCTCTGTGCTTCTTCCCTAAATTGGACATGAGTACTTGGGTACTCCCCAGATTGGCTACTGGTGTACACTTGATAGTCCCTAGTATAAGGTACTAAGGTACCCAGGGCATAGGTACATCAGGGGCCTCCCATGGGCGAAGCATGCATTATGCCACCCATGAGAGAGCACTCAAATTGTGACTACAGGCCACCATTGCAGCCTGTGGAAGCTGGTGCTAGCACCACTTATGACAGATATAAGTTTCCTTTTATCTGATGTCACTGCACTTCAAACCTATAAGTCACCCCTAAGGCAGGCCTTTCAATCCTGAAGGCAGGGTACTTGGTTATAAGTGTTAGGGTGCCCCTGCATGAGCAGGACACCCCTACAATCCCTGGAGTCCTTTCTCCAGGCATTGTAAGTTCATCAGTCATTACGGTACATAGAGTGGCCATGCGTCATTACGCAATGGTTAACTCTAAACTGGGTGTAACAAAACCCTGTAATGTTTGGTATCACACATGTTGGAATCATACCCCAACATCGGAAACAGTGTTGGAGGTATGATTCAATGCACTATAAAGTTCCTCCGAGAGGCCCTCAGTGCTCCCGGTATCCGTCTTCTAGAACCTGACAGTAAACTATGGCTTCTACGGACCAGAGACACAATTCTGCCCACCTGCTGCTGAGCCAAGCTTAAGCAGCGGAAGGCAGGACAATAGCTTTCCTGTCACAGGGAGGTCACACCTCCCAGACAGGGCTTAGTGTATTGGGACAGGGTGGGGGCGCTTGACAGCGCCACTAGACTGCTTTGAAGGGTACATTTGGTGCCCTCCTTGTATACTTCAGTTGGAACCAGTTCAGGGAGCCGTTGGCTCCCGGTCTGGCACGAAACAGGACAAAGGACATGAGAGTATCCTCCCCATTGTCCAGCACTTCCTGTGGGAGGGACCCCTGAATCTTCCCAACCCTTTCTTTAGAATATTTTAGGGCTTACCTGTGGGTGGTTCCTAAGTTCATCATGGGACAAGATTCAGATCCGAAACCACTTAATCTTCAACCGGCTGGGCACTTTGGACTTCGCTGGACTTTACTTTGGGAACCAAGACTGCAACTGAGAAGACTCCTGCTGCTCCTGGTCCTCTGCTTCATCTGTACCTGTGCTCCATATGGGTTCTTCTACAGGCCTGTGGAAATCCAAGACACCCGAAGGAATCTCCCTTGAAGTGAAGAAGTAATTTCCCTGCATCTGCAGGAGCCACAACAAAGCGGACAGGTTTGCTGTTCCTGAGCTCCTGACTCCGAAAGGTTCAGCAACACAGGTCACAGAAATCAACATCCTTCTTCAAAATCAAGCAGTGTAACCACTTCATGCATGCCAAAAAGCATATGTGGTGTATTCCTCTTTGTAATTCAAAATAAATGTCTAAAACAGAAGTTCATACTCTCCTCAATCTAAAGACTGCAAACAAATGTATATAGTGTGAGAAGTTAAGACTGCTAGTCCGTTACCAGATATATCCACAAGTGCATGAGGACCATCAAGCTGTTTGTTTGCTTTCACATTTGCATTACAACGAAACACAGGCCATCCCTATGATTCGTGGTATGCAAAGCTTATTTCCTATACAAAGTCTTACCTTTAGGCCTAAATTGTGCCCTGCATGCTTTGTCCAAGTGCGTGAAAAGTATGAAAGAGCATCTAATAAGGAAGAATATATTAATTTATCAATACATAGAGGACGGGCTCCTTCCTAATAAAAAGCACTGCAACACTTAACCAGCATGCCTTGTGCAGTTTCTGAGTTTGCTTTTCAATCTGGAGATTGTAGAGTAGCACCAACTCCAGTCCCGGTAATACTTTGCCTAGGGCAACCTAAGACACCCGAAACACAGAAGTGTTTACTTTGGAGTAGAGCCTCTATTATATGTAAACAAACTGCCAGATTCTTCAGAGGATGCATAATTTAACAGCATGTCTGGTACTGTTGCTGCTGGGCTCAATGCATTATCACAGTTCTGAACACCTAACTAAACATGACACCTTTACAGCATTCTTAATACTAGTGGAGCCAGTTTGTTGGTGGCTGGGAGGACAGGGAGAAACTCGCTGCAGCAGCTCTTCAGTTTCAGGTGATCTGATAGACTTCTAGCTGCAGATTCCTTACTTTTGAATTTCCCAGGCGTCAGACTGGATCCGCAAGATTTTGCTGAGCAATATTCTTTGCGCGCAACGTCGGGTGGCTCCATTCAGCTCCGAATGACGTCAGCGGTGTTGGCATCGGTTATGATGTCATGATGCTTATATAGGCACCAGCACTTCTCTTCTTTCCGGGCCAGTAGAGCTCCGATCCGGGAAGGGCTACCCCTCTAGCACTTTTTGGCAGGCTTTTTCTCGACTTGTCGCAATTTGGGATTTTTTCAACTTTCTGTGCGATAGATGTCTTCGGGGAAGACCGTTATCAAGCTGTGTAGGACTTGTTCCCACATGATGTCGGTCACCGACCCCCACCGTGTATGTCTTTGGTGTCTTGAGCGTGACCACAATACAGAGTCGTGTTTCGGACTGTTGATGGCTCCGAAGACCTTGAGGTAGGCGACGATGAAGTTACTTAAGGCCTGGCAGTCGACACTGTCAAGCGAGACTCCGAGGAAGTTACTGTCCCAATCAAAGAAGAGGAGGTCGCTGGACTGCTCACGATGCCCTAAATCCTCTCCCTCCCATCCGAAGTCCTCAGGACACTCTGGGAAGAGGCATAAGAAGAAGTCCAAGCAGAATTCATCTTCACCTCAACTTGCGTCCGTTGTCGAGAGAGGTAAGGCGCACTGACACTCTAGGCACGGTTTCGCAGAGCCGGAGCCAGACTCTACTTCGCTTCCACCCCCCTTTCCGGGAGCCGGTGCAACTCCTGCTCAAATAAGAGTTTTACAAGGACTTTCACCACGTATTTGAGCTAAAAGACCGTGCTGGTGAGCCTTAGGGACCCACGGAGTCGTAAGGAGCCCCATTGGGTCTGACGCCATCTGCTTCGGCCACGATCCCGTGGGGCACGGGGATCCAATCCTAGGTCCAGTTTGGTGCTGGTCATGTCAACGTGACCTTCCTCTGCGTCGGATCCGAAGTCTGTGCCTGCGACGGCACTGAGGCCCGTTGGTGGTGCAAGCCCATCCTCATCCCCGATGACAGGAGCCAGAACTGCATTGATCGATGCAGATTCTGACGTCAACAGAACCCAGAAGTTTTATGTTGTTGCCTGAGTACTTTGAGGATGTGCCAGGCTCAGGAGAGGATTGTGTGGGGTCTGGGGACCCTCTTGAAACAGAGGAAGTCTCTAAAGAGAATTTGGACTGGTATGGGGAACTTGGGGAGGCCAGTGGACTGGATACCCCTCCAGATACTGGCATGCTCTCTCCACCAACTGTGGCTACAGAAGAGAGAGCATCCTATGCCATGGTAGTTAAGAGGGCAGCTGAGGTCCTTGGACTGGTGCTGCTATTGGTGCAGGTCGGAACTAATCTCCTGACTGAGGTGCTTCAACCTGGAGCTTCCACATTTGAAACCCTGTTGTCCTTTAATGAGCCACTTACGATGTCCTTCTAGGAACCTGGTCCAAACCTAATACAGGGTCTCCTGTGAATAGGAAGATTGCACGCTGCCATCGCCCAGCTCTGGGCGACCTAAAATTTCTCAACCAACACCCCACCCCAGAGAGTTTGGTGGTTCAGGCCTCTACATCCCAAAGGCGCATTCCCTTCCGCCCTTCCTGGTAGGCAATCCAAGAGGCTGCATTCATTAGAGAAGAAGTTGTTTTCCTCCACCAGCCTGGCATTGCGGTTGGTGAATACCGCATGCTTATTGGGCCGTTTCTCCCATTGCCTTTGGGAGATGGTTCCGCAAGTGCTGCCACAAGTCCCAGTGAAGGCCTGGGTTGTGCTCTCTCAAGCTGTCAAGGATGGGAGGGACGCTACAAAATTCACCGTACCGTGTGGCGTAGATATGACTGATCCGTTGGGCGTATTGATTTCAATGATGGTGGCCTTGAGACGCCACGCCTGGCTTCGTACACCTGGCTTCTCGGGCGATGTCCAAGCCAATTTGATAAACATGTTCTTTGATGGAACTCGCCTTTTTGGGGAAAAACCAGACTCGACCCTGGTCAGGTTCAAGGACTCTCGAGCTACGGCCAGATCCTTGGACCTCTCCTCCACCTCTGTGGCCAGTCTTCCTTTCGCCCCTTTCGTGGTAATGAAAGGGTTTCCACCCGCGTCAATCATATCCCTGCCACTGTCCAGAACAGAGTGCCCAAGCAAGATCTCGGAATGGAAGCCAGAAGTCGTCGACCACACTGCCCCCAGCAGCCATAGCCTTAAGGCAATCCTATGCTGATTCTGCAGGACCACAATACTCCAGTTGTTGGGAGTATTCGTCATCATCTCTCCCCATTGGAGATCCACAACTTTGGACTAGTGGTTCTTGCAGAAAGACCAGGATGTCTATTCCCTACCTTTTCTTTCTTTTCCTCCTCCTATTCTGCCAAATCAGGAACGGCTGACAGGGGATCATTTAAAGTTGCTACAAGAGGAAGTTACGGCTCCTTTGGCCAAGGGAGCTATACAAAGGGTCCCAGTTTCTGAAGTAGGCAGTTCTCATCCAGGGGATACTCATCAATAGTCCTAATCTATTAATAATCCCCGCCCATGTGCGGGAGCCCGGAACATACATAAAAAAAAATATATATATATATATATATCTATCTATCTATCTATCTATCGTTTCCAATCTGGCAAGAGATGCTGAAAATTACATAGGTTTGTATTGTAGACACCATACCTTTCCAACCCATAAGGAAAAGCAGGAGCAGTAAACATTTGTCATACAAACAATGCTTTATTGCCATAGAGAAAACCTGTAATTGCAGGCATTTGCCAGTAGGCTGCAGCAGAGTACTAGGAAACCAAGAAAAACTGGCACCTTGCCTTTAGGGCATTAGAGTAAGCGTACCCTCCTTTTAAGACCTGCAGGAGACCCCTTGCTCCCATGATGCAACACAGGTGACAGTTGGGTCAGTTCTTTTTTCCGGCTCCTTCTGAGAGGATCCTGGAGCTTGAGCTCTTCAGTTTTTGTGACTAAAACTGATTTTGAAGAGATTTTTCCAGAAAATGTGACGTTTTCTTCTTTCTAAAGGCTCCTTCTACTGGTTTTGTGGTCTTCCATAAATATTTTCCAGTAGAATGCCAGCCTTATTCAGGAAATGTCCTTCCTGTGACAAGAAGATGGCACTCTGTGTGTATTGTGTGTCTTCCATCCTCACACAATCCTTGCCACTACTGCCAGAAGTTCTCCAGGTGGACTCTGCGCAACAGGGAATGCATAAAACTCCATGCACTGCTGGAAAAGGACAAAAGCCATCAGGGTGGTGACCATGGAGGCCTCAGACCACCATCTTCCAGCAAACAACATCGGAAGTGACGTCATTCCACCTCTCCTGACCCCAGAAAGAAGGGAACAGGAGAGTCGACATCGAAGAGGCCCAGATACTCTTCAGCGTCGAGGGACAGAACCACATCTCGACGTTGAGTCTCCGCCGCATGCAAGTAAGTCGGCTTCAAGGCACCACACTTCAGGCTCGAAGGCTGTGGGTGCTGAGAGACCCAAGTCTCCCTCGATGCTTCCTTCAAAGTCGAGACACGCTCCCCTGTCCCCGAGGGGTCCGCGTTGAGTCACGACGGCGAATATCTCACCACCAGTGGGCATGCCGTTGTCTAGGTCCCACCACTCGAAGTCAAGAAGATCACGACGCCATGAAAGATCGCCGTCGAATCGACGCCATGGCAGATCGACGTCAAGATCTTCAAGACAACGATGAAGGTCGACGTCTAGGTCTTCTCATCGCCATAGGCGATCGACGTCAAGACTAACGTCGAGACCTCACTCAACGCCGATGGTGACTCAGACCTCATCGACGTTTAGGCACTCTACGTCGAGAGAAAGTTGCAGAAATCAGAGGAGTCCCGGCTGCAGTCGGTTTCAAGGTCCAGATCGTCATCTGGAGACAGGTCATCAGGACTGCATATTGTGCAGGTATCACCCGAGGTATCCCCCAGACCTGCAGAGGAGAGGGCCCACGGTCTGTTGCCTCGCCGTCCGCAAGGTGCCGGGACAGGTGACCGCAGTAGTCCAGGCTCGGATTACTCGTGCATGTATTCGCCATCCAGGACCACTCCTCGGAGAAGCGCTCCTGCTGGACCTTCGAAATCTCCCCATAGGAGACCAAGATCACCTTCCAGACCAAGATCATCCTCTACACGTCGGTCTCTGTCCAGGGGTCGTCACAGCCATCATCACAACAGACCCCATAAAAGAAGGCGCACGAGATCACCCACATGGTCTTCCTCTACAAGATATTCGGTCCAGGACTACTCCCTGACCTTCTCCTCAACTCCTCCATCACGGGTGTCTCCCATCGATGACATCACGACTTTCACAGATGTTCTGGGTAGGGGTGCGAAGAAACTCAACATCACTTTGCATGCCCCGGTGGTTCCCGTGTCCGTCATCTTTGATACCTTACATCACTGCACAGCTCCTAGACCGCTGGTGCCAGGATTTTTAGAACCGGCCATGGCCACCTTCCTCACCCCAGCGACGGTGGGTTCCGTTCCATCCAGAATTGCAAAAAAATACAAGACTCCAGCAGAGGACCCCTTGTTTCTCAGGGCTGACTCACCAGCGGACTCTGTCATTGTGGCTACAGGCATGAAGTCCCATTCAGCTTCTACGTCATCCTCTGTCCCCCCTGAGAAGGACAGTAAACCGATGGACTCATATGGCAGGAAAATGTGCAATACTTCAGCGTCATCAATGAAGATTGCGAGTGCCTCAGCCCTTCTCGAGAGATATGCCAGATCTCTTTGGGACTCCCTGGCACAATTCACCGAGAAGCTTCCCAAAGAGGACCGGCAGGATTTCACGGAATTTCTGCAAGAAGGGGAACTAGTAGCCAATCGGGAGATAAGTGCTGCAGCGGACACTTCAGATCTCGTCGCTCATAGCTACTCCCATGGAGTCTGTTCACGGCGCTCAGCCTGGCTGCGCCTCAGGCCTCAAGCCTGATGCCCAGAAAAAGATTCTTAACCTTCCATTTAATGGCTTGTCTTTGTTTGGGGCTCACGCTGACGACGAGATGAACAAAATGAAGGCAGAGCCGAACACTGTCAAGCCTGTTGGCCTGGAAAAGCGCAAGGAGTACAAGAAACGTTTCCGTCAGGGTGAAAAACGTTCTTTTCAACAGAGGGTTCAAACCCCTCAATGGTCCTCCCAGACCCAATAGAAATCCCAGTTCCAACAAAGGCGTCCTGGAAGAGGAAGAGGCAATAACAAACAGCAGTCCACCTCTAAGCAACCTCCCAAGCCGTGAGTCGTTGCTTCCTCCGCACCCGCTCGCCACTCCGGTAGGAGGGAGTATAGTTTGTCACCTGGAAGAGTGGGAAACCATAACAAGAGACAAATGGGTGCTGAATATTGTGCAGCATGGTTACTTGCTGAGGTTCAAGTCTCCTCCTCCGCAAGTGCCCCCGCAATTCAAGCGCCTTCCTCAAATTCAAAGTCAGCTGTTACAGGACGAAGTATCTATCCTTCTCGCCAAGAAGGCCATAGAGGAGGTCCCGCCCCTCCAAAGAAATCAGGAGGTATATTCCCGCTACTTCCTAGTCCAAAATTTGGAGTAGCCAAAGAGTACAGACCTATCCTCGACCTGCGTCTGCTGAACAGGTTTATCAGAAAGGAGAAATTCCGTATGCTAGCCCTGCATCAGATCTTTCCGCACCTTCACCAGGGAGACTGGATGTGTGCCATCGACCTGCAGGGTGCCTACTTTCATATACCCGTCTCGGTGAAGCATCGCAAATTTGTCAGGTTCCAGATATCTCGTCACCACTATCAGTATCGAGTGCTTCCGTTTGGCCTTAAATCTGCCCCACAGACATTCTCCAAGTGCATGGCGGTGGTGGCTGCCTTCCTCCGCAGACGGAAGATATTCGCCTACCCATACCTAGATGACTGGCTCCTGAAAAGCTCCACACCTGTTCTACTTCAGAGCCATCTCTCATACTGCCTCAACCTGATGCATTCCTTGGGATTGCAAGTCAACTACAAAAAGTCTGTCCTCAACCCCACCCAACGAATACACTATCTGGGCGCCTCCCTGGACTCCGCAGAGGCAAGCGCGTGTCCTTCGGAGGAGAGGTTGTCATCAATGCTTCTGAAGTGCTGCACCCTTCTCGACACCCAAAGTCCTACAACCAGACAAGTGTCGTCACTACTGGGATTGATGGCTTCGTGCATCTACATTGTGCCCAGTGCACGCCTTCACATGCAACCTCTGCAGCAGGCATTCGAGGATCAATGGTCTCAGAGGTCAGGTCACTGGGAAGATCGTGTCTCTCTCCACCAAGTTGCCAGAGACTCCATCAGATGGTGGATGAAACGCTCTCACCTGCTGCAAGAGGTTCTGTTTCATCACAGATGCCTCAATGCAAGGCTGGGGAGCTCATATGGACCATATCGGGCGGTCTATCTGGTGCTCAAGTTCCTGTACCTGTCTCTTCAGTCCAGCCACATTCAAGTTCAGACAGACAGACACAACAACGATGTTCTATCTGAACAAACAAGGAGGCACTAGGTCCCGAGTTCTGTCTCTGGGAGCTCAATCCATTTGGCGGTGGCTCTGGCGAGAGGTCTCTTCATCATTGCAGTTCAACTTCCAGGGATCCTGAATGTTCAGGCAGATGGTCTAAGCAGAGACTACGTAGAAGCGCACAGCTGGGTGCTCAACGAAGACGTCACCCAGGAGGTGTTTCGGCAATGGGGAATGCCAGACATCGATCTGTTCGCAGACGTGGCAAACGCGAAATGCCCCGTCTTCGCGTCCAGATTCCCCCAGCAGCGATCACAGGGGAATGCACTTTTGATCAGCTGGTCTCGGACATTGCTGTGTGCTTTTCCTCCACTCCCTCTGATCCCGGCGGTGATACAGACGTTCTACAGGACCAACACCAGAATGATCCTGATAGCGCCGGAGTGGCCACGCCAGTGGTGGTACCAGGATCTCCTCCAATTGTCAGAGGTTCCTCACCCGAGCCTGCCCTGCCGCCCGAACTTACTGACCAAATACGAGGGGAGGGTGTTTCTTCCCAATCTCCCTTCCCTTCGATTGACATCATCCAGTATGGTCACCTAGACCTTTCGGCTGATTGTATGAACATTCTTAGAGCAGTGAAGAGGCCCTACACCAGAAAGTCTTATGCTTTCAAGTGGAAGAGGTTTTACATTTGGTGTAAAGACAATGCTCTTGATCCGATTCAAGGTCAGGAGCAGGTGATTCTCCCATACTTATTACACTTGACAAGGTCAGGCCTGAAGTACCCCTCCATCAAGGTTCACTTAGCTGCTATCACAGCGTATAGGAAGTCTCCTTCCCAGACCTCATTCTTCCTAATGCCTGTGGTCAAAGATTTCCTAGAGGGGCTTAAAGTGTTTCCACCAGTGAGGTCCCCCTCTCCTCCCTGGGAGCTTAACATCGTACTTACCAAATTGATGGGTGCTCCTTTCGAGCCTATTCATAAGGCATCTTTGCAGCACTTGACCTGGAAAGCTGCTTTCTTGGTAGCCGTCACCTCAGCCCGCAGGGTGAGTGAGATTCAGGCCCTGTGCTGTAAGGAGCCTTACACGGTCTTTCATGCCAATAGAGTGGTGCTGCGCACTCATCCAAGCTTCCTGCCCAAGTTGGTCTCGATTTCCACATCAATCAGACCATCACACTGCCTACTTTCTTCCCTCAACCAACCACTCCCCCGGAGAGATCTTTACAGTCCCTAGATCTCTGGAGGGTTTTGAAATTTTACCTGGCTAGGACTCTTCCACTTAGGAAGTCTGACCGGCTCTTTGTTAATTATGGTACAACTAATACCGGTCTGGCAGCTTCAAAAAAGTCTATCTCTAGATGGATTGTCTCCTGTATAGCTCTCTTACCAATTTGCTAACAAAGCTTTACAGGGCAGACCACGTGCACATTCCACTAGAGGGAAAGCTTCTACCACAGCTCTCCTTCGCAACATTCTGATATCTGAGATTTGCAAGGCAGCTACATTGCGCTCAGTACATACCTTTACCCACCATTACTGCCTAGATTCAGATGCACAGGCCGATGCCCAAGTGGGACAGGCCTCTTTGAGGAATTTGTTTGCATAATTGCATTTTAAATGTGATATTGATTCATGTTTTCTGTGTACTTGGTTGCTCGTCCGCGAGACTTTGGGTATGGGCTTGCTACTCTATTCATAGATTATGACTATTGATGAGTATCCCCTGGATGAGAAGGATTAGTTACTTACCTGCAATTCTAGTTCTCATCAGGGGTATACTCATCAAAGTCATGCCAATAGAGTGGTGCTGCGCACTCATCCAAGCTTCCTGCCCAAGGTCGTCTCGGATTTCCACATCAATCAGACCATCACACTGCCTACTTTCTTCCCTCAACCAACCACTCCCCCGGAGAGAACTTTACACTCCCTAGATCTCCGGAGAGTTTTGAAATTTTACCTGGCTAAGACTCTTCCACTTAGGAAGTCTGACCGCCTCCTTGTCAATTATGGTACAACTAATACCGGTCTGGCAGCTTCAAAAAGGTCTATCTCTAGATGAATTGTCTCCTGTATAGCTCTGTCTTACCAATTTGCTAACAAAGCTTTACAGGGCAGACCACGTGCACATTCCACTAGAGGGAAAGCTTCTACCACAGCTCTCCTTCGCAACATTCTGATATCTGAGATTTGCAAGGCGGCTACATTGCGCTCAGTACATACCTTTACCCGCCATTACTGCCTAGATTCAGATGCACAGGCGGATGGCCAAGTGGGACAGGCCTCTTTGAGGAATTTGTTTGCATAACTGCATTTTAAATGTGATATTGATTCATGTTTTCTGTGTACTTGGTTGCTCGTCCGTGAGACTTTGGGTATGGGCTTGCTACTCTATTCATAGATTATGACTATTGATGAGTATCCCCTGGATGAGAAGGATTAGTTACTTACCTGCAATCCTAGTTCTCATCAGGGGTATACTCATCAAAGTCATAAGCGACCCACCCACCTCCCCGGACAAGCATTACTTAGAAGTGTTTTGTTTAATGATTACGGATCTGCACATGTGCATAGGCACCTCAAAAAAGAACTGACCCAACTGTCACCTGTGGTGCATCATGGGAGCAAGGGGTTTCCTGCAGGTCTTAAAGACACGGTACCCTTACTCTAATGCATTAAAGTCAAGGTGCCAGTTTTTCTTGGTTTCTTAGTACTCTGCTGCAGCCTACTGGCAAATGCTTGCAATTACAGGTTTTCTCCATGGCAATAAAGCATTGTTTGTATGACAAATGTTTACTGCTCCTGCTTTTCCTTATTGGTTGGGAAGGTATGATGTCTACAATGCAAACCTATGTAATTTTCAGCATTTCTTTTGCCAGATTGCAAACTATTTAGGCTGCAGTTACATGTTTCACATATGCATATGTATGTGTATATATGTATTTTCTGTATGCTCCGGGATCCCGCACATGGGCAGGGATTATTCATAGATTGACTTTGATGAGTATACCCCTGGATGAGAACTAGGTTTACAGGTAAGTAACTAATCCTTATTCCTGCTACATTCTGTTTCCGAAGAAAAACAAGGGGCTACGGCCCATTTTAGATCAGTCAGTCAAAAGCATTTGTAGCACGCACATATCACATCCAAGGAGTCTCATGGCACGTGCAGAACGGCTCTGACTAGAGGGCTGAAAAAGGCTTAATTTGCAAAAAGCCAGGTCTTTAGATTTTTGCGAAAGCAACTATGTTCAGAGATGGCACGGAGGTTAAGGGGCATTTTATTCCATGAGGCGGGTGCAAGGAAGGAAAAAGCGCGACCGCCTTTTCTAGATGTTTGTATTCTTAATGGGGTGAGCAAGGATTCGTTACTAGATCTTAGTTCTCTTCGAGGCAGATACCATGTTAACTTTGGGGACCAGTATTTTTGACCATTTCCATACATATGTTTATGGACCAAACATAAGGTTTTAAAGAGGATTTGCTTTTTCACCGGGAGCCAGTGGAGGCTTTTCAGACAGGGGGCCGATTGAGACCCACGCGGTAGGTTGAGGACCAGACGGGCTTCTGAAGGACCTGGAGCCTATTTAGATGGTGCTCGTTTATGGCTAGTAGGAGCGCATTCCCGTAGTCCATTCTTTTTATGATTAAGCCCTGATCTAGTGGTTTCCGTGCCTCCAAAGGATCCACTTAAAGACCTTTCTTAAGCGTCGCATTAGCCCAAAGCAGGTGCCAGTGATGTGATTGATTTGGTTCCCCATTGATAATTTATTATCCATGTAGAAACCTAAGTTCCGCACTGATTCCTTGGGCATTGGACAATTGCCCAGACTGGTTGGCCACCAGTCATGTGTCCAGTGTTCTGCAGCTTTACCAAAGAGCATAATCTGATTTGCTGCTGTTTAACTGAAGATGATTAACGCTCATCCATTTCTCCACCTGGATCATGCAATTTTTGAAACGCTGTTTTGTTTCATTGGGATCCGGACCCAGAGTGATTAAAATCTGGGTATCGTCAGCGTAGGACAGCACATCACAGCCAAAAGCTCTGATCACTCTGGCCAATGGTGTCATATAGACATAAAAAAGCGTGGGACTCAAAATAGAGCCCTGCAGAACACCCATCTTAACAGGCCTTTCATCTGCAATGTTTTTGCCAATTTGAACGGATGTTACCCGATCGGATAAATAGCTGGTGAACCATTTTAAGGCGGTTCCTCTGACACCAACCTCCCAAAGCCGTTGAATTAAAATGCGATAGGAGATGGTGTCAAAGGCCGCAGCCAGGTCGAGCAGGACGAGGATCGTTGATTGGTGATTATCTAAAGCCAATCTGATATTGTCAACAACCTCGACCAAAGCTGTCTCCGTACTGTGGGCAGCCCGCAAACCAGATTGGGAATGGTCCAAAAGCCCTTGGTCTTCGAGATGGCTCACAAGTTGTTTATTGACAAAAAATTCGAGCATTTTCCCAAAATATGGGAGTAATGAAATGGGCCAGTAGTTTGAAAGGGTGTTGGGGTCGGCCGAGGGTTTCTTTAATATGGGTCTAATTCTTGCTGCTTTCCATATTGTGGGAGTCTGCCTCCGGAAGGGATTTATTAAAGAGACCGGTCAGATATTCCGCCAAAGCCGGCGCTAGTATGAAGAAAAGTTTAGAAGAAACATGATCGGTGGGGGACCCGGACTTTATTTTCATCCCGATTGACCTGGTCGCATCGTTGTCAAATTTCCCAAATTCACTTAGGATATGTGGTGGATTACATGATGGGTCTGCCAAAGCTGCGGGTTGCATTGAAATTTGAATGGGCGGGAAGGAGAGGTGAATGGCAGTAAATTTTTCCTCAAAGAATCCCGAAAGAGCGTCAGTCCACTCTTGGGAGTTAGGTATTGCTGACGGGCAATTTGTGGTAATTTGATACAGCTCTTTAGAGGAATTTTCTGCTTTATTGATTCGCTCCATAAGAAATGCTCGCTTTGTCGCCCATATGTCACGCATATAACTGGTATGCAGTACTTTATATGCTCTGTAGTCAACCTGAGCTTTACTTTTCCGCCATTTTTTTCGGCGCTTCTAGTTAGAGATTTGGTAATTTTTAGTTGTTCGGTAAACCATGGGGCGGTTCTGATCTTGCGTTTGGCTTTACTCCAGGGAGCAATTTTATCCAATGCTGTCTTGCTGGCTTTATCAAGATGGAGAGCAGCTATACTAGCACTCGTGTTAAAAGAAGTCGAATCAAAATAAAAATGTTTAGAAAACAAGGGTAGTGTAATTTCTTTTAGAGGCCTATGCAATATGAATTCATTTTCAGAGGCCACTTCAATTGTGATGCATTTTGAATTGTGATGGCAGGAATGGTGAATTTCAAAAGGTGGTGATCCGTCCAGAGCAGTGGACTGGGGGGGATCTACCTTAATGTCGGCGGAGTTTGAAAAAAGGAGGTCGAGGGTGTGGCCAGCCTGATGTGTGGGGGAAGAGACCGCCAATCTCTTCCTCAAAAAGGAGAAATTCAAAATGCTCACTCTGGCTTGGGTCATGACTGCCCTAGACCAAGAAGACTGGATGTTAGTGTTGAACCTGCAGGGTGCGTAGTTTCATATTCCCATTCTGCTGAGCCACAGGCTTTCCCTGCAGTTCAAGGTAGGCCGCAAGCACTTTCAGTTTACCGTGCTCCCCTTCGGCCTTACTATTGCCCCTTGTGTGTACATCAAGGTGATGTCGGTGGTTGCAGCGCATCTTCGCAGATTAGGAGTGTCAATCTTCCCCTGCATTGATGACTGGCTGTTGAAGGTGTCCTTGCCCCAAGCTGTCGTCTCCCGCCTTCAGACTACAGCAAACCTTCTGCTTTCACTGAGGTTCTCTATAAACGTGCCAACGTCACACCCGAGTCCTTCTCATACGTTCCCTTTCATCAGAGCTGTTCTGGACACACTGTAGTTTTGGGCTTATCCTCCTGAGCAGCGATTCCAAGATATTCAAGCTATGATTCCGATATTTTAGCCTCTCTCCTGGATTTCAGTAAGACTGACTCTGAGGCTGATGGGCCTCATGGCCTCCTGCATCCTGTTGGTAAAACACGCTCTGCAGTGGAACTTGAAGTTTCAATGGGCACAGCATCGGGGAAATCTCACTGGCGTGGTTCAGATCTAGAAAGGAACTGCGAAAGATTTGCAGTGGTGGTTAACAAACGGTGATTGGGTCAATGGCAGACCCCTCTCACTTCCCCAACCAGATCTCAGTCAAGACAGATGCATCACTTCTGGGATGGGGCGGCCACCTGGGAGAGGTGGAGATTAGGGGACACTGGTCTACAGCCGATACGGGGCATCACATTAATTTGTTGGAGCTCCAAGCGATTCGGTTGACATTGAAGGCATTCCTTCCCTCTGTCAAGGGGAAGTTAGTGCAGGTGTTCACCGACATAACCACCACCATATGGTACTGCAACAAGCAGTGCGGGGTGGGGTCATGGACCCTTTGTCGAGAAGCCCTGAGTCTCTAGACATAGCTGGACCAGCAGGACATAAGCTTGGTGATTCAACACCTGGCAGGTGCTCTGAATGCCAGGGCGGATGAACGCGGCCGTCTATGCCTAGCGGATCACGAGAGGAGTCTCCAGTCGGAGGTGTCGAAGGGTCTCTTTCAACAATGGGGAGAACCTTGGTTAGATTAGTTTGCCTTCAAAGGGAATGCGCAGTGTCAGCGGTGTTGCGCGCTGGAGTTTCCAAGGCAGCTATCGCTTGGCGGCGTTTTTCGTCGTGAGTGGAGCTCAGGCCTGTTGTACGCCTTTCTGCCCATACCACTCCTTACCTGGGTTCTGAAGAAGACCAGGAGGGCCTGGGCCCAAGTCATTCTTGTGGCTCCGGACTGGACGAGGAGAGTCTTGTATCCAGAGCTTCTGAGAATGAGCATCGATCCTCCAATCAGGCTGCTCCTTCTGGAGGAACTTCTGTCGCAGCAGCAGGGGAGAGTTTTCCACCCGAACCTGTCAACTCTGCGCCTTCATGTATGGAGATTGAGTGGTGGCAGTTGATAGCTTGTGACCTACCTCCCGAAGTCTGTAACGTTATTCTGGCGGCCAGGCGGCCCTCCTCTAAAACAGTGTACGCCTTCCGTTGGCAGAAATTTGTATTATACTGTACAGAAATGTCCATTTACCCCGCTTCTTTCTACTGTCCTTTTATTCATTCTAACCCTTACCTAGCTGGTGTCTGCCTTGGGAACTCTCAAGGGTTACCTTTCTTCTCTGTCTGCTTTTTTGCGGCTGCCAGACCAGTCCTCCCTTCTTTAAGTCTCCTGTTGTAAATAGATTTCTAAAAGTGCTGGCTCACTTGTTTCCACCCACGCCCTTTGTTATGCCACAGTGGGACCTTAATTTGGTCCTTACCTATCTGATATGTGATCCCTTTGAGCCTTTACACAAAACCGCCTTCATAGTGGCGATTACATCTGCCAGGAGGGTGAGTGAGTTGCAGGTGTTGTCTTTTTCGCCTCCTTATCTTATGTCATTTCGGACAAGGTGGTGCTTCTCACCAGGGCATTTATTTTGCCAAAGGTTGTGACACTATTCCATCTTGGTCAGTCCACCGCTTTGCCCACCTTTTTTGCTCCCCCACATCCCTTTAAAGAATAGTAACGTCTCCACCGCCTGGCCCCAAAAAGAGCGTTGTCATTCTACCTTGCCCGCACAAAAGAGTTCCCGGTGGACGACCAACTCTGTATGGTACTTGGGAGCAAAGAAGGAAAGGGCAGTGCAGAAAAGGACCATCTCTCGCTGGGTCGTTCTCTGCATTAAGATCTGTTATTCCTTGGCAAAGAAGCAGCCCCGTGAGGGATTAAGAGCCCATTCCACCAGGGGAAAGGCTGTGACTATGGCCTTGGATCGGGGTGTCCCAATCCAAGACATCTGTCGGGTAGCAACGTGGGCTTCTTTGCACACGTTCGCAAAACATTACTGCCTTGAGGGTCAGATGCGCAGAGACTGACATTTTGCCCGTTCAGTCCTGCAAGACTTCTTAGTTTAAGATGCGAGTCCGTAACCCATCGCTTGAATGGTATGGCTCGGGTATCTGATTCAAAGGTAAGGAATCTGCAGCTAGAAGTCTCTATCAGATGAATAAGTTACTTACCTTCGGTAAAGCATTATCTGGTAGAGACTCGAGCTGCAGATTCCTTACAGCCCCAGCCATGCCTCCCTAACTTGTGCAATGATATTGGAGGGCTAGGGTTGTTACCCTTTTCAGGGCCCTAGTTTTGCACACGAGTCCGTCAGTTACTTTGTGGCTCTATGCGTCTGGCATGAAAAAAATTAAAAGTACTGAAGTCTGTGCTCCTGGGTGGTGCCTATATAGGCCGCCTATGTCATAACCAAAGCTAACAACGTCACGTGGAGCCGAATGGAGCAACGTGACATCACGCTCAAGGGGTATTGTTCAGCAAAAGTTTCTGGTTCCACCCTGATGCCTGGGAACGGAATCTGCAGCTAGATAGTCTCTACCAGATAATGCTTTACCGAATGTAAGTAACTTGTTCTTCTGTCACAGACCACTATAACTGGTCCTTTGATGATGGGCGGAAGCATCCAAATGTCTTACCTCAAGATTCTAGGCACCAGGTTCAAAAAGAAATCTCCATGCCATAACAGGATATTAACGCTTAGGGCAGTGCATATAGCACCCATTTCTGTAAATCAATTAAAACAAAGTCATGCTTCATTTTGACAAACACTTTCACATCATACAGCCTGACCAAACATACAGGAGCACAGTTGATGTCAGTCTCTCAAGGCTTGGAACATCTGGAAGTGCCTCATAGCCAAGAACCTGCACATCACCAGAGTTAATCTTACAGGCATGGACAGTGTAGTAACAGAGCGCTCAGTGGGATGTTTCAAGAAAACCACTAGTGGATATTGACTAAAGACTGATTCACTATGTTTTCTGGACCTGAGTGTTCATTCAGGTCCATAAAACAATGACCTGAATGCTTTAAAGCAAATATCCTCACTTTGTTTCCAGATTTTAGCAACTGGTTCATTTAGCATCTTTTACAACGTACAGAAGAGGTCCATGTCAGATTTCCCTTTAGACAGACTATGTGATTTAAAGATGTCTGGAAGCAATTAATTATTATTATTATAAACCATTTTATAGCGCGCTCTGCTACTGGGGAGTATCCTGGCGCGGGAGAAAGAACGGCAAACAACAAACCCTCAAGAAAGGACTCTCAAATAGCGCTGTTAAACAAATAAGTTTTCAGATGTTTTTTGAATGCGGCTACATTGGGTGTGGAGCGCAGTTGAAGAGGAAGAGCATTCCAGGCGCGAGCCACGACCACCGCAATCGACTGACCACCAAGTCTGGCACGTTTAAAACGGGGAAGGGATAGTTGAAACAGAGTGGAAGATCTCAGAGTACGTGTGGGGACGTAACTAACGAATCTTTTTCTCAGGTACTGGGGGCCTTGTTCGTGGATGGCACGAAACGCCAAAACCAATGACTTAAACCGGATGCGCTGTGCAACCGGGAGCCAGTGGAGTGTGCGCATCTCCGCGCGAACGCTCTTCCATCTAGGAATGTTGAATAGAAGGCGGACTGCCGCGTTCTGGATGACTTGCAGGCGTTTTACCAGGTAAGAGGGGATTCCACTGAACAATGCATTGGCATAGTCCAACCTGGACAGTATAAGCGCTCGCGCAACAGACTCCTTTGTCTCTCTAGGAAGCAGGGGAAAAAATTTGCGAAGCATTTTTAAGGTCGCAAAACATGTGCCAGTGAGTTTTTTAATATGATGTTCGAATCTTAAATCCTCTCCGAACCAGATGCCCAAATTCTTGGCAGGTCTCCCCATCTCTTTCGGGCCTGGGATGTCAGAAGGCCATAGAGTGCTCATGAACGAGGGGGGAAAGGAGCCATAAAAGAGAACCTCGGATTTGTCCTCGTTGCACTTCAACTGGGCCCTCGTCAACCAGCGAAATACAGCGGACAAACATAGATGAACTATAGAGGTATCAAGGTTGTCATCTGGCCAGGTAAACAGCAATTGGGTATCGTCTGCGTACCCTATGATCTTAGCCCCGAACTGCTCAGCTAGATAAACCAAAGGTGTAATATAGGCATTGAACAGTAAGGGGCTAAGGGTGGAACCTTGCGGGACACCTGTAAGCAGAGGCTCAGGCTTAGAGGCATAGGGAGGCAGCCAGACCTGCTGGGTCCTATCAGACAAGAAGGAGGACAGCCAGTCTAACACAACCCCTCCAATGCCTATGTCCGCCAGTCGGCCAAGAAGAAGCTCATGGGGGACGGTATCTAACGCGGCAGAGAGGTCCAAAAGAATTAGGACCGCTCTGCCGCCTCCGTCTAAACAGTCCCGGATGGCCTCGCTCATCTCCAAGAGGGCTGTCTCGGTGCTGTAAGCAGCCCTGAAGCCCGATTGGGCCGGATGGAGGGCATTGGAAGTTTCAACAAATCTCTCTAGTTGTCGAAATGCCACCTTCTCACAGATCTTTGTGAGTGCCGGTAAAAGGGAAATTGGTCGATAATTCCCGGGGACCGTCCAGTCTAGACCTGGTTTCATTAGGAGAGGCAGAAGCTTAGCCTGTTTCCAAGCAGTAGGAACCACGCCCGTCCTCAGGGAGAGGTTCACAATCTGCGTGATCTCAGTACAGACTAATTCCGCCACCTCCGAGAGCACCCGGGCAGGACACGGGTCGGCGGGGGAACCAGATTTCAGGGACTGGATTAACGGGAGAGTAGTGTCCTCCAAGATTTGCTCGAAGATCGTGAACTGCTGTTCCGGACTAGGGCAAAGGGAAGGGCACGAGCCCTCTATTGTGTGGTCGGTGGGGAGGGCTGCTGCAAGGTCTTGCTGAATCCTCTTTATTTTATTGGTAAAAAAGGAAGACAGTTCCTCACACCATTGCATCGAGGATGGATGAGAAACTGCCTCAGCGACGGGTGCCACAAAGCTTTTCACAATGGAAAAGATCTCTTTGCTACTGTTGTCTGCCTTGGCGATACGCCCAGCATAATATTTTCCCTTCGCACCCTTGATGGCTGTGTAGTATTCTTTTTGTGCCAGCCGTAGCGTGGATTTAGCCTCAGGGCTATAATCCCGTCTCCACGCTCGTTCAAGCTTTTTACACCCCAGTTTTAATTCCCTCAGTTCTGGGGAAAACCAAGGTTGGGAGGGGGTGCGTCTAGATCTCGTAAGCGTGGTCTGCCTAATGGAGGCGGTTGCCGCCTGCTGTAGCCACTCATTAAATTCACAAACCGCATCGCCCAGAGGCAGTTTCAATTTAGGGCGAGTATTAACCAGAGCCTGTCTGAATGCAGGTAGATTGATCTTTTGGGAGTGACAAATAAAAGGTGGGGAACAGGGCTCCACAATCTCCCAATTAAATCTGACCAAATCATGGTCTGACCAGGTCGTTTTCTCAACAGCCACAGCCTGAATAGGGAAGTTAGAACATACCAAGTCAAGCAGATGGCCCCCCATATGCGTCGGGGCAGTCACCCATTGCTTGAGTTGGGCAAGCTCCAAAATTTCACCAAGCCTGTGGGCATCGGGCGAATCAGGGACATCCATATGAATATTCAGGTCCCCGACCAGTAGGAACCTAGGAAAACCTAGGGCCCGTGGGACCAGATATTCTTCTAGGGAGTCCAAAAAGCGAGTAGCCAAACCCGGAGGTCTGTAAATAAGAGAACCTCCTAAAGTAAAGTGGGGAGAAGTTGTGATTGAAAAGTGGAGAACCTCACCCCCTATATCCGCAACCGGCGGCTCAGAAGCGAAGCTCCACTCCTCCTTAAACACAACCGCTAGTCCGCCCCCTCTACCCAGGGGTCGGTCCACTCTAGCGATCTTAAACCCCCTAGGGACCGCGAGCTCTACGCTAGGTGCGGAGGTGCTGGTCAGCCATGTCTCCGTAAGGAACAGCACCTCCAGTTTGTCATCCACCAATAGATCGAAGATCTCGGCGGCATGCCTAACTGCAGATCTGGCATTAATCAGTCCCGCCCGAATATTCGTGGCAGGAGCGTTAATGGCTAAACGTGGGGGGGGGGAGGGTTGGGGGACAAAACCACAAGAGGGGCATATGGGCATAAGACAATTCATATCCGCACGTATGCAGTGCCCACTGTTGGCTGAGGGGGCAAGCCTCCACAGATCATGATGGGAATACCTGAGAGTTTCGGATTTGCCCAAACCCAAGGGTCGCCGAGTAGAAAGGCTGGCCCTGGGCCCGTCCGAGGCACGGACGGGCACAGACGGGCCCTCCTTTGGCGCTCCTTCGGCGCGCCCGCTGCGCGCGACCGCTGCGCGCTCTATGGTGTAACATTATTTATCGCCCAAGCCCCTCCCCGAGCTGGACCGCTAACTTCCAACCAGCCGGGTACCGGGCCTCACCAAAGATGGCGCCGCCCGACCTGACCCTCCACAACAAACGGCACAGATGAGCCGCGGTGGACCGGGGTCCAGGGGAACCGGGAAACAGTACACAAGGTATTTAATCACACTACAATATTAAAATAAACATACAACACAATTCGTATTCAATTGAGTGTAGGGTAAAAATATTTGGTTTTAAAAAATGCGCTAGTGAATCAGTGCTGCGGAGAGTGAGTAGGCAGAAGAGGAACCCTCGCAGTCTGCCCGTCTTTCCCCAGCGAGGTCTCTGAGTGCTGCCACCACCTAGATCAGTCGTTAATCCATTAACATATACCTCACCTCCGTAGGCGCTTGGTGTAGTTCTGTCAAAGGTGGTGGGTTCTCCTTTTGCAGCTAATTAAACATGGAGAGTAAGCAACATTTAGTTACTAAGCCCCCACCAACTGTACATAGTGTTTCTTAGTACTAGAGTGATGATGGGCATCCATTTGATCTGTTTACCAAAAGTGGTCTTCAAGCTACATATTCATCAGACTATATCCTTAGCCACATTTTTCTAAAACCCTTCCTGTCCATCTGAGAGATGTCTGTATACTTGGGATCTTGGAGTCTTATTTCTCTACCCACACAGTGATAAAGGACTTAAAAGGTCCAAACAGCTCCTTGACAATAATGGACCCTTTCACGTAGGTTTGTCTGCATCTAAAAAATCAATTTATGGGTAGATTGTTTCCTGCGTAGTGCTGTCTTATCTTAAAGTAAATAAACTCTAGACTCAAAGCGGCCATTATAACTTAAACGGCCTTAGTTAGAAGTGCACCAATCTTGGACGTTTGCAAGACAATCTTATGGCTGTCCATTCATATATTCACTGGCAATTACTGTCTGTATTTGAACTCCTGAACAATTATCCAAGTGAATTGATCCCCCTTAACTGAACATGCTTACTTAAGATGGGCCTTAATTTTTGCCAGCCGATGCTTGTTCATCATTTTTTTTCAGGTGAATGTTTGACTATTAATGCCGAATCTATGATGCATGAGGAAATGTTACTTACTTGAAATCCTAGTTATGCATCATGAACATTTTATTTGAAGTTCTGAGCAGATTATCCTCTTCTCTCGCCATTGCTTCAGAGTAGCACCACATGTAAAGTCTGTGTTCTAAAGTATTGTCAAATGAGCTAAAACAACTGCATGTTAGGAGCATTATGTAATACTGGTGCTGCTCAATGTTTATGTAACAGCGTCAGTTTTAAGTTTCGTGAAGCTGCTGCTCGTTTGCCCTCATTTTTATTTATTTTTCTCCTTGGAACAAAATGTACATGAAATTTTATTTTAACTACTTATCCTCACTCTAGTGACAATTGTATCTCAATTGCTTCGTTCTAAATTTAAAAAAAAGACTTTTTTTAAACATATGTATTGAACTGATTGGCGAACTACACTGTGTGCTGTGGTCATGTATGACCTATATTAAAGAAACATTACTGTTCTACATCTCACTGAGACCGCAAGCCTTTAGAAGCAATTTCTTTTTCACTTTCAAGGGGCGGAAATGAGGATTCAGGTAGCCTCATTTTAGTTTTAAATTTTGTATTAAAAGATGAAAATGGGGTAAGTGAATGGTTACATTTCTCATTGATTTTTGTGCTCTGTGGAGGGATTCTTTCTCTCCATGTAAATGTGTTTTACGAGGAGATTGAGATAAACAGTGTTTAGGAATTAAATATTCCTATAATAAAGAATGTGTCTCCGTTAAGTAAAGTTTCTATTTTCATGGACCTCTGCACTGAGTCATCAAAAGGTCTAATTGAATCCAAGCACTCTTGAAGGAAATGTCTTTGTTGCTTTTTCTGGCGTGCCATTGTTTTACATAGCATGGGAAGGAAATTGTAAAGGTCTGTGTAATAAGAAGGGGATTAGGATTTTTTCCAGTGGAAATGTAAATAGGGAGGATGTAGTTAAGTAAACCGAATGTTGCTGGGAGGCACAAGGTTTGCACAGGATAATGCTGGAAAGGTGTTGCAGATGCATGTGCGAGTTAAATTAACCAAAAAGTTAGAATCTGTCATCGCCCCGAAGTCGGTTTGGCAGGTAAGAGGTTTATCCTGTTTCTAACTGCAGCCTTTCCCATATCCAATTTTTGCAGCGAATGGCTATATGCAGGTCTGTCAAAAATATTATTCAAAGATGAACGCTGATAAAAGGTTATGGCTACCTTGTGTTATAAGAATGTTACAAAAAGTGGGAAGTAGTTGGTGTACAGGAATCATCCTATATTAACCTTTGCTCTCCTTTCTGTACTTCTTATAATTCACTGAATAGGTTTTGTCAATAAAACAATGTAAAGTAAAAAAAAATATATATTCCAATGAAGGAGAAGCATAAATGGTGAAGGACTATATGGTCCTAGGTGGATGAGGAGGACAAAAGCAGGGACTCGCTCCCATGTGAATCTGCAGTGTATATCTTTCTGTCTGACTTCATACTTCTGCTAATCTTGCCCTGTTCTTGTAAGTGCTTTCTCAAATGACCAAATCTAACTTTACATTATCTCTGAATTACTCTCTGACTTTATGCTCCTTTGATCACCATTTCTCTTTCTTTCTTTCCATCTCCTGCCGCCCAATAGGATAATTGCACCAGCAAGGTACTGTAATGTTGGCTTCCTTGGAATGGTGACATCTGTACAAATGTTTACTTTTAGTATCCCCTGCAAGGTTTATCTTCAGGTCTGCCTTGCATCACAGATCTCGCGTCAGTAGTGCTGCCAAACTTTGCTTTTAATCAGACCTCATTCTAATACGGTTTTACTTTGAGGTCTATAGACTTAATCCTTTGAGTTATAGTTTTGCTTGCAGATTACATCTGCAGATTATTTTGTTAGTATGGGTAGACCAGTAACATGGTCCCTGAGGTTTAATCTCCCACCCCTCCTTCATTCACTTCCATCCCGAGTTATTGGGACCCTTACTTTGCTGATGTTTCTGGCATTGACTATTTTTCTTTGTTCTTCCTTTCCAATTTCAATTTTCTGTCATGTGGTCCATGCTGATTCTAATTTTAGAGTTGCTTTCCTTTGTATTTTTTTTATTTTTATTAACGTTTCTCTGTGTTTCAGAGTAAGAAGAAAAAGAAGACTGACTTTATCCCATACAGAGACTCTGTGCTGACCTGGTTGCTGCGGGAAAATCTAGGTACAGAACAGGGAATTACACACTGAATTTGATAGTAGCACCCATAGGGAGCAAGCACCTTCCTTTTTCAGTTTACTTTTTAAGTATTTGACATTTGTTTTGCTATAGGTGGCAATTCCCGGACTGCGATGGTGGCTGCACTGAGCCCAGCTGACATAAACTATGATGAAACACTAAGCACCCTCAGGTACTGTGTGTAGTTACTGCTATAATGCTTCAGATCTGCGTCCTGCTGTTCTGAGATATGTATTTTGCTGGAGTTGTGGTGTTTTATTTTTTTTATTGGAACGCATATCACTTACAGTAGCTTTATGGAGCAAAGAAGGCACACCATATATTAGCTGAAAGGCCATGTTAAGCAAAATGAGTTTTTACTTTATTTTGGCACATAAATGTTTGTGTTCTTTGATAACCTGAATTCTTACTGAGACTGTATAAAACTGCACTGTGCTAAAGAGCACTCGCGTGCTGCTTTTCTCAAAGCCTGAAGTTGAGCAAATGAGTACGCCTAGAGTGCATTTTTAGAAGAGCGCTCTAATGTAGAAACCATTTTCGTTCTGCAGCATCTAATCTTTAATAGATTCACATACTTGAATTTTCTTCCAGTGTCAGGCTGGGAACTACCGGTAGTCAGTGTTTAATATAGTGGTACTTTCAATACAGCAAATTACCTTAAAAATGAATATTCTTACAAGAACTCAGTGAAGCTAAATGGTTCAACCTTGGGAAGGAGAAAGAGAGAAGAAGATAGGAGCGGTGTAGGATACACCCTCCCTAACTAAATCTGTATCACACAACAAGGTATCATACCACCTTTACATTCTCTGATCTCCACAGTAGAGTTAGAAAATGTTCATGATGCCTCCCCATAGTGACACCAAACAGCGCATTCTTAGTTATTGTTAGTAACCTCACCTACTCTAGTAGTGGTATGCTTTACCATCAGGTCACATCCTGCTCCCTAAAAACCAGGATGGCCCAACCATGTTCCAGGAGCAGTTTTAGAGATCTTTGTCTATCTGGGTTTCAGATACAAATATCTTAAACACCCAGATAGCCCTTTAATAAGAGTATTTCAGGTACAGATAAGTACAGTATCTAGGGTAATTGGAGGGAATTTATGAACCTACATCCTAAATCAAGTCGACATGTTTCTGCCCTTGTTGGTAACTGGACGTTCATCAGTACTGGATAATATACTCTGGGGTGGAAATAAGAGAGTAAGAAAACGGTTAGCCTGCTCAACTATTGTCTATGCCCTACACGCGTCTGGTCGACCACAAAGACATTACACTCATAAAAGCTGCAAGGGGCTACTCGCCCTAAAGTTGGATCATTCTCGCTGGATTCCTAATTTGAGACAGTCTACTGTGACCGAGGAAGGTGGAAGAGCATGTCCCTGTAGTCATAAAGCCATAACATCTCAAACACCTGTCAACTTTACTCTGCCATTGGTGTCCTTGGTGTCCCTATTAGAATAACACCAGAACCACCAATTCAGCTTAAAGATGACTCCTCATCAGAGCCTGATTAATGTGATAGTTTCTCTGAACAGGAGTCTGACAAGGAGCAAGTGTATTTGGATGACAGTATGCCCTCAGATGAAGCTTCTTAGGTTGGGGGGGGTCACATGATTTGGATATACAGTTCATTGTAGGGTCCTGAGATGCAGAAGAGGAACGGCCATGGACCTCTCAAAAGCTTCCTTATTGTGACCAGTTGCGCTAGTTTGACATTCCACAGTCACGATCTGTACAGATGCTGCACATGCCTATGGATTTTATACATTCAGTGAAAGAAATGATGGAAGTCTTTTACAATAGGACTCCTCCACCATAGCAGCAGCCATCTTCTTTGCAAGCACCCCCAGAAGCCCAACTCCACAGCCATTGGCCTTTTTGCAGCCACAGGATATGCCATTCCCTGAAAATACATCTCAAGAAGTCTGTCACTCAATCTTGACAGCTTAGTACAAACATTTTACAGAGCATGCATTTGGAAAGAGAAATGAAGTACAAGGTTTTCAAAAGGACAGCCAACATCTAGAATGGAAGAGTATGTCCAAGCAGAACAACCAAATCTAGACCAAATGATGGTTACACTTTCTACATTTGGGAATGCCTGAGACAATATCGAAGAGCTAGGGAGCAGGACAATGCTGCCTAGTACCTGCTGCACACACACTCACTGTACAGGCGATTAACTGAGCTATTCTGGAGGAGTGTTCAGATGTAAGTTGCCACTGTGTCAAACTGTGTCTGGTTATTAACTATTATATGCAGATTTATTATGAAAGATGTCGCTGAGTTAACTGCAGTTGACGGCTGTATGTTGGTTGCATACTGAATATAGCAAAATGTTATAACTTTGACAAATAGTTGCCTTTGTTGGGATTGACAGTTACATTTAATGGGGTGAAGGAAACGGTCTCTTGTTTATATTGCCATTTCCCTAAAAAATTACAAATAAAGGTTCGAAAAAAAAATCAATCTTTGATGGGGATCAATTGTCTCAATGATCAATTTCAAAATTATTTTAATGATTCTTGAGGCGTAGGAGATGAAAATATCTTATTTACCATTGGTGGCGGTCGTTCTGGTGAACAATCCGTCTATCTGCAGATTCCCCACCTTTTGATGATCCTAGGTGGCAGACTGAATCAGGACACTTCTGACTTAGCTCTCTCTTGCCTGGAGGTGGTGCCAGCTCCATCATACCACCAGAAGCAAGGTCTTGTTAAAGTCACTGTAGCCATGTATTTCCTCACTCCCTGCAACTGACATCATTTCCCGTGCTTTTTTTTCTGTGCCCTTAGAGGCAAAAGTGAGGAAATTACATCAATTATCCTTTGGTCTGGACTTATCTGTTAGGAGTAATGAATAAGTCTCTCCTGCTTTGTAGCAGAGTATTGGATCCTTCATGCAAAGCTCCATCTTTGGGCATGGACCTCTACCCCAATGCATTGCTTTACTTTCTTTAGCTAACAACCACTTAAGTGAAATGAAGTATCTTTTTCACTATTGAGATTTCCTTAAAATGCCCTAGTAGTGCCACCAATGAGGACAGAAGAAACTTAATTTATGTGACACTGCAGATCTCAATGACAATTTGATCCCAGAATGTCTTTATTACTGGCAGTTCCCTGGCCAAATGGAAAACAAAGTGCCTGAAGATGGCAACTCCTCTCACTCACTCACACACACACACACACACACACACACACACACACACACACACACACACACACACACACACCAAAAATCTAGTCGCAGCCTGAATTCATGCAGCCTGACTGATGTTTAACAAAAGAGCTCTTAAAATCTAAAATGTATTAGTATGTGTTTGGTATTGTGGGATATTTCTTTAATATGCAAATAGCAGTATCCCCGTTGTTCGACTGTGATATCCAGCCTCAAGTTGTTTGCCTATGCCCTTCTTGCTTAGCTAAACCCATTTCTTCCCAGCTCCATGGACTCATTGTACATTTGTATTATTAGCTGGTGCTGTCCGTCATTTTCTATTATATTGATAAGAGCTGGGAGTGCGTTTGCTCATTTAGGAGATTCTGAAATATAAGGACCTATCTAAGGCTCCACCTTCAGCTGTTCACAATAGAGGTTGCCTACCTTAGTCCACCCTATCCTGAGAAATTTTTGGCTTACTTTGTGTTCCAGGGTGAGGAGGGCAAGAGAAACTACTAGAGGAAGCTACGAGATCCATAGGCCTGGTTTAAGCGTTTATCAATTCTGAGCTAGTACTCCCCACAGTATGATTATAGACAGTCCCGTCATTCTATCTGCTGCACTGTATTCAGAGGATGCACTCTGTTCACTTCATTAGCATATACAAGGCTTGCTATGCCACATAAACTCAGATATATGCAAATCTGGCCTGTGAAGCTAATCAGGGGCTGCCAGCGCATGTGCTTCATACAGCTGGATCAGTGTTTACGACCTGACCTTAGGGAGCTTGTCTACCTATGCTACTTTAATCATCCGCATCTTCAGCTGACTGAAGAAAGTTCTGGGTGGGCTAGTAGAAACATTTAGAAAGAGGTCTGGCAACCTCGGTAAGACCACCCTATTTATGATGGCAATCCAGCCCGCCACGGACAGGGAAAGCTTCCTCCAATGATTAATTTGGTCAATAGTTTGTCAAGTACTGGTCCATAGTTGTCTCAAAAGACAACTACCGGGTCCCTATGAACTTTTATTCAAGGTATCTTATAGAGTCATCTGTCCATTCTAATGGTAAATCTAGGGTACTTTGCTTCATACTGTTTGTCGTTGGTAAATTCATAGTTTTATTAGTTAATTTTGAGGACAAGATCTTGCCAAATTCCATGCTGTAGCAGATAGTTCTTCACTTCTGGGTGTAAAGCATATAACAGTACCTAATTTGCATGTAGTGAAATCATTATTTTCTCCTGCAGGGAACCATAGCCCTCTCTGCAAATGTAGTTCTCTAAACATACTTGCCAGGGCTGCTAGTAGGGGGGTCAGTGGACATCCCTGCCTGGTGCTTTTAGTTTGACAGAATCCTAAGGACAAAGCATTACCAATTTTGACCATAGATGTTGGGCCCATATATAATGGGTTGTTCAAATTTAATATTAAAGTACCAGTCCCATCCTCTCCAACACCCTCCTCAGGAATCCCCACTCCACTGAGTCGAAGGCTTTCTCTGCGTTGAAAGACCTTGCTGACAGCGCTTCCAGGCTTATCTGATAAATAGTACTGAAAATGTGCAGAGGTTTCAGACCGTGAACATCCAGGATATGAAAACTGCTTTTTCTTGTTGCGCAAGTCCCAATATAAATTTTAGTAACATGTTTGAAATTACCTTAGCTGTGATCTTGTTGTCAATATTTACGAACGAGATGGGTCTATGCGAACCATATTTCATATCTTGGTTCCCTGGTTTTAGTATTGTCACTATTATAGTTTCTCATTAAGTGGGTAGCAGTTTGCTTTATCATACACTTCTGCATACATGTCCAGTATGTAAGGAGCTAATAGGTATATATATTCTTTTCTAAAGGCACCTGTCAGATCATCAAAGCTTGAGGCTATCCCATGTGGCATATCTTTACTTGTCTAGGTAATATCTGCAACGGTTATTCGACAGCCTAGAACTTCTCGATTGTCATTTTCTATTTGTTCCATTATCACTTGATCCAAGTAGCTCATCTCCTTGGCATTGTCATGTGCTATCTGGGTTGTTTCCACCCATCATAGTATTATCGGAATCTGGTTAGTATACCTTGGGTATCTGTCACAATAGCTGAATCTAGTCTTTCAGTTCCTGCTATATTGTGTCCTGCCAAGGATGGTCAAAACAGTTGTACTAAGGTTCTTCTCGGCTGGTACCCCTCACTGTACTTCCTTGCTGCAGATTGTCTTCTGTGTGGAATTCTTCCAGCTTAGCATGAATTGGTCTAAGGATTTTTGCGCTTGGGGAATTAACTTGAGATATTTCAAGTTGTTTGAACCCCCTCTCCAACATGTTGAGCTTATTAACAATTGATTTTCATGATTTGTTTGTTTACATTTGTTTATTGGAATTTTACATTTCATGTTACAAGTTGATACTTCATCATTAACATATTTTAACATACATTTGCAGGTGTTTGAATGATACCTGTGTAGAAGAATGCCACAATCCTATCGCACATCAAACGCATTGGATAGGATACCGTACGACAGTCCGGGAGTTACCTCTAGCTTAACTTTCCATACAGTGGTATGCTTTGTGGAGCCTGGTTGAGTGGGTGTCCCAGAGGTGTTGGTTGGTGTTTCGCCCTCACCTCTCCCTCTGTGTGTCGTCATTGAATAGGATTTATGATCTCATTCCCAATCGGAATAATTCGTTCCGAAATACAGAGGGGGAGAACAGAACTGTTAATAGTGAGGGGAAAACCAGGGGTGGGGAAAGGTGGGGAGCGGTCGGAATGTATATCTGTGTTGATCAGTGTTGTGGTTGGCTATGGTCTATTTTTAGTGTACTGCTGTGTGTGTAAAGGGGGAGAGGGGTCGGTTGAGACAGTCTATGTGAGGTGGGGGAACCTGTCTGGCATGGCCCAGATATATCGTCGGCTTTGTGTCCTAATGCTGCTCGGTATTGGCTATTGTCTGTCCCACAGGGGATAGGAACGGAGCTTGGGGTTGAGGCTGTGAGGCCTCAGGTTTTACCGCCGTTTTCGCCTCCTGAGTGAATTGGAATAGTAGTTGTGCCCATTCCATACATATGGGATATTTATGTGTCCTGTTTACCTCCTCATCCCATAATACCGCTTCTTCCGCTGCACCCCATTTTTTCATAGCGCCTACCCAGGCCACTTCTGGACGTCCCGCTGGGGCCCGCCAGTGCATGCCTATCCCCCTTTTTGCTAAGAGAATGGCTAGGTGTGCAAAGTGACATTGGAACTTTTCGGTCTTTCTTTTGCAGAAGATTCCCTGGGCACATGCCTCCCATGTGGTGATGGTTGAAAGATTGACCGTCGCTCGGAGTGTCCAGTGTACCTTATCCCAATACTATTGGATGGTTGGGCAATCCCAGAACATATGCTTAAAGTTCGCCTCCGGGGTCTGGCAGTGGGGGCACGCAATGTATGTATCAGGATAGAAACTGTGAAGTATGTGTGGCATGAGGTATGCTCAGTGAAGGATATTGAATTGGATATTTTTGTAGCGCGCATTCCTAGATACCTTTTTTGGATACTCTAGCGCCTTTCCCATTCCTTACCATGGAATACCCGTCCTACCTCCTCCTCCCATTTCTGCCGTAACGCGTCTAAAGGAGTACTGATCAGTTTCACGGATCGCTTTGTAGTGCCAGGTGACAAAGTGTCTGCCCGCCCCCATATGCAGGATTGTGTGCAGCACCTAGTGTGTCGGGGGGGGGGGTTCCCCTTCACTAAGATCCCAGCAATGTCGGCTGATATCCCAAGAGTTGCCTGTGTGTATCAGGAACTGTCCTGGCGGGTGATCATAACGTTCAACCATTTGGGCATATGTCCTTAGCTGTCTGTCCTCAAACAGGGACTCCACCTCAGTCACTGCGTGATCGATCCATATCTGAAGGGCTCCTGTGGTATAGTATTTATCCCTTCGGGAAAATCCTACTAATGGGAGTAGTGGGAGTACAGGGGCTTTCCCTTTGACATGCAGTGGATTTGCGACAAACACGTGCAGGCTAGAGATACCTGTAGAGGGTATGTGCGTAGTGGTTTGGTACCTGGCATTAGCAGTCTCTGGATGGCTGGAAGGGGTACATAGCCTTCATCGGTGATTGTTTCCCCTGTATGACGTTCAGCCGTCCAATGAGATAGCCACTGGAGTTGTGCCGCTACGAGGTATGCTTCAAAGGACAGAGCTCCCAGCCCACCCTGAGTCGTGGATAAGTACAGTGTGCTTAAAGCTATCCTATGTCGACCACCCCACCAGATCAACGTTGTGAGTAGTGTATCTAACTCCCGAAAGAAGGAGCGTGGTGGTATTACAGGGAGATTGGTAAAGTGATAAAGCAGTCCAGGAACCATATTCATCTTTGCTATGGTTACGCGTCCTATGGGGGCCAAGGGCAATGTTTTCCAGAAGTTTACCGCCGCACGCAATCCCGCTAATGCCTTACGATGATTTCCTTCGTAGAGGTCTTCGGGAGAATGATATAGCCGTACTCCCAGATATCGAGGAGCTGCAGTACTCCAGGCGATTTTCTGGGTTCCCACTGATATGTCCAAAGGGGCTGGATGAGGTCTAAGTGGGAAACTCGTAGATTTATCCCAATTAACTTTGAGGCCGGAGGCCTCTGCAAAGTCCTGTAGTGTTGCCCATATCAGGGTGAGGTCACTTGTGACATCTCGGACGTAGATCAGGAGGTCATCTGCTTATAGCGATACACAGTGTACTGTGTCTGCTATTGGAATACCCCATACCTCACCTTTCCGCCGCAAGCGTATTGCCAGGGGTTCTACTGCCAGAGCGAACAGGAGGGGGGACAGGGGGCACCCTTGTCCGTTCCCTCGTCCCACCGGAAATGGAGCTGAAATGTTTACCTATTCTCACTCTGGAGGTGAGGCCCTTGTAGAGGAGTTGTGTGTACGCCATTAGGGTTGGACCAACATTTCTTTTACGGAGGACAGCAAATAAATATGGCCAAAGCAGTGTATCAAAGGCTTTTTTGATGTCTAAAATTAGGCACGCTGCGCGTGGGACCTGTTCTTTTGCTCTGTCTTGGATGTGGAACAGGCTGCGTAGATTCTGCGAGGTGTTACGTCTTGAATTTGGCTGTAACGATACGCTAATATTTTACCCATTATTTTGCAGTCTGCGTTTGGTAAATGAGGCGGGGAGCGTTGGGTCTCTATTCTGTTTTGGGAATGTCACCAGAATTGATTCCTGGGAGATCGCTTCTGATCAGCACATCCTCATACATGGACACAACCCGGGGGATCAGCCAGGCTGCAAAGGTGTAATAATACTCGAGCGGGAAACCATTCATTCCCTGCGCTTTGTTACGCGCTAGTGTTCTGATCTCGTGAGCTACGTCCGGGGGCTTGATCCTCGTCTTCAACGCCTTTTTGTCTGCGGGTGGGATGTGGGCATAGGCAATGGGCTGAGGAACAGTGTCAGTTCATGGTGTGTTGTCTGCGTGAGGCCCGATAGATGCCAGAGTAATAGTCGTGAAATATGTGTAGTATATCTACTTGTGAGTTTTTAGGGTTTCCAGTTTTGTCTAGGAGTTCTGTAATTGGTTTTGTGTCTGTGTCTGTGTCTTGTTTAGCTAGCCACACCAAGAGTGTCCCCGCTCTATTACCCTTCCGATGTACTCTGGCTGCATATTCTCTAAAGTTATATTTGCGGAGGTCCCTCATGGCTTCTACGTGAGATGTTTTAGCCTCCGCTACCTGCGCTGGGGTGGCTTCTCCTTTATCCATGTCTTTTGTTAAGCCCGCCAATTTTGCCTCCGCCCTTCGAAGTGCACTCTCCAGTGTTCTCCATATCCCTACTATTTGTTGGATGCAGTGCCCCCTGGCTTCGACCTTAAACTTGTCCCATTCTATCAATCTGGATGACGCTATACCGGCATTAAGTGTGAAGTGTTTTTGGATGTGATCCCCATGTGCATGGCAGAACGCCTGATTAGTGAGGCACTCCCGCTGTAGCTTCCATGTAGGCACGGGGGTGAGGTGGTTTCCATCTAAGGATCACTGTGTGTGCATCATGGTCAGACACGACTCTACCTAGGTAGTCTGTGTGTTGTGTTTTGGGGAGGAGTGTTGCGGAGCAGCGAAATCTATCTAGCCTTACTAGTAAATTGTGTGGGATGAAGTTAAAGGAGTATATTTTAGTGTTTGGGTTCTGCTCTCTCCAGGCATCTACCAATGCCCAGTGATCTACCCAGTGTCGAAAGTGTGCCGTCTGCTTGGCCGTGGGTGATTGTGCCAATGAGGAGTAAGATCTATCTAGACTGATGTCTAGGGTGCAGTTGTAATCCCCCCCACCCCACCCCTAGCAGCCATGGCATCGATGTGTGCTGGGCCAGTACTCCTCTAAGGCGGCTCCAATAATGGTCATGCTCTACATTGGGGGCATATATGCTTCCCAGCAATATTGAATGACCCTTTAGTAATCCCGTTATCAGAAAGTATCGTCCGTCTATGTCCACTGTTCGTGCCTGCTTCCTGAAAGGAACCCCAGGTCTAATCCAGATTAGAGCACCTCTGGCAAATGCAGAGTATGTTGTGGCACAGATAATGCCCTGCCATTTTTTACGCAGGTGGTCTACCTCCGTCGCTGTCAGGTGTGTCTCCTGCAGGAGAGCTATCTGCGTTTGTTGCCTCTTTAAGTATGCATAGCTGGCGTATCGTTTGTTTGCCGTGTGCATATCCCTAATGTTTAATGTGATGAGTTTTATATCTGTGTTAGGCATCTTGGTTGCCATTTTTGTCTGTTGTCTAATCGGGGCTTCTCCTTGCGTGATGTCCCCTCCACCCTCTGCTCTCCTCTCCCACCACAGCGCCAGCCACCTGTATATCTTCAACGAATTCCGTTTCCGTAACCTTACTCCACTAAGGGTACTCTGGGAACTGGAGATGGGGAGGTGGTAAGATTAAATAACGGGAAACATTCCCAACGTGGGGGACCTATTTTACGAGGCGATATGTCCAAACTGTACTTCATATGCTAACTTTAGTTCGTTGCTTGAGGGGAGTGGCCGTACATCTCCGCCAGCTGCCACCACTATGACCGCCCACTTGTAGATGGCATAGTAGGACTGCCCAAAGGAGTCATTCCCCTTCCCTGCCACCCACTGTAGTCCAGTTCAGTCTTCGGCCTTGCGGTGGTCATGACTTCCCGCGGCGATGCCACGCCGTGTCGGGGCACTGTCCTCTCTTCGGGCATCCAGGTCTCAAATTGTATGTTCTCCTCTGTGCCGCTTGGAGCATCGTGTCTTATATCCGTGTGTCCGCCGTTTGAGGGGTCACCATCGGGGGTGTCACTGAGCCCTCTCGGGAAGTGTGCACGTCGCTGCCATCTTCTTCTGAGGTGAACAAGTGCAGTCCTCCCTCTCCATCCGAGCTTTCGCCTGTTACTTTCACCTGCGCAGCTGCCTGCAGTGCCTTCCTGCACTCTGTTATGATTTGTTCTAGGTCGGGGGAGTTGTTAGTAGCTGAGCTAGACCGTGAGCCTAATTGTGTAAGGGTGACTCTTGAGTTGTCTCCTTGAGCGGCCGGGTGGTCGATAGTTTTGCGTACTCTTGGGATCATCCAGGCTTGTCGAGTGTTGCTCCACCCAGTTACTAGCCTCCGCAGGGTCTGTAAAAAAGTGTGTGGTTCCGTCATGAATAATTTTAAGACGGGCAGGGAATAGTAGAGCATATTGTACATTCTTTTAGCGCAGGGTGCATTTAACTGCTAAGAAAATAGCTCTCTGTTTTTGAACGGCTCGGGAGTAATCCGGGAATAGCATGTCCTGTTTATCTTCCACTCGAAGCGTCCCCTGCTGCCTCGCTGCACGGAGAATGGTGTCTCTGTCCTGGTAATGGAGCAATTTCAAGAGTAATGGTCGGGTGGCAGTCCCGGTCGTGGTTTGCGAGCCGTTACACGGTATGCTCTCTATAGAGAAGAAGTGGGTCAGGTCTTTTGTTTGTGTAAATGTTGCGATCCATGTTGCGATGTAGCGGATCGGGTAAGATCCCTCACTCTTTCAGGGAGATTCATGATGCGGATATTGTTCCTGTGGGATCGCCCTTTTAAATAGTCCACTTTATTTTCCAGGATCTTTATCCGGGATTGCCGATCTTTTAGAGTGTCTTGTTGCTGCTGCACCTGTGGTTCTATAGTTTGAAGCGTTTTTTCCCCTTGTTTGACTTTGTCCGCCAGTTTCCTTTAGTCTGGAGTGTTATATGGCAGCAAGAACTTTATCTAGCTTGTCAGACAAGGGGGTTCCCCTTCCGATTGGGAGATGTTAGGATCTGGGGAGGTCATTCTCTGGGGCCAAGGGGCCCGCAATGTTCCTGTTACGTGCCGACGCCCCATGCCGGCCGTACTTCTCACTGCCGTTTGTAGATGGGGTCTTGTATTGTGCTCCACCACCACTCACCCCGGGGACGGCGGACTGCCGTGTCCTGTGCTTTCCGGTTTGTTGTCGTCCCTCCTCATCGTGCTGAAGACTTCCTGCATGAGCTTTATCACATGTAAGGATTGCCTCGTGTCCGATCTGGGCTCACCACAGACCCGACTGGGCGTGACTACGTGACCTGTAAATGTCTCCAGGAGACTATGAAGGGAATCCGAGCCCTTCTGCATGTCTTGTATGTGGGGGGGCGGGGTTAGGGGTAATTGGATGAGTTTTCACAATCCTGGAATCAATGTTACCCCTCCTATCGCTCCCTCGTCGATCCCCGTCGTCCGCCGCCCCCCAGGTTTCAGCATTCGCTGGGGACCCGGGTGTCATCCTTGTCGTGGTACTCCTGACCACCCCTGTTAGGGCCAACTCCAATCGTATTGCTCCGGAGTCCAAGTGTAGTCGGGCAACGCGTTGTCTGGAGGGGGGGGAGATAGGAGTGGTCCCCGGGTTTTAGTGTGGCAATGCTAAGGTGCACTGCAGACCCTTGATCCAAACTCTCCGGCACACGCCCTGCAACTCAGCTTCTTGTTAATAGGGCTTAGGGGCCAGCGGAGCGGGAAGGACACTGCTACCAAATTCCGTGAGGACCCCCAGACCATTTCGTCAGGGAAGAGCCTCCGGGCTGCAGCGGGGGAACCGGGGCCTAGGCAAAGCATCGTTTTCGGCCAGAGCGCGCAGGCTTAAAACCTGCCGCTTCCCCCTGTGGTGCTCTAGCGCTCCGGGAGGCCAAAGGGGAACACAGGCAGCATCCCGAGGCACCACTGGACCGTTTCAGCCGGGCCCACGTCTAGGTCTGCCACTCCGTGACGTCCGCAGCAGGCCTGATTCTCATGGATGTTGTAATGTGCCCCTGGGATCTGTTAAAACCGGAAAAGGCCACCGATACCTCCCCACCTCCCGCCCCGTGCCTCGAGCCCCGGCGCCGTGCGGCGGGAGGGAGCAGGCACCAGACTCACCTGGTCCGATGCACGATGCGGGTTTCAGCTCATACGGGGTCCATACGAAATCTGAGCTTCTTTCCTGGGGGAGGGGCGGCCTGTCATCTGCTCACCGTGCTCTGATGGGCCTGTGAGTGTTGGCCCGTCTTGGAGGTCCCCATCGTAATACTACCTCCCGCCACGCGCCTCAAGTTCCGGCGCCGTGCGGGGGGAGGTCGCTTCGCCCGGGTGTTTCGGCACGGAATTGGTGCAGGACCCGTTTGGCCTGGTCCTTCGTGCATGGGGGTCGCTCTGTGCAGGGCCGGCAACCTTTTGCGTCTGCCACCCAGGGTCTAGTCGGCTGCGAGTAGCGTTCTCACCTTCCTCACCTGGTGTCGCCCACACGGCTCAGAAGGCGCCGCCACCATCTCCCGCCTGCCGTGTTGTTCAGAGACTGGGGGTCATTCACCCGATCTGCGATCCATTCACTGTCGCAATGCACTCTCAGGATCCAGGTGGCGCTGCCATTTTGATCTTGTCCAGGGGTACCCGCGAGAGCCGCTCATGGTGCCGGAATCGCCGCCGCAGTCATGACCCCGGACTCGCCAAACGTCTGTGTGGCAGCTGCTTGGGTGCAGGTTTTCTATGGGGTTTTGGAGTATTTGGGGCATGGATTATTGGTGATTGTGTGGGCCGCCGAGCGGAGCTCTAGGACGATGCGACCACTATCTTGGCCGGATTGGCCAAGCCATTCAGCTTATTAACAATTGATGTAAGAACTATGGATTGTTAAAACAAAAAAATGCCCATATAAAGACCTCCCAAAGTGAACCTGCTTCATTTACCAAGGCAAAAAACACAGTTGATGGACAGAATGTAGAACAATGTCATACATTCACCCCAGTACAAGGATCTGGGCCTAAATCCATCGTTTTTTTGCACTACACACCACCCTGGGTTAGACACTGGCTATATGCAAATCAGCTCTGACCCTGTGCCTCATGGGAACAGTCCAGTCAGAACTACCAAGCCATGTCTTTCCCAGACCGGAATCAAGCATCCAAGGACCGGTTTCTGGCTATAGCGTGGTGTGGAGTGCAAAAAAACAATGGATTTAGGCCCAGATCCTTGTACTGGGGTGAGTGTATGACATTGTTCTACATTCTGTCCATCAACTGTGTTTTTTGCAATTTTCACCCCGAGTGGGCTGGGTATGCTCAGACGTGAGTCCCAGGCTCTCCACACCACTGGAGTCAAGCTATCCAGGCTGAATGAAGGCTGATTCACACGATTCAGCGAGGACATCACCGACTTCGTCAGCCCGCATGCCCTCCCCTCCGCCGACTACATCCTCCTGGGGGACCTCAACTTCCACCTGGAGAACAACAGCGACCGCAACACCATCAGCCTGCTCGACAACCTCGCCAACCTCGGACTCAAGCAACTGGTGACCTCCCCCACCCACCTCGCCGGACACACACTCGACGCAGTCTTCTCATCCAGCAAAGACGTCACCTTCAGCCACGCAACAGGACTCCACTGGACGGACCACAGCTGCGTCCACTTCACCTTCAAAAGAACGACGATCCACCACCACCAGCAACAGGCTGCCCGAAGAAGCTGGAACAAGATCACAGCCGACCAGCTCACCGCTTCCCTGAGCCAGCACCCTCCCGCCAGCTCAGCGAACCCCAGCCAGGCCGCCGACAACCTCACGAAGTGGATCAACAACTGCGCAGACGAACTCGCCCCTCTGAGAACCCCACCCAGCGGACCCTGCAGCAGAAAAACACCATGGTTCACCGACGAACTCAAGAGCTCCAAGAAGAACTGTCGAGCCCTCGAGAAAGTCTGGAGAAGGGAACCAACCACGGACAACATGACCACCCTCAAGCACGCCACCCGGAAACACCACCAACTGATCCGCGCCACCAAGAAAAATACTTACAAGGACCGGCTGGACAACAACGCACACAACTGCAAGGAACTCTTCAACATCGTGAAAGAGCTCTCCAACCCTAACGCCGCAAACAACGACATCACCCCGTCGCAAGACCTCTGCAACTCCCTCGCGTCCTACTTCCACAACAAGATCGCGGACATACACAACAGCTTCAGCAACCAACCAACGGAAGCCACAACCGCAACAACGCCACCCACCACCACCCTCCGCACCTGGACTCCGATCAGCACCGAAGACACCATCCGCACAATGAACTCCATCCACTCCGGATCTCCGACCGACCCCTGCCCTCACCACGTCTTCAACAAGGCCGACGCTGTCATCGCACCCCACCTGCGGGACATCATCAACACCTCCTTCAGCACCGCCACCTTCCCGGAGAGCTGGAAGCACGCCGAACTCAGCGCCC
This sequence comes from Lissotriton helveticus, assembly GCF_964261635.1. Lineage (NCBI taxonomy): Eukaryota > Metazoa > Chordata > Amphibia > Caudata > Salamandridae > Lissotriton > Lissotriton helveticus. The sequence continues at coordinate 299,076,670 of NC_136065.1, read as the reverse complement.
TTCTCAAGAAACCCACAGCAGACCCCACCGACCTCAAGAACTACCGTCCCATCTCGCTCCTCCCGTTCCCGGCCAAAGTCATCGAGAAGACCGTCAACAAACAACTGGCCGCCTTCCTCGAGACGAATGGATCCCTCGACCCCTCACAGTCTGGCTTCCGAGCGAACCACAGCACCGAGACCGCCCTCATCGCCGCCACCGATGACCTTCGGACTCTGATGGACAACGGGGAAACAGCGGCCCTCATCCTCCTGGACCTCTCCGCGGCTTTCGACACTGTTTGCCACCGCACCCTAGTACAGCGCCTCGGCAACATCGGAATCCAGGACAAGGCACTGGAATGGATCACCTCCTTCCTCGACGGAAGAACGCAGAGAGTCCGTCTACCACCGTACAAGTCAGAGGCCACCGAAGTCATCTGCGGCGTACCCCAGGGATCCTCGCTGAGCCCAACCCTCTTCAACGTCTACATGAGCCCCCTCGCGACCATCGCACGCCAACACAACCTGAACATCATCTCCTACGCCGATGACACCCAGCTGATCCTCTCCCTGACCAACGACCCCGACGCCGCCAGAGCCAACCTGCACGAAGGGATGAGAGAGGTAGCCGAATGGATGACGACCAGCCGCCTGAAACTGAACGCAGACAAGACGGAGGTCCTCATCCTGGGCTCCTCGCCCTCCGCCTGGGACGACTCCTGGTGGCCCCCCGCCCTGGGCACCGCACCCATACCGACGGACCACGCACGCAACCTGGGCTTCATCCTGGACTCCTCCCTCTCCATGACCAGACAAGTCAACGCCGTCTCCTCGTCATGCTTCAACATCCTGCGCATGCTACGGAACATCTTCCGGTGGATCCCCACCGAGACCAGGAAGACTGTCACCCAGGCCCTCGTCACTAGCCGACTGGACTACGGCAACGCCCTCTACGCCGGAACCACCGCCAAGCTCCAGAAGAGACTCCAGCGGATCCAGAACGCCTCGGCCAGACTCATCCTCGACATCCCACGAAACAGCCACATCTCCGGACACCTGAGAGACCTGCACTGGCTCCCGGTCAACAAGAGGATCACCTTCCGCCTCCTCACCCACGCGCACAAAGCCCTACACGACCAAGGCCCGAGCTACCTCAACAGCAGGATCAACTTCTACACTCCCACGCGCCTCCTCAGATCAACCAGCCACGCCCTCGCCGCCGTCCCCCGCATCCGAAGAGCGACAACAGGAGGAAGGTCCTTCTCCCACCTGGCTGCCAAGACCTGGAACTCACTCCCGTCCGACCTGCGCCTGACCCAAGACCACCTCTCCTTCAGGAAGAAGCTCAAGACCTGGCTGTTCGAGCAGTAACGGCACCCCCCCCCCTCCCAGCGCCTTGAGACCCTACGGGTGAGTAGTGCGCTATACAAATGACTTGATTGATTGATTGATTGATTGATAGCCAGAAACCAGTCCTTGGATGCTTGATTCCGGTCTGGGAAAGACATGGCTTGGTAGTTAGGACTGGACTGTTCCCATGAGGCACAGGGTCAGAGCTGATTTGCATATAGCCAGTGTCTAACCCAGGGTGGTGTGGAGTGCAAAAAAACGATGGATTTAGGCCCAGATCCTTGTACTGGGGTGAATGTATGACATTGTTCTACATTCTGTCCATCAACTGTGTTTTTTGTCATTTACCAAGGCTGCATTGGTTTTCTTTGTGTGTTTCTGATGTGAACATTGTTTCAGCGATTAAGTTCCAAATATTTGCTGTGGCACAACTATGGGGGTAGCTAATTCCAGGAGTCCGGTGTAAGGTCTGAGACGTTTCGTGGAAGATATATGCCGTGCCCAACGAGATGATAACCATCTCTTTTGCAAGCCAATAATCTATCTAAGAATGGGTGCCCCATGTACCAATGAATAAAAGGTATATACTTCACCTGCTTGTTGATTTGTTCTCCACACATCTACCATCCCATGTCCTTACAATGCGTGTGTATTGCTCTGTCTAGCGTCTTCCGCTCCCTTGGGGCAGAGCTAGTTCTGTCTTGGGCGTTGTCAAGTGCAGTATTGCATTCCCCCCTTCTGCCCTCACTCGGCCTCACAAGAGTGCACGTGAAGGTACCCCCTTCAGCACTCCATGTATATGTTCACGAAATTGCAGGCTGGCAAGATAATATACATTCAGTAAGGCAACATGTAGTCTATGTATTACCCCTTGCAGCAGTGTATATCCTCCTTCTTAATCTGTATTTGGAGCACTCGCAGCTGCCTCCCCCGACCACCACTCCTAGCCCCTGAGTATATAATGTAGGATGCAAAGAAGCAGATACTACATAATCGATCTGTTTTTAGGGCTCTCATTTCTAATTGTCAGATGGATTTCCTAGTGCAAAGCTATATCTATTTTGTGTCTTTAAAATGAAGTAGTAATCTTTCTAGATTTACAGCAATCCTTTAACCCTGTAACATTCCTCTTCAGGAAGTTCAGTTCTGCAACTGGCATACCTAGACTATTCGACCACATCATGTATTCCACTCTAGCTATGCTTAAAAGCTCTTGTGCCGGGAGCCGCCCTCTGTACTAACAATGAAGAGGTAACCAACATTTCTTTGTCTAACTTGGTTCTGTATACCCCCACTCTCACCCAACCTTCTGCATTGAGGTATCACCCCTTTTCTCCTAATCCTCCAATAAACTCTCTGAAGTGCATGAGCAAATGGCCTCTGCCAATAGGGGCTGGTGGTACCACACCTTTCTCTTCGGCTATCAGCCATAAAGATGAGAGATGCAGCATATTTGGGCATTTGGGTATTCCTTTTCACACTTAAATCATTTCCAAGTTTAAAACATATGCAACACCTTTTACATTGCAAAACATTAATTTGTCAACTCTGCACTGCTGTTCTGTTTTAGGGAAGGATTAAACTGCTCACGGAACCCTTGTCCCTATGAAGTTATCTAGAGACTACCTCTTCTGTATATATGCACAGAAGATACACATTGGCAACTTCTCACTTAAAGTTCGCCCTAGGTTCTCTGGGATACATGTATTTTAACCTTAAACATACAAATGTTATCGCACCAGGATGCTTCAGTTTACTCAGTTCTAAATACAGTCAGTCATTAACTGCTTTTGTTTCGCTGCGGGCAATATAGTATTAGAGGAGCATTGACTCTTTCTCAGTTTTCTTGAGGGACTGATTCGCCAATTGTGGGTCAGTGAAAATGTAGGCTTTTACGGAGTCTTTCTAACAGGCTGGGTATTCAAGACTCAAGATTTAAGCTCTACAGCTTTTTCTTGACTCCTGCAAACGTATTGCGAACCACCTTTACAACAGTGGAATCCGTATAGTGTGAAATTGAGGATCCCGGATTTTGCAAATCTTTTTTTTTGGACCCAACTGTCATAAAGTGTCCCTGTCTCTGTAACTGAGTACTTATGGAGTGATGGGTCATGACGGAACTCAAAGGACAGCACTCGGTGCCACGGGCAATAGGCCTTTTCAATTATGAAAACTTTCAGAAAGCTTTAAATGCTAAACAGTTTAATGAACCGTGTTTCGATTGATGTCTCCACTTTGCCTGTCAATGCTGAATTTTGGACCCCAACCACTCTGACATTTTTTCACCATGGTGGAATTTCCAGGTCTTGGTTTTTCGTTCCAATGCTCTTCAGAATCTTGGCTATATCTGTGGTTGTCTTACTTTGGCACATAAAGTTATCTTCCACATTTGAGGCTCTCCTTTTTGTGTGCTCGATCTTTGCTGCCTGCTTGGCCAGACATTCTGATAGGCGTTGTACACACTTTGAGTTGGAACCAGTCTTAATATTAATGTTCCACAGACTGCTACTCATGCCCCTGAGTAAATCTTTCACATCCCTCTCATTGAAATCTGAGGCTCCACCAATGCGTGTACTCATCCTGTGGAGTGCTGTTTTAACCCCTTGAATGCTGCCGCGATTCCGCTCCCGTGCTGAAGATTTCAGCACGGGTGCGGTCATGACGGCCCCCAGCCGTCATCAGCACACGAGCACTGTAGTGCATGACGGCTGGGGGCCGTCATCAGCATGCAAGGGGTTAATCTATGGCGTGCCCCTCACTTTAGGATTGAAGGATCATTTTGTTTGTTTCTGATCTCTTCTTCCCATAGTGGGCTTCATGTGGTGGCTCTCCACCCTGTAGAATATATCCAGTTCAAGATTAATTGGATGCCATTTTTCACTACCTGTGTCAGAACTGGAGTGATCTTGCAATTTGGTCCAAAGGCTTGTAGATGCACTCCAGACCTCTCGGAGGGGCCATCGTCCAGAGATATAGAGCTGAGAAGAGATCGCTGGCAGAAAGTACTGGTTCGAGGCATATGAGCTGAAGATCTTACACTGTGCATTAGATCGCCACCTGGTGTTGGATTCGGATGATTGCATGTTGTTGTCATCTTGTAAGAAGTCTTTGTAGTCACGAGATAGGTGACTCCTCCCTTGGACAATAGTGCGCTTGGGCATCGGCTCCATCCTTAGATTGTTTTTTTCCGCCACTGGGTTCGGATCAAACTTTTCCGCTCTGGTTCGAAATCTACTTTTCAAGTACTTCGACGCGAAAACATTCTTCAAACTTCAACCAACAACTTTCAATATCGATAAACATCGACTCGACTTCCTCAGCTCGATTCCGGTCGTCGACGCGGAAGCCCTTCTTTTAGGCGCGCTCTGTGGCACTGGTAGGAGTTGCTGGTGAGATTAACTAAGGACACTTAATGGATTAGTCAGACAGTTCCCAGAGCCTTATTAAATGATGGCCATCTCGGTGCACGGCCGGCTTTGCCCCCGCCTATTAAGTTTCTTGAGTACCGATGTTCCAGGTTGCAAACTTGACTTGCTGCCCAGTTTTTGATCTTCTAAAGTTGAGAATTTGGTTCCTAGGGAATTTCAGTGAAACCCTGTTGGCATCAGCCTTTGATCAAAGATTCTCCTTCATGATGTCTTCTTCAATAGAATTGTATTATCCCAGCCAGGTACAGAGTTCTAAAAACTATTTTGAAATAAAATAGATTTTGAAGACCGATAGCAGGCCTTCCTTTTTATTTCCAATGTAAAAGGGGGTAATTACATTTTGTCACTTACGTAAAAAGTATTAAAAAAAAACATGATCATATTTCTTTTAACAAACAAAGGTAAAATTGGGTTAGTGAAGTCGGATAGGCTTTTAACAGTACCATCAGTCCTGGCTGACGTGATGGGTACCTTTTTAGTTTAATTATAAGAGCTATCCAGATCCTAACAATGACAAAATCATTCTGTTGTTTCCATTGGGGAGTAGGTTGCTTATGACTTCAGTAACAATTCTCATGAATGAAAACTGAAATAATAAGTAATTATCATCACCACGATGCCTGACACACAAGATACCTAACCACTGGGACTCGTAGTCATTCAGGACACTGCCACCAAAAAGGATTGATGGCCGAGTAAAGTTCAAGTTCAGTGCCTGGATAACTTAAGTCACCCACTGGATGAGGACCAACTGTCTAAAGCTCAACACAGACAGCACTTAAATTGTGGCATTCGGGAAGAGCACTTCACAGTGGGACTCCACCTTGTGGTCAACAGAGCTAGGACCGACTCCCACCCAACACTACCCACACCAAGAATCTAGGCATCGTCATCGCCCGCAAACTCTACTTGACCACCCAAGAGTCTGTTGTCACTGTTTTATGCTTCCATACCCTGAAGGTGCTGAGGAAGATTTTCAAATGGCTTAGGTAGTACATCTGCGCAACGGTAAGTGGCATTCTTTGGCTTCTCGTCTGCATTGTCTGGTCTGAAGTGACTTTGCTGTGCCTACATAGGCGCTAACTTAAGTTCCTCTCGTTTGGTGCTAACAACCCAAATCTGGAGAGCTACCTCTGTCACTTTTTGACCAACTTTTTAAACTTTTTGTAACGGATTCCATCCAACCAGTACGGATACTTCAGATTATCTGGCACTTCAAAACGCCAGAGGGCTAGATACAGTGCCAGCATTGGCATTTGAGTGTCCTTCAGGTCCGCCATCGGCAGAGGGAGCTTCTTTTAAGGCTGTGGGTCCTTTAACTACCTTTCCCCATATTGGTGAATAAGCCAATCTCCTTAAAGATTTTGGAATTATGGCGCTGTATGCAACAAACTTTTTTCATCTGAAAGTCTTGCCATGTGGTCCACCAAACTGACCGGTCTTTTGGCTAGGTACTTTCAGGTATTCTGGGAGATGTCACAGATGAATAAGCCTTGCAAGGAGAAATTTAAGATGCTGACCCTCACACAGGGCTCATTAGATCTGGAAAGAAGAGACTGTATGATGTCCCTCAATTTGCAGGACGTGTATGTTCATATACCGATCCTTCATTCACATGTGGTATCTGTGCTTTATGGTAGGCTCAACAAATTACCAGTTCGCTGTCCTGCCCTTCCGATTGACTTTGGCACCTCATGTTTTTTGCAAATGTGAAGACGGCATATTTTCGCAGAATGGGGATATCCTTATACTCTTACAATCTGCTGCTTGTGTTGGGCCATTCGAGTGCCTCAGCAACCCTGCTGTTTGACTTGTGGTTTTCTATTAACTTACCTAAATCTCAAACGGAGCCCTTGCTGCACTTTCTTTTCATCAGTGCAGTGTTGTAGACATCTTTCTGTGTTTCCCATCTCTTCTGAGGATGCCTGACATTCAGGATATGATTCTCTTAGCCCCAACAGTCCTTCACCTGCTGGGCCTTCTCGCTTCTTGTATCCTTCTAGTCAATCACTCTGTGCAGTGTTTCTGCATTCAGTGGATTCTGAACTTTGGCAAAATGGCAGACAATGTCCGCTTCAACCTGAAAGTATCAAAAGATCATCAATGGTAGACACCAGTTGAAGAATCTGAGCTTCTGCCCTCCACAAACAGGGCGATTGTTGTGATGGTTGCCTCCAGTTCAGGATGGGGCGCACATCTGGTGGATCCCGAGATCAGAGGACTTTGGTCTCTAGCAGCGTTGAGGTACCTTATCAATCAGCTTGAGTTGTGGGCTATGCACTGGTGGTGAAGGAGCTCTTTCCCTCCATTTGCAGTCATTTACTCCAAATTTTGGTGGAAAATATAACTGCTGAGTGACAAGTCAAGAAAGAGGCCAATGATGTTAGTGCCCTCTCTTCAGACAGATGCTGAGATTGTGGGCTCAGGCTCATGAAATCTGAATGGGTGTCAACCACTTGGCAGGTTCCCTAAATCTGAGAGCCCCCAACCTCTGTGGTAGTCTTCTTACTGACCACAAGTGGCGCTGACATTTGGAGATGCTCCAGCCCATCTTTGCCATCAATACAATGCTTTGCTACTTGTGAAAATGTGGGCTGCCTGCTGTTTTGCATCCTCCAGTATTCGTTGCAGGGAGCTCTACGGTCTGCAATGCTCCAGAGCTTAGTTTCCTCCTGCATTATGCATTCCCTTCCATTCCTTATGTCCTGAGGAACCTGCAGCAGGATCGGGCACCATGTGTTTGATTACAAAGGATATGGTATAAAGAGCTGTTATTGATTAAGAAACCAATCGGGAAATTAGAAGGGGTTTCATTTTAGTTGTTCTGTTTTGTTTCTAAATATTAAATATTGATCTAGTCATAATTTCCAGCTCAACAATTGGGATTATGCTTGTATTACTCTGAGAATGTTAACCTGTAAAAAATGTCAATGCAGGAGAAATACAATGACAGATGGGTATAATTGTTTGGTGAGGAGAAACTGAAAACCTCTAATGGACCAACAAATAGTCTATACCAAATGCTCTGGATTAAGCGATCTAAACTCGAGGGATGAATAATCAAAAAAATACAGTTTATATAAAAAAGTATATTATTGGGATGGGAAGAGGAGCAGGCTCCTATTTTATTGTATTGTCCTTTCCATAGCTTCATCTCGACTTACTTACCATATGCACTTTTTAGTCAATTTTGTTTGTCAGTTGCATGTTTATCTGTTTGGTTCCTCTGATCACATCACAGTAGTAAGTCCTCATTCTGGCTTCCTGTGGCTTTGTTGTTGAGATCTTTACACTGCTCTGTTATCCCCATTTTTTGGCAGTTTTGTTTTAATATATGTAGCTGACATTTCAGGTATGCTGACCGTGCAAAACAGATTAAATGCAATGCTATCATCAATGAGGATCCCAATGCCAAGCTGGTGCGAGAACTGAAAGAGGAAGTGACACGACTCAAAGACCTTCTTCGAGCTCAAGGCCTTGGTGATATTCTTGACAGTAAGTGATGTCATTGATGGCAGTCCTTGTATGATACTGGTGCTTAACAGGGTCTGGCTAGGAGAGAAAATTGGACTGGGCACAAAAATGTAATTGTCCCATATTTTCACATTGCCGTATAGCTGTTCTGCAGGGTATGGGAGACTGTGCACATTTCTGTTTGCTGCAGGCAATTTTGTGGTGCTATCAGAGTAATCAGTTAAAAAAAGTCCCTCCAGTACATAAAACAGGCCCACAAACAGCAAAAAAAGGTACACAAACTCTCCTGTCAGACAAGCCCTTCGAGCATCGCTGTTTTGCCATGTGGTCCAGTTATAATCTGGTGTCCAAGAATTGAAAAGGATGTAGGACTGTTGAATCATGGCTAGATTTTGTAGTAGATATGAAGACGGATAGCGATAACTGCTCAAGTCTTGTTGCAGCCATTTTGCTTTCATATGCATGTTATATAATGATAGTTAGATGATGGCTGGAGTAAGTTTTAGACAGTTTATGATAATGACGGTCTCGATATACAGGTCTGTGTGTATACAATAAGTGGGTGTAACTGATATCTTCAGCCTGCAACCGTCTATGCTAGGACCTCACTTCCCCAACTGCTTAGAAGAGCCCCGGGAACTTTTCATGTCCCATGTCACAAGAGCTCTGAGTTTGTCTTTGTGTTATTTGAAGGCTATTGCTATGTAATCTTGTTGCCTTTGTGCAAGACATCTTGCCTCTCCTACCATTGCCTGATCTGCATTCATTGCCAAATTCCAGTCATAATGAATATTGAAGTCACCTCAGATCTGGTTACATCTTTTCCAATTTAGTAGATTTTCCCTCATTAGAGAGATGTTACTTCAATCAAGCTCAAACTTTTCTTACCATGGGACTCAGATTGAATCAAATGCAATGCACCTGTTTCTATCACATGAAACTTTCATTTGATTAAAAAAAAAGGTACAAGATAGCCATTAAGGAATAATTAAACAGCAACATAGTTCTTGACGTATCTGCATGCATTGATCACATGCTCTGCACACTCCTGCCATCAAGTGGTCTTTTTATTTTTTAAATACTCCCAGGATGAGAAATGCAGTTCAACCTTGCAGAGTGAAACACAATTTATTAAGACCCCACATTATCCTGCTGCCCCAGAAGTCACAGCTTGGGCAGTTGACCTTCAGTTTATTTTTTCACTCTTCAATTTGTGGAATCCTGGATGCTGGACCCGCATTTGTCGATCTGGTTAAGGTTAAGCTACACTTGATACCAGTCTTCTTGTCTTGACATCCTTATTTTCTCCTTTCGATGAGCGTTTTTTGATTATTGGACAGTTTTGTTACGCAGTCACCTTCCCATTGATTTTGAAGTGTCCGTCATGTGTGGGAAAAGGTTTGAAAAGGATCTGCATGCGTGGCTTCCTGAGTGCCGTAACGTGAAGAAGTGCACAATCTGTCAAATGCCCAAGAAGACATTAAAGCTGGGAAAGTAATTTGCCTGAAATGTATTACATTCAGAACTGAAGCATCTCGTTGTAAGTAGAAGCCTAGAAGAGATATCTCCACTTCAGGACTCCCAGAAACTGCCCATCGTGGTCTGTCCTATAGAGAACTCCAGAATAAGCCCCAAATAGCATCCTTGTCATTCTGGTCGATGTTGACTTTGAGGTGCCAATGGTCGAATGAGCTGAGGAGAAGGCGTGACTCATTTCGATATATAGACTGTTCATGTCAAGGAGGTTGACATTGAAAATAACACATACTCACTTGATGTACTCGCTGCATCCTCCCCCTCCCCATTTATAGTCCAAAGAAAAAAAGCATTTGTACTTTATGCTGCCAAGAAAATCACTGGTCGAAAATCAGGCCTCTACACCTACACACAAGGGAGAACTCCTTTGAGGAGTAGGGGTACATCTGTTCAAAAGGGATGATCTAGAAAGTGGCATACTTTACTACCTTCCATAGTAGAGGCACCAAATGAAAAGTTTGATTTCATGCAAGCGGTGGACAAGCATTAGGACTGTCAAGAAAACCTAGGGCACCCTGAATAGATGCATCAAGTCCTGCATACTCTACAAAATCTCCTTTGAGACCACCTTCAAGAGTGCCCTATAGTGGATGATATTTCAACCTTCTAACCGGCTCAGCAAAGAATGGCAACATGTTATCCATTTAAATCTTTCCCAATCCTCTGATTTTAGCCACACCTCTGAATGAGCTATATCAAAGCCTATGCCGCCAACCGTGAACTTTATATTTTACCACAATCAGCAGCAAAGGTCCCATGCCCAAGGTGGTTTAAAAACCAGACCTCCTGAACCAGACCTTTGTATATCTCGGGTCATTTCTGCCTTTGGGTTTCGAAATAGCATAAATGGTTAAAAACATTGCTGCCTTCCACATTATCAGCAGTTATGATGTACAAGGACACCTAAAAATAAGTTCTCTGGGTGAGGCAATTGGTGATATGCTGGCCACCACAATGAAGGCAGCTCAGTTATGAGTGCCTCTTGAACACTACAGCTGTGATTTTATGGCAAACTGTTCAGAGGCTCATTATAGACTCGCCTAAGGAAAAAGCTTGAAACTTCATGATAGCAAATTTTATAATTATGGTTTCAAATCAGGTAATAACACACATGACAAATTTGATTGCACGTTTGAAGCAAACAAAGCTAATAAGGGATGCACTACAAAAAGATCTTGAATGTGATCTTTACTGAAAAAAGTGCCATTTGGTGTCCGCACTGCTGAAGAGATGCACAAAATAAGGGTGAGGCTGACCTACAAATAGGACTGGACGTAAGTGGAGCCAAGTTGTTATTTGGCTGGGCTTTTCTTATTGAATCAGGACCATGGCTGATTTGAATATGGCTGGATATAATCTGAGGTGGCATGGTGGGCTAAAAAACAATGGTTTGGATTGGAATCCTACGCTGAGTGACTACCAGTGGTTAGGCAAATTGCCAGCATTTCTCGCATCACTTTTTATGGGTTTGATGTAACGCCCTAAGTGGCCCAGGGTGTGTCCAGAATTGGGTCCCTTGTTCACTGTGCCACTAGAATTAAGCTGCTCCTGACTGAATGGGCTCAATCAGGCCGAAACTGGTCTTGAGTTGCTTATGTTCTGGTTCAGAGAAAACATGGCTTGGCAATTTGTGGTTTACTGTACCTATTGGAGCAGGACCAAGGCTCATTTGCATATGGCTGGGTCTATTCTAAGGTGGCATAGTGGGCAAAATAATGATGGGTTCGAATGCTACCCAGAATGATTGTCATTGGTTAAACTAATTGCAAGCATTTCTCCTTTTTTAATTTGACCGAAGTTACCATCACCATCAGGTTTATCAGCCCCACTGGCAGAATTACTTGCTAAGCTTGTGGTGGCTTCATTGGAGCCTTAGCACAAGAGAACGTTAAGACCTGGTCTAGAAACTAGCTTCCATTTTAGCTATTGTGTCAGCTAGAAATGTTCGCGAAACAGTTTTATTCATCCTAATTGGCGATCAGCTCTCTAGGTTTGGTAAGACAAATGTGATTTCTTTTAGGTTTTCTGCATGACATTGCTTGATTTTTATTATGGTCAAAACTATAGACTTCCAGGGTTCTTTTCTAATGTTCAGCTTTCAGAGAGCCCACATTGTCCATGGTAGATACTTGGAGTCTCTTAATGTTTTCCTAAAAAGGATTGATGGATTCAGAAGAATAAAATGTCTTTCTTCCTTAATGTTCAAAGTTGAGGGGAAAGCTGCCATCAGACAAACCTTTTGAAAGAGTGTCATGACTTTAGCTTCAGTGGTTGTCCTAGCCATTACTTAACACTTAAGTAATTTCCTTTGCGAAGAATGATGTTCTCACAAAACGTTTATGTAAATAGCTAGGCTTCTGAATATCACAGTTAAATCACTAAAATGCATCAAGCGGGCTCATAAGAGTACTTTTGCTCCCCCTCTGAGGTTTCCTGCTTATTCAGAGAACTGGAGATTGGAAAAAGCTGCCACCTCTGTCTTAAAAAGTAATGATCCAGTTTTGCAGGGCTTAAATGTCTACTTGTATTATGGAAAATAACTAGAAGCAAAAAGACTTTTATTACTTGAATGTCTCAGAATTATGATGGAAGTATTTTAGAGATACTTTGATAATTTATGATGTACACTCATAAATAGAAAGCTGCACAATAGAATATAGTTTAATAGTTTAATGCATTACTGGGTCAGAAGTCTCAGAGTGGAAGATTATTAGCTCACTTGTGATTACTACATAACACAAGCTAGAGTTATGTAACCGCTTCATAAATTTCTTTTGAATTCATAGGAGTTTTGGAATGCATTCAGTGTAACCTTTCTGTTACTTCAGAAGGCAAAACTGTTTAGGTCCACCGTACAATCAAATGAAAGGCAACGTGGGGTGCATGGCAGACCCCGTAGCTGAAGCTCTTTGATCTCAGCTCCTGAAAGAGTGGAAGGATTATTTATAGGATACAAGTCTGAATTGTTCCTTTTCAGGAGTTTCCTGAAGTGCATGTTCTTGGGTTTATGTTTCGGGGAGCTGCTGACGGCATTCCACAGTTTTAGTCCTTCAAATCCAGTGTTTTATCTGCTTAAATGACCTTTGCTGGCCTAAGTTACCTGTTGATGAGGTTTCTTGCTGGGGTGTGCCATGGCGCTATGCCGGTTTCATTAGTTCAAGATCACAGTCCTGTTAAAACCTGATTTTGATCTTTGCATATTATCAAAGTGCTCTGAACTCGATAGTTGAGGTTGGTAAGACAGAATAAGAAAGCTGATTAAAAAAGGCATTGTTTTCTGATTTAGGCCACTATTCCCAACAGTATAATAAAACTAATTATTTTCTATTTCTGTTTGTGGCTCATATCAGGAAAGAAGGCGCCCACAGCAGAATCTTTGGCCTCTTCCTGTAATGTGCCAAGCAGCTACATAGACGTATTGCACCCTTTTGCAAATGCTTTCAAGGGTTGAGTTTCTAGAGCCTTGTTTTTCAGGCGTGGCAATGTATGCTGAAGACAGTTATGTTGAATGTTCGGTCCATTTCACGTAGCAGTGTGGATCATAAAAATGTTATGCTTTAAATGAAAAGTGTGATTATAAAATGTTATTGTGTCACTGACCTTGACCTGTTGCACATATTGTATTTTCCCTCTTGCTTTCCTGTCAGTTGATTCGCTGGGAGATGATTACAATGCCAATGAAAATAAATGTGTGTATAGTCTGTCAGTACTTTATATCCTCCTTGCTTTACTGCCTGTCTCTGCACACCTTGACATTGAACCCTGCATGTTAGCAATATTCCGGGGATGTTGACAGACGGGCAGGAAGAATTGTTTCTCCCTCGATGGTGTACTTACTGAACTGGTATGCCTAGAAGCAGCTGGGTGAAATCTGGGGTGACTGCTTAAAAGTTACCTGCTTGTTTCTCCCTCTGTATTTGGATTACTGAAAGTCTTGTCCCTTCAACATTCGCTCTACTTGCAAGACTGACAAAGAGAAGAGGGTTATCTGGGACAAAAGCTAGAGGTTCTTTTCCTCTTCCAAATTTGTGGAATCCTGTCTCCTACTTATATTATGAAGAAGACGGAAAGTGGTGGGGTGATGAACCATGTTAACTGCAAGAAGGTCCCCTGCCCATTGTCTCAATAGGTAATTGTCAGTCGGGTAGGCAATGTGATTCATTGACTTTCCTCTATAAGAGGTTGAGTGCAACACACTGCATATTAATTTAAATAAATCAGTTCATGTTAAATTAATAGAAATTACGTCAAACAATATTCCGGCAACACTGAGGGCTAGCACATTTGTTTATGCTCCCACCCTTAATAAAACTCATCTGAGCTTTGGAAGCCCCCTTGTATCAAATTGTACTTTTCCTCTGTTAGAAATTATCCGTTTTGTCATTTGCTCCTAATATGCGTGCAAGTTTGACACCTGTGACTCCTTCAAAAGTCTGTTGCATTTCTAATTGGCTTTGTTGTTCAGCATCCTCTTTTGATTTGTTTTCCATTAACATGGACTGTTGCCAGAATTGGTGTGGTTGCATCTTTTCTACTGTAAGCATTTTAGATCATGTTTAAAAAGAAAAAAAAATTGACACAAGCCCCTCCATATTCATACCCCTTCTGCTCTCGGCTTCCCAGTCTTTGAGAGTTTGCAAGTCACGCTCTGCAAACGCTACAATGATTTGCCACCTTTTGGTTAAAACGATGTGCTGCTTGCTGTCTTGCATGCTGATTGCTGCTAGCTTTATGTAGCAGTGTTTGGGCAGGCCTTCAGTGCTCCGGGCTGGGCAGTGTGTTTATTCTAGAGCTGTCAGTGCTGAAATGATGCTCTGGGTTAAGATACTGTCTAACAGTGTGACTGGTTGCTTGGGAGGTTCTGGTGCAATGAGAAGTGCGTTTCACTGTTTCTAGCTCAATATGCCTGAAGTTAATAGCTGCAGATAACTTTCTCTTCAGTTCTCTAGCAGAAATAACATTCCTGTTTGCTTTATATGCACATGGTGTGAAATGTTAGCCTGCATCATTATAAGAGATCAGGTTGTAGTAATGCTTGGTCAGAAATATTCACTGTGCAAGTAGTGCAGCTTTGAACCATTCCCTGGAAATAGCGAGGAAAATATTTGCTTGAATTGTATCCCCTCCACTATCCCTTTTCTCTTGTCTCTCCTAACATAACATGCACATTCCTTCTCACGCTTACAATCTGTGCTTTATTTGTTTTCTGCAGTATTGGGCTTCTTGCATATCGCCTTGTCCTTCTGTGCTTGATGATAATACTTTGAGCACCTGATTTGGAGCTTTTTTTGACTGGCTTGGCTGATCTATTGTGAGCGGTTAGTAGATGAGCATTGGTAAATTGTGCCCTTGGGCTCCCCAAAGGGATGGGGGTGGAATGGCAAGGATGACATTCTGGGGAATGGTATCTACATTTCAGGGCCGAGTTGCATGTCAAATGCAAATTTCTGACCTTGATGGGGCGAAGGGAGAGTTGGTGCTGCATATGTTAACCTCATCACTATTTCACTGTGCTTGACATTTGCTCAGTTTCCCAACTGCTCCATTGTACCGCTCATGGTATCTGTGTAATCCTGCACTGTAGGCTTGTCCGTGTCTCTTCTCATGTTACTGTTTCCTTCCTGTCTTTGTCCTTTCTCTTCCTGGCTCCTTTGTTTGTCTGTGGCACTTTCCCTGTACCCCTCCTGTCGTCTTCTCTTAGATCTTAAAGATATTCAGAATAATAAGAATAGGTACTTGCTAGCATCAGAAAACCAACGGCCTGGCCCTCTCTCCACAGCATCGATGGGCTGCCTCACTGCCTCGTCATCTTCCGGCTCTCTTAATAGCCAGATGGCCTTGGCAACGGTCACCAGCATTCAAGAGCGAATCATGTCCACGCCTGGAGGGGAGGAAGCCATAGAGCGACTTAAGGTAGGAGCTGGTTGTTATATGGTTAAAGGGTGGTAAGGGAGGAGCGGGCAAGTCACCCTTTGCATGAGTAGATAGAGAAACACTCCTTATAAAACAACTTTATTGAAATGTGTTCTTAAGGTCGTTGACAGCCGATCGTGCCCTCAGCAACTCATTGAACTCCCCTGTCACTTTCTGAGTTGATAAATTAATATACCACCCCAAAACATTCAGGCTTTTATTTTTTGTCTACTCGGCACCAAATATGGTGCCCACAGCTTTCAGAAACCTTTTTCCTCTGTAGGTCATGCAGCATGGCCTCAAGGGCACACTGTTCTTTGAAGCCACACTAATTGTCACTACTTTATTATTCACATATTTGAAACTCATGGTTCCACTGCACTCTTTGACTGTTCACTCACACTTGAAATAGCAGCTACTATCAATCTAATTGAAGTGTTGTTAGGCGCGAGAGGCAGGCTGTGATAACTTCCACTCGGGTTTCTATCAATTTCTGCTATGGGCACACCAAGCAGCTTGTTCAATAAAGACAATAAGAGTCCTGTCCATGTAAGGATGTGCAACAGAGCACAGCCTCACCCCAGCTCCTCCTACCACGATAAGATGTGAAAGAGGGATGCGCAGTTAGATCTGTCACTTCACTGACTGACACTGCTTCGCTCTTGAATAAATGCGAGGAGTCAAATTATAACTGACCGATGCATTTAGTGGCTTATTTCAACATGTGCACTCAATGTGAATTGGGCACTAAGGATGGCCAATCGTAGTTATGCAATCTTTTATTGCTGTGTGACACAGCAGATTTCTTTGAGAGAGAAACCCGAGCCAGATTTCATTTGAACATCTATAATTAAATCTGCTTTAGTAACCATGGAAACTAAAGCTCCATCTCGCTCGACATCTTGTGAATGACAGAATGACACCACCCTACCACAGTTGGGAAATTAGTTGCAAACAGAAACATAGTAGAGACTAAGGGTGTGAATAATGGGTTCAACTACACTTAAAGGTATGCCCTTTGCATGCAACACTCCATTCATGGACTTGGACATAGTAAATAATCCCCCTGCCTTTAACACTCCAAAAGTATGTCCAGGCCAGACTGAAAATAAAGAACGTTTTACCTGTAACATTATATGGATATGTCCAGGTTGAAGATAGGTTTCTTCCTCTCTACTGTAACGCTCCACTGCAGGGTCTTCAGATACAACAGAAGGCCATTCTGTGGCAACAAAAATTAATGGGTCAAGACAAAAAATATGAAATACCTTTGCCTATATCCTTGGCTCTAGACTTAGAGCAGGGTGTTTCTTTTCTCTTTAAAAGTAAGCAACTGAGATTAGTCTAAGGAGAGGACTCCCTTCAGCCTGTACCACTTGACTGAGGGTCTTCAAACTGGAACCAGGAAACTTGCTACCCTTTAACACCCCATTAGTGTGTTCATGTGAAGAAGAGACCCCCCTTCTTTTGCTAACAATGTGTTAGAAGTTCTATCTTTAGATAGGAACCTTCATTTCTTATATAACATTTCACTAGTAGACACATTCTTTACAGTGAGAATTACTAATTCTTCAGGACTTCATTAGAAGTTCAGACCCTGGTAGAGAATGCATTCTCCTTGTAACTGTCATGAGGCGTCCATGCTCTGATTCACAAACCACTTTGCCATATAATGTTTCATTATTATCTCCAGCCTCTGAAGAGGGAAGTCTCTCGCACTAACCTCTTGAAATGGGTACAAACTGTAGTTGTAGTCCAAACAAGGAACCTCAGCTGCGTAACTGACTTGTCCCATGATGAGGTTCAGCCTGGACTAAACACGTTTGAGACAGCCTATGGGTATTGACAGGGTCTTCAGTGATTAACAACCCTGAATTAGACCTACTCATGGGTAGAAGTCTAACTCATTTTAGAATAGGTTTTATGATTAAAGGTATTTTTTTTATAAGTAAAGGCATTTTATTAGCCTATATAAATGCTGAATTTACAGAGCTAGCCTTGAATTTGGTTTAAAGCAAAATCCCAAAAACCACAAGTGACAACTTGGCTTTCATTACCCTTCCAAAGGAAAAGTTTAAGGAAATTAGGTAATCCAGGTGACGGCATTTTGTTCTGCAAAATCAGCCCTTTCTGTTTCCGAGAACCAGAACTCCCTGTGTCGTAGAGTGCTCTGTACTGGCAGTTAAAATCAATTTATTTTAACAGTACAGCAAGGAACTGAATTCTATTAAATACAATATCTGAAAGAGACACATTAATGATAGATTTCTTACCTTGGAATATCCCCAAACGTCAGACTGGATCCAGAAAGTTTTTCGTCAGCAGTACCCCTGCGCGTTGTTAGGTGGCGTTGTGCTGCTCCATGTCTGTCGCTGGCGTCCTAAGCGCCGAGATGACATCACGGAGACTACTTAGGCGCCACCCATGCGCGCTGACGTCGGTTCTTTCTTTTTCCACACCAACAAGCGCAGATCCGGTCAGAGCACGTACCCTAGTCACTTTTTGACTAACTCTTTTGAGACTTTTGTCTCTACTTCTTGAGTCATGACTCCTGGTGCCGAGTAGGGATGCCTGGGTTTAAATCCTACGGGGCCTGCCGCCGTACGATGTCGGTGGCCGACCCCCACAGTGTTTGTCTCCACTGTCTGGAGTGCGACCATGACTCCTGGTGATGTTCCGACTGTCTGGCCATGGTTCCGAAGGCTTTGCGGCAGCGGTCCCGAAAGCTGCTGGAGGCATGGAAGTTGTCTCCGCGCCGTTCGAGGTCCAGGGGTCGCTCAAGGGACTGATCGCTGAGCCATCATCATCGCTCCTCGTGTAAGAAACATCACAAGAAAAAGTTGAAGAAGCCTTTACCCTCTCTGACGTCTCCCTGTCGGTCTCTGGACGTGGAAGAGGGGTCCAGGGGTTCTTCCCCCGCTTTTCGGTGGAGCCTGAGAGTCCCGCAGCCTACCCACCTTATCCGGGTCCATCGGCGACTCCGGCCCAGATGCAAGATTTTCTTGCCATCATGGACCGCCTTTTCAGGCCTAGGGCTCCCGCTGGCGCTTGACTTTTGCTCACTTTCCCAATTGCTCCATTGTACCGCTCATGGTATCTGTGTAATCCTGCACTGTAGGCTTGTCTGTGTTTGTATTCCCCTATGCCTCCCCCACTGCAGCAACCTGTGCCTCGGGCGGTAGAGAAGGGGGATGACTGGGATGGTTTGGAGGACCCTCTTGCACGGCAGTGCGAGCACGAACAGGAGTGGTCGGAGGAATCGGAGGATGCAGGTGACCTTGACCTCTCCTCTAAGCCCTGCTTTCTGTCTCCTCCCGCTGTCATGGAGGAGGTCGCCACATATACTGTGGTGCTCCGTAAGGCAGCTGAGGCCCTTGACCTTGATCTGCCTACTGTCACTCTTTAGACAAACCTCCTTACTGAAGTGCTTCAGCCGGCGGCAAGTTCTATGAAACCTCTGCTTCCGTTCAATGAGGCCTTGACAGATGTTTTGATGGGCATCTGGTCTAGACCAGCCAATCAATCAATCAATCAATCAGGTCATTTGTAGAGCGCACTACTCACCCGTAGGGTCTCAAGGCGCTGGGTTGGGGGGGGGGGTGCCGTTACTGCTCGAACAGCCAGGTCTTGAGCGTCTTCCTGAAGGAGAGGTGGTCTTGGGTCAGGCGTTGGTCGGTCGGGAGTGAGTTCCAGGTCTTGGCGGCCAGGTAGGAGAAGGACCTTCCTCCTGTTGTCGCTCTTCGGATGCGGGGGACGGCGGCGAGGGCGTGGCTGGTTGATCTGAGGAGGCGCTTGGGAGTGTAGAAGTTGATCCGGTTGTTGAGGTAGCTCGGGCCTTGGTCGTGTAGGGCTTTGTGTGCGTGGGTGAGGAGACGGAAGGTGATTCTCTTGTTGACCGGGAGCCAATGCAGATCTCTCAGGTGTCCGGAGATGTGGTTGCGTCGGGGGATGTCGAGGATGAGCCTGGCCGAGGCGTTCTGAATCCGCTGGAGTCTCTTCTGGAGCTTGGCGGTGGTACCGGCGTAGAGGGCGTTGCCGTAGTCCAGTCGGCTGGTGACGAGGGCCTGGGTGACCGTCTTCCTCGTGTCGGTGGGGATCCACCGGAAGATCTTGCGTAGCATGCGCAGGATGTTGAAGCAAGACGAGGAGACGGCGTTTACTTGTCTGGTCATGGAGAGGGAGGAGTCCAGGATGAAGCCCAGGTTACGTGCGTGGTCCGTTGGTTTGGGTGCGGTGCCCAGGGCGGAGGGCCACCAGGAGTCACAGGGGTTCCTATGGATAAAAATGTGGCCAGGAGTCATCGCCCGCCACCGGGTGACCCAGCCTTTTTAAGGAATCATCCGAATCCGGAGAGCCTGGTCATTCAGGCCTCCACTTCCCAAAGTGCATTCCCTACCGCCCGCTGGATAAGGAATCAAAGAAGCTGGAGCAGTTTGGCAAAAAGTTATTTTCCTCTGCCAGCTTAGGGCTGCGGTTTGTCAACACCGCATGCCTCTTGGGCCGCTACTCACACGCTGTGTGGGACACGGTGGCGCAGACACTGTCCCAGTGCCCGTAGGAGGTTTGGGCTGTACTTTCCCAAGCTGTTGCGGAGGGGAAGGACGCTGCAAAGTTCACCATCGGTGTGGGCTGGACACCGCGGACTCTTTGGGCAGGGCGTTCTCCACAACGGTGGCCCTACGTCGCCACGCCTGGCTGTGGTCCACGGGAGTTTCCGGGGATGTCCAGAGTTCCCTCATGGACATGCCTTTTGATGGCACTCGCCTGTTTGGCGATAAGGCAGACAGTGCGCTGGAGGGTTTCATGGACTCTCAGGCTACGGCCAAGTCCTTGGGTCCCTCCACCACATGCCCGGCCACGATTACCTTTCGTGGCTACGGAAGGGGCACCCCTACACATTCGTTCAGCCAGAAGCCTGTGCAGAACCAACCTCCGCATGACCGCGAGTGTGGAGGCCGCTGTGGCGGCACAGGGGGCCAGCGTGCGGGTCAGTCCACCTCCGCTCCTGCAGCATCTGCCCCACAGTCTTCCTAGTCAGAGCTTTGGGGTACACCCCACGCTGGTGGGTGGCAGGATTCAACATTGCCTCCCCCACTGGCGTCTGTCACTTCGGACAGGTGGGTGCTGCAAATCGTCCAAAGGGGGTACTCCCTCCCCTTCGAGTCTGCACCCTCAGCCATGCCACCTCATTTCCACCCCATGTCGGGGGATCACTTTGCGCTTCTCCAACAGTAAGTCATGGCCCTCTTTGCCAAGGGGGCCATAGAGCGCATTCCTGGTCCAGAAGTAGGACGTGGTGGTTGTTCCCTTTACTTTCTGGTCCAAAAGAAGGACAAAGGGGGCATGCACCCCATCTTGGACCTCAGGAACGTCAATCGCTTCCTCCGGAAGGAGAAGTTCAAGATGTTGACTCTGGCTTAGTTCTTGGCTGCCCTGGAGACTGGATGGAAGCGTTGTACTTGCAGGACGCATATTTTCATATCCCCGTCCTGTCGGCCCACCGGTGTTACCTGCGGTTCACAGGAGGCCAGGCGCATTTTCAGTTTGCCCTGCTCCCCTTTGGCCTTACCAGCGCCTCTCGGGTGTTCACGAAAGTGATGGCGGTGGTCGCAGCTCATCTGCGCAGGTCAAGGGTGTCAGTCTTCCCCTACCTCGACAACTGGTTGTTGAAGGCCTGCTCGCCTCAGGCGGTCGTCTCCCACCTTCAGATGACGGCTGACCTCCTGCAATTGCTGGGGTTCTCCATCAACGTGCCAAAGTCGCACCTGAGTCCCTCTCAGAAGCTCGCCTTCATCAGAGTGTTCTGGATTCGACGCAGTTTCGGGTTTATCCTCCCGAGCAGTGAGTCTGGGATATTCAGGCTATGATTCCGAGCTTTCAGCCTCTACCCCGGGTTTCAGTCAGGATGACCCTCCGGCTCCCGGGCCTGATGGCCTCCTGCATCCTGCTAGTGCCACATGCCAGATGGCCTATGAAGGCTCTGAAACATTTGGGAAGTGGGTTTTCTCTTCCACTAGCCTGGCCCTCCGCTCAGTCAGTGTTGCTGGAACAATTATTAGCGTGGAGGTGATGCCATCAACGTTAGAATAGTGAACTTATAGGGATTTTGAAAAATTCAAGCATCAAACAAAAAACAAGTGTTGTAAATGAGCCCTCCCATCAAGCAGGAGAGTGTTAATGGTGTAATATGTAGTTAGTTTTGCATTTAGATGCAAGCTCTCATCAATACATTTCTAAAGCAAAGTATTAGTACGCTATCATTTACAACCACACATTATCCATTGAAAGGACACCTACATTTGCAGAGCCATACAGTTTTACTGATAAAACTATAAAGTGAACAATCAATGTATGAAAAGCGACTTTCGGCGAATATTTGTCATTTGCGCATTACCAAGTTTCTTGATTTGTTTTGATCATACATTCACCCCAGGACAGAGATCTGGGCCTAAATCCATCGTTTTTTTGCTCACAATGCCTTTCCAGTCTGAACCCAGCCATATGCAAATCAGTCTTGCCCCTGTGCCCCATGGGAACAGTCCAGCCCGAACTGCTAAGCCAGGTCCTCCCTGGACTGGAAACAAAAACCTATGGATTTAGGCCCTGGTCTTTGTACTGGGGTGAATGTATGACATTGTTCTACATTCTGTCCATCACTGTTGTTTTTGCATTTATCACCCCGAGTGGGACGGGTATGCTCAGACGTGAGTTCCGTGCTCTCCATGCCACTGGAATCAACCTATCCTGGCTGGTGGGGGCTGAAAGCCCGAAACCGGTCCTAGGATGCTTGTTTCCAGTCCAGAGAGGACCTGGCTTGGCAGTTCGGTCTGGACTGTTGCCATGGGGCACAGGGTCAAGACTGATTTGCATATGGCTGGGTTCAAACTGGAATGGCATGGTGAGCAAAGAAACAATGAATTTAGGCCCAGATCTCTGTACTGGGGTGAATGTATGACATCGTTCTGCATTCTGTCCAACTGTTGTTTTTGCATCCAATCCAACTACAGCATGCCACCCAGGAGTTGACCAGGGCCGCTCAGTCCCCAGCCACCGCTGCAGTCCCACCTGCTAAAGCACTGCTAGTTTGCCCATCACTGAGCACAGCCATCCGGTGAGATGCAGGATCCAATTGCCCTTCCTCTCAGCACCGCCGTACCTTCCACCATCTCCTCAAAGTTTGACTGAGGACCATCTTTCTGTCATTTGGTAGAAAGTGCAAGCCCATTTTGGCAATAGGGCTATTGAGAAGGCGCTTGCGCCAGAAATAGGTCAAGGTTGCTATTACCGCTACTTTCTGATACCCAAGAAAGATGGGGGTGCCTTTTTACGATTTTAGACCTGCGCTCTCTGAATGGTTTGCTCCGGAAAGAAAATTTCAAGATGCTCACACTGGTCTACGTCTTGTTTACCCTCAGCCCTGGAAATTGGATGGGACAATTGGACCAGAGGGAAGTCTACTTCCATATATCGTTTTACAGACCCATCAATGCTACCTGCGGTTTGTGGTGGGACAGGAGCATTTTCAGTTTTCTGTGCTCCCCTTTGGTCTCATGAGTGCTTCTTGGGTGTTCACAAAAGTGATAACAGTGGTGGCAATGTACCTGCGGGGTTCAGAGGTGCCAGTCTTCCCTTACGTCAGTGACTTGCTGTTGAAGACTGGCTTTCCCCAGGCATTCATCAACCACCTACAGACTACGGTGAAAATCCTCCCATCTTTGGGACTCACTATCAATGTGCCAAAGTCGCACCTAATTCTTCACATGCTCCCTTTAATTGAAGCCATTTTGAACATGGTTCGGTGCCTTTTCCCCTGTAAAGAGATTCCAAGACATTTAGGCTATGATTTCAATCTTTTAGCCTCTGTCCTGAATTTCAGTGAGGTTGACTCTGAGGCTGCTGTGGTTGAAGGGGATAGGGGAAGCCCAGCCTGGTCAATGGATTCCCCATACACCTTCATTAAATGTGGGACGATTAGGCTAGCATATTCTTTGTAAAAGGCGGCTGATAAGCCATCTACGCCAGGAACTTGTCGCCAGGGAGGGTTCGAAATAGTTCTGAGTATTTCCTCCTCTGTAAAGGGAAGCCCTATGGTCTGAATACAACCACACCAGTTCCAGTGTGTTAAAAAAATCCTCCAAGTCAGGAGGCGTCGAGTTTTGTTGGGCTCTGTAGGGGAGCATGTAGAAGGAAGTAATTTTAGCTTGCACAGCTGATTGACCTACCACCAGCTCGTCGTCAGAAGTGCGAAGCTCAGGTTTATAGGCATTGGCCCAGGGCTTCCGAAGCAGCCCTGCCAGCGTTTACCAGCAGGCTCACCCTCTCCATATCTCCGAGCTCTGGCATCCCTGCTGAGGAAATGTGTTTCCCTGATGGCAGTCTCCTGGAATTCATCTAATTTGGCTCGGATTGTGCGAAGTAAAGTGATATTTTTGCTGGTAAAGAACACCTGCTCTATGGCCTGTATTTCACCCTTCAGTCTTTTTAGGTCCCCTTGCCGTGACCGGAGGACTCCCGCCTGTTTAGGGATACATTCTCCCCGTATGACTGTTTTAAAAGCTTCACATAGGGTGAAGGGGGAGTCCATTGTTTCCTTGTTTAGACTGAACTATTCGGATATGGCCCGTCTAATGTATTCACAAAATACCTAGTCCCTCAGCGGTCCCTGCTGGAGTCTCCAGGCGAAAGCTCTGGTAGGGTAGTCGGGGAGGTCAAGTGTCTGCATTACCAGGGAACGGTCAGAGGGTCCGAGGCAGAAGCTGCACCTCTGCGATCCACGTTGTTACGTCTCAGGATACCAGCCAGTAGTTTACTGTCGACCAAGAAGGTCTGGTGGACGTTGCACAGGTGCTGGGCATCTCTTCATGGTATCTATGTCTCCATATATCAATGAAGTTCCCCTCCGAGATTATGGTTTGCATCTAGGCTGCTGCTCCAGGGATGAGGTCTGTGGAAGTCTCCTGACCTGTCTTTTTGGGCGTCAAGTACCACGTTATAATCCCCCCCCACCCCCAGATTATAGCTCCGGGTCCAAGGGAATTTGTCACTCTCCACAACTCCGCAAAGAAGCCAGGGCCATCAGTGTTGGGGCCATATACTGAGATTAGTCGAATCGGGTGTCCACCCAGTGAACCGGCTAACATTACATATCTGCCCATCTTGTTGCAAAATGTTGCATGCTTGCGCCAGTGCAGCCCTTTCCTGATAAGGATAGCAGCGCCATGAGCATTGAGTAGCATGCAATGTGTTTTTCCCCCACCCATCCCGCACGCAAACGCCCACACGTTTTCTCCGCGAGGTGAAGTTCCTGCAGGAAGCAGAGATCTGCTTTGTGGCGGTCCAGATGTGTGGCTACCATCCTATTCGTATGTGCATCATTTGGGCCACGCACATACCAAGTGACGCATTTGATTCTAGTCATGTGGCCCCACTTGACAATTCTCCTAGATGCGCGTGGTGACGTAGTTCACATATTGGGATTCAGACAAGGGAAAGAAGAGGTAAAAAAGGGAGGGATGGCACTTCAAACGGTTACAACCAAACACAACCCCCACCCACACCAGCCGCCCAATCAGGCTGAGCAAGAATCTCAAGCAACCCACCTCCCCAGCTAGAGTATGAAATTTTGCAGTGTATTGGAAACATCCCGGGGTCGGGGGGGGGGGTGTTTGGTTGAATAGGAGCCCCCTGTGTGTGCGCGCAGGGGCCGGGCTCCGGGACAAAGTTGCAAGGGAACGTACCCAGTCTTAGTATCTGTCAAGTGGATAAGAATATCCGCTTGAGAAGCATTAAGTGAGGGTAAAGGATATATAGGAGGAGAGACACTGTCTCTTGGAGCCAGACTGCCCTGTTAAACTGGGCCATTGCTGGTCGTCTCTTATAAGTTCACCTCAGCGGCTGGTGTCTAATTGTTGTCACTGGTGCGATTCTCTTCTTCTGTGTCTTTCCTGGCCCGATCTGTCTTCTTGGCGAGATGCAAGTCCTTACTGAAGCGGGTTGTGTTCTTGGGATCCGTGAAATAGGGGGTCTTTTCAGCATGGAATACTCCAAGTTTTGCCAGGTATAGTAGAGAATGTTTAACTTCCAGTTGTTGCAGGGTGCATTTAATTGGCAAAAAGTCTCTTCTGGCTGCTTGTACTGCCAAGGTGTAGTCAGGGTACACAATTTTTTGCATGTATCTGGTGAGGTGTAGTACCGTGTATCTCTCCCAATAGTTAGAGTCGTGCGATTATTATGGCCTTAACGGCACGCCCGGAGGGGAACGGGGGCCAAGATGGTGATGGGCACGCTCCACAATACACACAGGCGAAAGCAACTCCGAAAAGGACCCGCAGCATTTCCTCAATATAACCTTTCCACTCGTGCCATTGTAGTGGACTCTGGCACCCCCACAATGCGCAGGTAGTTTCTGCGCGATCTTGCTTCCAAGTCTTCATTTTTGTTCCTGATCACCTTGAGTACCTTCTCCATGTTAACAAGTGGCCACGCCTTCGTCTTCTATCGTGGAGGTGCGCTGTTCCACCTGTTCGAGGCTTTCGCCCTGGTTCGTCACCTTTTCCTTTAGGCGGTCAAATCTGTCAGATAGTCGATTTTGCTGTCAGTGGTGGTGAGAGACTGTTTCAGGTCTCTGAACATTTCATGTATGTCTCGTAAAGGAGGGGTCGTGCCGGTTAATTGTGCCTCCAGTTGTGTTTCCTCCAAGTCTGGGGGTCCCCGAGTGGGCTTCTGCTGTTCAAAGACCAGTTTCTGTTGTTTAGGTATGCTTCGCGCTGCCCCTGGGTCTTGCGCTTGTCGAGGTGGTGGCGGTGTCTGTAGATGCATATTCCGGGGTTCACCAGTGATGGCACCTTCCGCGCTCAGTTTCCTTCATGTATCAGACTACTGACGATTGGCTGTATCTGATGCAGGAATCTGCTAGGCTTTTCCCTCTCCGGGGCTCTGTGACCTCTAGCAGCACCTCCCCCGAATCATCTCAAGTGTGTGTCCCACAGCCATCCCACAGACCGGGGCGGTATAACATGCAGCGTGTTGGAGAGACTTTGGTTAGATCTGTTAGACCTGTTTGCCTCTGTTGAGAATGGGCAATGTCAGTAGTTTTGTGCGCTGGAGTTTCCAAAGCAAAAAAACGAGGGATTTAGGCCCAGATCTCTGTACTGGGGTGAATGTATGACCTTGTTCATCATTCTGTCCATCAATTGTTCTTTTTGCTCGAGTTTCCAAGGCGGCTCCCGCTTGGGGATGCCTTATGTCTTGATTTGAACTAAGGACTCCTATACTCCTTTCCAGACTGGGCATGGAGAATCTGGTATCCCAAGCTTCTCCAATTGAGCATTGATCCTCTGATCAGGCTGCCCCTTCGGGAGGATCAGCATAGGCGGGTCCTCCACCTGAACCTATCATAGGTCTGTGCCTTCTTGCGTTGAGATTGTGCGCCGGCAGTTGATAGCATTCAACCATCCCCCTGAAGTTTGTGATGTTATTTTGGCAGCCAGGCAACTGTCCACCAAGACTTGTATGCCATGACGGTTGAATAGATTTATAAAACATTGTACAGACAGGTCTATTGATCCTCTTTCTGCTTCCCTTTCTCAAATTGTGCTTTTTATTTTAACCTTTGCCCTGCAGGGCTCTACACTGGGAAATCTCAAATGGTACCTTTTAGCCCTGTCTGCCTTCCTGAGGGTGCTAGAGCAGCCCTCATTATTTAAACCTCCTATTGAAAGTAGATTACTCAAAGGCCTTGCACATATTTTCCACCGTCCCATTTCATTATGACTCAGTGGGACCTTACTTTGGTTCTCACCTTTCTAATGTGCGACCTCTGCACAATTGCAACCTACTATCAAACCAGCCTTTTTCGTGGCAATCACATCAGCCAGGAGAGTGAGCGAATTGCAGGTTCTGTCATCCAAGCCTCCTTACCTGACCATCATCCTTGATAAGTTGGTGTTCGCACTAGGTCCTCCTTCTTACCTACTTGAGACCATTTTAGATTCCCCTGCAACTCTCCTGCTTCGTCATAGAAGTGGAACAGGATGTTTTTTTTTACCTGTCCCCTTTAATAATCATTGAAATAAAAGCAAGAGGTCTAAAAGTAGTGCTCATTTTATGGGGCTTTGTGGGTTTATGGTCGGCATCGTGGGGAGCACATCTATGCCACCTACAGTTGTCACAAGAATTTCTGGGGGGTGTGGCTTGGCCGGCTGCAAGATGGCCGCACTCTGAGTGGGCTCTGCCGGCCAAGCTTCCTAATCCGCCATTATCCTGCTGGCATCCGCACTCCTCCCGCACCAAAAAGAGATTTTCTGAATTTTTGGGGCACAGTGAACCGCCTGCCTCAACTCCCGCTCTCCTTCCTGCTTTCGTTGTGGAGCTGTGGATCTCTTGGCCGGCACAGTGCACACGCTTCGGCCTTCGGAGGGCTTCTCCTGCTGGCTTCTGTGCTGCGTGGACCCAGGGCGCCTCGTTGGGACAGCTGTTTCGCCCGTGTCCGATGCTGCTGGAGTGCGGTGAGTGGCGCTCCCTCTGGGTGGTCGCTGGCGGGTTTGGGGGCCGTCTGCTGTGCGGCCCGGTACGGGAGTGGCGCGGCCTAGCTCCTGTCTTGCTCCTCGTTTTCACCTCGTGCGAGCGACGCAGCGCCTGGGCCTGGTTGAGGGAGCGGAGGATCCCCGGCGTTTCCTCGTCGGCGTCTCCCCGTCGGTGTGTCCCCTCCCCCGTGGCGCCCTCTCCGCTTGACCTGCTCCACTCCTGCTTCGAGGCGCCTCGCTGATCTCACGCCTCTGCGGCCTCGCTGATTTGCGGCCTGCCGCGCCTGCCCAGCACGGAGGCCGGCCTTGGTGCCTCTGTCACCAGCTCTGCGGCCTGCTCCTGGGGGTGCAGCGGGGAGGACTCCCTCGGCCTTCGGACTGTCACGGCTGCCCCGGACACCCCTGGCACGATTTACTGGCCCTTTGTGCCTAGCCCTGGACATACAGAGGGCCCCCTCCATGAGCCTGCTATTCTCGCTACGCCAGCCTGCCCTGGCACACATCGGGGGCTTCTGGGCCTGGTGCGCTGAAGCCTGATCTTCCTGCTTTCATCCGCACCTCCTCTAAGGTTTTGTTTGTGGGTGCACTGCTTTCGCTGACTGTCCCCAGGCCTCCTGCTGTGGCTTTTTACCGCCAGCCTGGTGCTCCATGCCTGATTCACTTTTCTGCGCCCCTGCCACCGGGTTGGACCCTCCCTTCTCCCCTGCTCCCCGGACTGTTGCGCCACTCCCCCAAGCACCATGCAGCCCCCTGTGACTGACCTCTGCAGTAGCCCCGTCGCCATATTTACGCTGTCTGTGCCTGGAGTTCTGCACACGGTCTCCTCCACCACCTGCTGGAGGCGGCTGGGCTAAGGACTCTGTACCAGCTCCCATTCTCCATCTTTAGCCGCTTTCTGCCCCCTGTGCTGCTTGTAGGGGACGCAACTCCTGATTTGCTGCGACTGCTCAGCCTCTGGATCTTGGCCTGGTTCTCCCCCTGACTCTACGGTGCTTGCTGCTGGCTAATAGTGGACTCCACTGCTTCTTTTTTTCCCCCCACGCGGTTTGGCGCCCGCCTGGTGTGTTCCTCGCTATGGGGAAATCTGATCCCAAGCAGCCTAAGATTGCCTTCGAACTTAGAAGATCCTCACGCCAGACGGTGCAGGTTCAGACTGCGCCGACTCCGCTGGCACGATGGACCCCCCGAGCCGGGACGACTTTCTCAAGGCAATTATGCTGGACGTAAAGTCGACCGTTACCGGAATAGCATCCCAGCTCGATCAACTTTCAGCGCTTCTCAACTCTGTGAAGGCCCAAGTTGACTCTCATGGTAACAGACTGCTCCATGTTGAATCCAGTGTGTCGGACGCCAAGGATGCGGCCACCCAGGACAGGCAAAAATGACTCCAGATGGACAAGATCCTGGCCGTGATCCGGGGGAAAAACGAGGATTTAGAAGCTTGCTCCCGTCAGAGCAATCTTCGTATCACAGGCCTCCCAGAGTCAACCAACATCTCCGAAATGGAGGACTTCATCGACTAACTCATCAAGGAGCTCTTCGGGGACGTCTTGTCCCAGTTCTTCGTCGTGGAACGAGCCCACCGCTCCCTGGGCCCGCGCCCTGGTCTTGGTCTGCCACCCCTTCCCATTGTGACGAAAATCCAGAATTTCCGGGACCGTGATGCCATCCTCCGAGCTGCACGCGACAAGGGCATCATTAAGCACCAGGGAAATACACTCTCCTTCTACCTGGACTACACCCTCACTGTACAGGCTGCCAGGAGGGAGTTTCTGCCAGCCAAACGCATCCTCCAGAAACATGATGTCACATACTCCCTGGCCTACCTAGCGAAGTTGAGGATCCGACAGGGCTCCAAGACACTTGTATTTCCTGACCCGAGGGAGGCCCTGGCCCCCAAGTCTCCACTTGTGTGCGCTGACCGGCTGAGCGATAACGATTGACTGTGCGGACATTAGTTCTTTGATTAGCATGCTGTCTGTATTGGATGCTGCCTGCCAACCCAAGCCTGGCCACCCTGCTTCTTTGCAGGGGTGTTCGCCGAGTCACACCATGCCCCTGCCGGGATGATTCCCACTGTTCTTGCTGTGTTATCCCTTCCCAGTTGTGGGTTCCTGGGATGGGGCGGGTGGTCCTCTCAGCCTAATTGGGGGGTTGGAGTGGGTGCGGGGTTGGTGGGGTTTCTTCTATTTGGGTCAGTGGGTCTGTTTTGTGTTTGTGGGTGGTCTGGGTTGGGGGCTCCTTCTTTGCTAGTGGGGTTACTTTTGTTGTCTTTCCGTTTGGTATTGCTCATTCATGTCATGCTCACGACACTGCACTGTGCTTGGCCTTTTATGCTGACTTAAACCTACAGGTGACATTGCTTTATGTTAGTGCTGGTCCAATAGCCTGACAGCTGGAACACTCACTATCCTTGCGGGATGAGATTGTGCGGGGCACCTGGTCTACCCCTCAATGGGCCTTGTCTTTACTCCCTCACTCCACCGCCATGGAGGTTACACAATTCTCTCCAGGGGTCTTCCTGGTTGCCTTGTTATCCGTACAGATATCTCCAACTTGCGGTGCTCCTCTCCTGCGCTGCTCCTCTCCACACATACCACCTCTCCCTCATGTCTGACACAATTTGCTGGACCAGGAATGCCCGTGGCCTATCGACCAGCATAAGGCACGGTCGAAACACTCACATCTGCAGCTGCATTGAGTTGACATTTGTATGCTGCAGGAGACGCACCGACTACCTTCCTCACTTTCTCGTCCCCAGGCGCGCTATTGGGTCGAAACTCAATCTTCCACTTACTACTCCTACTCTAGGGGAGTCTCCCATTGAATACGTCGGGGTCTTCCCTGGCACACTGCTCTCACACTCACTGACCCAGAGGGCAGGTATGTAATAATGCATGGATCACTGCTGCCCCAACCTATTATACTTGCTGCGGTCTAGGGTCCCAATACTGATGAGCTGGATTTTTTCAATCATGTCTGGCACCTCATCTCCTCCTGTGGTCCTGCGGCGGTCGTCTGGGGCGGGGATTTTAATGTTACTTTATCTGCGGCGCTCGATAGGTCTGGTCTCCAGGCGTTCCACCCACGTGCCACTACGGCCCTCTCCTCCATTATATTCGAGAACTATGACGCATGGCGCCACCTCTGGCCACGCGTCTGGGATTGCGGACGACTGCAGACCTTTATACCGGCGACACTTTCTATTCTCTCCCGGAGTCATCCGGTTCACTGGACACGCTATTATTCTACCAGCTGCGCTCCATTTGCCGCACTTTGCACCCCCCAGCCCCCTCCCGACCTAGTGTACACATCCCCGTCTCCGCACAAATTGGTCACCAAATTATACGCTCTTACACTACGGGCAACCTCTATCTCCACTGACTGTGCGCGTTTGGTGTGGGGTGCTGACCTCAGCATAGACATAGCGCAGGCAGACTGGCTCTACAGTTGTAACCAGACGAAGACACTATCACCTAACTACCGGCTTCGTCTGATACATTTCAAGTTCCTGCACAGGATATACCGCACCCCTGCCCAGCTCCACAAGCTGGGACTCATACCCAACGACACCTGCATGAGTTGCGGCGTCCCTGCTGCTGATTTCGCTCACCTGGTATGGTTGTGCCCGAGGGTCTCCGAGTTTTGGAAGGGAGCATGTTCCGCAATCATAGCAATTACCGGTACCCTGGTTTCCCCTGACCCCACCTTGTGCCTACTGGGGTTTGTAAAATTCTGCCCAAAGGCTTCCCGCCTCCTTATCGCTATGCTGCTTGTTATTGCCCGTCCCAGGGTGGCCATGTGCTGGGGTCGTAGGCCTGCTTCCAAGGTTGAAAGTTGGCTGGAGGACGCTACGCGGTGCCAGACTTTGCTATCAGAGTTTTGGGATCTTATGTCCTCCAACTCCCGGCCAGTTGATATTTGGGGTCCCTTGGTGTCCTACCTTGATTCCCGCTCACCCCCTAGTGGTGCCGCCTCTCCCGCGCTCCTTGCCGGCTTTTCGCCTGCGGCGGCCGCCAGTGCTGGCCAGTCCCGCCCTCCTCCCCTCCTCATTAGGCCCCCGTGATGTCCTTCTCGGCTTCACTTGGGGCGCGGTAAGGGTACCCCCGTGGGGTGGGCTTCTCTTGCACTCTATGATGTACTTGAAACATATTTTCGTGCCTCAGACTCCTGTTAGTGGGATTGCTGTTTGCTTTCATCCACTCTGTAATGGATGCCAATGTGTCAATGTACTTTTAATTGCTGTACAGTGTTCTGTACCTGTCTTGAAGAGCTTAATAAAGTTTTTTTGAAAATGAAAAAAGAAAAGTTGTGACATGAATTTCTGTACTTCCTCACTACATAACAGAATAATGCACATCGTGTAAAGGTATGATTGCCTCAAGCTGTAAAAATATTTTTTACCTTTGCTTATATTAAGTTACTTGTGTTTGTTTATAAAAACCTTATAACTTACAATAAATAAAACTGCAGTAATTATTATTAAAAAGTATTGCCTAAAACAACTGAAATAATCCCAAGTTTTAGTAAGCTGCATAGGCTGTAATTCACACTCCTGCCATGTTCTTGTCATGACATGACACCACTGAAGAGATCTCACATGACATTATTGTTGATATCGCATGATATTGGTGACAGTGTTACAAGGATAAAGTATCATGGGGAATGTGTGCACAAAGACCCAAAAGGTCTGCCTTTGTCCTGGTGCTAAGTGTAGGTCCAGGCCGAGGGGAAGAGGGACATTTCCTTAATTATTCACATTATATTCCATTATTTGACTTTGAAAGTTTGATTATTATTTTAATTGGAATCTTGCTTTTTCATTTATAATGTGCAGTGTGGTGTCTGATGACCATATGCATTCTTGGAATTTCTAACAGTTCTGAAAAGCAGACTTTACCACAATTGTTTTCAGGGTTCCTAGTGGCAAAGTGGAACCCTTTTGGTTTCCGGTTCCATAGATTTAGCATTGATGTGCTTGTCTGAACAGTGGCTGAAACTAGATGACCTTGATGCAGAACTACCAACCCTAGAACCGTGGGAAGGGGAAGCATTGGGGTCTAATAGCATGGGTTCAATTATGAAAATCCTCACTTATGGTTTGTCTATCAGGAATCTGAGAAGATCATTGCTGAGCTGAATGAAACCTGGGAAGAGAAACTGCGCAAGACTGAAGCTATTCGAATGGAAAGGTTTGTAGTTCACACTGCATGCTTGAGACTGATTAGAGTAGAATTTAGTGAGTGGGACTAGTATACCAGCATTGTCTGTTAGTGGGGCCCGGGCAGTGCCTAAAGTTAGGTCTAATAATCCTATTGGGAGTGAGACCAAAAGCAGGATTTACAGAATGATTGCAGACTTAGAGTGAATACAGCACAGGATTTAGGACAAGTTTTGGTGAGTAATGTGCTCGCAAATTATCTTGAGATTAAGGTCTAGAGCAATAGACAAAGAGGTGTGGCGCAGCGGCCAGGGTGCCTGACTCTGGACTACTGGGTTCACGGTTCGATCCCAGTTACCGGCGGCAGGTTAGCCTAGCACCATGTGACTCTGGGCAATAGCTCGCTTAATTTTCCCGGCGGCACCCAGCCCCGGGACACCACTTCAGAGGTAACTGTGTGCTTTACAAATACTGGTATTATTTGGTATTTCAATATCTAGAATGAGGATGTTGCAAAATATGCTGATCTGGATGTTGTAGTAGTAAGGTGCAGATGCCCTCTTGTTATGCCTTACATGACGCTGTCTGTATCATTATACTTTTTAATTGATATTATTATTGTTTTTTTTAGAGAAGCCTTGCTGGCGGAGATGGGCGTTGCCATTCGGGAAGATGGAGGAACACTGGGAGTTTTCTCTCCTAAAAAGGTAGAAAATAGCTCATAAAGCATAAGTCAATTGAACGTGGATGCTTGACTTGCTCAGTCCTCTGGGTGGTAATATCATAGATGTCACACATTTTCTAAAAGTGCTATGTGACCAGACTGAAGCCAAGAGATCTTTTCAAAGGTAATTTGTGCGTAAAAATGTGTATAATTATTTATTCTTCTATTTTCCCCTGAGGAGAAAGCCAAATCTAAGATTTGTGGTTACAGCAACCCTATACCGTGTTTCATAAGAAAAGATTGGGTAGCTATATGCACGCACTTGACTTTCTTAACCAAAGCGGTCTAGGGATTTTCATACTAATCGGTTAATATCTTCACCACCTTTTGCATATACCTTCCTTTTCAGAGGAGAGATCTGTGGTAGATGTTAGGTGGGTCTCCAGTTTTTACCTGGATAGAGTCAAAGATGGTAGAAAGTTCACAACAGCTCAGTTGTGTATTGTTTACTACCATGTTCAGATAGATAGTTTCTATTGAATACATCGTCCCCCAGATTTCGCATCCTATAAACATTTGTTCTAGGCTTCAGACTGGACTGGAACACTTTGTTACCAGCAATCAGTCTGCTGGGTGGTACCATGCGGATCTAGCTATTACTCTGGTTTTGGATGTCACTGGAGTATACGGGGTGTCAGCCGGTGCACAGACATCTGTTCCTGTTTTTCTGTTCTGCATTGCTGTGGTTCGGAGCTCTATTTCGGTGTCTCACTGATTACATTCTCAGTTTCTGATACTGACTAAGTCAAGTATCTCCTCAAAAGGCCTCCAGCTTTGTAAATAGTGCTGAAAGATGATGTCTAATTTGCATCCCTTTGATGGTATGTAGTGTCTGGGGGCCCTGTGACTCTGACATTTCTGTACAACCAAAGGTCAATCTGGGATGGCGAGGACAGATTATTTTTGGGTAAAACCTGCAGGGAGACTCTGAGTAGATTTCCTCTCTCAAAGTTAAGTCACTGTCCAGGGAATGTTCTACTAAGAGATCGTCCCATAAGGGTAAATAAAGTACTTGCCTGCCCCAGCCGACCCAGTGTACATCTGTTGTCAAGTTCCACCCAACTCACTGGTTTTTACACACAACATGCAAATGTACCCAGGGAAGGCAGGAGGCAATGACCCTCCGCCCGACAAAGAAAGCAAGTGGAACGGTGCTGCTGGCAAGCATGTAGCAGTAGGCGCTGCCATTCATGGGTGCATTGCAAGTTTCTTTGGCCTTGCCTGCCCTCCTGCTATGACAAGCACCACTGGGAGGACATGGAAGACCTCATCAAGCACTAGGGCAAAGCTATATCCCAAGCAAATATTGGATGCGCCCCTGATGTCTAAGTCACCACCTCCAGAGACATTAACACCAACATCCTCCTACACTGCCATATTTGCCTCCGAATGGATCTCTAGTTTCCATCCCAAAGTGCAATAGCACTCTTAACATGCCTTTTGATGGGGGAGCATCTCTTCCACACTCAGGTCAACGAGAAGCTAAAAATAAATCAAAAAGGACACAGTCAAAGGATGCCATTCAGCCCTCCACAGTAAGATTCTTCTTTCGAAAGCACCAACTCAGACAGATCAAAGGTGCCGGCATCCACCCAAAGGCAGGACTACCAGCACCAGCCCTTTAATGACACTCAGCTCTCCAAATCCTTCTCAGGGTTGGCAGAGATAATGGCCAAGGCAAGGGGCGGGGCAGGTCTAACCCGTGCGCCTCAGCCTCGAGCAGTGACTCCCCTTCCATCCCAAATGATCACACAACACCTTTTATAGGAAGATTAAGTTTGTTGTTCACCAGTGAGAGGCAATTACCTTGGACAGAGGGGTGCTTTCAGTAGGTTTGCAGGGGTACTGTCTGGAGATACAAATCACACTGCCAAACATTCCCCCTCAGCCCTTTTGATCTTTGGCTTCTCATTGAGGAGGTGTATGTGCTCCAAGCCAAAGGAAAGATTGAGCTGCTGCCCTTAAACCAGTGTTGCAGATTAGTGTACTCTCTCTACTACTTAATACCCAAGATGGATTGGTCCCTCTGGCTAATCCTTGACCTTTGCCTGCTGAACCAATGCATCCGCTCTAAGCACGTTCACATGATCACCCTGCAGGAAGTCATCCTACTGCCCTGACGAGAAACTTCATGGCGGTATTGGACTTAAGATAACTACTTCCACATCCCCTTTCATCCTGTCCACCACTGGTACCACTGCTTTGTATTAAGTGCACAGCACTTGTAGTTGAAAGTTTTGCCCTTTGGGTACACTATAGCTGCAAGTCCACCTCTGAAAACACAAAATGCCAAAAGCTTCGCCTCTAGGTATTTACACCCACAGTCCATGGGCAGTGCGCGGTGGATGAATTGATCAGGGATATTTGGTTATGAGTTTCTCCTCTCCCACTCATTTTATACATGGTGCTAAAAATGAGTCCAGTTTACTTCACCTTCATTCTACAGTATTAAATCTTTCATAAAATTACTTGTTTAAATCTTCCCAGTCATCGAGGTGGAAGTCCCACAATAATTAAGAATAAGTAGTGTAAAGCATTGCTTTGAAAAGAATAACTTAAACAAGTGACATTGATAACCAATTTACATGATTTTAGAAAGAACCAGATTCCAGCCAGTCGGAGCGCAGCTTCTTCCCTCTTACCTTGCCCTCAAGGGTCACCATGCCTCAGATTTCTAAACTAATATGATGTGAAAGAAGTCTCTCTGATCTCTGCTCAGTTTTTAAGTGTACTCAGTGATTTTTCTCTTAAATCGTGACCTCAGACTGAACTCTAACTGCCATTATTACAGAAGGTAAAAGTTTCACTGTAAATTCTGACAAGATATTCATGTCTGAGGGATCTTAAAAAGGTCTTATTTAGCCTTGTAAATCTTGTGGCAAACGGAGGCTTTTTTTAGGACTCACATAAACAGTATTTATACTGTTTATATCTGGAGCACAAGCCCAAAGATTGTAAGCACTGCTGTACTTTTTCTGCAAAAACCTTTTAGGACAGGGTGTCAAGGCTCATTTCTAGTTGCAGCAAAAGAAAGCCACTGAAACTCCAATTTTTGAGGAGGAAGAAGATTGGACGTCATACTTTCTCAATAAGACTCTAAAAAGATTGAGCTAGGGGAAAGAAAATAGTCTTCTGAAGAGCCATCAAAGAAGGCACACAAGGGTAAAGGTAAAAAACAGCCTATCAAGACACCCATGGCTGTGAGAGATCCTTCACCTTCTGGATCTGGGAAGAAAGCTAAGGTCCGATCTGAGCCGCCTTCTCCTTCTCAACAGTAAACTGGCACTTTGGGGACCAAGAAACTGTCTACGGATCGTCCATTGATGAAACGCATGTCGATGAAACCGGTGACAATGATGATGGTAACTACTTCTTCAGTGACAGACATAGTGATGACAGACTTTAACTAGACAGTCAGCAGTACTTGTGTCAACAAGTACAAAACACCTGTCCATGACATCTGAACCACAAACCTATTTAAAACATAGGGAGCGTTTCTTAGTGTTGATGGGCTCGTTGATGAGAAGAAATTACCTGATTTTCTTTTTGATCAGGCATAGCCAAGCAAGAGCTCTCCACTACGTCCTGTATGCCTGCTGGAAGGGGGCGTAACCGCTGATTATGATGATTGAGACAACAGTTTTTTTAGGGTGGCATACATCCCTTCCCAATTGCATGTTAAATGGCAAGACTTAAATGAAGATGACGCCATTAGCTATGTGGAAGGCGATTCTTCCTTTAAAGACAAACCTCAGTCGACCTGTATGTCCTTTGAGGCATTTCAAGAGTAATATACTCATGAAGACTCTTATGAAGACCAAAATGAGCAAGAACCTATGTTGCAGGTTACAGTAACACTGGTGATGGACCACTGTCAAATGTTGAATTATCATTATAAAAGATTCTGGAGGCACATGAGCCCCGACACAGTGTCAACATCCTACTTTTCATTGGAGTACACCTTCTCCAAGTTTATCATGTTTGATGTTTCAGGGAAAATGTCTGGTTGCTCAACTAGAACAGTCTACTCAACCAAGAATGCTAAATAGTATCACTATTCATGATGACTATGCAGATGATGATGATGATGATGATAAGCCAGAAGAAGGAGAAATTCCCTGTGATCAGCAGTTTCAAACAATTATTTATCTGTACTCAGCTCCTCCACCGCCTCCCGCTATTAGCTCACCCCCAGGAGACATGTCCTCTTGGAAAGTGCATCAGAAAGCTTTGATGTCCTGGTGCTATTGAAACAGACAGAATCCTTTAATATTTCAAAGAAACATGTAGGAAGTCAGTGAATTTTATACCAGTTGTAGATTACATATGTGCAGAGGGATTCAAATTAATGAAAACAACCTGCTACTGTGGCAGCATTCATTCCTTGCCTCAACAAGAAGACCAAATCTCCTAAGAACTCACCAGCTTGCCTTATTGGTCATCCGAAGCCGACGGCTGTGGTCATGCAGGCAGCACAAAGACATTCTAGGAACCCTACCACCCCTTGTTTCACACCTGATAGGGAGGGTAGGCGTTTAGACAATAGCAGGAAATGGTTTTCAGTTATGGCTGCTATAACCTTTAGAGCATCCAACGCTTTGCCTCTCTAGGAAGATACGACTGCCATATGTGGTCCTATAAACGAACATAGGCTAGAGCTTTTCTTCAAGAAGGGGAACCAATGCCTCCTGAGATCGATACAGTTATAGACATAATCTCTACGAGTTTTCAACAGATAGTAGGGGGGCTGTATTAAGACTATATTTAGTTGAAGGCTACTTTATTCAGACCAGAGGTTTAGTCAGAGATTTTTGACATGCCTTTTGATGGTGAGACATAGTTTGGAAAACACGCTGACAATGCACTACTGGCAATAAAATCGGATACAAAGGCAGCTACTTTTCTGGGAATGTTACAGCAACGTTGGTACCAGCCCTTTCAGCGAGTTAGGTGGAGGACATCATTTGACACGGGGAGGCAATTGATCCAACAGATATCAAGGCTACCATCATCCATATTCACAGCAGCAATACAGAGCTGCACCCGCGGCTGCTTATTCAAGACAAACCTCTAAAAGGAAGACACCAGCTACAGAGTCGAAGACGTACACAATGAGACACCAATGACAATCCTTTGGCATTTGTCACCATCCCTACCTCTTCTCCACAGGAGATTGAAAGTATTTCCTGCTTATACAACAACTGGAGTGCTATCTCTTCAGATATCTGGGTGTTAGACCTGTTTGGATACAGTCACACCCTCAAATTTATTCAAAAAACCTCCTCAGAAACCACCTTGCATGTGGAAATGCCAATATCTTCATCTGTTAAAACAGGGTTTACAGTCACTCTTATACAAGAAATCTATAGAGGAAGTCCCCTGTGTACAGGTTTCTAATCAAGTTGACCCTCTTAAAAAGAGATCAGGCAAGTTGAGGTAGCTGTTGGATTTGTGACACATAAACAAATATCTGAAAAAGCAATCATTGAATGATCGTTAATAGATGTCCTGCTACTATTAAAATAGGATATTTCTAGACATCCTTAGACCTGCAAAATACCTAACTCCACATTCCCATTCACAAAAGGCAGAAACCTTTCTTAAGTTTCAACGTGGCCAGACTATCAATTCAGAGAACTTACGTTAGTTTAAAGTCTGCCCCAAGAATATTTACCAAATGTATTGCACCAATGGCAGCTTATTTGAGAAGAGAAGTCACCAAGTCTTTACCTGGACTACTAGCTCATAAAAGCACCCTGGTGTCAGGGAGGAAAAATAAAATCCACAGAAGCGTACCGGAGAATCTTCAACAGCTAGAGCTCAACAGAGAAAAATCCTCTTCCTCTGAACGGAAGAATAACTTTTCTGAGTGCAATTCTCGATACAACTTTATGCACACCTTTTCCAAGAAAGGAAAGTTGGTAACTCTAATATCTTCTTCATTGGAAGCAAAGTCCACTTCAGTTAAAAAATAAAGGCCTGTCTAGGTAATGATATCTTCTTGTATTCTCCTCATTCCAAACTGTTGTCTTTATATGAGGCCACTCCAGGAACTGATAGACACACAGTGGATTTAGACTCCAGGATCATTCGATGATATTATCAGGATCACTCCACAGATGAAGTTGACCATGACCTGTTAGATGGAGAGACATCATATCCTCAGGCCTTACAATCACTTGCACATAACCTCAAAACTTGACCACAGATGCATCATTTGGAATATGAGGAGCACACCTACAGAATCTCGAAGTAAGTGGCAAGTAGTCACAATAGGAACACGTGATCCATACAGACTTAGAACTGAGAATGGTGGCTCTACGTCACCAAGCTTTTCTTCAGAGAATACAAAATTCTTCAGTCCTGGTTCGTATAAATAATATGACTACCATGTTTTACTTGAAAAGCAGGGAGGAGCCAAATTGCACCAGTTTTCTCTGGAAGTCTAAAAGACTTGGAAATGGGTCATAAGCATCAAAATCCTTCTGAGGGTGGAGCATGTTCCAGGCATAGACAGTCGGTGGGCAGACCATTTAAGTAGTTCATGAAAAGTGTGCCTCAAATGGGGGCTCAGTCAGCACCACGTATTAATCTGGACATGGAGAAAAACAAATTTGGACCAATTTGAAACAACATTCAACTGCAAGGGTTGATTTCATGCCCACAGATAACCCCCCCAAAGTATCATGGGGAGATGCTATCCAGATAGCGTGGACAGGGTTATTTGCCTAAGCCTTCCCTCCTCCACCATTGATACACAGGTTGCTCAACAAAACAAAAAGAGAGCTGTGTCGATTTGTACTGGTGACTCCAGCATTGCTGAGACCGTTCTGCTACACA
The DNA here is from genome assembly GCF_964261635.1 of Lissotriton helveticus. Taxonomy (NCBI): domain Eukaryota; kingdom Metazoa; phylum Chordata; class Amphibia; order Caudata; family Salamandridae; genus Lissotriton; species Lissotriton helveticus. The sequence goes on along the minus strand of NC_136065.1, from coordinate 299,035,739 downwards.
GAACTCCTCATTTTGCAACAGTGTCCTATCCCACTCAAACAAGTTCTGGGAATGCTTTCAATGAACAATGGTCATGTTGTCCATCCAGCATCTGAGTTGGTCAATTTATCGGCCTGGCTTTTGAACATGACCAGTTTTATCTCTTAATTATCCCTCAAGAATGCAGAGATATTTTAGCCAAAGTGAGAGCTGAATTTACTAACAAAGCATACAAGACTAAATGGACTCATTTAAGTGTATGGTGCTCTCAGAACGTCATTCATCCTTTTGACTCTTCCTAAGAACAGATTTTACCATACCTGCTTAGTCTGGCATGCTCTGGCCTTTCACATAGTTCAGTTAATGTCCGCCTCTCTGCTCTTTCAAGTTTTAGATCTTTAAATCAAAAATATCTGTGGTCGGATAGATTGATCAAATAATTTCTACAAGGAATCCGATTTTGCTCAGTTGATGAGAACTGTTTAAATCCATTTATACTGTAAAGTTGAGGCATCTTAACTAGAAAATGATGCTTTTAGCACTTCAGCCGGAATGATTATTGAGATTGAAACTTACAGTATTAGTCACCCATGTTTACAATTTAAAAATGATGGAGGCATTTTAATTACAAATCCTCACATCATTCCTAAAGTTCCATATGATTTAGATCTTAATGAACCAATAATATTGAAGACTTAGATTTTTTTAATTAAATCCTACTAATGGAACGGAAAATCTCTTCATACTTTGGATGTTAGAAGATGCGTAAAATTCTACATTGATGGAACTTAGGTCCTGATTATGATACTGGGCAGTCGGACCACTGTCTGCTGTTGCGGCGGTCTGGAGACCGCCCAACAAGCAGTTGGCGGTCCGACTCACCAGTTATGATTTGACCGCCGTGGTGGTGGTCGGAAAGTGCTGTTACACTGCATCTTGAGCTGTGGGCCAGGAAAAGGGCAGCAGCAGAAGCCACAGTGTAAAAGAGCACTTGGTGCATATCTATTTACCATATCCCATGAATCATGTGGTGCATAGCATCGGGTGCATGGATGGGTGTTCGGTCACTACATGTGCCCCCAGGGGCACTTTGCAGTGGCTTACAAGAGATGCGCACTTTGTTTGGGGTCCCCAAAGCCCCTTTCCGACAGCTTTTTTATGGCAGTTGGACTGCCACGAAAAGGCTGTCAGGAATGGACATCATGATCCCAACAGCAGTGACTGCCTCCATTCGAGATCACGATTCCGACCGCTGCCCCAACAGGTTCGTATATCCTGTCGGAAGCAGCGGTCTTCCCCCGATGGTTTTGGTCCAGCTGCCTGCATCATAATGCTACATTGACAAACAGGCATATGTTCAAGACTAGGCATTATTGTGTAGATGCCTCAACAAAGGAGGATGCAGCAATGGGGCAAGCAGTTTTTCGATATTTAGTAAATTTATATTTATTTTTCTATTTTAAACCTTGTTTAAACGGGGATAAGTGTTCCACACATCTGCTTTTTATAATCTATTATGCGGTTACTGCTATTTGGATTCAAGCATGTGAATCTGACAGAATCAATACTGGAGAAAAAAAAGTTACTTACCTGTACACTGATTATTCAGTATTGATATCTTTCATAGATTCACATGGCACCCTCTCTCCTTCCCATTGTAGGAGCTCCCCGAATTGAATACCTCTCTCTTGTAACTTTCACACTTGTGCTAAGAAATCTGAGGTATTGTGGCCCTTGAGGGGAAGGCATAAGTAAGATCTAAAATGATGTAAATTGGTTAAGAATGTCACTTGTTTAAGTTATTCTTTCAGTGCAATGCTTTAAACTACTTATTCCTAATTACCGTTGGACTCCCACTTCGATAATGTGAAAGATTCAAGCCTGTGACTCTATGAAAGATATAAATTCTCGAGAAAAACAGTGGACAGGTAAGTAGCTTGCGTTTTTTCTACTGGCGCCAAAATGGGCTAAATAATTTCAGTCCTCAATGCTCCTGGAGGTTCCGGTCAACCTATAAGAGGGACTGCCTCTGATGCCGGACCTTCTCACTCAGCATCTGGGTCAACGTAGACCCCAAACAGCAATTTGGCATCCGAAGTCCTAGAATTTATGTACCTCAAGCTCCCAGAGCAGCGCATGCTCATTCTGAGTTAGGTACGCGCAAGGCCACCTTACACGCCTCTCATGTAGCAAAATGGCAAACGTTTTTCTACTGCATGGGTACTCCCAAACATTTCCCTGGGGGCCGCAAAGTGCTGTCTGTGGCCTGCCCGAGGGCCGCACCAAAGCCAACAATGGGAGGATCGTGGTGATGAAAGGTGAGTGTAGGGGGACGCGAAGCGCAGATGCATGATGTGGACAACATACTGAGCCTTCACGTGACTTCTGTGTGCCACCTGTGCTCTACTCTCATTCATCAAAATTAAAGTCAAACATTAACTTATAGTGTAAAACACGAGCGAGAAAGATACTCATCTGGTGGCGGAATTGCAAAGGGTGAAACCAGAAAACCTGCTATCAGTCCTGGCTTCCCCACTTGATAAAATTGTGTGATCCAAGACAATTTGTTAATTTCACTTTGCCTCCTATTTCTTCTTGAACACATATGGGAGCCCCTTAAAATACATGAATTCGAGTTTTATTTAATAAATTATAATGGTGTTCCAATTATATAACAACCAAGGCTAATCACCATGTGTACCTGACAAATGACTTCCCTCTTGGTTCACTAATAGCATTCTTTTCAGAATGGGGACGGAGTGAAAGTTTCCAAGATCATGTTTTAAAACTATCACTGCTAATAAATGCCTCTCAATGCAGTGACAATCTCATCTACTAAGGTAAAAATCTTAAGCATGTTAATAAAATACACTTATTTGCATAGTTTAAAACTAAAGGTGCTCCTAAAGATACATTTTCTAGGGCTCTTTCTTTTGTCACCTATGGTCACTTTAGCTAATGTGTAAAACGTGTAAATAAAATATATCAGTTTGTTTTGCAGCTTTCTGAATTTTCGTGCTCTGTTAAGTGAACAGCAGCTCAGTACTGCTTTTCACTGGGGCCGCAACTAAAGGTCAGGAGGGCTGCACACGGCCCAGGCCGTACTTTAAGCATTTCTGGTCTACTGCTTCATCAATAAACTGATAAGCCCCCTCAAGGTCTTTGTGCAAGAGATCATTTGCTATCTGCTAGGTCTCTATAAGCCTGGATTAACATACACTTCAATCCGTATTCATTTTCAACTGGTTCCAGGATAGGGATATTACTTCCAGCTTTTAGAACAAAATAAGTAAAATGCTCCTTTTTTTTCCTCTAGATTTAAAATCATTTATAGGTTTGTAAACTATTGATACCTGATTTGCATCATGACATTGTTATGGTTTTAATTAACTTAAACAATAAAGTATTGATTGATTGACTGATACCCTTCAATCCGTCTGTAGCTGCAGCTTGCATGCATGCATCATTTTTCAAAATCCTTGATGTTAAAGATTTCATTAAGGGCCTCAAGAGGGTTTGACCTCCCAGTAAGTTTCAGGCTTTAACTGAAGAGGATCTTTTCATTCTTCAGGGGATCTCCATTGATAAGTATGAGCACTGACTAGTCCCACCCACACATGGGATCCGGGAGCCTTCTTTTAAATATATGTTCCTTTGTTTTCATTTTTTGCCTTACTTCAGGAGGGACAGATCATTTCTCGTAAGAGTTAATATTTTGTATCCTATAAAATAGACTGTATTGGCCTATTCATTTAATTTACTTTTAATGAAGGCCAAAATAATAATAAAGAATAGAAACATTACCAGAAAAGAGTAACGTATCTTAAAAACCTCACTCACAAACGGATTCAAGATAATGTTGAAATATAGGCTGCAGTTATGTTAGCATGGAAACTGACACTGCACCATTAAGTGCCCACGGCCCTCCAGTATCCCATCATGCCCAACAGGTTGCAGCTACTTCAATTCTTTTTTCAGCTCCTGGTGGTGACAGGATCTGGAGGCATGGTTTCAGCCTTTTTGGCTTTTTTCCACTTAAATCTCTTCAGATTTGGTTCAGAGCATATTTGCCACTTAGACCTTCATCCCCTGCGGTCATTCCACATTCTTCGGCACTTGATAATCACTTTTCACCTCCACAATACCCAGTTTCTCCTGTAACTTCTCCTCCTCTTCCACCTGCAACTCTTGCTACTCCATCGCCTCCTCTGACTCCTCCTCCATTAGCTCCTTTGGGGTCTCAATCTCCATCAAGACCAACTTTAGCACCTAGGCGATCCAAGTCTCTAACGACTAGATTCCAACCTAGTCAAAGATCCAGATTGAGATCGAGATCAAGACCTATCTCTTGTCACTCTAAATACACCTCCTTTCCTAGATATTCTTCTAGGTGCAGACATCGGGGCAGAACAAGATCCTACTCCACATGAACAACATCCTCTGATACAAGAACGTTTTTGCCTCCAATGACTGCTCACCTTCAACAAGAGTCTCTCCAGTTGATATAACCACGTTTCAAAATGCATTAATCTGGGGAGCTAACAAACGGAACATTCCTCTGCCAACTCCACGTCGATAATTTTTTAGACTCATCACCAGCGTCCATCCTTAAGGCCGTTGCTTCTGCTAGTTCCAGGCCTATTAGAACTGACTGTCTAATTATGTCTTACACCTGCATCAGCTAAAGCTGCGCGTTCCAAGCTGCACTAGAAGTACAGGACAGCCACTATTTCTTAGTTCAGATCCTCTGCCTGAATCAGTTATAGTCCTGTCAGCAAAAAGGTTCACGCAACTGCTCCATCATCTATGATTCTACTAGACAAGTAAGGCAGAAAACTTGATTTTGTGGGACGAAAGGTAGTAAAGCGGTCACTAATATGAAGTTTGCAAGTGCTACTGCCGTTCTGAGAATATACAACTGATCTTTATAGGGCTCCCTTCAACAATGTAAATGTAATGTAAAAATTATTTATAGAGCGCTCGGTCACCACTGGTTTCATGGCGCTTTAGTACAGATGAACAGAGGTGGAAGCTGGGGACGGTGTTAATCATCATATGCTTGTCGGAACAGGTGAGTTTTTAATAGTTTTCTAAAAGAAGTGAAGCATGAGGTTGACCGTAGTTCTAAGGGGAGAGAATTCCAAGTCTTGGGAGCAAGAAAGGAAAACCCAAAACTGCCGTGTTTCTTCCGCTTGAAGGAGGGGACAGAAAGAAGGTTATGATGCGAGTAGCGCAGGTTACGAGAGGGAACGTAGCGATGAATCCTAGATGTTACAAAGGCAGGACCCAGCCCGGTCAAAGATTTAAAGGTGGTACAGCCAAGTTTAAAAATGCCCCGTTTCACCACTGGCAGCCAGTGAAGCTTTTTCAATAAGGGGGAGACATGTTGATGTCTAAGTTGACCGAAGACCAGTCTCGCCGCTTGATTCTGCACCAATTGTAGTTGGCGAAGTTGGTAGGCAGGGATGCCAACGTAAAGAACGTTGGCATAATCAAGACGGGCGATGACCAATGCCATGATGACTAAAACCAGAGCCTCAGTGGTCCGGCACCTAGAAATCTTTCGAATTCGCCGTAGATGGAAAAAACATGACGAGGTAACTGCCTTGATCTGAGGTGTGAGGGAAAGATCTTTGCTGATGATAACCCCTAAACTCTTAACAGAGTCGGAGGGGGGAGGAGCAAGGCCCCAAGACGGTGGCCAGAAGTTGGAGTTCCATGGATTAAGAGGGCCTCCTGTTAGGACAAGCTCAGTTTTATTGGGGTTCAATTTCAGTTGGCTTTTTCTCATCCATTCGTCAATAAAAGTCATGGTAGATTGAAAATCGGCGATGGATCCAGATGTATGGTAAAGAGTGAAGACCATTTGAATATCATCAGCATAATTAAAGATGGTGACGGGGTAATTGTGAAGGGAGTGAATCAGAGGTTGCATATATAAATTAAATAGAAGTGGTGATAGGGCCGACCCCTGTGAAACTCCACAAGTTAGTTTCTCAGGAGTGGCAGAGAAGGAGTATAGATGGACGGCCTGTGAGCGATGAGATAGAAAGGATTTGATCCACTTTAGCGCCGTGCCCCGGATGCCGGCGCTGCCGACACGGTCGATCAAAAGAGTGTGATCGACCGTGTCGAAAGCAGCCGACAAATCCAGCACCACAAGAGCCTGGGGGATGTTATGATCAGCTCCCTTCCTGAGCTCATCCATCACAGCCATAATGACAGCCTCAGTGAAGTGCCCCGACCGGAAGCCTGCTTGCTGGGGATCCAGGAATTGGGAAGACTCGATGAAAGAGCTGAGACAGTCAGTCACATGGGCCTCTAGAATCTTACTGAGGAAAGGGAGAAGGGAGATGGGGCGGAAGTTACTCAATACTAAGGGATCAGCATTGAGCTTTTTGAGGATGGGCACCACAGCAGCTCATTTAAAGAAATCAGGAACAGTGCCTGTGATCAAAGAACTATTTAAGTAATGAGAGTGGAGGAGCGGGGCAAGCTCAAAGCTTCTTTTAGGACCTCTGGGGGACAACAATCATTTGGGGAGCCAGAATTGACTCTGTTCAAGAGAGCCAGTAACTCAGGCATGGAAATTAGAGGAATATGATCTAATTCCCGTGGATTCTCGTTAATTTGTCAGTGATCTGCCAATAGTTTATAGAGACGACTTTACTGACATTTTTTAAGCAAGGGCATGATGGTGTCACATAAAGTTATCGGTGTGGCTGAGGGCTCCTCTCTTTTGGCTGCACGTGGGTACTTGACCATATGGAGACATTTGTGGCTTAGCCTAATGGCCCTCAAGCTGAGATGATGACCTTGAAAGCTGTTGGTTTGGAGAAAGAGAAAGAACAAAGGAAACTCATGCCGACCTTACAGTGTGCAATAGTACCCACAGTCCCCTCAGTGGCTCCAAGGTCACTAACAGCAGCATCACAGGCCTTTCCACCAACAAAGGTGATGGTCCGCAATCCGTTGCAGCAGTGAAACCTCCTGCAGGGACAAAATAATGAGTCTCTTCTTCCCCTTGTTCTGTTACACACTGCTCTCAATATTGCTCAGAATGACTACTGTCTAGGATTAACCCATTCTTTACCAGCTATACCACCAACAATGTTATCCACACAACCTCTGGAAAGGCTTCTGCAAGAAGTAAATGTGCTCCTACTACTTCACACTGTGGATGTTGTACCTCTTTCCCAGAAGTTATTGGGCATTTATAGCAGTTACTTTTTGGTAAAAATGGAAAGGTACAAAAAAATTAATTCAAACCTATGCTGGATCAAAACCTGGCAAACAATTGCCGATGGTAGGAAAAGTTCAGGATGCTTGCTTTACATCAAATTTACCTGTGGGTCCCTCAATGAGATTGTTATGTTCCATAGATCTTCAATATGAGACCATTTCTTGAATATCTGCAAAACAGTTGAGTCTGTTCTCAGACAGTTGGGAGGACATCATCACCCTTTTCCTCAATGCAGCATATTGTCCAAAGCGGTGATGCCATCCAAAAGAACCTCCTAAAGAGAATGGGTTTTCATCAAGAGGTTCCAACCCAGCCAATAGTGACCGATGCCTCTCTCTCCGGTTGGTGTGCGCACATGGATCACCTGCAAATTTGGGGATCTTGGTTCTAAAAAGAAAAGCTATAGCACATCAAAATGCCAGACCCAACATTTTGCACACTTGGCTCTGAAGTCTTTCTTAAACTCCTTCAGGATGAACTTCCTCTTTGTTCAGCCAGACAACACATTAACTGTGTACTATCTGAACAAGCAGTGGGGAACGAGGTTGGGATTTCAAATGGCTTGTCCCTAGAAGGACAAGCCATCTGGAATTGCTCAATAGCGAGAGTCTTGAGGTTCACTGCAGCCCATTTGCGGGGGCCCAGAACATTCAAGCAGATCGAGAAAGCAAACCCATGAGTGGGTCCTCAATGATTCTGTTTACCACGTCTTTTGCGACTAGGGATTTCATCAATTGTATTTCTTTACCACTGTAGAGAACAAACAATGCCCAGAAATCACGTTGATGTTCTGCCAATCGGGGACAGAGGGGAACCCTACTGTTTCAGCAGAGAAGATTGCTTCACACATTGGATGTGAGAAGAGTTCTGAAATACTACCTAGACAGAATTAAAGAAATTAGCAAGCCCAAGTAGTTGTTTGTAAATTATGGCCCTTTATCCCGTTGGCTGCTGCTGTCGTCCAACAGCCGTCGCGAGCACTACCTGTTTTTTAGAACTTTCCGCACTGGCGCGGAACGTTCAGCGCAGGCAACGGGTTAAACATATAAACAATCTCTGACCAGAAAGCTAGTGTCTTGCATTCTGTTATACTGTCAGAAAGCAAATAAATCCTTAACTGGTAAACCAACCACTCGCTCTATCAAAGGTAAATCTGCTATGCCTCCGCTAATGAGAATCATTTCTATTGTTGGAATGTGTAAGGCAACCACAAATGTTGGTCTGCTCACACATTTACGACACACTATAGTGCCGATTCAGATTCTAGGACAATGTCCCAAAATAAGGCAGGCTTCCTTGAAGCATCTCTTTGCTCTATTGTTTCTCTAAGCTATATTTCTCCTTTTCCGCTGCATTTTCAGGGATGAGTTTGCTAGTCTATTCCTTTCTTATGATTATCAGTGGAGATCCTCTGTAGGCGAAGGGAAGGTTTCTTACCAGTAATTCTAGCTCCCCTTCATGGGAATCACCATTTAAATCATAAACAACCCTACCTCCTCCTCATTGGAAGAGGCAAAGATAGTTAATAAACTCTAGATTATTATTCTTGGAATCTCTTATAAAAAACGAACTGCGGTTACTGCTACTTGCTGGGCATGATGGAATATTGGAGGGCTGTTGGCACTTAAAAGCGGAATGTTAGGTTACATACTATCCTATCTGCAGATCTACATTTCCCTGATTCCTTCAGCTCTAATTTCCTTCTAACAATGTTTGTGAATGAGTATTACAGCTAAGATCCCTTTCCTTCAGGTCCACAGGGACAAGGTGGTCTTTGGAACCAATCCAAAATTCCTGCCAAAGGTAGTCTTACCTTTTTACAACAATTAAAGTATTGAGCTTCCCATTTTCTTCCTGTAGCCCAATTTCATAGCTGAAATGACTTTGCACACACTAGATTTTAAAAGGGCACTCCTCTCTTCTGTTCTTAGGACCATGTCCTTCGTAGAACAAAAGAAAATGTGTAGCCTTTGCTTAACCTCACATGAAACGCCCCATCTCAAGGTCAGACATGAGGAGATGGATGTTTGAATGCACTCAATCTTGCTATGCCAATGCCCAGCACATTCTACATGCAAAAAGGGAACCACTTGGCATTCCTAGGTAACATCCCTTTATCAGACATATGTAAAACTGCCACTTGGTGAGCTTGTTCAGAAAACATTACTGTTTGACTTTATAAGCTTGTCAACAGGCTTTGGGTAACCAGTCTGTGTTAAAACCTTATGTTAAACATCTGTATCATATTCTGGCTAGTCACCACTTTCAGGAGACACTGGTATACAACCTATGCAGAACATGTGTGTCCGCAGCCACACATGCTTCAAACAGAAAACGTTATCCTTTAACCATATGTTTGTAGTGTTGTGTAGTGCCGTAGATTCACATGTGACTAGCCTCCTCCAAGAAGCCCCCAATGATCACAGATGTTTTAATCATTCCAAATTATACTTTCATAGTACACTTGTCTTCAACACTCCACTTGCACTACGATGAGCAGGAAACAATATGAGGTAGAATTTTTGTTTTAGTGCATAACAGACTAAGGGAGGATGCAGAACACGTCATGTGACTTGTAAATGTCTGAGCCCAACAATGGGTGACAGGATTACAAAAAGCATGTGAATCTACTGTACAACATGCTATGAACAGATGGTTACAGGGTAAGCAACATTTTTCTTCTAGTAGAAACAAAATATTCTGGCAGATCACTCACTACCCTCCATCCTTCCAGATGAGCTAGTAGGTGATTAATAGGATCTAAAACTATGCAAATAGGTTATGTGTTGCTTTTGTCACTGTTGTGACTCTCTGGCTATGGTCTATTCCCCTAGTTCAGACCAGTGCTATCATGACAGCATACGATCTGCACCTTTGGTAATAGTTTGACTGCTGATTCTTTATCCCAGGCTTACTCCAGGAAGGGTACCAGTTGAATATCTACCAGAATAATTAGGTTTTGGAGTAGCCTCGTTTAATTGAAACAGTCACCTTGCTCACAAACTCCAGTCTTGTCATGCAGCAATTACCATGGCTCAAGTCTTTGGACGTGAAGATATTGGCCAATGCCAAAAATTATCAACCTCCCCTTTAATTGTGAATGACTTGTTTTTCAGCAGTAAAATACAGACACAGTCTCAACTACTACCCCCTCTTTTGCATCTGGCGAAGCCATTCCTAATTTCTAGGTTAGATAGGCTATCATCCAAAGACAGTACCTGGGTTCTCCATTTTCACAGAACTCAAGCACAGAAGCCCTCTTCCTCAGCCTCTTTGACTTACCTGTGGACCAACTTCCTTCTCTGGTGGCTGTTTCATGAAATTTTCACCCTTTAATATGTCTGGAAGCAGATAACCTAAGAAACATTTTGTATCACTGATAAAGCATGGCTATGCTTTACAGCTGCCACAGACCCCACCATCGATGCTACCTCTACCCCAGTTGACCGTTTCAAAAATAGTTTCTAGACACAGAGATATTCTCCACTTTAACACCTTGGCTGCGGCGCGAATTCCGCCGCAGTGCTATACATTCCGTTCGTGGGCGGGGTTTGGACGGCCCCTGGCCGTCGTGGGCACAAGCCCACCGTGACTCATGACGGCCAGGGGCCGTCATGAGCACGGAAGGGGTTAAGAGCTACAGAGCTGGTCCTGACCACAAATATGGCGCAGCGATATTACTCCCATACTCCGCCACATCATGCACCTTTATAGTCTCAACAATTTCTTAACAAATACTTAACATTATTACCCATCGGATTTTATTTTAAGTCCCTACCTGCATTACTTTCTATGAGCGGGTGTTGCAGTACCTGTGGTTGGCCACGGTTAGTGCTGGACTTACTACAAAAGTGTAGGTTGCTGCTAAAATGTATGTTACTTAAAAAGTGTGGTTTCTGAATCCGGTCTAAAATGTTGATTCTCAGATTAGCATTTGTTTTGAGTTAATTTTTAGAAAGACAGAGCTCTCTTCCCCTTGTTTATAATCCCAATTTACACTTTTCCGGGTTATTTTGTTTATGAATTTAATAACGACACCCATGATGTAGAACTATGATTACAATGAATTCAATAACGACAACCATGATGTAGAACTATGATTACAAATAATCTTTCCTTTCTCTTTCTGAATTCTCTTTTTTTTTATTTCCTTCCTTTGCTTGTTTGTGTTCTTTATCTAACTTGAGATTCTCCCTCAGGGGCCATCAATGCTCTTCGATTCTTTTGATATATTTTCTGCTGACCAGGTTTGTTTAGGTTGGGCTTTAGAACGTCAAGTTTTGTTTAGAATTATTTGTGGAACCCTTCACAGTTCCTTAGATCTGCTTTTCTAGAGTCCTTTTGTGTAGACTGTTTACAGTCTGTCTATTCAGAGTGGTCAAAGCAGACTGCGTGAGTTGTAGTGGTAGATCTGTACAGTAGATTATTACTCATGTCTGTTAAATGCATTGTGCAGCTCCAGCAACTTGTCAGAGACCTATTTATGTATGTTTTATTTACCATAGACTTCAGTTTTATTTTATTTATTTTGACATTTATTATTTATTTTATTGAACTTGTATTGCGCACAGCTACCCGCAATTGGTTTCCCAGGGACAGACTAGAGAAGAAAAACAAGCAGTAGCTGAGAGAAAAAACAGAACTGAAGAATTTAGAACAGAAAAGTCTTCAATTTTTTACGGAAAGCAAAAAGGCTAGTTTCTGTTTTTAGCGCCAACGGGAGAGCATTCCACATCTTAGGTCGTAGATATGCGAAAGAACGGCCTCCCATTTTTGTCAGTCGGATCCTAGGAATCACAAGATTGCTGTTGTTGGATGACCTAAGAGAGCGGCCAGGCTGATATGGCTGGGCAAGATTGAGCAGGTAGATGGGAGCAGAACCCTGACGAATCTTAAATAGGAAGCACAAAGTTTTAAAGACCACACGATCAGAAATTTTTAACCAATGAAGGTCACGCAGAGCTTGCATTGCGGACGTTCTCCATGGAACATTGCACAGCAAGCGCGCAGCTGAGTTCTGTACAACCTGGAGTTTATTGATTGTGGCTTTATCTGCTCCTAAATAGAGCACATTGCCATAGTCGATACGAGACATGACAAGGGCCTGTACGACAGTTCTTCGAGTGGACTCAGGCAACATCCATATGATCTTCTGCAACCAGCGTAGAGTATTGAAACAGATTGCAGCAACCTTCGTTGCCTGCTGCCCCATCGAAAGTTTATCGTCAATCAGGACACCGAGGTTACGGGCAACAGGCACGGGGGTAGGCAGCGGACCCATATCACTGGGCCAGTGTCTAGAGCCCCACAGATCTTTATGTTTACCCAGTATGATCACCTCGGTCTTGTCTCCGTTGAGCTTTAGCAGATGCGCTTTCATCCAAGCTGCAACACGAGAAAGGCCAATTTTAAGGGCAGAAGTGTCCTGAGCCCTGCTGCTAGACAAAGAAAACACAATCTGCGTGTCGTCTGCATATGAGTATATAGACAGACCGGCGTCCTCTACGATAGAAGCAAGTGGTCTGATGTAAATATTGAACAACAAAGGGCTCAATATAGACCCTTGAGGGACGCCGTAAGCAGAGGAGTAAATCGCAGATTCAGCTTTGTTTGAGAAAACCTGAAAAGTGCGCTCATTAAGAAATGAGGCCAGCCAGGCAAGCGCTGGTCCAACAACACCAAGGGAGCAGAGAGACTCCAATAGGATGGAATGGGACACGGTATCGAAAGCAGCGCTTAAATCAAGAAGAATAAGCGCAAAGGTCTCACCGCTATCGATACCGTGTCGGAGTCGCTCAGTCACCCCAAGGAGTGCGGATTCGGTGGAATAATTAGCGCGAAAGCCTGATTGGGATGGATGGAGATATCCCACGTTTTCAACAAACTTGTTTTTGCCTTTTGAAATGCTACCACGGAAGCGTTGATGTCCTTTCATTGCATGTTCAGCATAGTAGTATCAGGATACTGTTCCCCTTAAAATGACAGCAGACCAATATCATGGAGGCACTGAATGTTCAGTGTTGGCACCTGATGTCAGTGCCAGAAGTAGGCTTTCATTCTAATGAAGGAATTGCACATCATCAGTAGTATTAGGAAGTTTTAGTTCATCTAATATTGACACTTGAGGATGCCTCTCTGGAAAATGTCCCCCCATTGCTGGGCTTGAATGGCTCTCTGGACAAGAAGATCTCCCAATGCTGGAATTTATTGCCAGCATCGAGGGGGGGTCATGCCTTCTTGAGCTGGTACCATTGAAGGGTTTTAAAAATGCACTAACAGTCAATCATGGTCTTTTGCTGCTGTAACCCACCATAAACATTGGCTGCAACTAAACTGATAACAGTAGGTCTCACAGAGGGAAGAGCAGATTATGCCTGTTTGTTTTAGACCAAGACCTAGCATCTGAGATTTCCAGAGCTGAAAAATGAAAACTGAGAAGACCTGTTCTTTCAGCTTCCCAATGTGAAAAGATGGGACTAATAGGTGGGCAGAAGAAGAATGGAGAGATCTAGCCATCATGTAACAATGATGAGGAAAGAAGGGCAGAGCAGATGATTGGTCTGGTGGATAAGACCAAAGATGATTTTCATTTTAACCAGACAAGAATGAGCAGCCAATTAAATATTTTCAAAACCAAAGGCCTTTGCTAGTGCTATTGTGCTCATATAACCGGTCTAGCTGCAGTATTAATAAGCACTGTCCCTCTTTCTCTCTCTCTCTGGTAGAAACGAAGACAGAGGTAGAATGAGTTGCTGCAGCGAAAATGTCGTTTTCACAAGGACTATAAGACATAGCAGTGATTGGAATGATCTCATATATCATAGATAGAGCTCTGAGTATACAAAGGCCAAATATTTCACTTAAAAGGCAACATTAGGTTGCTGCAAGGCTCTGCTAGTTATTGTTCTTCTTCTAGTGCTGGCACTGAAAGGAAGGGCTGTTATGGTTTTGTGCAAACAGGGCAGGACAGAAATTGTTCTGTGCAGAACTAGTGTAAGAACCCACCTTTTTGCTAAGGCAACTCATGGTCTCAATGTCTGACATAAGTTTGTTTTGTTTTCCTTTCCTTTCATTTGTGTCTCATTCTGTCTGACGTTCTCTGATCTTTTGTGATTTTTGTTTGCTGCATTTGATTGCCTAGATTTTCACACCCACACCATGTGACTTGCTCGCTGATTCCAATGGGGTATTTTCACCCAAGAAGGTGGGTCTTCTTTTCTTTGTGCTTAGATTATGCCACTTAGCCTATGTCTAGTAAAGAACTTGTCCACAACATAATTATGTCTCTGCTTCCATCTCAGAAAGCAGGATGAAAAAGTTTTGAGGTGTGGTTTGGGGCAGGAGTGACTTGCTTAAGGTTTGTCTGTGTGTGAAGAATAAATGCGTAGGGCTAGTGTTGCAACAATGGGTGAGACAAAATATTCAAACAAGAAGACTCATGAAGATGAGGGCAGTCTCATGCAAAACTGCAGCGATGCAGATGTGGCAGACGACTCGTCTATTTTGATGGGGGCAACACCATTTATCATTTTGTTTGAATGCTTCTTCTGCAACAAATGAAGGTCGCAGTGTATACTACGCTGATGACCTCCAACTCATTTTTAATCTGTGCCCCCTTACATCATGTATCACTAGCTTCCAGTCCATTATGCTGTTTATCCGGGATTGGATGAATGCGAACCATCCTAAACTCAACCCGGATAAAACAGAGTTGGTTTTGACTGGTGGCAGTGGTAACCCCCGGTCCCCCTCGTTTTGGCCCCCTTCTCTAGGTTTACCCCCCACCCCATCACACTCAGTCAAAACCCTTGGTATTATACTCAATCATCATTTGACACTTCACTCCCACATTAGTTCTGTTGTCTCCTCCTGTTTTTTTACCTTGCGTATCATTAGGAAAATATCTCGGTTTTTTTCTCCCCCTGCACTAAACTGATCCTAATGGCTATGGTCCTATCTAAGATCGATTATGGAAATATCATTTATAACGGTGTCCCCGCTTACGCACTCCAACGCCTCCAATTGGTGCAGAACCAAGCAGCACGCCTGGTATATGGCCTATCCAAATCCCACCATTCCTCTCCCTTGCTTATTGCTCTACACTGGCTCCCTATCAAACAACGGGCCCTGTTTAAACTGGGATGCCGTACTTTTCATGCCCGTGCGGGCACGGCTCCCGTCTTTATAAATTCGGCCATTACTAACTACTGCCCTCCTAGAGACCTGCGCTCGTCCACCAAATCTCTTTTGGTAATCCCTCGTTTTAAGAAACTAAGATCGGGAGGTCAGAAATTTTCGGTCCTTGCCCCTACCTTCTGGAACACACTCCCGTCCCCTGTTAGACTTTCATCCTCCTACATGGAGTTTCGTAAGGCCCTTAAAACTTTTTTATTTCAGCAAGCGTTCAGCTCCGAGCCTGCTGTCCCTTTCTTGCCCAGTAAAATAACCCCCAGTGCCAAGAAACTGCATAGTGTACGTGCACTCTCAAATTCTTTTAAATTCAAATTCAAATGTATATTGGACCCTCTAGATTACTTTTAGGAGCTCCTGTCAAGGCTGAATCTTGGAAACGTGTTTGTGGCATCTTTGCTGTAGATAAACATGCTTTGCATAAGTCCGCTGTCTAGTTTGGGGCTCAGATAAGTTGTTTTTGTTCCAAGAAGTTTTTTTTGGTTCACGAGGCTATGTGACTCCTCGTCTTGGGAATGCTCTGCACAGTCATAGAAGCCATCTTCAGATTGTTTTTTTCTTTTTTCCGATGACCAGTTCCTGTGTATTATACATCCTGCACTAGATTTCGTAGCGGGTTACGACCTGTTTCTTTGGCCCACAGGCCATGCTTGGTCGAGCAACACTTGTCCGCTTTGAACAAGTTCGAGAATGACTTGTTAATGGAACGTGAAGCCTGTAAATCTTTTTGGTCTAAAAAGACTCTTCGAGAATCAAGGGCTAGTTGGCAAGAGATGCAACGCAAGCAAACGGATGATGTCCCCAACATCTTCGGTCGACAAGAGGAGGAGGAAAAGGCTTCAGCCACACAAGAAGAATCCCTCTCCATACATGACTCCAATTCAGAGTCTCAAACCTAAGAGAAGTCATTCACTCTTCAGCCAGCACAAAAACAAAGTACCATGAGTACTTCTACCCTTGCTCCGAAAACCAATTCCTCAATCTTCACTGAGAAAACTACTCATGGGCTGTCACTGCATACAAGCCATGGCGTGCATCGAAAACATGACTCTGAACCATTGCTCTGAAAGTTTGGCCTACAGCAGGGTCCTCTGCAACCCTTCCATTTGAGACAAAAACATCTTACTCTTCGGTCTCCGCACCAAAAGAAAAGACTTGTTCTTTCGAAATCGAACCTTCCTCCATCAAAGACCAATCTTCCTTCACTGATTCTTTGTTTTCGGTCCGAAATCTCCCCCAGAGCCAACCCTCAAGCAATTTCACCAAAAGATCGATCCGATCAAATTCAGCCTGGAACAAGGTAAATTATGGTACAGCCACTAAAACAAACTCCTAAGAAGCAGTTACATTTTAAGGAGATTTTGGACATTCATGTTTAACCATTAAAGAAGAAAAGAAAGGATGCTGCGACTAGTCCATTGCACATTCCTATTCCTTCACCTGTACCACTATCAACACCTCCACCACCCACCCCACCCCCTCACTCCCCACAATTGTCTGAGGCTGGTAATATGTCTCCTCAGTCAACAATAGATGAGGATCAAATCATTCCTGATGAAACACAACCAGGGGATCCTTGGGAAGATTACAATATTGATCCTTATCTTGACACTGATCCTGATTTATACCCTAGCTGCCCATCACCACCTGATGATGCATCAGCATATCAGGATCTTATAGCTAGAGCAGCCACTTTCCATCAGGTACCCTTACATAAGGACTCCATAGAGCAATTCCTCTTTGAAACGTTATCGAACACACAAAGAGTGGCACAGTGTTTACCACTTTTAAAGGGTATGATACTTCATGCAGATGACCTTTTCAAACAACCTGTTGAAACAAGAGAAATTACTCCTCGCATTGATAAGTACATACCACCACCTTCAGACCCCATTTTTATTAGAGGTCAGTTAACTCCTGACTCTTTAGTAGTAACTAATGCTAGGAAAATTGCTAACTCCCAAACAACTGGAGAAGCACCACCACCAGAAAAATGATCCAAACTTGAGGATGCTTTTGGTAAAAGAGTTGCAGCACAATCAGCTAATTATTGGTCTATAGCTAACAGCTAAGCATTACTTACAAGGTACAACAGGGCCCACTGGGACGAAATGGAGGGCAGACTCCAACATCTCCCAGAGGAGCATAGAAAAAGACCAGGAGATTGTTAATGAAGGCAAACATATCACCAGCGACTCAATTAAGTGTGCATTAGATGGATCCAACACTGCTGCTAAGAGTATAAATACTAGTGTCCTAATAAGACATGCATGGTTAAGACTGATCATATTTTAATCTCCCATTTGACAAGGACTATCTATTTGGACCTCAAGTGGACACAGTCCTTAGAAAAAGGACAAAAAAGTAGCAAAATAAATGGGAGCCCTACAAACAAACCCCTATAGAAGTTCCTTTCGTAAGCCCAATTTTTAAACCGGGGCAAGGACAGCTTCCATTGATACCTCTGGTCCACAATAAAAAACTTAAGGACAAACCAACACCTAAAACCTTCTACAGAGGTACCAATTGTAAAGGAAGAAGCAGAGGGAACAAGACACATTCCTAAAATATCAACAATAAGCAATGACTACTTTACCTTTCCTCCGCAACATCAAACACCAGTTGGCTGTCTTCTTCAACAATTTCTCCAAAACTGGAAGTCAATTACAACAAACCAATGGATGTTAGATATTATCCAACAAGGTTATTGCCTGGAACGTATAACATCTACTCCAAATATTCCACCTCGCAAACACAAACTATCCATGCAACACCAAATACTTCTGCAGCAGGACGCTCTGTTGTAAAAAGTAGCCATAGAACCATTTTCACCGCAGTTTCACGGAATAGGAGTGTATTCACTATAATTCCTTATTCCCAAAAAGGATGGATCTCTCAGGCCCATTCTAGGTCTCAGACCACTAAATCATTACATAATATCAGAACATTTCCATATGGTCACCCTTCAAGAGATCCTCCCTTTATTACGAAAAGACTTTGACAATGTTACATCTAAAGGACACCTACTTGCATATACCAAATCATGCTGCACACAGAAAATACCTTAGATTTCTATTTCAAGGAAATCATTATTAGTTCAACGTTCTTCCCTTTGGAATCACTACAGCACCAAGGGTATTCAGAAAGTGCTTAGCAGATGTGGCTGCACAACTGCTCAGGGAAAACATTCATGTCTTCCCTTATCTAGAGGGCTGGCTAATTACTGCAAATACATTCCTACTTTGCGAACAAAACACTCAAAAAACCCTAGATTTACTACATCAACTAGTGTTCATTGTCAACCTATAAAAATCTCATCTACAGCCGACTACTACTCAAGCATTTCTAGGGGCCACTCAACACAAATCTAGTGTTAGCATCCCTTAACACAGACAGAAAACACAATATACAAACGTTAATTAAACAATTTCAAACAGGAACTCACATTCCAGCTAAAATATTTCTCATACTTTTGGGCATGGTGGCATCCTGTATTTACATAGTCCCACATTCTAGACTCAACATGAGATCTCTACAACAATGTCTCTCCCAGCAATGGACTCAATCGCTGGGTCACCTTCACGATCTAGTGTTGGTAAACAGCTGCACATATCACTCTCTGCAATGGTGAAATCCACAAAATCTATTCAAAGGGCAGCCGTTTCAAGCCCCAGTTCGTCAAATAACTCTAACAGATGGGCAGCACAACTCTGCAAACTTACTATTCGGGGACTATGGGATTCCAAACACAGGAATCTCCATATCAATCACCTAAAGCTGCAAAATGTTCATCTAGTGATCAAAGCCTTCCTAATTCACCTACAACACAAAGTTGTCCTTATTCGATCAGACAGTATGACAACAATGTATTATTTATAAAAACAGGGGAGATATGCACTCTGTCTAATTATCTCACTTAGCTCATAAAACATGGTAGTTAGCAATACACCACAACATTCGTCTATTAGCCGAACATGTCCCAGGAACAAGCAATCAGTTTTCTGACTTTCTGAGCAGATCACAACAAGTCCACGAATGGGAAATTCATCAGTGTTCTTCAACCATACTTTCGCAAATGGGGACTTTCAGAAATAGACCTGTTTACAACAACAAAAAAGTGACATGCTTCTCAAGCAGATAGGAACACCATCAGACCAAAGGCTATGCTCTATGGATGATCTGGTCAGGAACATTTGTATACACTTTTCCACCTCCCCACTACCATTACTGGTCCGGAAACTCAGGGTATCATCGCTTACCATGATACTAATATCTCCATCATGGGCTCGCCAACCATGGTTCTCAACACTGATGGAACTCTAGTCCCACACGATAAGCTTCACCTCAACCCAGACATTCTCACACAGAACCATGGAGAATACTAAGGGCCAGATGTACAACCATTTTTTGTGGTTGCAAAAGGGTATTAAACCCTTTTGCGAACACAAAAATAGGTGGTGATATGTACCAATGCTATTTTGCGAGTCACAGACTCGCAAAATAGCGTTTGCGACTCACTATTAGGAAGGGGCGTGCCAACAGCATCACTTGCTAACAACGAGTCCAAATTATATGTACCATTGGTGTGCGACTGCATTTGCAGTTGCAAAACACTCAGTTTACCACCTGCTTCAAGCAGGTGGTAAACCATTCGCAAACAAGAAGGGGTCCCCAGGGGACCCCTTCCCCTTTGTGAATGGGTGCGAAAATATTTTGTATGAGCAGTCCGTGGTCCCAGGGACCACTTACTGCCCTTAAAAATTGAAACTGAAAAGTTTAATTTATCTTTCTTAAATGCAGCCTGTTTTGCTTTAAGGAAAACGGGCTGCATTTTTTTTTTTAAAACTGCTTTATGTAGAATGCAGTAACAGACAAGGAGATCTGCTGACCCCAGCAGACCACCATGCCTGGAAGTGCTAGCCATTCTCAATGGGGTTACAAATTGCTCTTGCCTCATGAATATTGATGAGGCATGCAATGTGCGACCCCATGGGAATTGCTAACAGTGTCTGTGACACTGTTGTACATTGCCTTTTGCGACTAGCAAATTGCAAGGCGTCGCAGTTTGCGAGTCGCAAAATGCAAGCGTCGTGCATCAGGCCCTTTGACATCCAAATCCCAAAGAAATGAATCTTGTGATTTGGCTCCTGAAGTCTTAGAGTTTGGATACTTAAATTTGTCAAAGGTACAAACATTTATTTTCTAACGATTGCATTTACAAACTGCTGGATTAGCATTTACTTCTATAAGATTACATTTTGCAGCTATTGCCGCATATATCTTCAGAATAGACAACACATATCAGTGTTGAAAATAAATTCCTGTTATAAAAGCTTTCATTGAGGGACTTAAAAGAATAATTTCCCCTAGACTTCCACCTGTCCCAGCATAGAATTTAAACATTGTCCTAACAAGAATAATGGGTCCTCCTTTTGAACCATTACATTTTTGTCAATTCCAATATCTTTCATGGAAAGCTTTTTTTTAATTCTATTTTTTTATTTCTGCAACTTCTCTTAAAATAGTTAGTGAAATCCAGGCATTAACACTAGAAGAACCTTTCTTTAAACTATACAGGGATAGGGTAGTGTTTAGAACTAAACCTTAATTTCTACCAAAAGTAGATTCCAGTTTTCATATTAATCAATCCATTAATTTTCCTGTGTTTTTCCCACACCCTGACACAGTTGCAGAAAGGGCATTACACACTTTAGATGTAGAAAAGGCATTCATATATTACATTGACAGGACTAAATCATTTAGAAAAACTAAACAATTGTTTGTTGCCTTTGCACCTCCTTTTTTAGAAAAAGCTATTTCTAAATTCGGCATTTCAAAATGGATAGTTAAATTCATATAGACATGTTATGCAAAGGATAAACAACTTTTATCTGTTACAACAAAAGCACAATCCACTAGGAAAATGAGAGCTTCTATGACCTTTTTAGGAAACATTCCAATTGCCGATATTTTCAAAGCAGTAACCTGGTCTACTTCACACACCTTCACAAAACATTATTGTGTGAATGTATTTGCATGCCAACAAGCCAATGTTGCCCAGGGTGTACTTAAAGACTCTTTTTCAACCAACTACAATCCCCACAAGTTAACCACTACCTAGGGAGAGGGACTGCTTTACAGTCTACAGCTCATAAGCCTCGAAAGGGTTAATGTAGTGCTGTAGTTTTTCATGCGCCATCCCTCCTCCCTAAATTCTTGTCTAGGTTGCAGTTCATATACTCTATCTCGTACGGACGCATGGCCATCTCCGTGCGTACATACACAGCATTCTTTACATTCTCACCTACCCATGGCAAAACAATCTAAAGATAGCATCGATGACAATGTGCAGTATTCCCAGGAGGAGTCACACAGGCTTGTGACTCAAAGAAAACTTCTTGAAACAAAAACAACTTGTAATCATCCGAGCCCAACACAAGATGGCACACTTGTGCATAGCATGTGAATCTACAGCACTACATGCCAAGGACAGATCCTTACAGGGTAAGTAACATTATCCTGCAGTTCTTGCATGTCATTAACAACAGATGGTGTTGGATAGAATTCGATAGAGTTGCATGGCCCAACCTAGTGTGACATCAGAGGCACATAGAAGGCACCATAGGAACAGGAGATAACAGTTCCTTTTCATTTGTGTCTCTTCAGATGTGTGTGTTAAATCAACAGGGCGAGAAAGAAGCGGAGATCCATTCAGCATCCAAACGAGAATCAATAATCAAAGGAGAATGAATCACTTGTACCTGTGTAACCAGGTTCAGGTGTGGTGGGCGTCTTAAAAACTCTCATTGACGTACAGCGGGGCACCTCATTGTCGTACAACAGGGCACTGTTTTCAGAGCGAGCACAAGTCGCGGAAACCAACGCCGTCAGCAGGTTAATAAGCCTGCCGGCCCCCGGTGGAAACCTATAACAGGGAACTAAAGTTATAGGTACTAATGACCGACAACCCCTAAACAAGAATGGTAAGTCAATGACCTACCTTCCTAGGCTGCCTGGTTAGCAAAATTACTCCACCACAGGTCCTGAAGAAAGCCCACCAACCCGGGTGGGCACATATGGGGCTGAAACATGTCTAACACTCACATGGACAAACAAGTGTGTTAGATCAGTAACTTTTTCTTCATACGCACCACCTTGATTTGACCTTTCCACGTCTCCAACTGAATAAAGTTGTTTCGAGTTTGGAGATGTAGGCAATTTTAACTCACCTCATTTAAGCACTATTTATCACTGATCACTACTGTATTACCAGTTGGTTTACCTCTGGGCGGAGGATAGCACTTTAAAAAAATCCCGATGATGATGCTGTCACGTTAACAATTAGGCCGACAACCAAGATATACCGCCCGACTACCTATGCACGTGAATGAGGGTTTTTAAGAAGGCCACCACACCTGATCATGGTTACACAGGTACAAGTAATCCATTCTTCCCTTGATTATTGTGTTTTCAGCTGTGTGGTCATAAGTTAACAGACTTTTCTCAGTTATGGTATTTTTCTTAAAATGTTGAATGTTTGTCTCCAATACTCTTTCTGATACCTAAGCCGGTTGCTTAAGGTGTTGTACTGTGAGTTGCATGCTTTTTTCCTTTTTTATCATATTTTAATAGCTAGCCGAAGGGAGTTCCAACATGTCCCCAGTGACAAACCTGAAAGACATAGTACAAGAACTTATACCGTAAGCATATTAAGGAGGAAAACAAGAATAAAAAAAGAAACCGGCGAATAAATAAAAGCTTATACCTCCTAATCTGACTCCCATCGCATTCCACAGTCGCAGCACACAAGAAAACAAAATCAGTCTGGCTGTAGCACAACGTGCCCACTGTGCTCGCCTCTACATGGTCTCCCCCTGCTATTGAATGTCTTGATTTCCTCATCAATTAATTGGCGTGTCCGACGCACCAGTGCCAGAGCTATTTTCCTGTAATCTGCCCAACTCTGCCATATTTTGGTGTGTTATTAGGGGAAGCCCCATGCCTCGTACACTGCTATTTTCAGTCTCATGCAAAAGTCCATCCCCCTTCTTACATACCATGAGTGACTGGGAAGGTGTGGGGCATCTCTTTCCAAGCTCTGGCAATATCACGTTTAGAAAGTATCGGGCCCAGGCAAAGAGGGGACAATTTGTATCTATTCCCACCCACATCCTCTGTATGGTGAAGAAGGGCCATCTTTGGATTTCTTGGGATCTTCCAGGATGTGACTTACCCGAGATATGTGAACACCGCGCTAACATTTGTTTAGCGGCTGACAACTCCATATGGTATGAATAAAGGTTCTTTCTTGCGCATCACAGTGGAGGCCGGGCAGGGAGGCAACCATTCCCATGCCATGTAAGATAGAATCTGTGACTGTATTTGAACAGAATTAAATAAAGCCTGGCTGCGATAGCTGCCTTTCTTGGGGAACCCAGTATTTCTGTCCAATCCTCATTTTCTAACTCCCCCACATCAGCTTTCCAAGCTGCACGAAGGGCACCAAACCTATCTGACTGATTAGATATGAGTGTCTGGTAGATTTTTGCGACTTTGTGGTCCTCCAGATCCCCCATGATGAGTTTGCCCTCAAGGGGATTAAATGCTGGAAGGTCTGATAGGGCGTTTATGTATGGAGTCAGTGCATGGGGGAGCTGAAGTTACTTTTAGAATTGACTAAGATGCAACTGAAATTCCTACTGTAGATCTTGAAAGGATGTAAGAACTGTGCCCTGCTTGATGTCCCCCAGAGTAGATATCCCGATGAGATCCCATTTCTGGAATCCCGACAGCTCGGCTACCTGTGGAAGCAGTGTCCCATACCATAGTGGTGTTTGCTCTGTTAATCAGCCACACCGTTTCATTTGGCGAAGTGTTGAACGCCATAAGTTAAGGACCGTTTTCAATCGTCGGGGGAAGATTAGTATGTCTTCCTATACTGTATAGGTAGGTCACTAGTGGGGTGGCACCCATTGCCCATTTGTCTAGTGCATATGCCATGTCTCCCAGTGTGTCATATCCCAAGCCGTTAATAATCAGGAAATGAATCGCTATATAATAGGATTTAATATCTGCTGCCGCAGTGCCCCCACAATAAACGTACTGGAAACATTTGGAGAGGGCATCACGAGGGGCTCCCCTGTACCAAATGAAGGCAATAAGAATGGAATTCAGATTTTGAAACCAGTGTCATGGAGCGTTGTGTGGGAAATTCTGGAGCGGGTAGAGGAATTTGGGCAGTGAGACCATTTTTAAGATTATCGACCTCCCCAGGAGCGACAGACGTAACACAGACCACATTTTTATATCTTTTTGAGGCAAGCGAATACCAGCTTAACATTGGCATTCCAAGCCACTGCTGCATCAGGCGAAATATAAACACTCCAATATTTAAACCCATTGGTGCCTAGTCACAGTCCCGGGGCCCTTCTCATGGGGTCCATGGCCCAACCGCATATACCATGGACTTTGAACTTTGATGTGTTAATGTATAGGCCTGATGTTTCACCAAATATGTGCATGAACTGGGACCCGTTTTTGCTGGTGACATAAGAATGAAGAGAACGTCATCGGCATGTAACACAATTCTCTCCGACAATCCGTCCCTCCACTCAAAGCCCTGCACCTGTGCGGCCATCCTTACCCAGACCGCCAGTGGTTCCATGACTAGAGGGACGAGCTCTGGTAACAAGGGATATCCCTGCCTCTTCCTCCGCTGTATAGGGAAGGGGGTCTGACTGGGACCCCCGCCACCCTCACAGATGCAGACAGTATATAACATGCAAAGATAGGAAGTAAACCATGGGTCAACATTTAGGCATCAGATAAGGACAAATAGGTATTCCCAGCTTAAAGAGTCGAAAGCTTTGTCTTTATAGACTAGAAAGAGCATTGCTGTTTCCTCCAGTCTATCAGCCATTGCTATTGCATTGTACACTTGGCAGATATCGTGGCAAGTTGCCCTATGAGGCATAAAACCGTACTGACCCGGATGAACCAGAGCCAGCCTGTGTGTGAAGAGTCTATTTTCCAATGCCTTAGCCAGTTTCCTAACCTCCAGGTTCAATAAAGAAACAGGGTGGTACGAAGTGAGATCATCAGCTGGGAGGCCGCGCTTGTAGAGAACCACTATTTTCTCATGACCCCAGTCTGGAGGCTTTACTGCAGCATACGACAGGAAATGTTCTTGGAGTTTGTGCCTATAGGTCTTGAAGAACTCACATGGGAATCCGTTTGACCCAAGAGCTTTGCCAGGATTCATGGCTACGGCAGCCAGAGCAAGTTCCACCCTTGTGAGCATTGCACCCATTGTCTCGTGTGCTGTAGGGGAGAGCCCTCACGATCTCCTTGAATTGTGCACTTAACAACACTTCTTTCCTGGTATAAACCTCTGTGAGATGGGAAGCAAAACTACGTACCACTGCCGGGGGTCTGTGAGCAGCGCTCCTAATTATTTTTTAATTAAAGTAAAGGGAGGTGTCCAGGGGACACCCTGGCACAATTTATGGAGCATCTGGCTGGACTTGAACCCTCACTAACAAATTTGACTCTTAGATGCTTGCCATGTCAGCCCTGCTTCATCCATCAGTGTCTTGTAGTACTATTGTTGCATCAGGCTAAGTAGTCTGCGTTTCTGCTAGCCATCTGGTTGCAACCCCCAGGTCTTCGTTCTGAGATGTCAGTTCCCAGGTCAATTATGCGCCTTAATTTATGCCACCGCTCACCTGTTCAGTAGCTAATGTCTGCCCACAAAGCGTGGGTTTCAGGGCCTCCCACCATGTCAGGGGAGATGTAACCAAGCCCATATTATGTGCGAGATAGTCCTCTATAGCCACTTCCATATGTTTGCAATAATCCAGGCTTTGTAGGTGCCAAGGCGACAGACTGCAACAAAATGTTTGACGCCCGGGGCCCACCTGGAGGCCCAGGGCCACCGGGGAGTGATCCGATAGGCCCCTAGGGAGTATTGTAATGTCTGTCACTCTACGTAAATTATTATGTGGGACTAGGAAATAATTCAGGTGGGAATATGAGCCGCAAGCTGTTGAAATAAAGGTATAGCCACCTTGCTAGGATGATGGGCCTGCCACATGTCAGCAAGACCCAGGGCGGATATAAAGGATGGGGGGCTTCGGCCCCATCTATGGAATTGAACCCTGCGGGTGCCATCTGTCTACCTTTCCCAGCCATGAAATTATTCAAACACCCCCCACCACCCCCCAACAACACCACCAGGCCATCAGGTAGCTCACTCCAGAGCCTTGTTAGTAATTCGATGAAAAAGTGTCCCAGGGGAGGTGGGGCATAATAGTGTGTGTCCCCATAGAGTGAACCCCGTCACCGCAGTGGATCTACCACCCCTGTCCGTCCACGTCTTGGTGCGCTGGTAGGGAATCTACTGCTTGATTAGGACACCCGTACCCCCTACAACCTCTTTTCAACCCAGAGTGGTGAACCTGAGTGTATCCCAGGTGAGCCAGACATAGGATTTTTGTCCCGACCAGGTGAATCTCTTGTATCAATAGGATATTGGCCCCAGCCTTTTGGCCTACCAAAGGACCACCCTCCTATCAACCTTGTCTGAGAGGCCATTCACATTCCATTAAATTATTCGGATGGGATCCACGGGAATATTCTGTAACGGGGCACTGATGTATGAATCAAGCTCTAATATCTATGTGGAGCAAATAGGGTAACGAGTAGTGGATGGGCCTTGGAAGCTAATAATAATCAAAAGCTAAAATAACCACAGCAATATCACAGACTCCGCTTGTGTGCCTGAATATAAAGACTACCTCTAAACCAGGAAACACTTCACTCCCACCCCATACTTTGAGAACTGGAAGTGTCTGTCACGGAAACAGTCCGTAATAGTCCCAAACAGGAGGTCTGCCCTGATCTGTCCCAAAGAATTCCCCCACCCCACATTAACAAACCAAAAGTATGGGTAAGTACTCTATTTCGCTATGGTGCGTGGTTACCCCTGTCATTTCATACCCTATCAGTGAACACAGACCGACTGCGGTTCTAGCCTTGAGGTTCTCTTCTGCATCCAGGGTGTTCACCAAGATGATGGTAGAGAATGTGGCTCATCTGAATCATTTGGGTGTTCACCCAAACCTCATTTCAGTGAATGTCCACTGAAGGTGTCCTCTCAATTCTTAAGAGGAAAGGTTGGTTTACATCCCTCAAATGGTTCCTCATTCCATGTGAAGTAAGCTCAGCCAGCAAGGTTGGTTCCTTGCCTGCTGAAGCTTACTGCCTATTGCATATTTCTTATATTGCAAGCATTGTTGCTAGTTGAATACAATATATACTGGATATATTGTGGAAAAAAATCTTTGTGTATCACTCGGATAGTATGCTGACCCCTCCTTCCCTGCTTCCACTTCTGGATTGCAGGACTTCTGTCATCAACAACTTTAACAGAGAACTGGTCTGCCTGCGTCTGGCTCAGATGACGATTTTCTTGGATGTCACTCACCTAGGTTTGAGAGCTCATCTGCAACACATGGACCCTAATAGCCGATGGTCTGAAAAGGAGATATAATTGCACATTAGTCCTTTTGAGAGGACAATGATCCGATAAGGCCAGAGAGCCTCCTTTTTACGATCTTAGGACAAATACCCATGGATGTATTCAGCGATCCTTATTGGGATCTCATCTTGTGTTTCATATTTTTCACAGGTTCCACCTTTTTTTTTTTTTTTTTTTTTTTTTTTTTTAAAACCTTTATTGAACAATGAAAGCTCACCAATACTGGCCTACAACCCCACGGGCTGGCCAGAACAGAATGGTCGAATAACCAGCATATAAAAAGATCTGCACAGGATATAACATCAGGAGCACTGGTGAAGCAATAAAAACCATCGAGCGTTCAGCAAGAGCAGGATAATAAAGGTTAATTTTGTAGCACGGGGAGGGGACCAAAGGAAGAACGGGCCGTCTATGAGAATACAAGGGAGGGACCGCGGCAAGCCGCCATTTTATAAACACAACGTAAGAAAATGACTCAATATAATCAAATCCAGCAAAGGACAGAAACAGAATCAGACCATCAAATAGCGACAGTGGCAACAGTCAATCGCGCTCACTCACCTCCGCCCCTACCCGAACAAAGAAGACGTGATCAAAAAGCCCCATCATAAAGACTATGCAATACGCACCCCAACGGAAAAGGGGGACCTCCATAAAGGAGGAAGGGAAAGAGGGAGAAAATGACAACAAAAGGAACACCCGCCAGACCATGCACCTCCAGGGGGAAAAACAGGACAATAAAACCGGCATGCGATGTAACAGAAACACGATACCAGAATAGGCAGCGAGCCACAATCAGCCACACACCGGAAGAAGGACAGAAAACCCCCGGGGGAGACACGAGGTGACAGAGTCCCGAAAAAGTGAATACACAAGAGCCATAGAACAAAAAAAGGGAAAATAAGGGGGGAAAAAGACCCCCCGACACAAACAGACCCCCCCCACCCACCCCTAAGCCCACCCTGCACCCCTGCAGAAGGCTACGGCCTACCCCCCCCCGCAGCGTGCCTGTCGCCCTAAATAGAACCCGAAATATAGAGGAGCAAGAAAGTTGGAATTAAAAGACAAAAAAAAGGGGGGGGGGAAGGAAGGGAAGGAAAGAAGGGAGTAAAGACATACAAACATACACACGGGGGAGGGCCAAAGACAGGAGTAAACGCACCCATCCACCCGCCCGGGTTAAAGGTCCAAGTCCTCGGGAAGCCAAAGAGTATCAGGCCAAAGTCCAGGAACACTAACCAATTACACAGAACCATATCAGGACACAGATCTTCCAAACCGTTCATGAGCTACCGCATATAAGAGTCAGTTTTCATCAGCCCTGACCCTTTTTATCCAAAGCAGTAAGGGTCCGATCCAACGAGGACCCTGCCAGAAGGAACAGGAGGCAGGCAGCAGAAGAGTCCAACGGGAGTCCAAAAAAGTCACAGGAAGAAAAGCACGGAAGATCCAGGAAAAGCACAGAATGTAGCAAACGATGCAGGCACAGTTCCAAGGATATATCCATAAAAACCGACCCATCCGGGCCGGCACAGGAGACGTCATCGGACAGTGGTGATTGAGAGGGACCAGGAGAATCATGAAAGTCCGGCAAAACAAGATCCAGCTCCCGGGCCAAGGGCAGAGGAGGCAGCACAGGAGGAGAAGGCGCCATCAGGTTGCGCACCTCCGGGGCGGCAGCCGGGGCCGAGTCCGCCAGGAGAGTACCAGCCACACCCCGCGATATCAATGCCTCATCCGGTCGTGGGGGCCCGGGAGGCCCGCAGCGAGGAACCGTCTCCAGAGCCAGGAGTGGCGCGGCCACCGAGAGCCGCCAGGATAGCAGGATGTTCAAGATCCCCTTAAGTGCAGGAAAACCTTCACAGTATCCGACACCCGGGCCCTGCGGTGGGCCCCCAGTGCTCGTCCGGGCCCGGCCCAAACAAATGGGGTTGGTCGCCATCTTGAGAGCCCGAACAGGCCGCGCGGCCAACAACCTCCGCCGGGG
Source organism: Lissotriton helveticus (assembly GCF_964261635.1). NCBI lineage: Eukaryota > Metazoa > Chordata > Amphibia > Caudata > Salamandridae > Lissotriton > Lissotriton helveticus. Next base: position 299,005,802 of record NC_136065.1, on the reverse strand, counting down.
CGGCAGTCAAGCAGATGAAGTCCCGCCGACAGGCAGAAGAACACCCCGGACAGGAAGGGGGGCCACCAGAAGAAGGGGATTCACCGGCCCCCCAATGTCGCCAGTCCCGTTTTCCGAGTCCGGCGGCAAAGAACAAAATGGCCGGACCGGAGAACAAAGGGGGAGGAAGCTGAACACACGAGGAACCCCAATAATGAAGGGCAGCGTCACCATCCAAGGCTGCCGCCACACAGGAGTCCCTCAGCCAGGAACCTCCGGCTCACATGAACAGCGGCCCTCCAATCACCTCCAGCGCGCCCCCAAGGGCAAGCCCGCAGGCTGCATCCGGCCCAGGAGCCGGGACGAAGAACCAGGCCAGTCCGCTCTCGAGTCCCGGGAATGGTCGGGGGCACTGCACCGGACCCACAGCAGCCAGGACAACCGGAACAAGTGGTAAGTGCCTGCAGTGCGTCGTAGTAGTACCACACAGCAAGGAGGGCTTCCCGGGGCAGGATAAATGCAGGATAAATGTGAAAAACACAGGCGGGCGAACGGAGCCGAGCTAAAGCGCGGCCATCACGGTCGCGAGCTAGGCTCCTCCTCCCAGGTTCCACCTTTAAACCCTTACACTCATGCTACTTGAAACTGTTGACTTGGAGGATGGCCTACCTTTTAATGATTTGTTCAGCCAGGGAAAGATGGAAGCTTCAAGCTGTTTTGGTTCTCTGCCTTTTTCCAGCTCTTCAAGAGTTTTGAGGGTAGTTCAACCATAATTGTTGGCAAAGGTGGTATTCAATTTTCACTTGTCTCAGAATGTTTCCTAATGTTTCTTTTACCATCCACCTCACCCTTCCAAAGTTAAGGTAAGGCTTCAGAAGTTAGACTTTTGATGCAGACATTAAATTCACTGATCTGCTAAATTCAGGATAAATGACATTTTTTTTTATTGTTGCAGTCTTTCTTGTCAATAAATGTCGCAAAACAGACCATCTCCAGGTGGATCTCCCAGTGCATAAAAATAGTACTATGATCTGGTTTGTAAGCATCTGCCACAAGGCTTTAGAACTCAATCCCTGAGAGGTAATGAATGACGTATCTTCTGTGAGATATTCTTATCCGGTTTGTGTCACATGGCCCATGGGGCCATTGTCATCTTCTCTGAAGTTAACATGAGCTCGCTGCAGACCATCCGCTGCTTTGTGTACGTTACTACACAAGTTTATTTTGCAAATGCCCCTTTTGATACTTTCACGTGAGAACCTATCGCTGTTTTCACGCTTTGTAGGTTTCTGGGATATAGTCTGAACATTGAGAACAAGGTCGAACAATAATGCCCCTTGTTTTCTGTTCTAGTCAGGCCCTAGCACCTAGACAAAACATACAGATCTAGCAGTTGTTTGGGAATACGTACTTTGGTCTTATTGGAATACACGGATAGATTGCACACACTTGTAGAGGGACCTTTCCAGGGAGAAGAGCATAATAGCACCTATGATGTAGAGCTACCATCAATAGACTGAGGTACGGGGTCTGCAGATAATGCCCAGAGATCTTCTAATATATAATCATCTTGCTTCTATCCAAAGGGAGGGAGGTTAGGCTGCGCTTTCTTTCACGATGACCGCTCCTTTTATGATTTACGGACTACTTGCGACGCTGACCGTATTTATTATGCATTTTCTGCTTAATGCGCCATGTATACCGCATACTAGAGCACGGTGGCTAACATAAATATTTTAAACTTGTTTGTTTCTCTGTCAGATCTTCTTGTGGACATGTACAAGAGTGTGAGCAAAAGGGTGTTTCTTGTAACCTCCATTCCTGAGAGACTCAGGAGTGTTGTGTTCTGGGGTTTCTAGTCACTTGTTCCTCTGTGTGAGTAGGAGGGCAAGTGAGATACTATAGCTAGTCGGTCTCTGGCTCATGGGTACTAAAGTGGTAGGATGACTCAGTCCCTATATACTAAGGTCCCATAATCCTAGGCATAGTTCTGTGTTTGCGCAAATTCCCTGCAACACTGCTTATACTATTTAGACAAGCAAGCTACAGCACAGTCACAATTTGAAAAAGCAATTCTTTAAAGTTTTTTGATGTACTTTTACGAAGTCTGTCCTCGGCCCTTCTTCTTCAGAGTTATTTCTGGTGTGGTTCTATTAAGGAATTTGCAAATGTCAATTTCTATTAGAAAAACAAGGGTCAGATTTACAACCCTTTCATTTAGCACCTCACAATTTGCGACTCATTGCGAGTCGCTAAATGAAATGAACAGTGTTATTACACTGTTTTGCGATTCCCAATGCACTCGCAAATTACGAGGCTCATTAATATTAATGAGCCTCTCGCAAATTTGTGAGCCCATTGGGAATGCCAGCCCTCCCAGGGATGGTGGCCTGCTGGCATCCACAGACCACCATGTCTGGGACTGCTTTTTTAATAAAGCAGTTTTTTTTCCTTTTTTTTCCTTAAAGGAAAACAGGATGCATTTAAAAAATAAAAATGTTCAGTTTCATTTCTCTGGGACCACAGCCTGCTCTTAAAAAATATTTTCCCACATACTCACAAAGGGGAAGGGGTCCTCTGGGGACTCCTTCCCCAATGCGAGTGGTTTACCACCTACTTGAAGTCGGTGGTAAGCTGCGAGTGTTTTGCGACCGAAAATCATTAGTACATAGCATGCTGACTCACAATTAGGAAGGGACGCCCCTTCCTAATTGTGAGAGTCGCAAATGCTATTTTGCGAGTCAGTGACTCGCACAATAGCATTTGTACATGCTGTCACCCTTTTTTGCGGCCGCAAACGGGAGGATCTCCCATTTGTGGCCGCAAAAAAGGGCATACATCTGGCCCCAAGTTCCTGGCATTTTAGCAACTTTACTTTTGATAGATTTGTTGGTCCTGTGGATTACTTAGCGTTCTCCAGCTTCCGCTCCTGATGACGTGGTTCTATTTTCTTTTCTTTATTCTATTTTTGGTTCTGCCCTCTACATCCTTATCCTTGGAGGGCATGGAAAACGTTGAGGGGGAATGGATGTCCCCAGCTTCTGTGGTGCTTCCATGTGCTCTGACCTCACTTTCAGTATGGTTACACGACTCATGGGTGACCCCACCCAGTGCCACCAAGTGTGGGTGACCTGCTAATGAAGGAAGAGTTTTCTGATTCCAGTCTAGCAGAAGGAGAGGCAAATAATGTGTCTCTGGGAGCAGTCCTATGCATTTAATAGAACGTTACCAAAGGTAAGTAACAAACTGTAGATGCCAAGAATCTCATTCATGTGAGCCATACCTGAGGAGGATCATTTAAGGGTGCTGTTTTGCGTGGTATCATGCAGTACCCCATCTGCTGTGAACCTCTCCTACATTTGTTGATTCATTTGTAGGCACAGCCATGAAGAGTTGATCGAAGCATATTATTTGTAGAGAAACTGATTGATGCCATCTGGCCTACTGTGGTCACCTTTCTGCTGCGAAAGCCTTTGATGATCTTTTTCTTGTCTAATATATGTAACAGCTAATACAGTTAGAGCTGTAGCAGTAACTTGGCTAGGTGGTTGAGCTGGAGTTTTGGATGAGACACGAGTATGGTTTGATATATTTTTTGTGTTTCAGACGCCACACCTGGTCAACCTGAATGAAGATCCATTGATGTCAGAATGTCTTCTGTACTATATCAAAGATGGCATCACCAGGTGAGTGTCACATACTTATCACTCTACAGGAGACACTGTCAAGCTAGGGGTACTTTTAAGGCTCTTCTGTGAACAGGGATGTTATATCATAGGGATGTATTTGAATTTCCCTGTGTGGAAGCAGACGCAAGAGAAGAGTCATCTTAGGGATGTATATCTGATAGAGATTTCTAACTGCAGATTCCTTACTTTTTAATTTCCCAAGCATCAGGCAGGATCTGTAAACCTTTACTGAGCAATGCCCATTGCATGTGCCATCAGGTGGCTCTATTTGGTTCAGTGTGACGAAGTTGATGTTGATTATGACGTTGCAGTAAATCTATAGACCCCACCCAGGTGCGTGGACGTTAGTTCTTTTCTTTCAGCGCCAGTTAAGCGCCGATCTGGGAAGAGCTACCCCTCTGTCGCTTTTTGACAAGTCTTTTATTGACTTTTTGTCGATTTCAAGACTTTTTCCATCTTGTGCGGAGGATGTCATCGAGGAAGACCGAATTTAAGCCTTGCGTAGCCTGTCCCGAAAGATATAAGTCACTGATCCCCACCTCATCTGCCTCTGGTGTCTCGAGCGCCACCAAGATTCAAAGTCGTGCTCGTACTGACAGGCGTTGGCTCCTAAGACCTTCCGGGAGTGGGCATTGAAGCTCTTTCTGGCCCGACAGCATACACCATCAATTGAGACTTGGCGAGGTCCCTATCTCGATCAAGGAAGAGAAGGTCGCAGGACCGCTCTCGGAGCCCAAAGACCTCTAAGTCCCACTCGAGGTCATCGGGACACTCTGGGAAGAGACCCAAGAAGTCCAAGCAGACTTCATCTTCACCTCTACTGTCGTACGTCGACAAAGCAGGTAAGGAACACCAACGCTCTAGGCATGGTTCCAAGGAGCCAGAGCCAAGGTCGACTTCACGCTTCCCTCTTTTTTCAGGAGCCTGAGTGACCCCCGCTCTGATCAAGGAGTTCTACGAGGCCATACGCCGTGTATTTGAGCGAGCTGACCACTCTGATGAGCCTTCGGGCCCCACGGGGTCAGAAAGAGCCTCGTCAGATTAGACGCTGTTTGCTCCGGTCACGGTGTTGGTAGGGCCTCAGAGATCCGATAATGGATCTGGGTTGATGCCGGTCGTGCCACCGCGACCTACCCGGGTGTCGGACCCGAAGTCGGTGCCCATCAGTGGTGCCAGTCCCATCCTTATCCCGATGACAGGGAGTCGGAACACCATCGCTCTACTCCAATTCTGATGACGATTGAACCTAGGGGTTCTTTGTTGTCACCTGGACACTTTGTGGCTGTGTTAGACCCGGGAGAGGAATGGGAGGGCTCTATGGACCCTCTGGAACACAAGTATTACTCTACAAGGCAGTTGGACTGGTACGGGGAACTTGGGGAAGCCAGTGGACTAAACACTTCTCCAGATACTGGCATGCTTTTTCCGCAAACTGTGGCTACAGAGGACAGGGCATCTTATGCCATGGTGGTTAAGAGGGCAACTGAGGTCATTGGACTGGAGCTGCCCTCAGTGGAGGTCAGGACTAATCTCCTGACTGAAGTGCTTCAGTCTGGAGCTTCCACCTCAGAACCCTTTTGCCCTTTAATAAATGCGCTTACTGATGTTCTTCTAGACATGTCGTCCAAGCCAGCACAGGAGCTCCAGTGAATAAGACAATCGCCCGCCGCCATCACCCAGCTCTGGGTCCCAAAGTTCCACAGTCAAGGCCCCACCCCAGAAAGCTTGGTAGTGCAGGTCTCCTCGTCACAGTGCTCGTTCCCTACCGCTCCTCCAGATAGGGAACCCAAGAGGCTAGATTAATTTGGGAAGACATTTTTTTTTTCCTCCAGCCTGGCATTGAGATGGGTGAATATCACATGCTTATTGATCCGTTTCTCCTATTCCCTTTTGGAGTAAGTTGGGCAAGTGTTGTCCAAGTCACTGGTCAGTTCGATTTTTCACGACAGTGACCTTGAGACGCCATGCCAGGCTTAGGACGACTGGCTTCTCGGGTGATGTCCAGGCAAATCTGATGGACATGTCCTTTGATGGAACCCGCCTTTTTGGAGAAAAGAGAAATTCGGCCCTAGTTAGGTTTAAGGACTCTCTAGCTACGGCCAGATCCTTGGGCCTTACTTGTATGCCTCGTGGCCAGTCTACCTTTCCCCCATTTCGTGGCAACGGAAGGGGTTTCAATCTGCGTCAGCCCAATACCAGCCGCTGTCCTGCACAGGCTTCCAAAAGCCGGGTGGGGACGCGCTTCATTCTGGCCTAGGATTGGAAGCCAGAATTCATCGGCAGCCACAGCCTCACAGCAGTCCTAGTCTGACTCTGCAAGACCTCCCCACCCCAGTAGGCGGAAGACAACTGGGTCTTTCAGATCATTCTAAAAAACTGTTCTCTTCCTTTCCTTTCTTTGCCTCCTCCCATTCTGCCAAATAAGGAACAGCTGACAGAGAATCATTTAAAATTGATCCAGGAGGAAGTTACATCTCTCTTGGCCAAGGGAGCTACATAAAGGTTCCCAATTTCAGAAGTAGGCAGTGGCTGTTATTCCTGCTACTTTCTGATTCCGAAGAAGAACAAAGGGTCGTGGCCCATTTTAGATCTTTGGACCGTCAATGTCTTCCTCAAGAAGGAGAAATTCAGAATGCTCACTCTTGTTCAGGTCTTGTCTGCCTTAGACCTAGGAGACTGGATGGTAGTGTTTGACCTGCAGGATGCATATTTTCATATCACGATCCTGCTGGGCAACCAGCGTTATCTGCAGTTCAAGGTAGGCCACAAGTACTTTAAGTTTACTGTGCTGCCCTTCGGCCTTACCAGTGCCCCTCGGGTGTTCACCAAGGTGATGGCAGTGGTCGCAGCTCATCTGCGCAGGTTAGTGGTGTCAGTCTTCGCGTACCTCGGCTCCTGGCTGTTGTAGGCATCCTCACCCCAGGCTGTCGTCTCCCAAATACGGCAGACTTCCTGCATTCGCTGGGCTTCTCTATAAATGTGGCGAAACCTTAAAGGCTTGCCACCTTTGTTAGATACCCCCAGCCTCTGCTACTCTCAGAAGCTGGCTCTCACTGGTTCTGACCCCCACTATTGTGAGGGGGTGGAAGAATCATCAGGAAAACCTAGAGCGAAAGGGAGGTGTGCCCACCTTTGCCAACACCACCCCTCAGGTGGGGGATGCGAAGGGAAACACATCTCTGTCCTCACCATCTTGAAGATGAGGGAACTCCCACAATAAGGACGAGGCATATGCTCCCTCTCACTGGATGGGGGCATAAGAGGGGATGTAAACACCCCAGGGAAGGGACCCATTGGTCTGAACCTGACACTCCTGCTTAAGAGACCCTGCATGCTGAAACCGATGACTCCTGCAGCTAGCCGACTCCAAGACCCCCGGAGACCTGCCCTGGCTTCGAAAACTCCTGGCCTCGTCTGCATTGATGGCTGGTCTCTCCAGGACCACCTCCTCCTCCCCACTTGCTGCCTCTGGTTCAAAGGCCCCGACCGCAACCAGCTGAGAACACCCAACACCTAAAAGGCACCCCTGCATCCCCCGATTTTGGGGAGCCCAGCTGACAGTGCTCAAATGTCGCCCAGCTATCAAACTTACCTGCCCAGCAGCTGGTCGCCTCCTGGTCAAAGCCTTCTGCCTCTTTCCGAAACCAACGACCGCCATTGGAAAGCATTGGGCACCCTACACTGAATTGCACCCAGTCGCCCCTGTGCAGCTGGTGGTGCAGCTTTGGTCCTGCTTTGTGCCCCCCCCGTGCTCACTTCAATCTCTGAGGCATTGGCTACAAGGCCGCAGGTACCTACGTGCAAACCATGCCTCTTCGAGGTACCCCCCGCCCCCCGAGTGTGTACAATAAATGCTTAACACTACCCTCTGATAAGACTACATGCTCAGCCCAGCTACTGCTACATTCAGAGTAAGGTATTGTCTACTTTAACTTTTGCCGTTCCTTTAGGTACCCACTGGACTCTGTGCACACTATACCTCATTTTGGTATAGTATAAACAGAGCCAGCTTCCTATAGTGTCTCTTTGGGTTGATCACTCTTTCTTTATCCTCTTCTTTCCCTTTAGAGTGGGACAGACAGATGCTGAGCGGCGGCAGGATATTGTTCTAAGTGGAGCCCATATCAAAGAAGAACACTGCATCTTCAGGAGTGAGAGGACTGTAACTGGTGAAGGTAAGAAACTACAGAAGTGTGTCACAGTTGCAAAAATAAGCTGGACTGTAACATCCTTCTCTTATGTTGACATATTAGCATGACTGAAGCATGCTGTGGGCCATTGCAAGGGATATCGTTGTTTAAATTAGGCAGTATTGGGCAGTAGAGTAGTTTGCGCTGGCCTCTTAAAACAGTGACAAGGATGTGGATTGATTGTGTGCTTGCTAAGCCCCTTACACCTCAGAGGGACTAGGGAGATGAGTGAGACGTTATAGAAGTCCACTCATAACTTTTGTTAATGTTTAATCCTGTACGATCAAAATATCTCTTTTGCTTTCGTTCAGTGGTTGTAATGCTGGAGCCATGTGAAAGATCTGAGACCTACGTCAACGGCAAGCGAGTGGTGCACTCCGTCCAGCTGCGTTCTGGTATGTGTTATATGACCGGTGGATAAGTCTGTATAGTCAGTTGATTTGTGCTCTGGTGATGCCTGCTCTTTGTTCATTTAGTTTAATGGTAATTGTGTTGTTATTTATAGAATCCTCATAAATATTTAGAAACCTTGGGTATTTCTAACACTATCTGGATCCCAGAATACTTCTAAAATGAAGAGAAAAATCCGGTCCAAATAACATAACGATCTACTGCAAACATAAATGCAGCATTTGAGTTCATATTTTGTTGGTTTAATTCAAGTGCATAAGACAAGTATTTCAAACCGACATTTAGCTGCAAATTCCATACCTTAGAATATCCCAGGCTTCAGGCTGGATCAGTAACCTTTTGCTCGAGCAATAATGTTGCATGCCGGTAGGAGGAGCTGGTCGGCTCCGCGTGACACAGTCCGCGCCAGAACTGATTTCTGCGTCACCTGTATAGGCACCACCTCGGTTGACATCAGTTCTTTTCTTTCCACACTAGCTTGCGCAGATCTATGAAGAGAGCTACCGTCTGTCACTCTTTTTGACGTTTTGTTGATGAATTCTGGTGTGTACATTTTTACTTCGTTGTCAAAGAAGACTTATGGATTTAAACCATGCAGCGCATGCCAGTACCGGATCCACACTTACTTTGTCTCTGGTGCCAGGCACGTGACCATGACTCGACATTATGCCTTGACTGCCAGGCCATGGCTCTGAAAGATTAAAGTTAGCGGTCCAGAAAGCTGCTTGCGTCCCGGCAGTCGACTCCACATCGCTCGCCCTGGAGGTCTCGTTCCCGGTCAAGATGAAGGTCCAGATGCCGTTCCGGGAGTCCTAAGTCCTTGTCCACTTGCTCGAAGTGGTCAAGGTGGTTAGGTAAGTAAGAGGCATAAGAAACAGAAGAAGTTGAAGCATGCTTCCTCACCTTCAAGTCCGTTGGCCAACGTGAGGGAAGAGCCGTGACGCTCCAGGCCTTTTTCTGCGGTCGGCTCCATACCCCCTTGCATTTTCAGGGGTTAGAGTGAACTCCACCCAGTTTAAAGATTTCTATAAAGCTATGTGCCTCATGTTGGGTGACCTAACCATCCTGGTGCATCCCGAGTGGCGTCTGCCCTTGTGCCGGGAGCCCACAGCGATTCTTATCCCCGAAAAGCTGGATCGGTCTCTTTTGACACTGATTCCTTTGCCAACTGCACCCTTGGGTCCTATGTCGGTTCCTCAGCCTTATTTTAAGAGGCTACAAATGGATGAAGATTGGGAAGGATCACTGGAACCTTTACAAGACATGCCTGAGCACCAAATGGAATGGCATGAGGAATTGGGTGAGACCAGTGGTCTGGATACCTCCCTGGATTCTGGCCTGCTTTCTTCCCCTACCGTGGCTATGTAGGAGAGAGCTTTATATGTTACGATATTGAAAAGGGCAGCCGAGGTCCTGGACCTTCAGCTCCCCTCAGTGTCCGTCAATACTAACATCTTGATGGAGGTCCTAAAGCTGGGTGTTAACCAATGTCCTTCTGTCCACCTGGACCAAGTCCAGCAAAGGGACTCTTGTGAATCGGCTTATCGCGCTCTGCCATCGCTCTGCATCAGGTGATCCGAAGTTCCTCACCAATCACCTTACCGCTGATAACTTGGTGGTCCTAGCCTCAACCTCACAAGGCACGTTCCCTTCCGCACCACCGAACATGGAATCTAAGAGGATGGATAGTTGGGGCAAGAAGAATTTCTCTTCCGCTAGCCTCACTTTGCGGTCAGATAACACTGCATGCCTCTTGGCCCATTACACCCACATTTTGTGGAAAACAGTTGCGCAGGAGCTGCCACAGCTTCCAGAGGAGACCTGGGCCTATCTATCCCAAGCGGTATTTGATAGTCAAGATTCGGCCAAGTTCACCATTCTTTGTGTGCTTGACACTACTGACTCGCTTGGCAGAGTAATGTCATCACCGGTGGCTATTCAACGCCATGCCTGGCTGAGAACAACTGGCTTTTCTGGGGATGTTCAGGCTTCCCTTATGAACATGCCTTTTGATGGCACACGTCTCTTCGAAGACAAGGCAGACATGGCTCTGGAGTGCTTTAAAGACTTGCGGGATACTGCCAAGTCCTTGGGCCTCTCAGTGACCACCCGTCCCCCTCAGTGACCTGTCTGCTTTTCAACCCTTTTGTGGGCAAGTAATGGGCTTTCAGCTGCACCAGCCATATTCCATCTACAAGACTGCAAGTGCAGCAACCTCTGCGCTGCTGTGGGCGTGGCTCCTTTCGACCCCGTGGATCTGGCACCCAGAGGTCCACTCCCACCACCCCCCTCCCCCTGCAGCCTCAATACCTTCCTTGTCCTGCCCTTTGGGCTCAAGGGCAGCTGGTTGGTATCTGGATCAGCCATCACCTCCACAACTGGCGAACAATCACATAGGTCAAGTGGGTTCTTCAGAAAGTCCGGAAGGTCTACTTCCTACCTTTGGAGACTTACCCTCCCTCCATGCCTCTGACTTAAGACCAGCTGAAGGAGGACCAACTGACCTTGCTTCGGGAGGAAGTCGGGCCTCTCTTTGCCAAGGGAGCCATAGAGTGTTCTGGTGCCGGAAGTAAGCTGTGGTTGCTATTCCCTCTAGTTTCTGGTCCCGAAAAGGACTAGGACCGTTGTACTGTTCTAGAGCACTCATCTACTTCCAAAAACGGAAAACTTAAAAATGCTCACTCTGGCTCAGGTCTAGTCTGTCCTAGACCCCGGAGACTGGATGGTAGCGTTGGACTTCTAGGACACCTGTTTGCACATCCCTGTCCTGTATGCCCATTGACGCTACCTGCTGTTCACGGTAGGCCACAAGCACGTTCAGTACACAGTGCTCCCCTTTGGCCTTACCAGTGCCCCTCGGGTGTTCATCAAGGTGTTGGCAGTGGTTGTGGCTCATCGGCACAGATCAGGAGTTCAAGTCTTCCCCTATCTCGATGACTGGCTTTTGAAGGCGACCTAGCCCCAGGCTGTCGTCGCCCACCTCCAGGAACCTGCTTTCCCTGGAGTTCACTGTCAAAGTGCCAAAGTCACACCTGACACCCCCTCTCAGATGCTCCCTCTCATCAGAGATGTTCTGTACACGGTGCAGTTTCGGGCTTATCCTCCTGAGTGGCGAGTCCAGGATATTCAGGCTATGATACAGATATGTTGGCCTCTATTATTGAGAATGACTCTTTATCTGTCTTTGGTAGCTGGGGTTGGACCATGAGTCCAGGCCCTGTGCTTCCTGCCACCGACAATCTGGTGCTAGCCTTACCCAAGTTCCGAGCAATGGGTTTGGACCTAGCAGCATTTTGCAAACTTATGCTCCTTCTGGGGCAAAGGAATCAAATGGATACCAAATGTTTGTCTTTGACTCGGACATCTCTTGGCGCCATACCAATGGATCTAGTGCTGATGCCACATTCCTTTGACCCGGCCCTATGTTATACAAGTTTGCTGAAGCTAAGGACTGTGCTTCTGCCACCTCTGCCACTCCCACCACCACCTCCGACGCCGGATAAGGCTACACCTGCACCGCAGCCTGACACAGTTCTCTAAACGGATCCCGCAGGGATGCTCAACGTTTTATTCTAGTAGAGGAGCATAGCATTCAACTCCATGACGTTTTTGGAATGGACTCTGATCTTCTGAACATGTACCCTTATTGGGGCTGTTGGAAATGAGGCTCAAAATGCTCAAGGTGTCTCTTCTCCCAATGGCCTGGACACCTCTGAAGAAGTTCTGTAAAATGGTACCCTCTGGTCCACCAATGCCTGAGGTTGTCCTTAGCAAAGGTATGCATAAGGTTGCTCAAGCTTTTTGTTGTTGTTTTTTTGGGAGTTTTATATCGCTCAAACTCGACCCAAAGGTATCTGAGCACCTTCCATGAGCATCAGTTACGTTACAGAGGGACACATACATTTTTGGTAGGCGCGGATAGTTTACATGATTTGTTCAGAATAACAGGATGTTGAGTGTGCCTGCAGAGACTCAAACCTGGTTCCCCAGCTTTGAGGTAGACTGCTCTAGCTGTTGGCCCACATCCTCTTGGTCAAGTGTTGGATCTGCAGCTTCTGAGAAATTCTAAGACCAACATCTTCACCGAGGTCCATCTGCAGTAGAACCTCGTGTCGTTTTCAATTACACCCTTCAGGAACCAGTCTTGGCAGCCTAGAAGAAACCTTATTCCTCCCCAGGGGTAAGCAGGTTTGTAGCCTTTCGCTGTTGCCCTGCTCCAGGTGATCCACCCTTCCTCTGAGAACACACTTCGCCGGAGAGTCTGGTCATACAGACTTCCTGCTCCACTGTAGAATCAGAAGGAGCCTTCCTGACTGCACCATCAGACATGGAATCGAAGTGCCTAGAAGCAGGGGGCAAATGACCTTCTCTGCAGGGAGCATGACCCTAAACTCACTTAATGCCAGCTATTTCCTTACAAGTGATACCCATGCCCTGTAGAATATGGCTCAGATGGTGGTGCCTCATGTTCCAGAGGACATTAAGGAACATTTTCAAGAGGCAACTCATGACAGCCAAAATGCCTTCTGACACATCATTAAATCAGGCTGATTTAGTGGCCCGGGCAATGGGCATCTTTATTACTATTCAAAGACATGCCTGGCTGCAAACATCTAACTTTTTAGGGGACGTCCAGGAAATCCTAATCGACCTGGCATTCGAAGAGCCATGTATTTTTGGCAATAAGGCTTTTTAGGGATGGAAGCACTTTAAAACCAATAAGGCTCTGGCTCGCTTTCTTGGTTTGTAACAAACTCCTCCCTCAAGAGACTATCACCAGTTTTGAGCAATTATTTGAGAGGCTTTTCCTCGCGTCAGTGACTGCACTATCAGCCATAGAACCAGCAACAACCTAATCCGTTGGTCAGACAGTAAAGCGGCAGAGCCAGAAGAAAAGGCTGGGGATCAACCTAACAACTTTCCTCCTTCTCCTCTCCCACCCCACTAGTAAAGGAGACCTAGTTTGCTCCAACAAACCCACTCTGAGCCTGTGGGAGGGTGGGTGTCTTACTTCCATCCTGGAAGATCATTACTTCGTACCTGTGGGTCCAACAAGGTTTAAAAATGGGTTACACCCTTCCCTTCCTTCAGACTCCACCCTCTACTCTCCCTGCCCCTCCCCCTGAAATGAAATGAAATGAAAAAGAAACTTAATAGAGCGCACTGCGGCCAAGCGGCTTCCTGGCGCTGGGGACTAGACCTGACTCAACGGTGGAATCCGAGGGAGCTAGCAGGGGAATGCCTGAGAGAACAAGAAAGTTTTCAGGGCTTTACGGAAATGGATGTAGGTGGGGATGGAGCGAATGGAGAGAGGAAGACTATTCCAGAAACGGAGGGCCAAGACCGTGAAACGGGTGCCCCCCCGTTCTAGATTTACGGAAGTGGGGAACGTGCAAAAGAGAAAGACGAGGAACGGAGAGTGCGGCTGGGGGCGTAAGGAGTGATCATAGAACTAATAAAGAGGGGAGCAGAGTGGCTGTACGCCCGAAAGGCCAGACCACTTGGCCATATGGCCATAGAGCAACAGTATGTGGTGTCATTCCTATGCAAAGAAAGAGTGGGATGAATGCAGGAAAAGGGCCAAGGATATTACTCGTGTTACTTTCTGCTGTCTGTAAGAAAGTGCCCTTTTTTGCATGGTTGCCCCCACTTTTTGCTGAACTGCTGATGTGCTTTGGCTGAGCGTGCCCTGGGTTCCTGCCAAACAAGTTCCCAGGGCCTATGTTCTTTTCAGAAAACTGCATTGAAAACCAAACCCAATTGGCACTCTTTGGCCACAGGTCAGTCCCTAGTAAATGGTACCACAGGTATCAAGGGCACCGTGGACAGGGAAGGCCTCTAAGGGCTGCAACACTTATTATGCCACCCTTAGAGGCCATGTACCTTTACACCCACACTCTGCCTTTGCAGGCTGCATGTTTTGGTGCAGAACAAAGTGAAGAGTCGACATGGCACACATCCTTGTGTGCCATGCCTACAACCCACTTTCCTGGCATAGGTCTGCTACCCCTCTAGCTAGGTGCACTATACCAGTGGTGAGAGTACAGGTGCACGAGCCCTGTACCGAGCCCTGTACCCCTACAGTGTCTAAGTCAATTCTTAGACATTGTAAGTGCAGTAATGCCATTAAGAGTATATGTGCTGGAAGTTTGTCATTACGAACTCCACAGTACCATAATGGGTTTACTGAAAACTGGAAAGTTTGATATCAAACTTCATAGCATATTAAACCACACTGATGCCAGTGTGGGATTTAATGAAAAATTTACATACAGGGCATCTTAGAGATGCCCCCTGAAAAACGGCATAACACTAGTGTCAAGGCTGAGTGGCTGCTTGCCAGCTGCCACCACCAGAAATGTTTCTGGACACTTGGGTCGCGAGCCTGCTGCTTTCGGGGGGTCTGAAACAATGCACATCCTGGGAAAAGGTGTTAAGCCTCCTCCCCCAGGATGGGCAAGGTCCACGAATGGGAAGCTTCAAATGCTTGCCGCCTTTGTGAGCTTCCCTAGGCCTTTTACTGCTTCCAGCAACTGGTCCTCACTGGTTCTGACCCCCACTTTGGGCGGGAGAATCGTCGGGAAAACCAAATTAGGAAGGGAGGTGTGCCCACCTTTTTCCAACCCATTCCTCAGGTGGGGGAGGTGAGGTGAAGCACAGCACTCTGTCCCTGCCATCTTGCAGATGGGGGGGGGGGGGGCAGCCAACCAGAGTGAGTCATATTCCCTCCTCCCACTGGAGGGTGGCATAATAGGGGGGTGTACCCACCCAAAGTAAGGGACCCATTGGTCCCAACCTTTACCTTTCAAAATTTAGTATTTAGGCACCACCCTGAACCTTGCCTCCTCAGACAAGAAACGACCAAGAAGAAAAGAAGGGCTGAAGAGCCGTGCTGAAGCAAAGAAGAGGAGGTCGCCCACTGTCCTGGCCACAGCCCTACCGGCCTGTTCCCACCTTGAACCTGCAGAAATCCTGGTGTGTCCTGCAGCCAGCAACCTCAAAAACCCCGGGAACCTGCACTGCCTTCCACAGAAAAGACTCCGTCTCCCGTGAGTACCGGATTTGCTCACCCACAGACTCTGGCTCCGGCCAAATCCGCGAGCCTGCACCACTCTGCATCAGACGCCCACAGCCCGAGTTTGAGTGGCCCAACACCGCGAGGCGGTCTCCCCGGCAATCCTGACCTGAGATCTGGTGGTCTCTGACCTGCCTTGAATCTCCCTTCAAAGCCTGCAGCCAACTGGAGCTAGTTAGAAAACCCAGTGCCACTGCACCCGAAGTTCCACAGCTTTAGGTGGCCCAACCGACGGTGTGCCAGCATCCCCAGGCATCTTAACTTGCCTCTTCCAACCGGCGGTCACCTCCAGAAGATCTTCTCGATGCTAAAACGGGACCCTGCACCCAGCCGCCCTGTGCTGCTGCGGTTGTACATCGGGTGCTAACTCTGAACCCCCTATGCCCTGAGCTAAACCCCAGGAGCTTTGCTCCCTTAACCTTGTGGCCTGCTAGTGAGCAGCCACCAACCGGAGGCCCTCTAACCCCATAAGATAACATTGGGCCTCAGAACTATGCACCCGGCTGCCCTAATACCGCTGAGGGTTTTTGAGAGTGCGTCCTTGACCCTGGGAGAACCATTGTTGTAACCCCAGAAACTCAACCTCAAAGACCGAGTACCTCCTGTTAACCGATAACTTTGTTTCTCTCCATAGGAATACATTGACTATTTTCGCTTAAAAATTGTTCTAAGTGTGGAGTTGGTTTGCATGAAAACCTGAAAAACTACAACTGTGCAAAACTGATTTTACTTCTATTTTCTCTAGGAAATGTCCCAGTGTGATATCTAGGCATATCACACTGAGTAGAAAAAGTAACTAAACAAGTAGTCTGAAAAGTAATTGCGACATTTTAACTTACCTGTATTTCAATCAATTGCATTTGAACCTGCATTCAATTGTAAAACATTGCATAAGGTTTTGCAAAGCATTTATTTCACTTACCCGTGCCAGGCTTGGCTTGGCTCTAGAAATAAAATAACTTAATATTTTTATACTAACAAAATTGGTCTGAATTCAGTCTTTGAGTGTGTGGCATCATTTGCTGATTGAGTGTGTACGCTTAACACTACCCTCTGATAAAGCCTTACTGCTAGCCCACACTACCACAAATAGAGAGTAGGGTGCTATCTACTTTTACCTCTGCCTACCTTTGGGGTTCCACTGGACTCTGTGCACACTATACCACATTTTGGTATATTCTAATCAGAGCCAGCTTCCTACAGTGTCCAAAAAGGATGGGAGTTTGCGTCGGATCCTGGACTTCAGGGAATTGACGCCTTCCTCAAAGTTCAAGATGTTGACCCTAGCTCAAGTACTAGTGGAATTGGAACTTGGAGACTGGATGCTGGATGCTATCATTCAACCTGCATGATGCACACTTCCACACCCCTATCCTGCAGTCACATCAGAACTACTTGCAATTTGGGGTGGTTTCTACTCCCGACCATTTTGCAATAGCTACCCTTTGGCTTGGCATAGTCTTCAGGAAGGTGATGGCAGTGGCAGCCCATCTCAGAAGGTTGGGCATCTCAATATTCCAGTATCTGAACTGTCTGATGAGTGCTGGTTTGGCAGAGGAGGTGTCGTACCATCTGTCAACAACATCCCTGCTGTTCGACCTGGGCTTTTCAATAAATGACCCCAAAATCTTACCTGCAGCCCTCCCACAGACTCCAGTTGATGGGTAGTATTGGGCACCACCCCACTGCACGACTTCCCTTCACTGAAAAGGATCATTGACATCCAGGAAATGTTCTCCTTTGTCCAGCAAGGTGTGGGAAATCTAGTCCGTGAAGGCCCCACGATTCCTAGGTCTGCTGGCTTCCTGCATTCTGAGTGGCGCAAGCACATTGGCAGTTGAGGGTCCTGCAGTGGTGCCGCAGTCCGAGGCTACAGTATAGGGGAAACTTGTAGTGATTTTCCCCAGCACTGCAGCGGAAGTGGTTTGGTGGGGGAAAAGGTGATCCTGAGCTAAGGGATGGGCTTCACTCCTTCTCCTATAGGAGCTACTAAAGTGAAGGATGCCTCCAACGTAGGGTGTAGGGGGGTGAACATCTAGAGGTTCAGGAGATCAGGGGCTTCTGGTCTCGAGAAGAACAGGTTCTTTACCTCAGCCTGTTGGAACTGTGGGTGATAATCTGACTCTCAAGGCCTTCTTCCTCCTCATCCAAGGTTGGTTTGGTCATATCATGATGGACACCACAAAAGCCAAGTGGTACATTGACAAATACTCGGAAGTAGGGTTTCCCCTCCTTTGTCTGGAACCCTTGAGACTGTAGTCATGGCCACACTTGAATGAATGTGGCTCATCACAATATCACCTAGCGGGTCTCTGAATGTCAGAGCCGGCAGTCTGAGCAAAGGCTATCTTGCCAACCACAAGTGGCATCTTCTGCAGGAGGCAATCCAGGACATTTTAGCCCAATGAGGCACTCCTCTGGTGGGCTTATTTGCCTTTTCCGAAGATGCTGAATGGCAGCAGTTGTGCATCCTCCAGTATCAGTTGATGGGATCCTTTGGGGGACACTGTTACAGTTGAGGTGAAACTTTCAGCTACATTACACATTTCCCCCATACCCCTGATTCCTCGGGTTCTGAGGGAGATTCGCCAAGACTGGGCTGAAGTTATTCTCATAGCCCCGAATTGGCCAAGAATGGTGTGGTATCTGTAACTTCTACACTTCTCCACATGTCCTCCACTACACCCTCCATTCAGACCAGGCTGTCTCTCCCAATGAGGGGTTTGGGGGAATGGTTCTCCACGCCAGTCTCCAAAGCCTTCACCTACATGCTTAGAGATTGAGCAGGTAAATCCGAGGTTCGAGGCATGTATGCTGTAGATACACATGCTTTGCAAAAGGGCGCCATCTAGTGTTGGGCTCGGATGATTATAGTTCTTTTTGTTCCAAGTAGTTTTCTTGGGAGTCTGTGTGACTCCTCCTCTTGGTAAAACTGCGCAAGGTCATCAGTGCGATATTCAAATAGTTTTCCCGCCGACAGGTTTGGATGTACAATCTCGCACCCCGGTTTGAGTCTCCTGCGGGCTCCCTTTGGTCCGTTCTATCTCTCGACTGTATTGTCTTGATCGTTATCGTATTAACAACAAAAATCTTCTACAGTGGTTCTTACAGAGGTAACATTTTTAAAAGAAGAGGCAGAAGAAACTATACCCGTTCCTCAAATACCACTAACAAACAATAACTACTTTACCTTCCCCCACAACACCTAACACCTGTTGAGGGTCGTCTTCAACAGTTTCTTAAAAATTGGAATTCAATTACAATAGATCAAAGGGTCTTGGACATTATCCAACATGAGTATTGTCTGGAGCGCATAACAACTTCACCAAATATCCCACCACTCAAAAACAAACTATCCACACAACATCAAATCCTTCTGCAACAAGAGAAAACAGCTTTGTTGCAAAAAGGAGCAATAGAACCAGTTCCACAACAATTTCAGGGGACAGGAGTATATACACCATACTTCCTTATTTCCAAAAAAGATGGAACTTTCCGGCCCATCTTAGAAGTCAGACCACAGAATAATTATATAATATCAGAACATTTCCATATGGTCATTCTACAAGAGATCATTCCTCCATTACAAAAAGGGGACTTTCATGGCAACCTTCGATATAAAGGATGCCTATTTTCATTTACCAATTCATCCTGTACACAGGAAGTATTGAAGATTCCAATTTCTAAGAAACCATTATCACTCCATGGTTCCCCCCCTTTGGCATTACCTCTGCACCAAGAGTATTCACAAAATGTCTGGCAGTGGTGGCAGCACATCTGCGCAGAGAAAATATTCATATCTTCCCTTAGCTAGACGACAGGTTAATCAAAGCTAACTCATGTAACCATAGCAAACAAAACACTCAAGAGACCCTAAATTTACCACATCAACGGGGTTTACCATCAACCTACAAAAATCTAATTTGCAACCAGCAGCTACCCAGTCATATCTAGGGGCAATGCTCAACATCACTGACAGAATACACAGCATAATAACATTAATTTACAGTTTCAAACATGAACTCACATTACTGCCAAAACATTTCTCAGACTTCTGGCATGATGGCATCTTTCATTTACATAGTCCCACATGCCATACTAAATATGAGACCACTACAGCAATGTCTCTCACTACAATAGACTCCATAACTGGGTCAACTTCACGATCCGGTGTTGGTAAACAGCCACACATATCACTCTCTGCAATGGTGGAATCCACACAATCTATCCAGGGGGTGGCTATTTCAGGACCCATTTCTCCAACTAGTTCTAACAATATATGCTTTCCACATAGGTTGGGGATCACATCTCTACAGCCTTATTATTCATGGAGTGTGGATCTCCAAATAGAAACATCTCCATATCTGTCACCTAGAGCTGCAAGCTGTTCATCTTGCACTGAAAGCCTTTCTAATTCACCTACAGCACAAAGTTGTCCTAATACGAACGGACAATGTAACATCTATATATTATTTACCAAAACCTGGGGGGGACACACTCTCCAATTATCTCAATTAGCACAAACTGCTAGCAGAACATCTCCCAGGGACAAGCAATCAAATTGCGGACTCTCTAAGCAGAATGCAACAAGACCACAAATTGGAGATTCACCCTAGTGTGCTTCAACCATACTGTCAAGAGGGGTATTCCAGAAATAACAACAAAAGAAAACGTGAAATGCCCATACTTCGCAAGCAGATATAAACACCATCAATCCAAGGGCAATGCTCTATGGATAAATTGTTCAAGGATATTTGCATACTTTTTCCTCCTCTCCCACAACTTCCATTAGAGGTCAGGACACTCTACAACCATGGTTTCCAACACTCATGGAGATGTCTCTAGTTCCACATGAGAAGCTTCACCTCAACCCGGACCTTCTCACACAAAACCATGGGACAGAAATAGGCTTTCCCATCAGTTAATGAAACACTTTTTTGTAGATGTATTTATTTTAGGACACATCTCATCCTTGTCTTTATGATTGAGTCTGGTTTGCCTATGCATCTTTTCCCATCTGCACATGCCTGAATTTTTGTTATATTGAAGAGTATAGCTCAAAGCTTATCAGTCTGTCCTCCTTTTCTACTTAAGTCAGAACTTTTCCCATTGAAGTGGGAAAGGAATATTGGCTACCTAACCAACTGAGTGCTGGCATCTCAAAAGAATTGTTAAGGAGCTATGTGTTTTGGCTCTTCACTTTTAATTCATTCTCATTCATCAATAAGGGATTTCTCCAACACGTTTTCGTGGCAGGACACCATTGCCTTCTATAAATGTGTGTTGAGATTTTCCATTGCGATAATTAAGGAAAGAGCAGAGTGGAACACCAAACACTCTTTCTCCTTCTGTCTCCCTCTCTTCTTCTCTCCCTCCATTTCTCTCCCTCAATGATCATTTCCAAATCGCTTCATTTTCCAGAGTATATGGGCAAAGCTCGTTCTTGCCATATTGCTTCTATTCTTTACTGTCTTCCTCTGCCATAGGAAGGGATGAAATTAAAATATTGTTCTAGCTTTATTACTATTTATGAAGATGTTATAATAGCGAAGCAAAAAATAATTGACACAAACTCTATTAATATCTTCATTAAGTTAAAAAAAAGGTTTAAAATAATAACCTTCCTGAGAATGCCATACAAATTCAAGAAGGCTTCACATCTTTCAGTAGACCATCAAGATAAACTGAAGGGAGTAACTGTCACAGTGAATCCTACTGTTTGTGTGGCATGATTCAATTGTGGTAGGTCGTTTGCTGGGGTAAGAGATGCAAAACATTTTTTCCTTTGTGTGAGTCTGTATACTATGGAAATCATTTGTTTTCATATTTTAAAAATAAGTGTTTTGGAAATGAGAACGACTTGTGTTTGTAATGAGCATTTTTATTTTTAATTGTTTTTTCAATTACTGTTCTTAAACAGTGCTATTAAAAGATTACATTTGCAAGAATCCATGGATCCCACAGGTGGGCATGGCTGTTACAGATAACTATATACTTCTTAGGTGGTAGTGCTACTTCTGTAGGACATCATAGGTAATATGAATGTAATTGAAGAGGCAAAAGCAATGAATTTCCCAAGCTGCTTGGATCATACCCTGTATAGACAAGGCTCCACTGGTAATTTGGCAGTTTGTGTTCTATGTTTTAAATACAATTCTTTTAATTTTTCCTTTCTGATTAGGAAACCGTATCATCATGGGGAAAAATCATGTGTTTCGATTTAACCACCCTGAGCAGGCTCGAGCAGAGCGCGAGAAGACTCCATCAGCCGAAACACCTTCTGAGCCTGTGGATTGGACCTTCGCTCAGAGGGAATTGTTAGAAAAACAGGGCATCGATATGAAGCAGGAGATGGAGAAAAGGTAAAATCTCCAACGTAGCTGAATGCAGTCCTTGAAATGCACAGGATCATTTTGCATGGTTTGCTGCAAACTGTGGGCCAAGTGGCAGCTTGCCATTGTTTCTTCTCATTTTGTAGGACAAGATGCATGACATGTAGATTTTTGATAAATATGTGGAGTTGGCTTGTCATTCTTCAGCCTACACTGTAATAGAGTATGGAGCAGCAGCCCATGGGAGAAGAACCAGTTACACTATATAAAATCTTAACAACCACCAGGGTAGAAGTCAGTGAAGGTTTAATATCCTTAAATGCAGTGGTGTAAAGAGACGGGTTTACCATATATCCTCCAGTAGTGAGGCATAACACTGGCTTTGAAGTGTGAATCCTTTTCTGGATTCACATGCTGTGCATCATTCCGCCATCTAGTGGTTTGGTCCAGAATTGTTTTTTGTTTGTTTTTATTTTCTTGTTTTGGTCGCTGTCGACCACCATTTGGTGCCAGGTACGTCCCCTGTGTGACGTCAGACGGTATCCTGCATGTTGACGTGCGTGGTGGCCAGCTTCAGATTCTTTTTTCCGCCGCTGGGTCTGGAAGCAAGACAGGAAGCTCTGAAAAAAGTTTGCGTTTTCCTGACAAAAACTTCAAGAAAAGGAACATAGTCATCGAAATATCAACGAATAAACAACGAACAACGATGCCATAGTCTTAGACAGAAGCAGAGAGGCCATTTCAACACCAGAGAACCACTCCGGCCCACAAATGGTGATGAGGTAGGGGCCATGGAGAAGACCCCTTTTAAATTCTGCCCAAATTGCCACATCAAATATGCACAATGAGATCCACACACCGTGTGCAATCTCTGCCTGCCCAAGGATCACAGGACAAAGACTGTGAGGCCTGTGCTGCGTTCCTGCCGAAGAATCTCAGGATGCGTCAAAACCAGAGTCTGGTTCACTACACCACAATGTCGAAGTCGACGAAGAAATCTTCCATGAAGGACATGGGTTTCTCTAGCGATGAAGAGTAGCATGCAGCTCCAGCAGAATTGACACACGAAGGATCGGACGTCGAAATTCTAGAAAAACGCAGAAAAGAGCCACACAGAAAAGAAGGCGAAGGAGTCGAAAAAGAAGACGGAGTAGGTAAGACATAAAGATCCGTCTGAACCAAAGGGCCACAAACCAAAAACACCCAAGGCAGCCCCGACGCCAAGCATAGGCGATCGAACGTCAGCCGCGATCAAAAGAACCCCACGGAACCCATCCAAAGGTTACCGAAGACCAGAGATCGCACAAGGCTCCAAAGCCAAGGATTGACAACGAACCCGCAAATAAGGGTGCGACGCCAAAAACTAACAGACGCCAAAAAGAAAAGGAAGTCCCCGGCCTCCATCGCCGAAAGAGCCCTCAAAGCCCTCGAAGTCATTCTGGATCTTCACTCCCTCAACAAATTTAAAAAATGTTTTCCTTCCTGATGTTAATGCTTAAAGAAATCCTTCAACTCCTTTCTGCGGGGGTATCACATGGCCACCCTCGACCTCCAGGACGCGTATTTCCATTTACCGATTCTACCCAGACACAGAAAGTTCTTGAGGTTCAGAGTGGCTGGCGGGGACTTCCAGTTCAAAGTCATTCCTTTCAGACTATGTTCCGCGCCCCATGTTTTTACCAAGGTTCTAGCACCGGTGGCCGCACACCTTCGTCTGGAAGGGATCCAAATCTTTCCATATCTAGACAACTGCCTTATCAAGGGCGAATTCTTTCACAGTCGCAAGTGGCCACATTCAGAGATGCTTGTCCCTCATCCAATCTCTGGGCCTCTCCATCAATCTCGACAAGTCTCATCTCGTCCCATCGCAAAGAAAGACGTTCTTTGGAGTCACGTTAGACACTCAACTGACACAAGCATTTGTCTCAAACGAAAGGCAACAAAAAATTAGCAGACTTGCCCACCTGTTGCGATTAAAAAGGTGCGTTTCAGTCCGGCAGTTAAAGTGGTTTCTGGGGATGATTTCTTCCTGCATTCCTTTAGTCTCCAACTGCCATCTCAGAATGAGAACCATACAAGAAGAGCTCAACGACCAATGGTTGCAGGTTTCAGGGTCCTTCGACAATCTCATTCGCAACATTCCCCAGATGCTAAAAGCCTTACTCTGGTAGACTTGCAAAAGGAACGTGGAAAAAGGGTGCGCATTCCTAGTGGAAGCTCCAAGTTTCACCATCGATGCATCCCTTGAGGAGTGGGGAGCATGCCTTCAAGGGCTGACGGTCAGCGGCAAGTGGAACGTCCAGCAGCGGACGTGGCATATCAACCTTCTAGAATTGCTGGCCATCTTTCTGGCCCTAAAATCTTTTCGCACCATCATCCTGGGTGCATCCGTATTAATCCGGACGGACAACCCAACAAGTATGCACTACTTGAACAAGGTCTGCCTGCTCTCTCAACAAGCCCAACAAATTTGGGACTGGGCGATACGACACAAGATCAGCTTGTCAGTGATAATGTTCCGGCAGTTTCCAATGTCCTGGCGGATTCCCTCAGCAGATCAACAGTATCCAATCACGAGTGGGAGCTACATCAACCAACGATGGATCAAATTTTTCAGGAGTGGGGTCGTCCCGATCTAGACCTGTTTGCGACCAGTCAGAACCACAAATGCCCATTCTCTTCAAGTTGGCTTCCCCACAAGGGGTCACACGGCAATGCGTTTTTGGTGAATTGGTCACAGATCTATGCTGACACCTTTCCTCCGATACTGTTGGTTCCCAGGGTTCTCCGGAAAATGAAGAGAGCCTTGTCGCCTAATTCTCATTGCTCCCAGGCGGCCTCGCCAGTTCTGGTTCACCGAACTCCTCCTTCTCTCAGAATGCGATCCCATTCAGTTTCCACCAATACCGAACTTTCTGTCCATCCAGAACGGACAGATCTGCCATCCGGACCCTGCATCTCTGAGATTAGCGGCCTTGCGCCTGAGCACCTTGAATTCGCTCATTTGAACATTCCTGCAGACTGTAAGGAAGTCTTAGCCAATGCTCGAGGGTCTTCCACTATTAAGATGTACATGCTTAAATGGAAAAGATTTTGCATGTGGTGTCAAACTGCCAATATTCATCCAATCCATGCAAAACTGGAGCAGATTCTACCATTCTTTTTGCAATTGGCACGATCAGGCCTTTCCCATTCTACTCTGAAGGTATTTTTAGCGCTATTTCAAGATATCGACAAGATGGTTCCAACTCTCTTTACTCAGCTAGGATCATTCAACAGTTCTTCAAAGGATTGTTTCGGATGTTTCCTCCTATTCGCCGTCCACCTCCATCCTGGCATCTTAACGTGGTGCTTGCACAGCTTATGCGACACCCTTTTGAACCTATTCATAGAGTGAATTTGAAGTTTCTGTCATAGAAAGTGTCTCTGCTGTTAGCTTTAACATCAGCTAGGAGGGTCAGTGACCTTCAAGCCTTCACTATTGATCCGCCTTTCCTTCAATTCACTTCAAACTCGGTAGTGCTAAGCACTAACCCTCGTTTTATGCCTAAAGTACCTTCGGACTTCCATCTAAACAAACCAATAATTTTAAAGACTTTCTTTCCTAATCCTCAATCACCTGCGGAAAGGACTTTACATACCCTTGACATCAAGAGATGTCTTAAATTCTATTTACAATGGACTTCTTCAGTCCGTAAATCTGACCAGCTATTTGTGGTCTATAGAAGGATACTCCAGGGACACCCAATATCCTAACAGACCATAGCTCATTGGATTTCTGCTGCAATTTGTTTCTGTCATCAGCAAGCAGGAAGACCATTACAAACCACTCCAAGAGCACATTCTACTAGAGCAATCTCCTCCTCTACTGCTCTTTTTGCTGGTGTGCCTCTTCATCAAATCTGCAGAGCTGCAACATGGTCCACCAGGCACACTTTTACCAAGCACTACTGTTTGGAAGCTGCCAGTCATGCAGATACGCCTGTGGGACAAGCGGTTCTCCGTAATCTTTTTAAATAAGGTGAGCCTCTGTTCTTCCCTCCTCCTCTTTACTGTTTCTCAGATACATATCCGCTATGCTTATTATTTATATAAACATTGATATATATATATATATATATCATATATATATATATATATATATATACACATATTATGGAACTTCTATGTATGTTACTGCATAATGTCTCTTGTACATATGATTATGTTACACATTGAATCTTACGAGCATTATTTGGATGTACTGCTTTCTACTCTGATTCAGGCATGTCAATCTATGAAAGATACCCCAATACTGGAGAAGAACAATAGTTATTTACCTGTAATCTGTGGTTCTCCAGTATTGGTATCTTTCATAGATTCAAATGCAAGCCACCCACCTCCCCTCAGAGGCTCACTTATGCTCTTTCCACTTTGGTTTTCTCTTGTGCGAGAAAATCTGAGAGCCTGAGCCTCCGAGGAGAACATTCTGGAGGGTGCTATCGCCTGATTGGCTGCAGTTTGGACTGTATATAATGACTTGAACAAGTCATAAATGTGGAACTTTTTTTCCTTGTAGTTTCTGGCTACTTTACTTCCTGGTTCTATGTTACCTACGTTATGGTTATGATGTGCATAATTATTGCTTTTTATGTACCGTGGGACTCCCACTCCGACGACGGGGAATGATTCAGGCATGTGAATCTATAAAAAAGATAATACTGGTGAACCACAGATTACAGGTAAGTAACTATTGTTCTTATCCATCACATGGAAAGGCAGACCAATTCTAACCAACAATATGTCTTCGGTGCGTCAGATAGCCTCCCTGCTAGGGTCGATGGCATCCTGCATTTTTCTGGTTCCCAATGCCAGGCTGAGAATGCGTCCTCTACAGCAGGATCTGGAGGATAAATGGGTTCAGCTGACATCTTGCTGGGAAGACTAAATATTTCTGTCTCACGCAGCCGGAGCATCCATCCCGTGGTGGATGAAGGACAACCTGAGAGTAGTGGTTCCGTTCCATCAAACTCCTCCTTCTCAGACTCTGATCAGACGCATCCCTAGAAGGATGCGGGGCTCACATGGGGTTTCTCCAGATGCAAGGCCTATGGTACTTGAAAGAGTAATTGTACCACATAAACATGTTGAAGCTAATCGCTCTCAAGGCTTTCCTCCCTTCGATTCAGACGAGTTCCATCCTAGCACAGACTGACAATACCACCACCATGTACTACCTGAACAAACGGGGGAACTCGCTCGAGGACACTCTTTGGAAGTTCAGACCCTTTGGCACTGGCTCCTGGCGAGGAATCTATCCATCACAGTGGTTCACCTGCGGGGAGAGCAGAATTCTCAAGCCGATGCTCTCACCCGACACTTCGAGGACCAGCAGGGTTGGGTTCTCAATGACAAGGTGGTCGAAGACATTTTCCAGGCTTGGGGTCGTCCAAGAATAGATCTGTTTGCGGACAACAAAAACACAAAATGCAGAGACTTCGCCTCAAGGTACTACCGGCCAGGATCGAAGGGCACTGCCCTTTTGATCGACTGGTCAGGGGCATTTGTGTACGCCTTTCCACCCCTTCTTCTCTTCCCGAAGGTGGTGACCAAGCTCTCACACTCGGACACTACAATAATCCTGATTGCTCCGAACTGGCCGAAGCAGTGGTGGTACCAGGACCTTCTGCATTTGTCACTATGCCCACACAAGAGGCTGCCGTGCAGACCGGATCTACTGTACAAGATGAACGGGAGGATCCATCACCCCAACTTTCCGTCAGTGAACTTGGCAGCATTGTTTCTGAGGTCCTCCAGTATGGCCATTTAGGCCTTCCACAGGACTGCATGGCCATATTGAAAGAAGCGAGGAGACCCTCCACAAGACACTCATATGCTTGTAAATTGAAGCGTTTTTATGTATGGTACGTACAAAATGATTGTAATCACACCAAGGGGCAGGAGGAAGTAATTTTGATATATCTGCTTCATTTAGCCGATGCAGGCTTGAAATTTTCTTCCATTAAGGTGCACCTAGCTGCCATTACTGCATACAGGCGCTCCCCTTCTCAACCCTCGTTTTTCTAGCTACAGGTAGTGAAGAACTTCCTACAGGGTCTCAAGAAAGTCTACCCACCAGTCTGACCTCCTTCACCACCTTGGGAGCTGAACTTGTTACTATCACAATTGATGGGTCCACCCTTTGAGCCTATCCTCAAAGCAACCTTACAACACCTTACGTGGAAGGTAGCTTTCCTAGTGGCCATCACCTCAGCTCATAGGGTGACTGAGATATAAGCTCTCTGTTCAAAAGAACCCTACACGGTCTTACACCTCAATAGAGTGTTCCTCAGAACACATCCTTCCTTCCTTCCGATGGTGGTGTCCGATTTTCATGCAAATCAAACCATTTCTCTTCCGACGTTTTTTCCTAATCCCTCCACTCTAGCTGAGAGAGCGCTACATTCATTAGACCTGAAAAGGGTTTTGAAGTTTTATCTTGACAGGTCGAAGTCATTGAGAAAGTCTGATCACCTATTTATTAATTATGGTTCGATCAGGACAGGTTTTCCAGCATCAAAGCAGTCCATCTCCAGGTGAAAAGTCTCTTACATCAAATTGGCGTACCGGTTAGCACAGAAGCCTCTTTTTACTGCTCCCAAAGCTCATTCCACGACTGCTTTTCCGAATAATGTACCGCTAGCCGAGATCTGTAAAGCAGCCACTTGGGGAGATCAGTGCATACATTTACAAGACACTGCTGTCTGGACTCAGATACTAGAGCTGACACCCAAGTAGGCTCTGTTCAACAGATGATTTTTCGGTTGTTCTTAATTGGGTCACTTTGTTTCTCATTTGCCTGCAGGTGGATGATGGGCTTGCTATTCTATTCAGTGTTTGACTATTGATGAGGATCCCCTGGAAGAGAAGGGTACGCTACTTACCTGTAATCCTAGTTCTCTTCCAGGGGTATCCTCATCAGTCATAAGCAACCCACCTGCCTCCCCAGGCAAATGAGATTATTTTATTATTAAATGTTATCTTGGTGCCCTGAGCTTCAGGGTTACGCAAAGGACAACTGGCCTAGCTGTCACCCCTCTGGCATGATGGGAAGCTAGGGGTCATTGATGCATTAAAGGCATGGTGCCAGTTTTATGTGAAAATGCTTTCATTTTCTGGTATTTATTTACAATGCAGCCTGTAGGCTAAACATGTCTGCTTTTTTTGCAGTTTTCTTCATGAGGTTTACTCATTAAAAACAGAGTTCAAGTGCTATTTGCCCTCATGTGTTTTTACAAATATATTATGTATTTTTTGGAAAAGCAGTGTGTGTTTTATTACATTGTTTAACATATACATATATATATATATATCCTACTGGCGGTCGCCGGTTGGTAGTTATAATTTGGACCTAGTTACAATAGGAAAATGGCAACATTCTATTCCCAATAACTTTGGCATCGATTGACGAATCTTCGCGAATTTTTCAAAACTAATTCTTTATCAGCTCGTCAAGGGGGGGCTGAGAAAAAAGGGGGTCGCAAAACGTGTTTTTTCAATGTTAATTACCATAGGAAACTTTAAACAAGGCTACAGGTTGAACGGGTGAATGCATTTACCCCAAATTTGGCAGGGAGAAGGGTATTGGTCTAGAAAGCACGCTTTTGTTTATTTGGTGTAAATCCATTCAGTAGTTTTTCAGAAATATCGAAATGTAGAGATATCGATATTTGGAAATTGTGCCTTCTGATTGGCTGAGGCGTTACGAGCACGAGCTTGCTGCTGATTGGGTGCGCGCGGTTGCAACTAGGAAGTGAGGACCGCCATTTTGTGATTCCATTGAAGCAAATAAGGGGGAAAAAAGGGAGAAAAAGTGGGAAAGAGAAGGGTAGGAGAGCTGTGACGTTTGTAGGGTGGTTAGGGTGTGCTATAGAGGAAATGTGAAGCAAAGTATTTACCCCTACTGGTGTGAAAGTGCTGTTTTGCCCACTGTGAGATGGTGCTGAGGTGAGGTGCCGGTACACTCTGGGATAAAACCGTGCACTAAACTGTGAGCTGAGTGGGTTGTTGTATACTGGCAGAACCGAAGTATTTACCCTTACCGGTGTGAAAGTGCTGTTTTGTCTAGAGTGAGATGGTACAGAGGTGAGGTACCGCTAAACTCTGGGATGAAACCGTGCGTCTAAACTGTGAGCGGAGTGCTGTAAAGTGATGTGCTCTGGGCGGTGTAGCATGCTGGCTGCTGTAGAAGATCTGTGCAGGTGGTGTTAGTATGCTTTTAGAGTATAGCAGGAGTGGGAAGCAAAGTACTCCGTGGTACCGGTATGAAGGCTCTGGGATGAAACTGAGTGCAAGTTGTGAGTTTATTGTTGTGAAGTGATATGCTGTGGGCGCTGTAGGATACTGGCCGCTGTAGCATACCTGTGTAAGTAGTGTTAGTGTGCGTTTATTCTATTCCCGGAGTGGGAAACTAAGTACTCATCCCTATTGGTCTGAAGAGTCGAATGTAGTGTTTTAGGAAGCAGGAATAAAGGAATAATCGTGAAGAATATAATGCAGAATGTTGCAATGCCAGAGAAGGAAAATGGTAAAATGAGTTGTCTAAGAAATTGGTTGTGTGTAATAAAGGGATGGAGTTTGAAAATTATATAGAAAGTGTCTTGAAGTGCCATAATTGGACCCACTGGTGCAAGAGCTAGGGTATCCAGCTGATGCAAAGTTGAACCACTTCTGCTGTATTCAAACGTAAGCTCCTGCATCGGTGAATTGTATATTACATGTTACAGTTGCATGTGAAATAAACAATAGCTATTACACTTGAATGACTCTACATTCTATAAGGAAAATAAAGGTAGGATACGATTACCACAGGTGTCATTTAAGAAAAGTAAGAAATAAAAAAGAAATTGCAAAATGTAATCATCAAACTTTTTAGGTACCTTGGCAGTGTTTTTTTGTAACAGAAAATTATCAACAGTAGAATAGTTAGCAATCTGTTGTACAGTAGATTCAATGTGGTGCGTGTCAGAATTGGTACTAGTTCTACCCACATTGGAACTTTGAAGATGAATACAAACATTGCACTTCTGAGAAGCACATTCGGTACTTTTGTAGTCAAACCCTACATTATTGTCTTAAGCTGTTTCAAAAAAAACATTCTTGTGTAGAGAGCTAAGGCATCGAGCTGAGACAAATTCCAACCCCTTCTGCTGTAGTCAAATCGAAGCTCCTGCATCAATGAATTGCACATTATATGTTACAGTTCTATGTGCCCGACACAATAGCTATTAGACATGAATAAATAAATTGTATAATGAAAAAGGTAGGATATGATTACCACACTGTGCCAACCAGTTCCTAAACAAAGTCGTCTTTTTACATTTTTATCGTGAGGTTCTGAGCAGGAGCTGACTTAGAGTACAATTGTGTGAAAGGGCTTTGGCCTAGATGTAGGTAATTTTATTTTACCACTTCTTAAATACCGAATTTTACCGATTCGGTATTTAAGAAGTGGTAAAATAGAGGGGGGGGGATGTAGGTATTACAGATTCGGTAAATACCGAATCGTTAAGATTCAGTATTTACCGATTCGGTAAATACCAATTCGGTAATGCCCATTGATTCCTATGGGCATTGAAGCCCATAGGAATCAATGGGCATTACCGAATCAGTATTTACAGATTCGGTAAATACCGATTCCAGCAAGGGTGCAGGGGGTGTCACTTTGACACCCTCTAGCACCCCAAATACAGGCATGTGTGCCATGTGGCACACAGACATGCCCTAAGGGCATGTCTGTCTGTCACATGGCATAAGTGTGCATGCACACATGTTCAAGCACACCAGGATTCGGTATTTTACCACCCAATTGGATGGTAAAATACCGAATCTGATAGGCCTTTGGAACTCAGAAGAGTCCCACCTACATCTAGAAGTTTCCGAATCGGTAAAAATACTGAATCGGTAACGGCCGAAATCGGCCGTTACCGGCCGGTAAATGGCCACCTACATCTGGCCCTTTGTGAATAACAGGCAGGCAGAGAGGCGTGTGCACAAAGGATAGACGTGGTTTCTAAATGGGTGTCTGGTTTAGGTTAATTGAGGAAGTAAATAGTGTATTTGCATAGGCCATACATCACGGATTCCTGGTTAGAGTGGAGACGTAAGGTGCAATAATAAAGATAGAGTTCAAATGTCTGAGTATACTTAGAAAGTTATTATATCAAAGTAGTAGGATTGAAGTGTATTATAAAAAAATGGAAAGGAAAAAGTAAAAAAAGATGGAAAAAAATGCATTCAAGAATAACGTGAGTTTCTTACAAGTCTTAGTGATATCAGTCCAGAAGTTAAGCGGCTTGAGATGCGAAATGTTCCAAGAGACTATTGTTGCCATCGTGTGAGAAAAGCGAAGCGATCCAATTCATATCCTCGAAGGGACAGTAATGTTCTTTGAATGTTGGAGCGGTAATTTGAATGGGCAGGCAATCTGCGATGTTGTGAAAGGTCGCACGTTACAGGAGATCTTTCGCGGCTGCGCAGAAACCCCATTCCGCTGCGATTTTTTTTTTTTTTTTTTTTTTTTTTTTTTGCATTGCATTCGCCATTGCTCCACTGCCAGAACACTCACAAACATGGTTTTTAAGGTACTCCATTACCTGTTGGATATCTGGAGTGATTGTTGAGATGTTGGCAAGGCATAGATCCATTTGCCAGTTGAGTGGGCAAGTTTTGCAACAAAACGCGATGGTTGTACACATATTGCATAAGTGTAGATAAATGTTATGTTGTAACTAGCTCCGATAATAGAGGCAGGTAGCTGAAAAGTTTTTCAGTTTTTTTACAGTATTGATGTAGCTTGGCGTAGAGGCGTATTCTGTCGGACATAGTTGTTACCATAGAGAGTGTAGCCATTTCTAGAAGTAGAATTAGTAGTAGGATGGCCGCAAAGAGGGGGACAATTATGGGCACTGTTCCTGTTATTTCAGAGATGATCGAATGAATGTCAGAATGTAGTCTGGTATTAAAAGAAGAACAGTTTGAAAGCGTGTTAGAAGGCTGTAGGAGACAGTGTTAAAGTGTGCCAGACCTTGAGTCCGACAAGTGTTGAAAATTGTGTAACAATTCACAAAGTGTAATTGGCAGTTTGTATTTAAGAGTCCCCTAGATTCATCAAAGTCCCCTTTTGCAAGTCTGTAATAGCGATTATTAAGGAATCGCTATTACAGACTAGCAAAACGGGATTCATGTAAAAATTGTAATTTTTATTGCGATTCCTACAGCTTCCTTATTTGCGATTAGCTTGCGATTAGCTAATTGCTAATCGCAAATAAGGAATAACTCCCCATTCATCCCTATGAATGGGAAGACATATCAATGTGCGAATCGCTATTAGCGATTCGCATTTTGAGTTTGCGATTTCAAGGCTGCAGGGGTGTCCAAAGGACACCCTGTTGCACCCCTGAAATGACATTGTACACAGGTGATGCGCACACACATGTCCAAAGGACATGTGTGTGTGTAACATACAACTTAGAAAAATGCACTTAAGTGCATTTTTATAAGTTTCCGCTATTTACCACGAGGTTTGACTTCGCGGTAAATAGTGGCCCAAATTTGCGAATTCGCAATTTTTAAATGTTTCATGAATTGCATTTAAGGAATCTCAGATAGAGATTCCTTAAATGCAATTCCTCACACAATTGCGAATTCTATAATAGCGATTTTTGCATTTGGGATGATGAATCCCAAATGCAAAAATTGCGCTCGCAAAGGGCCAGATTCTCAGAATCTGGCCCTTTGCGAGCCGATTTTAGTTTCATGAATCTGGCCGAGTGTGTTTTATTTGAAGTTCGTGGTATCTGCAGTTGATAAATTTCTTTTGCTGAAGTGAGGGAGACTTCTGTTCTGAACAAAGATGCTTTTAGTTTGGTTTGTTTCTTGAAATGTGTTTTCAAACTAGGAATTGAAGGCCAAGTGAAGTTTGGGAGTTAGTTTGTGTGGGTGGGAACAGATATTGCCACAGGAAGTTACTGTGTTTGAAACAGTAAGGACATGCAGTATGCCAGCTCACATTCAGTAGGAGTGCATGTTATTGAGAAGCAGATAACTGTTACAAAAATGTGTGAATGTTGGTGTGATTGTGGGAGTTGGTGTCCTTTTAAGAAAGGACGCAAGATTTGGGCCTGTAAGCTTAGAAGCGCCGTGTAGTTCAAAATTCTTGGATAGTAATGAATGCCTGCCATTGTGATCGCACTATTCATCTGTGAGAAAAACGTCTTTATGCTCTTTAAGACAGCGATATGTAAATGGGATAAACCACTGCTCGTGAATAAAAGCGCTACCTTATATAATGACATTCAACATGACAAACGTGCATGTAGCAGACACAATGACTCTACATACTGGGGAACCGTGGCTAGACATGTATACAAGCTAAACATGGCATGTAACTCTGCCTCACAATGCAGAATGCAGGGAGAGATGGGAGCAAAGTATGTGCGAAGGTGTGGAGAAGTGTGGCTCAATGGTTCAAGCGGCAGACTCTGATGCAGAGGTCTAGCCCAGGACCAGGGTTCAATTCCCCGCCTCGGCGGGTCTTGGGCTCAAAATTCCACGGACCTGATAATTCTCGCCTCGGTGTCTATTCCAATCATGGAGTCCCACTCTGCAACTCTGGCCAATAGCTTGCTTAATATCCACAACGGCCCCCACAACGCTAAGGATGCCTGGCCTCCACCTTGGGGGTGCCCAGGAGTGGACACCTCACAGGGAAAGCCAGGATGGGTTCCACAGCGGTATTCGTACAAGCGCCTTGAGACCCTTGCGGGTGAGTAGTGCGCTATACAAGTATCAATTTACATTTACATTTTAATTATCGATTATAAAAGTATATAATGCAAAGTTTTGAGGGGATGTGCCAGACAGAGTTGAGTATGCAGAGCTCAGACATGTACATGTCAACATACACTGATGGTCTATTGAGTGAAGTGAACAGTGGACGCAACCATGATAGTACAGTCTGTAGGGAAGATTACGGAAAGGTAGCATGTACGCCCCCCCCCCCCCCAATGTTTAGGGAAGTTGGCTGGCTCAGCGTACGCAAGGCTAGCGTAGGTGTATGAATAAAAGGCACGTTTCTCTGGGTGTGGTTCTCTTCTGTATTGGCTAACTTGTCTGCCACGTCTGCTCAGCTTACACCTCCACGAGGCTGACTCTGTGAGTGAAGGTGGGTGCATGAATAATGCTCTCAGCGTGCTGGTATCTAGAAAGCGTCATGGCTGCTGCGATGTGTATATGATCTACAGTTCACCTTTTGACACCGCCGTATGTGGAAGAGGGCCCACCACGTGCCGATTGAAGCTCCTGGCTCGAGGTGTGCGAGTTCGGGAGGCTCCTGAGATTAACGCTGGCTACCGCGACACAGGCACACAGCGCCCAGCCTGAGGCCCAGGAGCGTGGAGTGCTCTATATACTACTAACACAGTAGTCCGACAGGTACCGACAGTGGAACGGTGTTTTTGATACCATAGTGGGCGATGCTAGAACTGTATCTGAGAGTGGGGATGAAGGTACTCCCTTTGACCAGGTGCAACCAACTCTAGGTCCGAACAGTGGAACGGTGTCTTGATCCCACAATGGACAATGTCTGATATTACCTGCAGCTTGCTTTTCACAGAACTCCCTCCGTTGAGGTGCATCACACTCTGTGCTTCTGTAGTTAACTGCTGTACAGGATTATTGGGCTTTGTTGACTGTAGTCGCTGGACTATAGCGCGGTACAGCAGGGCCGAACAATTAAAAGGGGTCTTGATTCTATGATTGAGGATGTCAGAAGATAAAGTCTGTGATGATTTCTATGTACCCACTCCGATCAGGTGCAACCAACTCTAGGTCGGAACAGTGGAACGGTGTATTGATCCCACAGTGGACTATGTTAGAACTGCATCTGAGAGTGGAGATGGAGGTACTGCCTTCGACCAGCTGCAACCAACTCTAGGTTCCAACAGTGGAACAGTGTCATGATTCCACATGGGAAGATGTCCGATATTACATTCTGCTTGATTTTTACAGAACTCCTTCCGTTGAGGTGGATTAGACTCTGTGCTTCTGTAGTTAACTGATGCACATGATTATTAGGCTTGGTTTATTGCAGTTGTTTGAGTACACAGCGGTACAGTAGGTTCGAACAGAGAAACAAGGTCTTAATTCTATGATTGAGGATGTCAGAAGTTAGTGTGTGATGATTTTTGTGTATAGCTTCTGATGAGGCTCAACCAACTCTAGGTACCAACAGTGGAATGGTGTCGAGCTCTCAATGGACGATGTTAGAACTGGATCTGAGAGTGGAGATGAAGGTACTCTCCGAGTAGGTGTAAGAAACTCTAGGCTCCAACAGTGGAACAGTGTCTTGATCACACAATGGACGATGTCTGATATTACCTGTTGCTGGTTCTTCACAGAACTCCCTCTGTTGAGGTGCGTCAGATTCTGTGCTTCTCTGGTTAAGTGCTGCACATGGGTATTGGGCTTAGTTGATTGGTATCGCTGGAATACACCGCGGTACAGCAGGTCCAAACAGTGAAATGGGCTCTTAATTATATGATTGAGGATGTTAGAAGTTAAAGTTTGTGATGATTTCTTTGTACCCCCTCCGATGAGGTGCAACCAACTCTAGGTTCCAAAAGTAGAATGGTGAGTTGACTTCACAATGGACGATGTTAGAACTGCATTTGAGAGTGTAGATGAAGGTACTCTCTTCGATCAGTTGCAACCAACTCTAGGTCCCAACTGTGGAACGGTGTCTTGATCCCACAATGGATGATGTCCAATATTACCTGCTGATTGTGTTTCACAGACGTTTGTGTGTTGAGGTGCATCACACTCTGTGCTTCCATAGCTAACTGCTGCGCATGATTATTGGGCTTGGTTGACACTAGTCGGTGGAGTATACTGTGGTACAGCAGGTGCGAACAGCGAAATGGGGTCTTGATTCTATGATTGAGGATGTCGTACGTTAAAGTCTGTGATGATTTCTGTGTACCCCCTCTGAGCAGGTGCAACCAACTCCGTGCTTTTGAATCCAACGGTATGTGGCTGTGAGTTGTGAATGACCACTGGATTTGGTCTAGACTGCGGTTCGCCGGGTTCACAATTTAGATTGAGTGGTGATTGTTTAATTACAGAATCCAGTAGTTAAGTAATTAGAATGTCTTTTGAAACATACACAATATTTTTTAGTATACTTGCTTGAAGTTTTTTATATGAGGTATAGGTTTAGTAAAATGACCAAATTCATCTTGCAAGTCCAAAGGAACAGTGACTAGTGTAGACTTTGGAGAGATGAAATCCCAATTCAAATTGTTTTTATTTATTAATTGTTCTCTGTAATTTGTTTTATTTTGTACAGAGGGAGTGAGAAAAAGTATTGATGGTTGTGTGTGTGTGAGTACTGGCTTCAATCAACAATGCAGACAGTAGTGTTCACAATTCAAATCTATTGCTATTGTAGATGATGCAGTACTGTAAGAGAATAGATTGCTGTAGTGTGCTCTGTCTGCACCACTCATACACATCATTGCAGGCTTTGCACATGTTTTCTTTGCTTCGCGTATTGAAAACTGTAGAGCTCAAGTCAATGCGACGTGACTGTGGGCCCTTGCTGAACGCTCTCTCTGGCCTATACTGCAGACTTCAGTGTTCACATTTGACATTGAGTCGGTATTGTAGATGATGCAGTCCTGTAGGAAAAGACATTGCTCCAGTCCGTTCTGTCTGCACCACTCATATGCATCATTGCAGGCTCTGCAAA
This sequence comes from Lissotriton helveticus, assembly GCF_964261635.1. Classification (NCBI taxonomy): domain Eukaryota; kingdom Metazoa; phylum Chordata; class Amphibia; order Caudata; family Salamandridae; genus Lissotriton; species Lissotriton helveticus. Next base: position 298,968,339 of record NC_136065.1, on the reverse strand, counting down.
CGTTTTTTTTGGTTTGCGTATTGCAAACTGTAGAGCTCAAGTGAATGCCACGTGGCTGTGGGCCCTTGCTGACCGCTCACTCTGGCCTACACTGCAAACAGCAGTGTTCAGAATTGAGATTGAGTCGTTATTGTAGATGAGGTAGTCCTGTAAGAAAAGACATTGCTCCATTGTGTACTGTCTGCACCATGTATATGTATCATTGCAGGCTTTGCACACGCTTTTTTGTTGCTTCGCTGACGACAAACTGGGCAGGTGAAGTCACCTTACGTACCTGTGGGTCCTTGCTGACCTCTCTCTGTGGCCTACACTGCAAACTGCAGTGTTTATAATTCAGATTGAGTCGCTATTGCAGATGATGCAGTGTTGATGGCAACAGATATTGCTCCTAGTACGGCCTGTCTACAGCACGCATTATCGGTGGCCGTGCACATGCTGAATGCTTTTGATGTGGCTATGTGAGTGCGCTAGAACTGATGGATCGTTTTTGATGTAATCTTTTTGTGTATTATTTCAGATCTATTGATAGTGTGTCAGTATACCACAAGTTGTTGTTCTTTTATGATAGAATTATATCACATCTACTGTCTCTACCTTACTGCAGCATAAATGATTGATTCTTTTAATATTGAATCTCTGTGCGTGATCCAATGAATACTGTTGTAGTTGATGCTAGCAGCAGCCATTCCCTGAAGGTTGGTTTACACTTACCGCACACACATCCAGCACAGATGTCACTGGATATGTCACCATGGTAATAAAAAGGAGTCGAGCATACGTGCTCGTATCCACTTCCACTATCAATTTGTGTCCGTGTGTTCATTATCTATGCATGATACTGTCTCTGGGCCGTACTATATTACGTTGTGTTATGGACAGCGTATGCAACGATGTTACCTGTGGTATTGGAGAAAATTTTGGTAATGTAACTTTTAGGTGTATGGCTATCCTAGGTGGAAGGCTACTTTACAGAGCATGAATATTGATGAAAATTATGGTTGATTATTGTGTGTAGTGTAAGATGTGTATATTGCAAAAAGTTTAGAACAAAGCTCTCTAAGTAGAAGAGGTGTGTCTCATGAAATGCAGTACAGATATTGACTAAAATGTTTTTCGTTTTCGAACTGTTACAATGGGAAATGTTATGAACTAGTTGAGCTAACTATAACTCGCGCGCCCGCAATGCACTGCTGATTATGTCGCATATTACATCACTCATCACATGGTCAGTGACATCACTGATTCTCTGGTTTTATGAGTCAAATGTCCAACTAACTATAACATCCCTTAAACCTATGTTTTTTCAGTGAATACACACATATATAGGTTTGTCTTATATATATATATATATATATATCTTGCAGATGGCAGGCACTCTCCAATCAGGATTAGGGATTCTGTTCACTTCCCCATGTGGGATGAGCACACCAAGGGCGTAGTCACCCTAAGGTCATTCGTCCATTGGCTACTGACCCAGAGACCTGTAAAACACCACCTAAGTACAGTATTTAGTGGGCAGTTCTGAACTAAGAAGACAGATTCCCACCTGTAGAAGAAAGACAAAAGAAGATGCCCAGCAGAGGAGACCGCAGAGAACAACTGACTTGGTCCCAGCCCTACAGGGCCACCTGCAGTTTCCAGCGATCCTTCGCCAAAAGTCACCTTGTCCTGCAGCCAGCGACCTCTATAAGCCCTGGGAGGACTGTCTGCCTTCCACAAAGACCAAATCTCCTGTGAACAGCAGCTCTGTTCAAAAGATACAGCCAAGAAAGACTCTGAGCCTGCTGAGGACAAAGAAACGAGACGCCTGGAACCACCACTGCACCCGACGTCTGCGGCCCGATTCAGAGTGGCCCACCGGTCCAGAGTCCGAGTTCACCGCGGGTTGACCCCTTAAAGACTCCCTGGCGTCACCTGCAGCCTCTGCATGGAGAATTTCCCAACCGCGAGTGGCCCGGTAATGGTAATGTGAAATCCGACCGAAGATACCCCTGCATCCAGCCCCCTGCACCCAGCATCCTGGAGAAGTGAACCTGAGGGGCACCTACGTCCCCGAACCCGCCAACTTACATGCCCCTCCAACTTAACACCCCTCATCAGCCAGGATAGCTTGCTTCCAGTGGCACAGCGAGCATGGGACCCACATCTGGGCATACCCATCCAACTTAGGACAAAGCACTCCTACCATCTTAGGCACTGTAGGAAAGTACACGTTTTGGCATGGTTACCCCCTTAGTTGTTTCCTGACTCTGATGCATTTTTGTCTGAGTGTGCTGACCAGGTTTCCAGTGCCTGTGTTCTTTCCCAAAAAGGGAGCCTTTGTTTACACAATTGGCACACCTCTGGCTCACATACAAGTCCCTTGTAAAAGGTATCAGTGGTACCAAGGGCCTTGTGACCAGATAGGGGCTCTGAGGGTTGCAGCATGTGTTATGCCACCCTAAGAGACCACTCACCAAACATAGCCATACTGCCACAGCAGCCTGCGTGTTTTCATGCAGATAAAAGTAAAGAGTCTGCAAGTGGCATAGGTAAGACACCCCTACAGCACACTTTACAGCCCTAAGGCAGGATGCACTATATCCCATGTGAGGGCATAGCTGCATGAGCAGATCTGCCCCTATAGTGTCTAAGTCCATCTTAGACATAAGTGCACAGTAAAGCCATACTTAGCACATGGGCTGGGAGCTTGTAACTACGAGTTCCACAGCTCCATGATGGTCAAACATCTCCGCTTGATGCTAGTGTTGGGTTTACTCAGAAATGTACCTCAGAGGTGCCTCCTAAAGTCATACCAGCTCGCTAGTGTGTGCCTGACTGGTCGCCACCTGCCTGCTACATCTAAACTTGTTTCTGACCCTGTGAGGTGGGCCTCAAAGGTATCCCTTCCTGTGTTATGCTGACCAGGGCCTCTTCAGCTAGTGGGGATTTCCACCCCCTGATCAAAACCTATTTTGGCAGCAATGTTGGTAGGAAAATTATTACCTGAGAGAGGTGTGTCCCCTCTCAGCCAGCCCTCTCCCCCCTCCCCCCCACTGGCTGGAGGCTGGAGTGAGCGCCTCCTTCCAGAATCCTCCATATTATTTTGGAGGACTCTAGCCAATATGGTTAGGGATATACCTCCCCCCCGCCCTGATTGGCTACTTCTGTCTGACTCTTGTAACGCCCCATAAATTAGTATTTAGGGGCACCCTTGAACCTTAATCCTCAGATTATTGAAGACCTATTAAGAAGAGTACAAAGAAGAGCTGACCCCTGCACAATAGTAAGGTCCAGCGACTGACTTGGTCCCAGCCCTGCTAGCTTGTCTGCAAACTTCAGCCCTGCTAGCTTGTCTGCAAACTTCGAACTCTGCAAGCTTCCACGACACTGGACAAAGGTCTACCTGCGGAACTGCAAAACTGACTACCTCTGCACCCGTCACAGTGGCCCACCGGTTCAGCAAAGGTTCGCCAGCATTACTGAGCAAGAGTCCACTGTGGGCTGACCCGTGGTGGACTCCACGTCAATGCCTGCAGCCTCAACACGAAGACCCCTCCCCCTTCCCCAACCTGCACCAGTAAGCTGTTTTCCAATGCAAAAGCACAACCCGGAGCCCCTGGGGAGATCAACTGATGGTGTCCCGACGCTCCAGCACATCTTAACCTACCTGTGCACCTTAAGGTCTCCTTTGATCGGCCTCCTGGCCTGAGCCTGGAGTCTTTTACCGACTTCGATATTTCTTATTGGTGTGCATTGGGCCTCCGACGCTGTGTTGTCACTCTGCACCCGACCTCCCCATTGCCACTGGAGGTGTATGTTTGGTGATGCCTTGTGGCCCCCCTGTACTTACCTTATTATCTGGAGACTGGGTTGCCAAACCTTGCTGCTTACCTGTCAGTTGTTTCACTTTGATTACCCCCTTTCTCCATTGAATAACATTGGCACCAGATACTGAGTTTGACCTCTGCAGTCTGCCGCCCAGTGCCGCTGATGATGCAGTTTTGTCACTTAACTGAACCTTACCGGGTAATGATTCTTTATCCAGAAACTCAATATCTTAAAGCGTTTACTTACCTCCATATTGCTGATTGTGTTTCCTCCCATACAATAACATTGTATTGATGAAAAATGCACAGTGTCCACTTTTTACATTGAAAAGCATTGATAATAGAAAACGTATTTACACTCAAAAAAGTATCTTTGGTTCTATAAATTAAATATACTAAAAGTATTATTTTTACAAGCCATTGGTCTAGGATTTAGTCATTGAGCGTGTGTATCATTTATTGCCTGTGTGTATGCCACAAATGCTTAGCACTGCCCTCTAATAAGCCTAACTGCTCACCAAACTACCACAAAAGAGAGCATTAGTATTATCTACTTGAGTCTCTGTAAAGCCTCTGGGAGTCCACTGGACTCTGTGCACACTATCTCGATTTGGTATAGTATATACAGAGCCAGCTTCCTAAAGGCACCCAATGGGAAGCAGGATACGCAATCACCTTCCCCACTGGAGGTCTATAACATCTAACTGTTGGATTCTCCAAATGGTCTGGAGAGGATACTCCCTCCCGTTTGTGACTACGCCTCCACCAATGCCACATGCTTGCGACAGGCTGACAGAGGACCAGCTCTCTTCGCTCCGCCAAGAAGTGACTGCTCTCTTGGCCAAGGCAGCAATTGAGAGGGTGTTCGAGCGCGAACAGAAACCTCCTAATAGACCCTTCTAAAGTAACTAATTAATCTGAAAAAAGATTTACTCTTTAATTCCACTAATCCAAAGCCGCCTTAGAAACCAAATGTCGTGGAAGTATTAAGTGCTAAAAAAAACTAAATTGAACCAGACTATTAAACACAGACTCTGAGACTTCCAAATATGCCCCCTGGGCCCTTAATTAAAATGCACAACAGTACATCATAGTGAAGCAAGTTATCCAAGACATTTGCTCATTATCAGTCTGTAAATACTAAAGTTCATCCAAAGTAGATTAAATAAACAGTGTTTATTTAATAAAAGAGAAGAGCCCAAACTGCCCGTGTAAAGGGCCCAGGAGATCAGACCTACTGACCCACCTTCCAAGAACTCCTCAAACATTCTCCAATAGAACATTATAAAAACCATTAGGAAGTTGCATACTATATACATCATTGAGCATAGTAAAAGAAATACAAACCCAACCCAACACCACAACACCTATCAATGATATGTAGACTTTTAAAGACTCTTAAAGTCAAAAAATAATTCTTGAAAGTAATATTCTGTTTATTTGCACCCATAACAAAAATTGTCCCTGGAATAGGAGTTAAATATGTTGCGGTCACTTTTAATGCAACCACCTTTTGAGCTTATTCAAAAGGCATTGATATAACATTTCTTAGAAGACTGTGTTCCTACTAGCCATCATATTTGCAAGAAGCTTAAGTATGCTTTAAATACCCTTATGTAAAGAACAATTTTTTGAGATTTTCAAGGTATATCGAAAATGCATTCCCAAGGTCCATCTTCTTTTCACATGAAGCAAAAGGTTACATTACCAACTTTCCTTCCAACTCCATCCATACTGGCTGAAAGCTCACTGCATACCTTGGACATAAAGAAATTTCATAAATGTTATTTGCACAGTACAAAATAATTTTGGAAGACAGAGCAACTGTTTGAAGCTTTCCGCCCAGTACATAAAGGCAAAGCAATTACGAAACAAACATTGACAAGATGTATTGCTGATTGCATCATAACAACTCATTTAGCGATGAAAAGACTGTTGACCAGGATGGTTAGATGACATTCAACATGGCCTATGGTGACAACAGTTGCCCTGTTTGCACTTATTTCGCTTAACAACATTTGTAAAGCAGGGGGTGTGGCTAAGTGCGCAATGGAGACGGACATGCCTGGGTAGAGCTCAGAGCGAGGCTCCCCTACCACAGGGCATTTATCCGCCTTATTGCATCCGCACCTGGCCGAAAACACCGGCGAAGCAGCCCACAGTACCTCTCCACATGCTGGCGAAGTTTGGAGTCGGGGATTAACTCCTGACCGCACCGCCGACAGCAGAGATCATACATCCCGCCGGCGGCCCCTTCCGGCTGGCGCCAGCTACTAACTGAGGCCGGGGATAAATCAGGCCTACTGGGCCCTGCAGTGGTGGACCTCGGCGCGCACTCTCTGGCGCTGCGGAGTCGCCCCCGCTCCCTTCAGGCTCCCACAACAGCCCCACTAAAACGGCGACTGTGCCCCTGACCGCTCTGGCGACGCGAAGAGCCCCGCAGGCCGGGAGCGGGACACTACCACTAGACACCGACGTGGGGCCGGATCCCGCCCGCTGATCGCGGTAAGGAGAGCCGGACCTGGGTTGGAGTGGAGGATTGGGCGGAGGATTGCCTGCGGCGTGGATTCTGGGGCCCCCTTGCACCTCACCCGGACCCCTGCTGACCTTACAAACGGGCATTTCCTGGGACAATCTGCAGCGACTCGTCCTCCCCCTTACCCCCCTCTAATTATTCTTGGCTGACGCGAGGCTACCGGAGATATCCCCCACCTACGCCTACTGTCCATGAACACTGAATTACCTCTCCCTGGTGCACGAACCCATTGAAGCGGGGGCGGGGGGCCCCCGGCTGCAGATTACCTTTCGGAACCTGTCGATGGTGCATCCCGATTGGGACTTGCGGTCCCAGACATTACAAGCGGCAGCCCCGCTGTTGAAAACTCAACAGGCCACAGACTGTCTCGCATGAACTTTTTGGGATGATTCTAGTGCCGGTTGCGATTGAGCGCCAAGCTGCGCCTATGTGTTACTAGGGAGGTGAACAACTACTGCCCCCATTCAGAGCCTGAGGAACGAGAGGGGGGTGCGATTGCCGTTGCCTGCCACACGGAGTCGCCGGATACGGTTTCCTGCAGGGCGGAGAGTCTCTAGTCCCCCGGGGGACACTGACAGGCGGAGGTCGGAACATTGAGGTGTGGGGTGGCACAGGATACCTACCCTAATCTACACATTGAGAAGGCCAGCTACCTCACTGCACTTGAAGCCCACCTGACTCCACTGGCAGCCACTGGCTGTGGCTGGGAGAGCCATCAGACAGGTGACACTGACACCTCCTCTGCACGGGACCACACTTACTGCAGGGAGGGTCTTGCGGGACTCTAAGAGGCGGATCGCCCACGTTCCCCCCGCCTGGCTGGGGTCACACTGACGCCAAGTTCTCCTCCCCTGCCGCTGTGGGGGACCATCCTAACCACGCTGTAACTAAGAAGCTCTTGTGATACCCATGTCTGGAGGGCTGAAGACAAGAGCTGGTGCAAGTGGCACACAGGTGAGAGGGAAGATGGCGAAACAGACTGAACCAGATCAGACCGCCTCTAAACTGGACACCATGCTTGCAGCAATGCAGAGACTGGAGGAGTCCATGCAACAGACCCGCGCCTCTCTAGAGTCTAAGATCGATGGAGTGGCTATTGATCTGACGCACCTCCGAGCTGATCATAAGAAGCTCTCGGACCGGTCGACTGCCCTTGAAACGACTATGGCGGATGTGACACCCAAACTCACAGATGGACAAACACGTCCAGGGCATCCTTAACAGAGTGGAGTTCCTAGAGGATCGGGCGGAGGACGCGGAAGGACGGGCGAGGAGGAACAACGTCCGCATAGTGGGTCTGCCGGAACGATGGGAGGGCAGAGAGCCGGCGGAACATATGGAACACTAGCTCAAGAGTCTACTGCCAGAAGGTTCCCTCTCACAACATTTTGTGGTGGAGCGCGCTCATCGAGTACCAACACGTCCTCCCCCTGAAGGCTCCAATCCGAGACCTCTGCTCATCCGAGTCCTGTACTACAGAGACCGCGATACCATATTACGCGAGATCCGGAAATTATCTGACGTTAGAGTTGAGAACTCCAAAATCATGTTCTTTCCTGATTACACTGTGCAAGTGCAACGCCAACGCTACTCTTTTCTAGAGGTAAAACAACGACTCCGCTGCCTATCTCTAAACTATTCTCTGCTTTTTCAGGCCCGCCTACGTGTGGTTGCACAGGAAAAGACGCACTTCTTCACTACTCACGAGGCGGTTGAGACTTGGCTTGACTCTGGTATTGACACGGAACCACGGGAGATTCCACCGCAGCCACGCCGCGATCGTGGACCCCGGAGACGTCGCCGCAGAAGGCCATCCCCAGCGAATTCGACACACGCGGAACCGGAAGTGGGCCCCACGCCTGAGCGTATGCAGAGCGAGCAACAGGAGGCCCTCCGCATGGTGGCTGAGATCAGCGGTTCACAAACAGCGGACCCTGCCTTGGAAGCCAGCCTGAAGCCCAAGTGAGCGATGATGAATACCTAAACGGCATACCAAACTCCCAGATTTCATTGGACCTCCCTGATGTCACACCACAAACCGCAGATATGATACACTGAGTACGTCCCGAGACGGATGCTTCCCTGACCAGTCGCTGGGGGAACTGCAACGAGCGCACTCCTGGAACTACCAAATGCAGAGATGTGGCCACTGGGGTGACCCTGGCATTGTAAGAGCGTCTGCACTTGCCTGCCATGAACGCGTACATAGACCTCTGTACTGTTACAATGTCAGGGACGTGCACACTATTGGTGAGATGTGTGCTTATGCTGATGGGGTGGACGAATCCCCCGAAGGTGAGTGCCGGGTTGTGCTCTAGGATGTGCCATTGTCGAAAGGCGAATCCCTGAGCGCACTGTGACACCCTCGCCTGACACTGAGCACTCTCGCTGGAACTGTGCTAGATGACAATAACTGCCTGTGGTGGGGGGGCGGCATCCTCGCCCTGTTTGCATGTACACTCTGTAACGCGAAGTACTGCGGGCTCAGTGCCCCCCCCCGCCTTGAACTTACGGATTTTTAGTGCTCACTAGAGCGTTTGGACGACAACATGTTTCGCTGTCGACCTATGGTATTATGTTGTTGTTTCCCTTGTTTGTAAGACTGGTGGTTTTTCTCAACTTTCCAAATGTGTGTTTGCGGGGCACAGATCAAGGGCAATCGATGAATATTGACCTATGTGGATTCCTGAAATTTAACGTATCTCAATTGTGCACTGAGGGCGGGTTGATAGGGGGGGGGGACCTGGCGAAATGGACAAACCATGACTATGGTTAACTTCTGTACCTGGAACGTGCGTGGTATGCACACACCTTCACGCCGTTACCAGGTTTATTCGTACCTTAAGCGACACCCAATACAAATATCACTGTTACAGGAGACCCACTTGACGGACACAGAGGTATCCACGCTGCGCTGCAGGTGGAGGGGTCAATTGTATGCCACCGGTTTTTCGGTATTTGCCCGAGTAGCTTTAATATGGATACGCCCTGGGGTCCCCTTTGCACTCTCACAGTACAATAGATATGTGCTTCTACAGGGCCAGCTAGATGGACAGCAGATTATTATAGCCTCTGTTTATGCCCCTAACACGGAACAGGGACGCTTCTTTTCCCGATTGTCATCGGTGTTTGTGCCCTGGCCGGGAGTGCCGCTTTTGCTTGGTGGTGATTTCAATTGTGTACTAGATGTCGCACTAGATCGTTCATTCCCCCCCTTAGCAAATGCGACCGCAAGTGGGGCACAGAGGGCAATTGTAGAATGGGCAGCACAATGGGACCTACATGATGCCTGGCGCACTCGAAATGCGCACACGAGGACCTACGCGTATTACTCGGGGGCCCACACACTGCACGTCGGACTAGACGGGTTCCTGCTTTCAAGTGAATTACTCCCCCCATGTCACGAATACCGAATACCTGGGCCGCACTCACTCCGATGTGTTATTAGATGCCCCATATAGGGAGGCGCTCTCGAACCGTATAATGCAATATTTTGAAGAGAACAGCGGCACTGCATCTACTCCACAGGTGGAGTGGGATGCGTTTAAGGTAGTCACACGTGGCAACTGCCTAGGCATGCAGGCAGGCATGCGACGACAGGTAGAAAGGGACTTGACAAATGTAGAATCCACCTTACTAGATAGCGAATGCGAGGCAGCTGAAGGCGATGACACGAGTTTGGTGGCAGCCCGAGAGAAACACACTCATTCCTTAGACAGACTAAAAAACCTGAATTACGCTGCTCATTCGGCGCGCACACATCACGCTGGAGATAAACCGGGCAAATTATTATCTTGGTTGATGAGACGAGACACCCAAACTGCGCCAACACTGTCACTAAATACTGCACAAGGTGCCACAATCTACACACAGAGTTATACACAAAGCCTTTACGGGCCATTATGCGGACCTTTATCGTTCCCGATTGCGGGTCACTGAGGACGCAATCTCAGAATACCTGTTGGTACTACCCCTTCCATCGGCCACCAACGTGCAACAGGATGAATTGGGTGCACCGCTCGAGGCCGAAGAGATTAGGGCGGTCATCTTTTCCCTCTCCAATGGTAAGACCCCAGGACCAGATGGATTGCCTGCGGAGTTTTACAAGGCCTACTCTGTCATCCTCATACCCGAGCTACTGCGGATGTATAAGGCAGCAATAGAGGACTCAGTTCTCCCCTCCACCCTAAATGAGGCAAACCTTATATCTCTTTTGAAGCCGGGTAAAGACGGACTTAATATGGGTTCATATAGGCCACTTGCCCTCCTAAATACGGATTATAAGATCCTGGCGTCTGCCCTAGCCCACAGACTGGCACCCTTGGTGCCTACTTTTGTACATGCTGACCAGAACGGCTTTGTGCCAAACCGTAATACGTCTTACAACATTAGGCGCCTATTGCGAGTTCGAAGCCTAGCCACATCCGAATGGCCCCGATCGGGGTGTTTGGTCCTTGATTTGGAGAAAGCATTTGACTCGGTGGAATGGCCTTACCTGCTGCAAGTGCTGAAGAAGTTTGATTTGGGAGACGCAGATGATCTCTTGATCTATGTCAAGGATCTGACTCTCTTTCCACGTGTGCTAACCTCTATATTCAGTGACTTTGGCGACGTATCGGGCCTTCGCGTCAACTGGGCCAAATCAGGAGTATACTCTTTTGCTCCGGACACGCCAGAAACTGATATTGTAGTGATGAACGAGAGACTCACCTGGTATTCAGCCGTCTTCCGCTATTTAGGAATCCGTATTTATCGTGACCCCGCTGACTTACTGGAGGGTAACCTCGTGAGAGCCATTTCATCACTCCAAACGCAGGTGACATTTTGGAACTCCCTGCCACTGAATGTACCCAGTCGGATTACCCTTACTAAAATGATTGTGCTGCCTAGGCTGTTGTACTTCTACGCCAACCTGCCGGTGTATTTCCCGACCAGAATTTTCTGGGAACTGGAAACACTGACCAGGCGACTAATCTGTAATACAGGGCGACCTAGAGTTGCGCTGAAGACACTATACGCTGCGACGATACACGGGGGTTGTCTGTCCCTAACCAGGAGCTCTACTACCTAGCAGCGCAACTGCAATGGGTTGCCTACTGGTTGAGCGGCAAGAATCTGAGTGACACGACTTCGACTGACACGGTCATGACAGTGGCTCAGATACACGAGCTGTTTCATCCCCTAGCTAAGAAACGCTGCCCAGATCAGTTGCATCTCGCCGTTGCAAGGAAATGCTATGTAAGGAGCCTAAAACTCACTAATTCTGTCATAGCATATGCCCCTAGTTTACCACTATTGGGGACACCTTGGGAGGGAGGCACGCTCAGGGAGGCAGCGCTAAGTGCTTGGACAAATGCAGATTTAGAAAGTTTAGGAGACCTCTTTGCAGAGGGCACTCTCCTTTCATTTGAGTCCCTAGTAGCAGACACGGGGATACCTCCAGGACAATTTCTGACACATGCGACGCTTATCCGACTGCTAACACAAGCTTGGGGTGACCTAACAGTGGAACTACCGACTCACTTACTGATTCAATACCTGCATGTGATGGGCAACGGTTCTCACATAATACATTGGTTCGCCCAAGCACTACATACACACACGCAGTTTTCGCCACAACGCCTACGAGACAAATGGACTATTGACAGAGGCCGCGCCTGGACAGATAAGGAATGGGCGATGGTGCTAGCCGGGACCACGCGTGTCCCACGCAACTCCCGTTTCAAGATTATACAGTATTATATAGTGCACCGTGCGTACCTATCCCCAGACAAAATTAATAGATACTTTGGCCTAGACTCATCGGCATGCCCCAGATGCGGACTTGTAGACGCGCAACTGCTACACATGCTCTGGGCCTGCCCTCTTCTGAATGAATATCGGAAATTAGTGTCGATCTCATTGGCAACGGCTACAGGGAGCAACTTGCCACACACCTGGGAGGCTTGCCTCCTAGGACTTTACAAAAGAACAGTACAGACGAAAATGCGAGATAGATTCTGGGACCTGGGGCTGATCACTGCCAAACGCCTCATTGCCAAACGATGGAAAAACAATACACCCCCACAGGCCATACACTGGCGTACTTCGTTTGATAATTGGGCGAGGGCGGAGAGTGTAGCTCTACACAGAGAGGAGACAGCAGGATTGCGCATGTTCCCCATAGCACAAGATTGGGATAGTGCTTTGATTGCTTACCGCCGAGTGTGCCTAAAGAATGGTATCATCTAGTCCTAGGTACACCAGCACCGCTGACCTGTCTGTACCCTCCTGTCTTTCTCTCCCCCCCTCCCTCCCCCACTACCCCAAGCTCTCCATCCGCCTAACCCCTCTCCCCCACCCTCTTACCCCCTTAACCCCCACTCAACACGCAGACCTTACCCCCCAGTAAGCCTCAGATTGGACCTCTAGAGTGGCCTTCCTGACCTTCCCCCTCCCCCCTTCCCTATCCCGCCTACGGTGCTCTGCATCCTGCAGCCTCATGCGTAAACACAACACCCCACATATCTGATCTTGACCGACCCGACTGAACCACACATTCATAGATTTGACCACGCCCAGTCTTTAACCTTTATAATCCCAGGTTGTTGTTCAGTTTTTAGTTCTGAACAAACTTTGAATATACACTGCATTGTCACACCTGCTTTTCCACAGTACCAAAGGTATAACATATCTGTTCCACCAACCTGTTCATTCCTTTGGAGGGGAGTTGAGGAACGAATAGTTTATTCAGTGAACTGCTGTTGTTGATATGCGATACATTATCTAGACTTGTTGTGCAACTATAACTAACGACCTTGTCATACTGTGTACACCACTTTGCCTTTATTATAGTGTCTTTTCTATGTATACATTAACGCACCTGAACAACTGCAGAGACATGTAGAGACTGTATTGTACACTACTTATGACATTGCTTTGCGTCTGTGTATTTGCCAAAAGAATAACAAAAAAATGCAACAAAAGATATTCAAACAAAAAAAAAACATTTGTAAAGCAGCAACCTGGAGGATGCTTTTGCTAATCATTACTGTATTGATGTGCAGACTAGCAGAGAAACTGCAGTGGGACAAGCTGTGCGCCAATGTAAATGTTAAGTTCTTAACATCGATGTTAACCGTGTATCTACACTGCTTTAATACAATTTTTACCCAGGAGTTTCCAGTCTGACAACGGTGAATAATTCAAACATGTGAGTGTATGAACAATGCGAGTTAATTGGAAACAAAATTACAGGTAAGTAACCTTTTTCCTTACAATTATTTTTCCCTTGGAGGTAGCGTTTTACAGAATCTTACGCATGTGTAGAAATATTCCCTTTTCCATCTGATATTTTATTATGCCCTTTGGAGCAAATAGTTGTTATGGTATAATACTTTCAGTGCGGCAAGGAGAGCTTCATTATGTGAAGTTCCTTAGGGCAAAGGACAGAGTTACCTGGTGACTACAGCTGAGAAGATGCTTACAACTGATGGTGCGGGATGAGGGAGACAAACTTAACAAAGCTTGCTTGCAGCCCAAAATGCTGTGGTTTGCCTCTTTATTCTCTAAACCTGATTGAAGTTAGGTAAGACCTGGGTTTATAAATGATACTGGTGCCAGCTTCCCCGACTAGAGGCCAAAGAGTGTCTGCAGTAGCCTCACACATTTATCATGTCTACTTTAGAGGTTGCTAAGGCTTGTGTGATCTCAGTGGAATCATTGATTAAGTAGTTCACTAGTGCTGTGTCCTTTTTGATGTGGGAAGAAAGCTTGTCATTGTTCCTGTTGGTCCTTTGGGTACGGAGTTTCTTGATTTAAACACTGTGCTTCAAATCCTCTTTCAGGTTGCAGGAAATGGAAATTTTGTACAAAAAAGAGAAAGAGGAAGCTGATCTTCTTTTGGAACAGCAAAGATTGGTAAGTACCCTGTCTTTTATTCTTCTGCGTGAAAAATTGTAACGCCTTTGATGCTACAACATGTGTGACTTGTTTTGCTATTAAAGTGAGGTGTTTTGTGGTGGGCAGCAGGTATCTGCATTTTAAGCCTATCAGCCCTTACATTTGATCCTGTAAAAATACAGCGTTTATACCTGAGACTAAACATAGTTGTGGGATTGCCACACTTTGTCAAATCAGCTGCCTTGTTAAAGAGTACCACCAGATGTGAATGTAGCTGATTGCCAATCTGATGTTTTCTGCTGAGAGGTCAACATACACCTTGAACATGAACTTTAATCTCACCTTAAGGAGGGCAGCTGGAGATGAGACATTTCTAAGTACTAGCTCTGGTCTCAGAAGCCCAAGCTGCTGCTCAGTCGCGTGGCTCATCCCTGTCATCCAATCATTCTCTTTAATGGCTGCTGTTAATTATAGGCTGGGAGCCTACAGGTGGACAGGAAAGCATGCGAAGCACAAATAATTTGTGTTTTCAGGCAACGTATGTGAGAAGTTTACGTCTCCAGCATTGGCTCATTCATGGGGTCACATGCTTGAATCATTGCCTAGCGTCAGTCTGGAATGCCCCAATTGTTTTAAAAACAGCACTGTCACCACGCTGACATTTAAGAAAATATCTCTAGTAGCGTCTGCATCTCATTATTTTGGTCTGAATTGTAGCCAGAGCCAGTGAGATGAATTTACTTTGAACTCTGCTCTCTCTCAAGGCCACCACACTCCTTATATAATACCACATAGTATATGTGAGGGTTTCCCCTCACAAACTCTGTTCTATACTTCACGAAAAACATTTGGAGAATATGTTCAACTTCCTCTTCTTGCTGCTGTACAAATAAGGGTTGCATTTGTTTTGTGTTTTTCACATGTTATCATTCTGACTGCTGCTCGATAGTCTTGTCTGAGGACTGTTGCTGATGTTCTGCACAAGGCCAGCAGTTTTCCTTTTTTAATATGGTTAAAACAACTGCCTAAGCCCTAACTTTCTCTTAAGTCTTTGCTGTAATGTATCCCAGGAAAAACCTGTCTTATCACACTCAATATATTGATGTAAATGTTTGTATTGTTTTATAATTGGTCAGAGTTCTTTCAGTGATATCTTTGAGCACTCTATCACAAACATGTGCCAAGTGTCAAATTGTTGCCTCACACCTCCAGGATATGGATAGTCTTCTTACAATGTTGCTTCCCTGTTACCCACAACTCCAGATGCAAATGTGTGCCTGCTTCTTGTTGCTTAGCCGCTAAAGGTGCATTCCAACTACAGATTGGCTGTGAACTCTCTTTGAGTGTTTTGGAGGCATGCTTCTGCACTTTGTCTAACCCCTCTTCTGCATGAACTCTAAATTCAGTGTGTGTTATCGCCTTTATCTAAATGTTCTTGTATCTATTGACACTAGATACCCAAGTTTGTTTCCCCTGACCTACCAAATAGATAAATCTCACAAATAACTATGAAATGTCTACTTTATTGGCTCTTTCATACATTCATATGTTTTGCATATTCCCTGTAGTTAAGGGTGGACCTCTTGTTACATAAATATCCTGCTGGTTTAGAATGAACTTTAATACATCCTTTAAAATAACAACCCATTCACATACTTTTTTAGCTGTTTATTTCTCAGCCAGTGTCTGGTGGACTTACACTCTGTCCCAAGAAGCCCAGTCAAACTCTTTCACCACATGTCGAGTGAGGGAGGAAGTCCCCTGCTTCATCTGTGTCGAATACTCAGAAATGTATTTAAAGAAGTGTACAAACTGATTATTTTTGACAACCTCTTATGCTGTAGCAGTATGCATTTTTCTCACACAATGCTGGTAAGATGTGGGGAAAAAAGTTCTGCCTGGACATTTCCCCTACATTCATTAATCTTAATGCAGTAAAGCAGAAAAGGTTAGGAATTATCCTTTTTAAACTCTGAAAAAAATGAGGCAACACCTGCATGTGGAATGCACCTACTGTATGCATACAGTGAACAATGTGAATAAACATAAGGTATGAAAGAAAGTCTCCTGTGAGCATCTCAAGTCACATTCAAAGAGCCTGATGTCATATTTGTTCTAGTGTGCAAAACGCAATTTTTAAATCTCTCTTCAGAGAGAAGGTGAAAGACGAGAATGTTCTGGTGTGCAGTGAGAAAATATAGGGTAAACAGCTTACATATTTAGGCCTCTCTGCAGTGTGGTAAGCATTATCTCCTAGCCTTCCTTTAAAGATGGCTTTAGGCATTTGTACTTGTGGCAAACAATTCACCAAGACTGCTTCCTTCTCTGGCGTCTTCAGTAGTCTCCTGTCCTATTGTTCTCTGCCATCTGAGGATCTTCTTCTACCAGGAACACTTCAGCATCAACAAAAGGTGCCTCCAGGTTGAAGGCAACTTCTACTTTGAAGTCCAAACACTCATCCATGAATCCCTCAATAATATCAGCTGTTAATATTTGAGGTTTTTATCTCCTGGTATAAACACTTTTCTTGGCAAATATCTCTTAAAATGGTATATGCAGGAAATCCACCACCAGCATTAAAAGCTTTCTTTGCCAGACCTTGTTCTGATTGATGAGAAAGGGGGTTACATAGTGTAAAATTCCCTGATGACCAAAAGGATCCCAACAATGGATACCTGTGTTCAAAGAGGCATATTCAGTGGTGGGTGTCTTTGTCATCACTATGTTCTGCAGAACTCCACCAAATTGTCTGCTATTTCTTATGCACTGTCATACCAAAGTGCCCTGAAGCTGCCATCGTGCAGGTAGCAGCCATTATAAAAAACTTAAAATCAGATAAGATATTTGGAGGAATCACCCTTTTTGCAGGACCTTTTAACGCTATGCTTGAGGACTGCAATGATGGCCTTTCAGGCCTGAGCACACTATGATGCCTCTTTTTAATTAGTAGTGACTTTTTCATTATGGCTTGGTTTTCTTTTTTTTCCCCCAAGAAAACGTTGGCCAGTGCAGCCTGTAAATGTGCTATATCGGACATATCAGGAGCACTGATGTCAATATAAGGTGTATATTAGATGACAGGCATATCCTGATGTGCAGTTTATTCCTCCCATTGACATAGTTCTGTTAGGCAACTGTTTACAGGCAGCAAATTCTGAACTGCAGTGAACTAATTAGTGGCTCTCACATCAAATGTGCTTCAATTGATGTAGTACCACTTGGAGTTACCATGCTCTATCATGTTTTACAATGCTTCTTCTTGTAAACATTTTGGATAATTGATAAAGGTAGTGAGGAGGATAATTGAGGATGAAACTATGCTGACAGTTGAATAGATGATGATGACTTGACGATAAAAGACACATTTGATATATAGTGACAAATCAGTATCAATTTATAATTTCTAACATGGAACAGCTTAGTAAAAAATACATGAGGGTAGGCACAGTGAGTTATATTTTCAGGGTGTTTGTGTATTGTGTGCCTGGATCCAATTACTTTTTTAGTGACATGCTGTGTGATTGCTCATTGTTCTTAGAATTCCACTGTTGCTGACTCAATGCACTTATGTAGTGCCACAGCCACTCTCTATGTGATCTATTTACTGATTCATCACACTACAGACTCCCTGGTAATTTGGTTTGCATGTGTTCGCGCTTACAAAGCAGTGGCTTGGAATTCTCCTGCATACTTTATTGCTCCCAGCTGGAGGACATACCTAGAGGAGTATTGGATTTTGATACTCCCCAGAATTATAGGTTTGCATCAAAACTGACGTGACATAACCCAACTTAAATTGTGTGTTTCTTTTGCGGGACGAGTGCCCGAGCCCAAAGATGTTTGCTTTTACATAAATTTCTAATTTAGGCAGTTAACTTAATTACACAAATTCTTCCTTTATTAGGTCAGTGCTTATAACACTTCTTTCTGCTCCGGGGTATTTGGGGAATATTGTGGAATTACCTTGACTTTATTTATCGTAGAAAATAGTCTTGTGGAACACAGACCCATTTGTGTGCTGACAAAATCACTATTGTGATAAACGGCCCTTGTTAGATGAAGATTTCCAACCCTTTCATGCTGTGACAAAATTTACAGAGTTCTTTGATGTTTTATAATTTTGTTCTATAATTTAGTAGACAGCGCACTAGTAACTTCCAAGAGACGCAGGAGAGTAGTTTTTCCTTTGCTGAATCACGATAAAAAAAGGCAACACAATATCATGCGCCCAGGTAATTTAGTGGACAAGTTCCAGACTGGAGTCAGTGGTTTGTACTATTGGCTTAATAAGGCAAAGGTTTTTACAGGTAATCACCCAGGTGTGCATCGCACTAAGACCTCCTTCAACATTTACAAAATGTTGATAGCTGCCCTTTGAACTCTTAATGTGGCAACCGAGAGACGAAATTAAATCCTGTAGGATTTGAAGTGCTTGTGTAGCCTAGTTATCTCAACTTCCACACATAGAGACTGAGACAGAGAGTCTAGAGTTGTGATGCTCTAAGGTTCAGACACTCCTTCATTCGCTCTGTGGTTGTAGTCCACATCTTAGGGCAGTGGTTCCCAAACTGTGCGCCGTGGCTCTCTGGGGAGCCACCAAACCTAGCCAGGGGAGCCGTGCACCAAGCACTGTAATGCATTTAATGCTGAAGGGTCTGTTGGCTTCAGTTAAACTAATTAGACTTAAACGCATGATGACGATTTGTAAGTGACATGCCTAAAGCTGTATACATAGTGCTTAAATGATGGAATGTTGAGGGAGATTACCTCCATATTGCACTGGATCCCCACGTTCCAACACTCCCAAAGTAAGCAGAAGATACCTGATTTTGTTTGTTACTCGTTAATAGTTTCGTTTTTTCCCAAATGCATTTTACACCAATGCAAGTTATGAGGAAAGGACAGTTGTCCTGTCTATTAAACAAGCAAAGTATTATTAAGTATTGACATTTGTACTTGAATCATAGGTACTTCCAGTACATATTTCTTTTAGTTCACACACATTTCCAGACTGGCCTGCTCTCTCCTTGAGCACAGGGAAGTCAAACACCATATACGGCATAAGGCCGACATTTGGAAGCAAGAAAGAGGGACGTTTGAAAAGGAAATCAGAGGAATTTATTTTAATTGCATTGATTTGGAGGCAATTTTAGGGCGGAGACAGCAAAAAAAAAGTTGTATGTGGTTTACAAAGTCACTCTGCTGAGACTGGAGTGTTGGCACGTATGACATGGGTAGAAATGGAAGTGCATGCAACTATTCTTCAAGCGCAGAAACACTTTGGCAATGGGGCCTACATGCATAGGGGTACTATCTAGCACAGTAGGTGGGATAAAAAACTTTGAGAGGGTACTCTAAAAAAGGCATGGGCAAAGAAGTGTAACTAGGAAAATGTTATTAGAGGTGCCGCCTTAGTAATACGAAACACCCTGCCTATATGATTATAATACCTTCATCAGCTTCATCCCAATTATTTTCAGGGATAAAAATGAAAGCACTCCTGAGGCCGGGCTTATATTCCCCCACCCTCCAAAACAAATAACAGTGGGGAGCCATGGGTAATGGCCAATGGGTCAAGGAAGCCACAGGTCGAAACGGTTTGTGAACCACTGTCTTGGGGGTAAAGGGTTTGGGTGGGAAGGTGTGTTACAGATGGTGTGGCTTTGGGACGAGAAGGACATCGACCCTCATACTTGTTTAATTAGGAAAAAGAAAAGGTATGGTTTCTTTACTGGTCTCAAAATAGGTAATCTTGGTTTTCCCCAAATCTCCAGTACCACTTTGGGAATATTGCTGGAAGAATTCATAAATCCTGAATGGATGGGCATTTTCTGCTTTTCTTGCATTCACATACCGCATGTGTGTTGTCTACCTAAATGCGACTCCTCCGCATTGGGAATAATCTTAACTATCTCAGTCTCCCTTGAGCCGAGGATTGAATCATTGTTCCTGTATAACCTTTATCATTGGCATTAGTAGTGATCATCAATTGTGCCAAGATGTAGAGAAGCACTTCTTGTACTTTTATTTCCTTCGCTCATCTACCACTGCCGGGCCTAAAATATCTCCTTTTACACTGTCATCATTCCCTCGTACTTCCTTGATGCTGGTAACCATACTACTTAGTTGCAGCCTAGCCCAAGATACAAAAAAGGTTCAGGAGTCCTGCATAGGAAGAAAAAATACATATGCTAAACCTCTTAGTGCCTAGCAAGCAGGTCAGGCCTATTCTAGACACATGACACACCTAGCAATGTAGAGCACCATGTTTGCCTGCACTTAAAGTGATTCCCATGTGCTCACAGGCAATTTACTATGGCCGTATTGTGCAGCACCAGAATCTTATGTTTTTTTAACTGATTTTATTGTTTTTTGATGCAAATCTTCATGTATACAGTGTACAGGAACATCGTTAAGAAGTACATGTTTGTGGCCAATGTCTTTCTGCCAAAATCAGGATAAAGCAGAGTGTATGTAACGGGCTACTGGTGTGTGCTCCAGTTTTGAACTTCCCTTGTCTTTTCTCATTTTCTCCAAGCCAAGAATGCGAGGAGGCTAGCCCTCAATTTTAAATGTACTTTGGATTACGAAATCATGTTGTTTAGAGGTAAAGAATGAAGCTGGGTTCATTGACAGATGTGCTAAGTATTACTGTTTGAATACGCAACCTACTAGATTAACTGTTTGATATGCAGGAGAATTTTGGTCAATAAACCTTCTTGTCGGTAGCCTTTTGTGTAGCATGGAGCCTTTAAAAGACCTGTTGTGTGGGAATGTTGTTCCACTGTTACATTGCTCTCTCATAGCCAGAAAATGCTGGGGGTGCATCTTAAACAGTTTGAGTTGCAGAGCTCTCAAAAACAGTACATCCTTCCATTAATTGCAGACTTAATAATAATATAGGATGGCAAATGGCAAAATCCTTTAAAAATGTTGCCTTCTCTAAATTATGCAGCACTCCAGAGGTAACAAAAATATTCTGGGAGAGCTTCTAACCACATAATTCTCACCTTGTGAATTATCCCACGTGCCAGACTGGATGTGAAAGATTTTTATAGCCGCTCCCTAGCGCACAGGTAGGTGGTGTTGTGCAGCTCCACATCTAGCCCACTGCCACCCTGGATATGACATTGAGGTTACTATATTCGTGTGACATCCGTGCGCTGACATCAGTTCCTTTCAGCTTCTTCTGACTCTGATCTGAAGCTCGGTCCCTCGCTCTGTCAGGGTTCTGAGATTGTTTTTTTCCTTCTGTTCTCCAGTGTGCAAGGGACATGTCCCCACCTAAAACAACAGAGATCATACTGTGTAACGGTTGCCATAGGCAGGTGTCAGTGATGGACATACAGGGAATTGGTCTCTGCCGTCTCAGCTCCAAGCGCGACTCTGCATCCTGTGATCAATGCATGAAGATGAACTCAAAAGCCGACCACCAAACCAACCTCTATGTTGCCGAATCCCAAAAGAAGTCAATAACAGGACCGTCTCAGCTCTTGTGATTGGTCTTCAGGTAAGGCCAAGAAATCTAAGAAACGTAAGTAGTCCAAACACTACTTTGCTTCATCTCTTCAATCCCACCATTCAGAGTTTCATGACATGCTGGGTACCTCTCGGCTGTAGACTCTGTCTCTGATCCTGCATCTGATTCCAACCTTGATTCCATTACACCCTCACTTCCCTGGCCCGTAGCGATGCTGCAACAAATCGGGGAAATTTTAGAGGGTAAGGACTGAATATTCAGCACCTGTATGGTTCCCTCACAAGTGCCTCCAAGCCCGAGGGATCCAAGGTGATCACTAGTCGGTCTACCGCCAGTGGATCCATCCCCAATGTGGACTATGCCACTTGACCTCACTTGTGGTTTTGGGCTTGACGCCACACCCCACACATCTTGTGGCACATCAGCTCACCCGATCTTTGATGCTGATGCCAGGGTGGGAACCAATAGTCCTTTCAGACTCTACGGTGAACCTGTAGAGAACTCCACTGACTTTGCACCGAATCTGTCCTTATCCAGTGTCTGATCCGGAGTCGCTTCCACTCAGTCTACATTAATTTCAAGATGATGATAATTAATCACCTCTCTGACAATAAAAATCTATTTTTATAACCTGCACAGGACCAGGGCCTAGGCACCTTGCAGACCTCCACTCCACTCCCTTCCTAGGCCACTGAGGAGTCTGTCTCCTTTGCTACTGTGATCAGGAGAGCAGTGTATTTCTGACCACCCCTCCAGATAGAGAGTCTAAACTTAAGGTGACCTCAAACGGATGCTCTCCTAGGCCAGTCTTCCACTGAGGTTAGTCAACACTAGCGGTTTCCTGGTGAGATACTCGCACATGGTGTGGGACAGGGTGGCGGACATCTTGCTAGCCATCCCAGAAGCCGCTTGGCCAAACCTACGTCTCATTCAGATGGCTAAGGTACTGCAAATAACTCCATAAGATTATGCCTGCACACTGCTGACTACCTAGGTACAACAGCCAACACCAAAGTGGTGTCTAGGTGCCAATTTTGGATCTGCTCCATTTGATTCTCCAGCTCCATCCAACAATTTCTGATGGACGTGCCCTTCAGTGGTGCCCACCCCTTTGGAGACACGGCTGTTTTAGCCGTAGAGCTTTTTAAGGACAGCAAGGTAACAACTTACTCTCTTGGGCTTGCTCCACCAGTGCCTCTGTTTCCCCAACAATTTCACCCCTTTTGAGGCTTCAGAGTAGATACCAACAGAGGTGCATCAACAGAAACGGGCCTCTAAGTCCCCGCAAGGTAGAGACAGCGTTTTGGGATACCAGGTTCCTGGCCCCCAGTGGCAACGTTCTACCCAGCTGTCCCAAAACCGCTTTAAGCCACTCTGCATCACCCGATTCCCCCGGTAAGAGGTCGGATCACCTTTCACCTCTCCAGATGGAGGAGCCTCACATCTGATCAATTGGTGCTCCAGATTGTAAAACATTGTTACAGCCTATACTTCATGTCACCTCCCTGTTATAGGCCACCCACACCACAACACCTCCAGGAGGACCACTTCTCCATATTCTGAAGAGAATTTCAAGCTCTCTTGGACAAGGGATTCGTAGAAAGAGTGCCATCATTAGTGATTGGGACTGCCTGTTACTCTCATTATTTCCTAGTGCCAAAAACGGACTGACACCTTTGGCCCATCCTAGATCTACTCCCTCTGAACTTATTCCGAACGCAAATGTTCAAAATGTTCCCCATGACCTGTTCTGTCTACCCTGGATCCAAGTGACTAGATTTTGGCTTTTGCTCTGGGGATGCTTATTTCCACATCCCCATCCTACAATCACACAGGTGTTACCTGCGGTTTCAGGTTGGCCAAGAGCACTCTCAGCTCTCAATGCTCCCAATTAGCCATCCCAGTGCACTTTGTTTTCACAATGGTAATGGTGGTTGTTGCAGTCCATCTGTGGAGGATGGGAATATCCGTTTTCCATTACCTCCATGACTTGTTGCTGACGGTGGGTTCGCCTCAAACAGTCAAATCTACAGACAGCCTCTTGACCTCGTTGGACTTTTCCATCAACTTGCTAAAGTCACAATTGACACTTTCACAGTGGCTCCTCTTCATCGGAACCATCTGGACACATTGTGCTTAGGGCCTTCCCTCCACCTCAACAAGTCTAGAAAATGCGGGCTCTGCACCTAATGACTCAGTGAGAAGGACTCTGAAGTTTCTTGGCCTCATGCAGCCTCATTGTGGACTACACCAGGTGGCATATGCGGGCTCTGCAGTGGCATCTGAAGTCTCAGTGGGTTTAGGACCAAGGGAATCTTTCGTACTCCATCCAGGTGTCAGAGGAGACTGAAAAGACCTGCAGTGGTGGCTGTTGAACCACATTTGGACCAGCAGCAACCCTCTCCCAACCCCAGTCAGAACTAACGGTTGTGATGGATGCATCATTGCTAGGTTGTTGAGCATCTGGGATAGTGGAGATCAAAGAACACTGGTCTTCGGCGGAGACCCAAATCCTTATCAGTTTGTTGGAATTCCGGGCGATTTGCAGGGCACTGAAGGTGGTCATTCCGAACATACGGGTAGGGGGAACAGGTTCTCATAAACAGTCACCATGTGGTACTGCAACAAACCGAGTGGCGAGTGGTCGTGAGTAATGTGCTAGGAGGCTTCTACATCTCTGGAAGTGTCCTAATGCTGAGGACATCATCCTGACTGCTCAACACCAGCAGGATCTTTAAATGCTCTGTTGGACAAACTCAGTCTCTGCCTCTTTGGATATACCTCCTATTTCAGCAGCAGGACCGGGTC
The DNA here is from genome assembly GCF_964261635.1 of Lissotriton helveticus. NCBI lineage: Eukaryota > Metazoa > Chordata > Amphibia > Caudata > Salamandridae > Lissotriton > Lissotriton helveticus. Next base: position 298,943,825 of record NC_136065.1, on the reverse strand, counting down.
CTGACCCAGAGTTTGCACAACCTACACCTCTTTGTGTGGAGGTTGATGGCAACAGTTGACTGCCTTCGATCTTCCTCCAGATATAGTTGGTTATCCTGGCTGCCAGGCATCCCTCCAATAAAACTATATGCGGGACTGAGGGAGAAGTTTGTTGCCTGGTGTTCCTCCTGTGACATTCAACCTGACATTTTATTGTTTTGCCTCCCTCTAGCCCAGCAAGGCTTTGCTGTGGCAAAGGTTAGGGGCCATCTTTCAGCCATTTTGGCTTTTCTAAAGCTGCCCAATCAGCCATCCCATTTCAAATCACCTATTATGATGCATTTGTCAAAAGAGGCTGATTCACATGTTCACTTCAACACCTTTCATAATACCACATTCGGATCTCAATTTGGTTCTCACCTCTCTAATATGGACTCCTTTTGAACCGATGCACAGCTACTCTTTACACCTGTGACCTCTGCATAGCGAGTAAACTCCAACCCTTGTTCATTCTGCAGACCTACACATCTTTCTTTCCGTACAAACTGGTAATACGGACAATCTACGCTTCCTTTCCGAAGGTAGTCCTGTCTGTCCACATAGGACAAGTGTCTCCACTGTATTCTAAGAGGGCCGTGAGGTTTTACATCGATAGGACCAGAGACCATTGATTGGTAGTTCAATTTTTTGTGGGATTTCTCTGTAGCCATAAAGGAGAAAGCCGTACTAAAGAAAACCATCTATTGATGCATCGCCTTGTGCATAAAGGTCTGGTATGGGCTAGCCGAGAAGCAGCTCAAGAAGGCTTAGGCATTTACTCCACCAGGCCAAAAGCTGCTACCACTGCTTTGGCGCACAGTGTACCCGGTTTGGACCTTTGCCAGGCTGCTACATGGGCATCACTCATTAACAAATCACTATTGCCTAGACAGCCTGGTCCAGAGGGGCTTCTCTTTAGCTGTCCTGTAGGATTTCCTGGTCAGTCATTCCACAGACCCCTCACCGGGGGAGGTAGAGCTGTGGTAGCTATTCACAAAGTGATGAATCTGCTGTTAGAGGTCTATCAGAAAAACAAGCTACCTTTGGTAATCTTTTTCTGATAGAGAATCTATCTAACCGCAGAGTCTTCACCAACCCGCCTTCCTCCCCATTTTGTGTGAGCTACTCATACAATTAATTAAGAAGGTTCCAATCTAAAGATCTTCATAATGGAACATTCATACCTCTATGGGCTCTGCGTCTGACAGAGCGGACAAAGATGGGAAAGAAACTGACGGTGTGTGTGATGGTGGCGTGGTTATAGTGGTCCAACATAATTTCCGAAGTGGTATGCACATGACCCGGAGACGCATGACGATACCTTTGGGCGCGTATGGGAGTTGCTATGAAAATATTCTGGATTATGTCTGGCAGATGGAGAAATTCAGTGAGCGAGGAATCTGCAGTTTGGAGGAGCTTCTACCAGAAAAAAGCCTTACCATAGGTAAGTAACTGGTTCTCTGAGGACTACTCTGCAAGCTCTTTAGAGCAGGATTGGTGCTGAGAATGGGTATCATAAAGTTTTATTTTATCCAAGAGAAGACATTTTATTTATAAAAACAGATTAATGCACTCCTCGTCTGCCACATCAGCAGCATATGTTTTTCCAACTTTGCTGAATGTGCAGTTATGCTGCATGATATATTTTTGGTTATTCAGATGACCTGGAGAGAGTCTGCCTTAATAATAGATGTCGGTAGCCTCTGTTCTGATGCCAAATTGTCAGCGCTTTCTGCATACAAAGCCATACAAAGTCAGAGTAGATGAACAGATAAGAACTGGGGGTTAAACATTTTCCTTGCTGGAGATCGGTTGGAACTCAGGCATTGCCGACTCAGTCATTCAATCCTCTAATGCGGATAACTTGATTTCTATTAAGTTAAGTAATAGTAACACCAGTTACTTATAGTGCTGCCAATGGCAGAGATGTCCTAGAAAAATGCTATATAAAGTGATCATGTATTGTTGGAGGCCTTTGATGCAATAGATATTGAAAGGGTTACAAATCAACCAAAGTGAAGAATGTGCTAAACATTTTAATCTCTGCAAGCAATGGCATCAACAACTCAAAGCAGCCTTGACTTTTATACAAGCCTTAATATAGAGTCCCTTCCTGCATGTCAAACCCTCTTAACCGCATGCGTGCGGGCGGAATTCCGCCCGTACGCTGAGATTTTCTAAAGCGCACTTTACGTGACGAGCTGGGCTCGTCATCAGCGTGCGAGGAGGCTACCTGATGACGAGCCCAGCTCGTCATCAGCGTAGAAGGGGTTAAGTCAAGTTTATCCCTAATAGTTACGGCGCCAAGCAAAGCCATTTCAAGGAGTTTTTAACCAGTATATATCTGGATGGATTTACAGACACACCATCATTTGGATTTATCATTGAGAGTAGTTTCTCCTTTGAAACCGATATTGGCAAGATACTTTATTTTCCCAAAACAAACTTGTGCACAGTTGTACAAACCATTTTCCCTTTCTACCTTTTTATAGTGGTAGTGCCCTCCTCATCATCTTCCCTAAATCTCACCTAGATCCATCAATGAAAGTTCCCCACCTGATTCTTCAGAGGACTGAAGAACTACAAACATGGTGCTCCCACCTTGACAGAACTATTCTTACTCCACCTAGAAGTCTCCATCTTAAAGAATTATACAAAGTGCTAACAACTAACAGGCCACCCAAGCTTGCAGATGACATCACTATCTGAGAAGGTCAGCACAACTCAGTCATGACATTGCCAGATTGGAATTACATGGGGCAAAACACCAAAAGATAATCCTTCTGACTAGGCTCTGTAATAGCATCCTACCAGAGATGAGATTTACTCTTTCTCCATTTCAGTAAAAAATTTGAAAATGCATCTCTTCAATTAAATTATTACTTTGCCCAGCTCCCCTTTCCCCAGTCTAAAATTGAAGACTACTTCTACCTGCTTCTTCCTAACACCATGAACCTAATCTTGTATACTATATTATAATCTGTGTACAACTTTTTGATGCTTCCCTGCAAGGTCTTATCTCTATGAAGTTGCAGTCGATGCAAATTTCCACCCAGCAAAACCTCGTGGTTGACTGTCACAGCTGTAAATCCATGGCCGAGATTTTCTCAACTATTATGTGGACATCTAAATAAGCATTCTGAGAACATTATATTTAAAAGAAGCAAAATTAACACTTCTTCTAGATTTACAATGACTTCTTGAGAGTAGATTTAAAGAATGGAACCTGCATAATCCACATGCTGAAAGAGATTAACAGATCATTTACATGTAGCAAGGAATCGCCAATGCTCAGTATTCATGTTACCACAGCTTCTGCTGTCTCGGATAAATATAGGGTACCTTGCTTGTTCCTTGGCTATTGTAATTCAGACATGAGTGAACAGTGTACAGTTACTGCTTGAGTGAATTTTTAAATGTTTGGAACATTAGAAATGTACAGTGGTTGGCTACTAATGCATAATATATTGTGCACACTGAAGTGTGTAACTTTTGTTTTGCCAAGGAGTTTTTAAAACCAGAGGAATCTACAGTGTTGACATGCAAACAGTATAAGTTAGGGGATCCATAGTTACAGTTAAGTAACTTGACATTAATTTGAAATACAAGCATACCAGTACCACACCTTTCAGTATATTGTAAACGCTTGCACCGAGAGATTCCAGTATAGCCCATGTTCTGTCTTAAAGTCCTTTCACACTGATAAACTTTGCATGGGTTAAAGTTAAGCCAGTCTGTCATAATCCTATGTGTGATTTGCACTGTTGGACTGATAACCCCTAAACATTTAACATCTTCTGTCTTCTTAGCATTTAACATCTTCAACTTCTCTGTTGGTACTACTTTGTCTAACATAAGCATGCAGAGAGGATGATTCGTGTACTAATTGCTTTATCCTTTTTCTGGCTACTCAACCATCCAGGATTTTGCTGCACTGCTGTCTTGTGGCTTCTCTGATGAAAGCACCAGGAGCCTTTATAACGCCTGCTCTCTTATGCATGTGTTCTGCAGCCTGTTGAGGATTCTACTTTCACCTTTAACCGAGCGGTCTTTTTTGCCTTCGTTTTATAAATGAATTATCTCGGAGAGCACCTAGTGCGACCTGAACAGGACAAACCCTTTTGGTGGCCCATATGGATATTGACTTGTTTGTTCTTGTGTTGGCCTTGTGAGCAGAGTGGAAACTGCAAGTCATTATTTTGCTTGTTTTTCGCTTTTGTAAACACTCCACGTTTGTTCTGTTAAGTTATTTTAGCTGTTTTTTTCATAATTTGATTTACAACTTTGCAATTTTAATTTTGATTATTTTGGGGACTTTTTGATTTTTTTTTCCTCTCCAAAGGATGCAGACTCCGATAGCGGGGATGACTCTGAGAAGCGATCATGTGAGGAGAGTTGGAGGCTTATCACGTCCTTGCGAGAGAAACTGCCACCGAGCAAAGTTCAGAGCATCGTCATGAAATGTGGGCTCCCCAGCAGTGGCAAGAAACGAGAGCCCACCAAAATGTACCAAATTCCTCAGCGCAGGCGTCTGAGTAAAGACTCAAAGTGGGTAACCATCTCTGATCTCAAGATTCAAGCTGTAAAGGAGATTTGCTACGAGGTTGCTCTGAACGACTTCCGTCATAGTCGACAAGAGATAGAGGCTTTGGCTATTGTTAAAATGAAGGAACTTTGTGCTATGTATGGGAAGAAGGATCCCAATGAGCGTGATTCATGGCGTGCTGTGTCTCGAGATGTCTGGGATACAGTGGGAGTCGGGGATGAGCGTATTGAGGATGTCTTGTCCCTTGGGAAGGGTGTAACCGATGTGGATGACTTGAAGGTTCATGTGGACAAACTAGAGGACATTCTTCTAGAGGTAAAGAACCAGAATAATATGAAAGATGAGGAAATCCGCACACTAAGGTACAAAATGCTCAAAATGGAAAAGGTTCTTCCATTGATTGGCTCTCATGAACAGAAAATCCGAGCTGCCACATCTGGACATAGAGTCCAGGACTTCAGTGTGGAGAATAGAGTGAGCTCTGGCAGCATTGGGCTACAGCTCCAGCAGGAGACGAGTGGAAGCACAGAGGCTGGAAAGGAGATCCAAGTCACCAAGCTCATGGAAGATGACCCTCTATTTAGACGTGGGCGTCTACAGTGGATGAGGCAGGAGCAGGTAAAGTTTAAGAACCTTCAGCAGCAAGAGATCACCAAGCAACTTCGTCGGCAGACCACAACACATCGCTTCATACCTCCAGAGAACCGCAAGCCTCGCTTCCCCTTCAAGAGCAACCCAAGTCACAGGAACTCTTGGAGTCCAGGAACACACATCATAATCACAGACAAAGATGTGATCGAAGTGAAAATCCCTAGGGAAGTAGAAGAAAACACAGAGGAGAATGAAAAACAAGGAGGAAAAAAAGGATCCTCTGACACCTATGAAGTATGGAGTCCATACAGCCAGATGAAGAATCAGCAGTGGAAACAACAGCAGCAGTATAGACACCAGGAGAACCCCTCTCCCCAGCGCTGGCGAAGCAATTCTTTAAACAATGGATCACAGAGAGGCCTCAGGCGTCAGCAGTCATCGGGTTCCTCTGAATCCTTACAGTCTTCTGATGGCTACCAGACCCCTGATTCACAGCCATACAATCAGCAACGGAACCAAAGCTATCAACACCGCCAATCTTGCGGTAGTTATAACCAGGAAGTAAATTCTGAGGGCACCACCACCTACTACTATAAGCAGACAGACCGGCCTAACCACTACAACCAGTTTGTGACACCTCCACGGATGAGACGCCAGTATTCTGCCCCTAACTTGAAATCTGGCAGAGAAACCACAGTTTGAACTCTTTGCCCCCCCCCCCCCGCCCTCCATCCCCTTCAAGCTTGAAGTTATGAAGAAACCCGTCCGTCATCTTCCAGCACTTAGAGTTCGCTGGTATGGTCCTGTCCACCTTGTCTTGCTTTAAGTTCGCCAATGAGAACATTTAGTACTGATTCCTGAGTTTTTGCACTCGGTCATGTTTTATCGTCCATCATATTTCTCAGGCACTTAAAGCTCATTGGGTGCAGACTATCCACATCTCTATTACGGCCCCATGGCCTGCCCTTTGGGCATGGCTTGGGTAGGAGAATGCAGCCATACCCCTCCTTCCAAGGAAAGGAGGTCTTGACTTTTGTTCAGCGGTTGGCAAGGTCACAATGCACCACTTCGGCACTTTTTACATGATGTTTTATCCCTTTGAACTGAGCAATATATTGTATGTATGAAGACAGCCGTAAATTCCTCACATAGAGATTTCCAGCTATCTTTGACGTATCTTTTGATAACATTACCTCTGGTGTATAGACGTATCCCAGTGGAGCAAAATTGTAATTCCTAGTGGGCATATTTTTCATGGAAACCCCTTGAACTTGCTGCAGTGGCTATTCCAAATGGATGACTAATGGCACAACCCCGTTATCTCCAGTTGCAAAGGGCCATGTCCTAAAATGGTCTACTTATTGTTCCAAGTATCAAGTGCAGCGAGTTTAGAGCGAGTTTAGAGGGCAAATGATATATCCGGTGGGGTGTCCTTCATCGTCCAACCTGTGTGTTGGTACAGCCTCTGCCTTTACAGCTACACCACTAAGTTAAATTATACAGACATTGATTCCCTTTTGTCACGGTTAGAGTCCAAGTCATACTGAGACTAGTAGAACTGTTCAATATACCTTGCTTGCTCCTCTTGGTTGTCCTCCTATTCTAAGGTCTTCATTAGTGAAGCAGATTGGCAAGAAGGAACCGGGATACTAATCTGTACTGCTTAAAATGTGAGAAAACACAGGGCCTTAATGGTATAGTTTATTGGTTGCTAGCTTTCACTGTACATCTTCTCTGTGTGGCCCGAAAATGCATAGAACTAATCACATTTTTAGGGAAATTAGGCAAGGAAAGTGAATCAACAAAAGAAGTGGTTTTGCTGTGGCACAGTTCTGCTCCTAAGTAACAGTGAGCCTTCTTACTGATGTGTTGTGATCGCCAGAGCCCTCTTTTCACACATACCATATTGGATCTCTTCCTCTTCTTAGTGTTCTTGTGCTTGTGATGTGTACAGGGATTCTAACACATTGTGCTTTTCATCCTGATACCACAATCTTTGTTGAGCTGTGATTGTGCAAACATCACAATTTGGGAACAAGTTGAGTAAACTGGCACATAGAATCCAATTGTTTGTCTCATGGTAATAATGAATCACTTTGCTCTTGCAGCCTTTGCAAGTGCTGCCTTATGCTCTCAAAAATCCACCTCACTGTTTCAGAAGTCTCTGCTTTGTGCTTCTAAAGGATTACCTCTGAGGCAACGTAGATTGGAAGGGGTTTAGTGGTATTGTAGACTTTTATTGCTAGTGCTGCATGGTAGAAACTTATGAAGCACTTTATAACTGCCTTGCTGGAGAAACTTGATAGAGCCCGTCTATTAAACTTTTATAGGACTATCTGTCAAGTGTAGCTTGAGGATTTCCTAAGCTTATGGTAGTAAAACCATACTTCTGGGTCAGAAAGAGCAGACCTTGCTTTATGCTGTAATGACATCTCCTTTCTGTTACCTCATTGTGGACATAGTCTCATGCAACTGAAAAACGGTTTAATTTCTGTAGCTTGGTCACATATTTTGTGGCACATAACTCTCTCCATGTTGAATGGGAGTGTGAAGTTAGTGTTGAACAGTACCCTGGTTTGACGTTGGCATCCAAACACTCCATTGTTGCTAGGCTTTCACCTTTAATTGTTAAATTATACTGTCTGGGGTGCTCTGATGTTATACCCGAGTCAGCACTTGATTTTAGAATTTCACCAGGATGTGCCTTTGAATATGCATTTTTTCTTCCTATGTGTTCTCAGCAATAGGTAGAATGGTGTGGAGTGCTGTCTGGTCTTTGATTTGCCACAGTCAGCCTTAGCAGTTGGAAATATCTTAGATTTTCCCACTCATCTCTTCTTCCACTCTAACAAGATCTCTTCTTTCGACTTATCTCTCCCTGTCCTAAATGGTACAAACACTATCACTCCGCCAGTGTAATCTTCCACACCCTGGCCTGCCTGATCCCTTTTAACCTGTTATTGATGGCTCTAACTTGCTTCTTAGTTTGTTTCCTGTTGCTCCCCTCTCTTCCATTAAGAACAGCGAACATTAGTTAGCACCGTCATCGCATGGTTCAGGGAAATCGGAGTCCTCATACCCAAATCAGAAAAAAAGGTCTCAGTTGATATCTATGAATGAAAAAAAGGTTACTTGCCAGTCAATAAAGTCCGTTTTTTTTTGCTTTTCTCAGGCAATAGCTTGCCCTAACCAAAATGGTATCCAACGTCAAGGAAAGCAAAAAAAAATAGACATGGTCGCTAACCTGTACTTAGATGAAAGCATGACGATCACAGGAAGGGTAGAAGATGTGGGCTATGACTTGAATAGATAAATACAAACATTAATTTGTGTGATATAAAGGATTCATTAATGTGCTGCAGAAATACAATTGACAGGAGTTATTCTCCAGCATTACTTGGGAATATTTCAGAGGGACTGGTAGCTGTTAATTGATTTTATCAACAATGACTGCAACAACACAATAGAGATTTGATGCTGGATACTGTATTACTCTTTCTTCTGCACCACTTTACAGGGTGTCACTAAAGGCAACCGAATGTTGATGTTTGTACTTGTCAAAGGAGGATGTGTAAATTACAAAAGAGTTATTCTGATCTTGGCCAATAGCCAAAGAATTAGGACGAGAAGTTAGTAGGCAAGAAAAGATGGAGATGTGTTTAATGCTTTAAAGTCAGTTATTAGAGGGATTGTATGGGCAAAACATACACTTTAGCTGAGAATATTAACAATGATGAATATATGAGAGAGATTAGGGAAAGATGGCTGAACCATTGAGATTTTGGTATATAGTGATGTGTACCAATTTGTGGGCACTTTGTAAGGGTACTTGACAAATTGAGTGGTAGGACCCTTTTCGCATAAAGCAATCATGTCTCACTTCTTCTGTGATATTGGGTTAATGATGGATGGTGTCTGATGAATGACTGGTGGACATGGCTCCACACAACAATTTGTATGAGTAGCCAACACTTTTTTTATTTTTGCTGCTCATCCATTTTTAGTTCCAGTTACTTGCCTTGTTATGGATGCCTTAGATACTTATTCCTGTGCCTTTACCAGGTGTCCCGTGCTTGGTTCTTTCTACAGAAGAACACCATGTTGCCTGATCTTAGTGTTGACATTAGGGCCTGTATTTAATGTGGCAGTACTTAATAACTCTGCTTGCAATGTTTAGGTGTTTGAAGGACATCAATTGGTACACTTGGCTCTGCTCCGGTTGCCCTTGTTCTCAAGGGCCATTAAGACCGCAGCACAGCATTCTGGGCTTTAGGAGGAGACCTGTTGACTTCCTGTAAAATCCACTTATTGTCCTTCCAGAATTTCAACTCAGGAGCAATAGTCAGCTGTTGCAGGGCTACAGTTGGGACGAGGTCAACCATATGATACCCTGAGGGGGAGAGGTGGGCAAAGAATGGGTGATGTCACTTTCACTACCCCTGACATTTTGGTGAATCATCCTCCATGAGGTACCTTCACTGATGAGGAGTCCTGAAGACTGTCTTCTCTGTACTTCAGTCACTCTAGCATTTTGCAGTCCATGAAAAGGCCTATGTTTACAAGCCATGTATTCAGCTGCCCAGCTCATGCTGCATTTACAAGGCGCCCGGTGCCCAGGGACCGAAAATGCTGTACAAATATTGCTAAGATCCTCTTATTTTTAAGGTATATTTTAAATATCGCCATTACTTTCAAACCACTACACAAAAAAATACTAGTGCTGCTATCTATCTGCCGCCAATACTCAGAAATTGACAAATTGAAGGACAGTGATTCAAATACAGGTCAACTTACTACTTCTGTTGTGGAGAAAGGCAGTATTAAGTGGGTTGTTCTCATGTTTATCTTTTCAAGTGATTTGTCTGTTTATTTTGTATTGAGTGCAACGCCATTGTTGTATCTTTTAATGAAGTGATTTCTAAATAAAGTGGCCTCCTGTTGTAAGTATTTGTGTTATTTGAGTCTGTCTTGTGAATATGTCCAGTTCTTTTACTTTAGCTGAAGCCTTGATGGATAGGGATCGCATCATCAGATACCCTGCCTTTTGCAAAACCCATTCAGATTCTGCTCTGCAAAATTCTCTAGAGGTTTTTTGCCATTCTTAAAGTCCAGGACTCTCTTCTTCCACACACTTTTTACTTGTTTTGCTGCCCTCGTGCTTCACTGTTGTGAGGAATTCTGGGGAGAGTTTATTTTTTAATTCCTTTCAATGGCGAAGGAATCGGTGCACTTTTCAATTGTACCTAGCATGTATGTGCATAAATGTGGTTACAAAAACACTCAGATATAGGGTCATAGGGAAATTTAGAGACCAGCCCGAGTTCATATCCCCAAATACTCAAATATGAAACACAACGAACCGGGGGTCTAAAAGCCTAATATAAATGAAAAGGCCAAACACTTCTCCCAATGGTAGAGTGTATCAGTATATACTATAAAAATGCTAAGTCCAAGGAACATCACACCCAGGGCCAAAGAAAACTATTAGTGATAATGTGGTTGGGATCAGTCATGTACTCAAAATCTGGATAACCATCAACTATTCCAAATGATCAGTTTTATCATTTGGTCAACCAGCTTAAGGGGATGGTGAACCGCTTGATCAAAGGACACCACGCCTATGTGCGCAAAGCTGGCACCCAAACAAAAAATCACTCAAGGATAATCCGAAAGGCAGTTAGTTTCAACTGTCCATTGGAGCAATAGAAAGAAACAAACAAGCAGTGCAAAAGAGAAGTGGGTTAAAATAAGATGATGTGTCCCAATAAAGGGAATATTTATTAGAAATGAGGACACACCCCTTAATTAAAAACAGAACAGTGCAAAATGCAGCTTAAACAAATAACTGGCATCAAGGGGCCAACATGTTTCAGCCAAACAGGCTCAACTTCCCTAGGTTTTCTTCAGGGCCTCTGTTCTTATAATTGCTACTGCGTATATTAATGTGAAAAATTTGAAAATAAACAAATCAAATAAAAATAAATAATTGCTGTGATACAATGAAATAGTACACAGGCTGTTCCTCCACATCAAGGGATGCAAGTTGCATCTAGCTTGATAGGGGACTGGACCTCACCTCACCTGGACCATGCTCAGGATCTTGAGGCCCCGCTCTAATCCGTCGGTACCTCGAGACTTCTCTGAGTCTAGGGGAGGTCATAAATGTGGTTAACCACCACCCCCTACTTAGATTGTGCGCAAATTTGACCAAAGTATTCACTGTACCAACAATTCACCCTTCTCCCATTTGTCTAACTCACCTCCAGTTTGTGTATTACACAGATTTCAATGCAAGATGCTGTACCGTTTCAACAACCCACTGTTTCCAAAATAATTTGTCCACATCAGTTGCTTTTTTACACTTTAAGCATATACATATTCATTGTCTTGCACTTTTGTAATAGTTCACAGATGTTAAGGGCTTTGCATATCAATACTAGCTAGTATCTATGATTGAAATGTATTTCCAGTGGTCTTTAAAAATATATTTAAAGGATGATCTTTGCAAGTCAGAGGAATGTGCCACCTTACAAATTGCTGAATAACAGTGATGTGAATCCACTCTAAAGCATTGCAGCCAAATGAGTAGTTAAGAACGGCCATCACAATCACACCATAAACCTATTGTGTAACACTGATATCACAGCTGCAAATATAAACATTCCCTTCACAACCTAGTATAGATCATCAGCCTGGTCAGAAACTGACCAACCTCAATATAAAATTAATGCCACAGGATTTTCTTAGATTCATATGTTCGTGTAATATTCCCCTTTGATAGACTGGTAATCCAGAGTATATATGCAGCCATATTAGGTATACTGTAGCATATACCTCCTAATTTGGGCTGATTTGCCCCCAGCCTGAGTGAATGAGTGGATCTTCCATAAGGTCACTAATTCTCTCAGGATACTGTTTATGATTCAGCTATTATGTACTTTCTGCTATTTCTTTTTATATATTAAGCTTTTGTAACCCCCCGACCCCCGCCCCCAGTCATTAAATCCTCAACAACTTTGTCATCTCTTCAGTTGACTTTAATGTGCTATTCATCTGCCAGTACCCGCTTGTGTAAATCTTGCTGCCACACTGGAAACTTCCCGTGCTCGGGGAGCCTTCCAGTGAATGGCTTTCCTTCGCCTTGCCAGAACGAGCCCTAGTGCCACCATCCAGGTGGGCATTTTCAAATGCCCTACTCTGTGAGAGCATACCTAGGAAGCAGAGTTTAGCGTCCACATCAGAGTTACCCCCTCTGTGTGCGTTAAAACGCTGATTACTTCCGCCCAGAAGCCCACCAATAAACTACAAGACTATATCATGTGCAAGAAGTCCGCCAAAGGCACTCTGCATCTGCTGCATACCATTAAAGCTGTAGCGTATATTTTAGAAATCTTTGTAGGAGGTCATATATGTTTGGTGCAGAAAAATAAACTGGATACGTTTAAATCGAGCACTGGGGGACACCTGCTAGACCTGCTCACATGCCCTCCACCATGCTACAGCGATCAACTCATCCGGACAATTTGCACTCCATCTGTCCTTGGCATGTGTTGTCTTGCCCCCTTTATCCATAAGTAGGGACTCATGTAGGTGCGTAATAAATCTTTTACAACCTACCAGAGCAACCAGCTGCCTCACAACTTCATGTTCTCGCAGCTTCTCTCAAAGCAAGGTTCAGCAATCTAGGCTGTTTGAGCCAGCGTAGAGAATCATCTACGATCCACCCCAAATCACTCTTGGGCTTGCTCGAAACATAGGCACCACTTATTGAGATGGAGATCTCCTGCATTCATACAGGCTCCTTATCTCTATCTTGCGAAAGACACATCCCTCAACTGGGCCGTGAATTGCCCCCAGGCAAACAAGGGTATGTCTTCTGTGTAAGGGAACCACTCTAGGCCATACTCTGGCTGTTTGTTGCCACAAATAAGGGAGAAGGGAATAATTCTCTCCACCATACACCACTTTAGTAATGTGTACAGAATGTGCATGCCCGCTAGCAGAGACTTTTCTCAATTTGGGTCATCATCAAACCATTGCACCACATGCTGCAGTTCCAAGGTCTCATCATTAGGCTTTCCTGTTTTCAATTTCTATTTTTAGTACATTCTGATGGTGTTTTTTCAGTGTTTTCAATACCTTAAAAAACAATGGTTATCAGGGGTTACACATTTTGGCGCCATTAAAAACAGAGTATTTTTCCAGTATTTATGGGAAGTTTTGCCTTTGTTATTGCTTGCTTTCTGCACTGATAGTGCAGGGTATATAGACAGTGTTCGTACAGTGTATATGCGATCCAAATACATTTTTACAAATCAACGTATACAATACTTCTTCAGTGAGTCATTGGTCATGCATGCTCGTTTTTTCCTTCCCATATAAACTTTTATCTGTGAAAAGGCCATCTCAACATTGTCCCTTGAGACGTGTTACACCAAAACAGCCTGTACACAATTTGCTAACTTTGGCCACCGATATACCTTGCTTTGCCAATACTGTTGCACCTGAAGATTGCGATTCTCTGGGACCGATCCTGAAACATGCATTGAACTTGGTATATATGCCTTCAGAATTATTGAAGTGGTAAAAAATGAAGCTGTATTTTTCAAAGTTCTGATCAAATTCCCCCTTAACAGAAGGGATCTAGTACTTGTGTAACATACCACAGTGAGGCTTCAAATGCCATGGTTGGTGAAGGGACATTGCTATGCATCCATGCAAGCCATTTCTCATGCATTGTAAAATACAATTTCCTGATTTGAACCTCAACATTTCTTCACATAAAAAGTGGCAAGCATTCTAACATGAGCATGTTGCAGTGCCAAAGACACAAAGTGTCGCCCAGCCTACTTTCAAGGAGATGTTTCAAATCTACACCAATTACGCTGAACACTTGGTAGACAAGGGTATTTTCAGACTAGTTATTTTTATTATGTCCACTACAGCAGACCTGTTTTCCTGTAAAAAATCTAAGAATGCAGTAGAGTGAACTTTTTTTCACATCACTAGCAATATGCGACTGAAGTTCCTCACATTTCTTGCCTTTGTCATTATTACTAAGCAACAAATCTGGTAACGGTCGCCACGTGGATAATATAGCATTCACTGCTTCGAGGACTGAGAACCACCGGCTAAATGACACAGTTGGGATGACTCTTTCTTTGACGCCACACAAAGCACAAAATGAGGTATATTTGTGTTTTAGTTCCCGCGCATAATGGAACAGTGCACCAGAATGGACTACAAAGTCAATAGCATTCTTCATTAACTCTGAATTTTGGTATGCTTTCAGCATACCATTTAGCAAGTGGCAAAGATCTCTTACAGGGTAGTACTTCAGCTCTGGTATCAATTTTTACAGGTCATCACACAACTTTTTCACTGAAAATTTAAACAATATCACCGCAATATTTTTTTACCTTGATAAGAACTTTTTGCAGCAGCATTCCAAGTGGCACTGCATTCCATTTTTTCCAAAGGTCTGGTGTCATTTTTTTCAATACAGTCCCAGATGCTTGATGACGGCACTCTTCTCACATATACCTGTCACTAAACCTTGCAGTGAATTTTTAACCCGTTTGCTGCTGGTGCCGGCCAATGCAAGCCCTACCTTTGTAGTGCTGCACATGTCCGTTGTCCGACGCGGCCACGCCAGCGCACGGAAACGCCCGTACCGCAGCGGATTTTACGCCGCGGTTAACGGGTTAAAGCCTGGGGTGTTTGGCAATTCACCTTCTATCAATACTGACTCACTAGAAAACGTGGCTGATGTATCAAAGGGTTTCACCTCTTCTCTGTGGGTAAAAGTGTTGGTACATATTGGGAAATATTCTTATGAAACCAGCAATTTAACTTATCAGTGAAAGAATCAAACCTAGCCAAAATATCAAATATGATTTGGATATGTCCTGATTCTCTCCAGTTTATAAATTTATTTATTAAGACCTAAAACATGCTTCTCAACCCTGCATCTTTAGACAAAAACCTCTAAACTGAAAAAAGGAAGAGTAACAGTATTTTAGTCACATTCCCTAAACAACAAAACTCAAGCAGAATAATATTATTCCAGTCTTTCTTGCTGCTACCTTGTATAACAAAATTACATTGTATTGGCCCCTTCATGAAGAAATAAAAATGACCCATTCACACTCCTTTTCCTTTCTTTGGATGGCATTTAGTTTGTAGTGTGGTTGTGCAGGTGTTTTTTCAGGGTTTATATGTGTACACTGGTGAGAGTTATTTCCCTTTCGATGGGGACACAAATGTTATCTTCCTTTGGGCAAGGAAGCCCAACACAATATCTTTTTTACATTGGTGTTTTCTATTTCTAGACCCTGATGACCAGGGGTCAGGGGAAAACGATGAAATAGTCAGTTTTGACCCTAACTTAACTGGTGTAACTGCTTTCCTGTAACTCGTCTGTAGTGCTCCATTTGGATTCTCCAGACGTTTTGCCTCTGCCACCCTTGTCCTCCTCTTTTGCGTCTTAATCAGTATGTGTTGCTGCAGAAACTGCCAAGAATTCATCAGCAGCATGCCTCTCGCACACCATCCCATCCACTTGCCTAAACGCAGTAGTTGACACAGAGCCTTATTATGACTTCAATTGGAGGATTATACATCCTCAGAAAGGGCCCCAGTGTAATAGACTTTGCTCTGGATATACACCCTCCTGGGCATTAACCTTATTCCAGTTGAATGGTATCTTATTTACTTCCCAGCAATCCATCTCAGCAGCCCTTTTAAGAACTAGAATCCCTCACACAGCATTAGTAGGTAGATGTGGCTCCCAAAGTCACCGAATATGATAACTGTAATAAAACTATGGATGAAAGCAGTACACAATTTTTCACCAAATCAGTTCATAGTAGGAAAATCCCAGTCCTATAGGGACGCTTGATTGATCGTGCTACATATTGTTTAATTGTACTTTTGACTAAACCTTTGTCTCTACCAAAGCTGTTAACAACAATTGCATTGTTCAATGTTTATTATCTGAGTGTGCAGGGGCATTAGGTCTGTATAAAATTTCGGTACTAACTTTTGTTGGCACTTTTTGGGGGGTTATAGGGCTTACCCCTCGCCCCTTTTGCACCTCGAAGAATTGGAAATTCTATAATTTGACCTGCGTTACCTTTAGCTGTGCGCCACCGACTAAAAAGCCTTGCTCTGTTTTACACTGCCACTGAGATTTGTCAGTGCCATTTTGTAGTATGTGCACACTTTGTAAGTCCAGTTCAAAGTGCAAGAGGATGTTTGCTTTATACAGTGAACCCAGTATGATTGTGCTACCTCTCAATAGACCATAAAACTGAAAACACTTAGCCACGCTCACTTTCTGATAGACTTCTTACCGCGGATACATCACCTTTTGAATATTCCCCAGGAGTCATCCTGGATCTGAAAGAATTTGAACTGTACCTTTGCGTGTGCAAATGTGGTACAGTGCTTCTCTGCAGTGACGCCGTTCCACTCCTAAAATAACAAGGGGGGGGAGGCATTCCTGCATGGTGGCATGTGTTCCTTTCTTTCCTTGCCACCAGATGTGACTCTGGAGCTACCATTCGTCTCTTTGTGACAGTTTTTCCATAAAATTATTTTCAGTGTGTAAGGGTAATTTCACCTCCCAGGATGATCAAATTCAAATCCTACCAATGGTGCCTGCAGTGACTGCACTTCAATTAACCCGAAAGCCATTTGAGACGGAGAAACTGTCGCCAAGCACCCAAAGACCAAGGTGAAAGGTCAGTCCAAGTCCCCTTCCCGGTTCAGAAGTTGCAGTAATCATTCCGGAGGTTAGTCATTGTCGCACTCAAAGTGTTTGGTAAGTCGGAGAAAAACCACAAAATACCAAGCAATACTCTGCCCAATCCAGCCACTCACAATCTCCTGAGAATGCGCAAGGGCATCACCATGCCTCTGGCTCTCACTCCCAAAGCCGATCGACATTGGAGCCTATCCTGCAGCTTGTCCTGGCACAACTTGAGTTTTCATGGCCATATGCAATACTGAAGCAGATCGAAGAGTTCTGCGAGTCCATGTTTGGACTCTTCGGATCCTTGACCACTACCTCTGGTGCGCCTTTAAGCTCTAAGAAGCCGAGATGCCCTCCATCTGGCGTACCAACGATGGGTCCCCCTCGTTGACAGTTGGATCCTCCAAGTCCAACACTGCACCTCCTCTGGCTCCTGCTCCCACGCTGCCTCCAGTGCCACGTGCCATGAAGGCCCCCGGAACCTCAACCTCCATGCCAACGCCATAGATCATGGACTACAAGGTACCCATTGTTCTCTTTGACTCCAATTTGGCAGTGCTATGAACGTGATGAGGCTGTGCTTGGCTTCCTTCGAAGCACCAACTCCCCTACTGGACGTGGCACCCTCACAAAAGCAAGGATGCATACATTGCATTCCTTATTTGGCAAGGCTTATGCCCCGGGTGTCTTTGTTTTGAACTCAGCACCCTTCCCTGAAAGCTTGGTGGTACAGGTGTCTACAAGTTGGACAAACCCTAATAACTTACCATCTAGTTCCCTCCCCCCACAGTAGAGTCAAACAAGACCTTTGGGAAGTGGGTATTTTTTTTCTCTAGCTTGTCCCTCACGTCTGTGAAGGTCAGTTGCCTCCTAGGCTGCTATTCCCATGCTCCTTGGGATTCAGTAGCTCAAGTCCTCCCAGGGGTTCGGGGGGCGTGGCTTGGACGCCGATCGGGATGGCGGCGTGAGCTCGTAGCTCCGCGCAGGATCCCGCTAATTCTCCTGTTTTCGGAACCCTGGGCGGCCCGGAGACGACTCTCCTGCCCTCTGAAGTGTGAGGGGACAGCTGGGTGCACTTGATGAACTGCTGGGGGACTGCCGCCCCCGAGGAGACCGTGCTGAAGCAGCGGCTGAGGTGTTGCCGAGGGTGCGAAGAAAATGGTGGCGGGGAGGTCGGAAGGCCCCGAACTTCAGCCCTGAGCCGAGTTGTCGCCGACTGGCGAGGGATCCTGGCGAGGGATCCTGCAAGCCGCTGACTGGGGCGCTAGGGTCGGCGGGACTGTGATCTGAGGCCGTGGTGCGCTGCCTTGGCTCGTCCGGAGCTTGGGGACCCTAGCTGGATACCGTCTTGGGACTTCTCCTCTTCCCCTCAGGCTCCCGTGGGGGCGGCCGAGTGGAGTGGGCGTCGCAGGCCGTGGCTCTTGCGCCTGTGAGTGTCGGTGGAGACATTGCATTGCCGGCGACCGGTGCTGCCCACGGGCGCTGACGGTAACCGAGCTCCTGGACTTGTGACGCAGCACCCTGGAATGGCGGCGACGAGTGGGTCGATGGCCGCGGGATGCACTGAGGGGGACTCGGCAACCTCCACCCAGCTGGGCGAGAGTCCCTCCTCGGAGCTCGATCGAGACCAACGGCTGAACCAGCGACTAGATGCCATACTTGATGCGATCGCCTCGACTAAGGACGTGTTGCACCAAGACATCGCCCAAGTGGCCGTGGGCCTGGGGCTGCTGCGCGCAGATCACGCGAAGCTAGCGGACAAAGTTAAGGACCATGACCAACTATTGCTGGACCTGAAACCGTCGGTGGTGGCCGCGGAACATAAGATCACTGATATGTTGGCCCGGTTGGACGCGTTGGAACGGAGGGCGGAGGATGCAGAAGGCCGCAATAGGCGGAACAACGTGCGGGTCGTCGGCCTTCCGGAACGGATTGAGGGGGAGGATGCAGTGGCCTATATGGAGAACTGGTTCCGCACTGTGGTGGCGCCGGAGGGGCTCACTCCTTTCTTTACGCTAGAGAGGGCCCACCGGGTACCTGCTCGCCCACCGGGGCTTGGTCGCCCCCCCCCGCCCGATGGTGGTGAGACTCCTCCACTACAAAGACCGGGATCTTCTCATTCAGCGGGCCAGGATGTCGGGCCCCTATGACGTGGAGAATAGTAGGGTTACGATCTTCCCGGACTACACCCAAATGGTCCAGAAAAACCGGGCGTCGTTCCTGGCAGTGAAAAAGGAGCTCAGGGAGGAAAGCATTCAGTACTCCTTGCTCTACCCAGCTAAGTTGCGGATCATGTTGGATGGGTCTACGCACCTTTTTCAGACTCCGGACGAGGTTTGGCAATGGCTGGAGTTGTACAGGGCGGGTACGGACAGATCGCATAAAAGCAGGCGAGATGAGCCCAAGCAGCCCCGGGTGAGACAATCGCAACGCATCCGATCCCGCAACAGGCGCCAACGGGAGAGGCGGGAGGCCCAAATGGCGGCGGAAAAGAGGGATGCACTCGCAGCGACGGCGGCCATTACAGGGTCGCAACAGAACAGTGAACGTGCGGACACTGACTCGGGAGGAGAAGGCGGCAGGTCGGGAGAGGAACTTTCAGAAGCGGACAGTTCGAAGGGGCCGGAGGTGACCCCACAGACCTCGGATGGTATCTTTTGCGGCTGACATTGGGTTGGATTGAGCTAGATCGGGACTTCATGGTGGGGTGGTATCCTGTTGATAGGGGGCCGGGACGCCGGGAGGGGGGGGGATCTGTGCTTCCAGAGGGATGGAGGCGCGGGGCGTGGGCTCCGCTCGCTGAGGTCGGCGGTGACTCACCCCCCTTGGGCCCTTAAGGCCGCCTGTGGTGGAGACCACAGGGTTATGAGTGTGAGAAGTTGTTTCAAGGTTTGGATGGGGGCGGACATTGGGTTCGTGTGCTCTGTCCTGGGGAGCGGGGTTTGGGAAGTTTTTCTGTTTTGGGTGTGTTTGGGGGGGGGCAACTGCACTGGGGGGGTTATGAACATTCGTTATTTGATTTGGACTGTACGAAGTTGGAATGGGGACATTACCTAATCTGAAATGCCTAACGTGGAATGTCCGGGGGCTGCGAACTATGGTGAAGCGTCATAAGGTCCATGCATATCTTGTACGCAGGGGGGTTCAGATTGCTATGCTTCAGGAGACTCATCTCACTAAGAAGGAATGTACTGCCTTGCAGAAAAGATGGCGGGGCCAGGTGTTTGGCACCACCTACTCAGCGTATGCCAGGGGGGTGCTGATCTGGGTGAGGGCGGGGATACCCTTTCAATTGCTGAATCAAGTAGTGGATCCGGATGGCCGGTTTGTGGCGGTGGAGGGGAGGTTATATGGCCGGGATGTGGTTTTCTGCTGTGTGTATGCGCCAAACACTGATCAAGCTCGATATCTTGATAGCCTCTCAGGGGCGTTAGCCTCCTTCCTGGCGGGCCCGATAGTGCTAGGGGGGGACTTTAATTCGATTACTGATGTGGCTCTGGATAGGTCCCATCCCCCTCTGGTGGACTCCCCGGTGCGCAGGCTGACCGCGCACAGGAAGGACTGGCAGGATAGGTGGGGGCTGCTGGATGTCTGGAGGGAGCGGCACAGGGAGACCAGGGATTACTCCTTTTACTCTGCGCTTCATGACCTGCATGTCAGGATTGACTCGGTGCTCTGTGGTGGATCCCTAGCTCCGTTGGTCTCCCATGCGGAGTACTTAGCTAGGACTATCTCAGATCATAATCCCCTATTGGTGCACATTCAGTGGCAGAGGGAGCGCTCAGTTATACCAACGTGGCGGCTTCGGCCGGAGACACTTGAGGATCCTGTCTTCCAAGACGTGGTTCGGCAAGGCATTGATAGCTATTTCGGAATGAATGCGGGCACGGCCACGAGTAGGTCCATTGAATGGGATGCAATGAAAGTGGTGGCGAGGGGAGTGTGTCTGGGCAGGTTCTCGAATGCTCGCACGGCTGTGTTGAATGACCTCGTGACAGCGGAAGATAGGTTGAGGGACCTGGAGCGCCGCAGGCCGGCTAGACCGGACTTACAAGCCCAGCTATTAGAAGCGAAGGAGGTGGTTGCCACTGAGACGGAACGTTTGCGATGCTATGACTATAAGCAGTATATCGTCAGGGCGCATGCGGAAAGGGACAAGGTGGGTACCCTCTTGGCCAGACTGGCCAACCCGGAACTTAGGGGCTCCCCGATCCTCGGCATTCGCACTGCGCAGGGGGAGATGGTGTACAACCAGGCAGCGATATTGGAGTGCTTTAGGGGGTACTATGAGGAACTGTACCAGAGTCAGCTGGAGGTGGGGGTCCAGGACATTGTGGAATACTTGGGGGAGAGGCAGCTTCCGGTCCTTGCTGAGGAGGACTCGAAGGAACTGGGCGGCCCGGTAACGCTCACGGAAATACGGGCGGCCATAAAGCATATGGCCCGCAACAAAACGCCCGGGGTGGACGGATTACCGATTGAATTTTATCAGCTGTATGCGGATATTTTGACACCCAGATTGCTGACGGTGTATGCTGAAGCATTCGAGGCTGGGGCGCTGCCCGGATCCATGCGGGAGGCCTTGATTGTGCCGCTCCTGAAGCCAGGCCGGGACGCAGCGGACGTGCGGTCTTACCGCCCGCTGTCCATGCTGACGGTGGATTATAAGATTCTGAGCCGGATACTGGCCACCAGGCTGGCCCCGTATATGACGGGCCTGGTACATAGGGACCAGGCCGGGTTCATACCCACGAGGAGCACGGCGCTGAATGTTCGCCGACTGGTGGGGATAATGGACGCCATCTTGGACGGGGAGGGTGCCCCTGCGGTCCTATCTGTAGACATCGAGAAGGCCTTTGATAGTTTGGAATGGCCGTTCCTGGACGGAGTTTTGGAGAGGTTTGGTATGGGCGAGGGGTTCCGCAGGTGGACAAGGGTCTTGTATGCATCGGCGACGGCGAGAGTACGTTTGGGCGGCCTGGTGTCTGCGGCGTACCCGGTGGGCAGGGGCACGCGGCAGGGGTGCTCTCTGTCTCCCCTGTTGTTTGCTCTGGCAATGGAACCTTTAGCGGTCCATGCGAGGTCGGGTGTCGTGTACTTGGGGATAGCCAGGGGCGAGCAGTGGCATTATATATCGCTTTATGCGGATGACTTGCTCCTGTACCTGGCTGACACCTCCCGGGCGTTGGCCGGTGCTATGGAGCTGCTGTCGGAGTTCGGCCGGCTGTCGGGCCTTAAGGTCAATTGGGCGAAGACTTGTGTGTTCCCGCTGCGAGCGGGTTCACCTGCTCCTGACGGAGACTTGGACGTGGTGTGGGAACCATCTTGTTTCACCTATCTGGGTGTTCGCATTTACCACGCTACCGCAGACCTATTGGAGGGCAACATTGGTCGTTGTGTCCGGGCACTGCGGGGCAGCTTGTCTTTCTGGTCGACCCTCCCGCTGACGGTTCTAGGCAGGATTGCCCTTCTGAAGATGGTGGCACTCCCCCGCTTTCTCTATTATTTCCGGACGCTGCCCATATGGATTCCCCAAGGGGTCTTCAGAGACCTGAGGTCGATGATTATTGGCTTTCTGTGGGGGCATGGCCGCCGTAGAGTGGCCCTGACCACGCTCCTCCGCCCGAAGATGGAAGGGGGTATGGCTGTGCCTGACTTTGAGCTGTATTACCTAGCGGCACAGCTGCAGGTTCTAACACAGAACGTGGCTAGGGTGTTCAGGGGTCCGGAGGAGGACCGGGATCGGGGGATGCAACGCCATGTGTTGTCCTATATTATCATGCAGCAGAGGCTTGAGTTGCGGGCCCTCACCGTGGAGGAAAGGACGCTCCGTTTGTGTTGGCAGAGGAGCCTTCGGAGAGCGAGGGCTTCGCGGCCTTATGCACCGGAGATTCCGATCGGCATGCTGACGGCCTTGCCGCACGGGGGTGATTGGTCCCCGTTGCTGGCTTGGGAAGAGATGGGATTGCAGGTGGTGGGCGACCTGTACATAGATGGGGCGTTGGCACCGTTTGAGGTGCTCCGGGACCAGTTTGGGCTGCCTGACGGGGGGTTCCTCCTACACGCGGCAGTGGTGGCTGCCGTACAGAAGCACTGGAAAGGGGGGCTCGTAGAACCAACGACGACTATGGTGTGCCAATATGTGGTGATGGCAGCTGGTACGGTTAAGGCTGTGACGTGCCTCCATAATAGGATGCTGCATGAGGGTCTGGAGCCGCTCCTGGGGCTCAAGTCTAAATGGGAGGAGAGTGTGGGCCGCCCCATACCGGATACGGCGTGGGGACACATCCTGCGGCGTACGTGGAAGGGCACGAGAAATGCGCGCTTTCAACAAGTGCATTTCTATGTGCTTCATAGGGCCTATTTAACCCCGGAGAAATTACAGCGGTACTTCCGGGTGCCGGATGCCCGATGCCCACGGTGTTCGTCTTTGGGTGCGGACATGGATCATTTGTTTTGGGGGTGCCCGCAATTGGGGACCTACTGGGCAGAGGTAGGGGAACTCCTGAATGAAGTGTCTGCCAGGGAGGTGGACTTTGATATGGCGGCGTGCCTGTTGCTCTGGTTCCCGCACACCAAACGCACCAAGGTGACGAGCAAATTTATTGACCTGGGTCTGATACTGGCGCAGAGGGAGATATCGTGGCACTGGAAGTCCAGGGGGGGGCCCTCGCTGCGTAGGTGGAGGAATGAATTGCTGCGGTGGTCTGCTTGCGAGAGTGTGCTCCGGATGAAACAGGCTGTTAAGTTGGGGAATGAGAGGGTTCTGGACGCGGCGCGTGCATGGGAGCAGGTGGTGCAGGCCTTGCGTGACTCTATGGTGGATGACGGGGATGGAGAGAACTGAACCGGTGGACTCCACGGGGCGCACACAGAAGAGCTAATTTCCGCGCTGTGGTAGGTCCATCCAACTCGACAGGGCGAGGGGTACTCCTAGCAGTTGCCAGGGGGGGGGGCCTTGGGGGGGACTGGTTTATGGGACTTGGGGTGGGACGGAAGCCATTAGGGGGTGGCTAGCCTGGGTGCCTAGGCTCTATTAGGGAGGTTGCGTGCTGTGGCAGTGGGGGAGGGCTGGGGGAGCGGCCAGGCGAGTTGGGGCGGGGGCACTTAGGGGGAGCCCCGAAGCGCGGGATGTTACTGCATTAGTTTTGGGATGGCTGACGGAGATTTTGTTGTGGGGGGGGGGGGTAAAAAGCAGATACGTACGATGGCTTTTCGACCATGGTCCCTGTGGGACTTGCACTGTGATTTTCTCCTATTGCTTGGATCAACATGCCGCCCGGCCTCCGGGATGCGGGCTGAATGGCTGTGTACAGTTTGGATTTATTATTGGACAGTGGGGTGTCGCGGGGGCACGGGTTGATTGTTTGTATCCTGTGGTTTCTAACTCTGCAATAAAAATATGTTTAAAAAAAAAAAAAAGTCCTCCCAGGGGTTCCAGAAGATCTCCAATCTATCCTCTCTCAGGTCATCAAAGGTGGTGATGCTGCCAGGTTCATAATTTGTTGTGGCTTCAACACCACACATTCTATTGGGCGCGCCATTGGAACCAGCATCTCCATTTGCCACCACGCCGGACTGTGGTCGACTGGTTTTTCAGGAGATGTCCAGTGGTCACTTATGGACATGTCCTTTGACGGGACTTGTCTGTCTGGGGACAAGGCAGATTCCACTGTTCAAGGAGAGCAGGGCCTCAGCACATTCCTTGGGCTTTTCTACTCCACTTCACCCACCCTATCAGCTTTAACATTTCTTTTGCTACTTCTGCTGAGGGATTTCTTAATGCCAGCCAATTCTGCCACATCAAGGTGCACAGCAGTTTCTCAGCTACTGCGTCACCCAGCCCAGCCTCCCACCCCCTCCGGTCAGGGTCAGCTAGACACTCAGTCCAATCCCTCTGGCAGCCTCGCCTACCAAACCCCTTTAGCATGCCTTTGGGGAAGCACAGCAGCCTGGTTGGAGGCATTATACGATGATACTTGCTGGGTTGGTAGGCCATCACATTGGACAGGTGGGTCAGCAGTAGCCGGAAAGAAGTATACCTTGCCCTTCATTGCCACTCTGCCTCACCTTCCACTGTCGCCAGAGTGACTAACGGAGGACTATTGGTCCATCTTACAGCAGGAAGTGCAAGCCGTTTTGGCCAAAGGGTCTATTGAGAGGGTGCCTGTGCCAGAAGTAGTTTGAGGCTTTTGTTCCTGCTACTTTGTGGTGCAAAGCAAAACTAATGTCTTTATCTTATTTTGGACCTGTTTCCTCTAAACGACTTCCTCTGGAAGGATACATTCAAGATACTCACATTGGCCCAGGTATTAGCTGCCTTTTACCCTGGAAACTAGATGGAGGCATTGGACCTACAGAGCACTCGTTTCCATATCCCCTTTCTTTAGGCCCATCGGTGCTACCTGCAGTTCGTGGTGGGACAGGAGCATTTTCAGGTCACTGTTCTCCATTCTTTTCTCACTAGTGCTCCTCGAGTGTTCACAAAGCTAATGGTGGTAGTATCAGCACACCTTCGGCGGTCAGGGGTCCAAGTTTTTCCCTACTTTGATGACTGGCTGTGGAAGAGGGACTCGCTTCAGGCAATCATCAACCATCTCCAGACAGTGGCAAACCTCATTTGTGGTTTGCTATTAGTGTGCTTAAGTCACACCCGATTTCTCCTCAGATCCTCCCTTTCATCTGTGCTATTCTGGACGCAGCTTGGATACATACCTCCCCTGGAAAGGAGTCCTAGACATTCTAGCAATGATCCTGATGTTTCTGCCTCTGTCCTGGATTACAGGGAGGAAGACTTTGAGGCTACTGGAACTGATAGCCTTTTGCATCCAGCTGGTCAGGCATACGAGGTGGCATATGCGGGCTCTGCAGTGGAATCTGAAGTCTTAGTGGGACGAACATCAAGGGGACATTTCCGACGACTTTCATGTCTTGGAAGTGACTGGGCAAGACCAGCAGCGATAGTTACTGGAGCGTGATTGAGTAAGCAGCAGACTCTTTTTCCTACCCCACCCAGAGTTCACATGGGTCATTGATGCATCCCTTGTGGGTTGCAGCAGCCATCTGGCAGAGGTGGAGATCAAAGGCCTCCTGGAGGACTTGCGCCATGTCAACCTCATGGAGCAGAGAGCCATCCACTTGGCATTGAAAGCCTTTCTTCCATCCATTAAAGGGAGCCTGGAACAGGTGCTTACGAACAACACTACAGCCATGTGATATTGCTACAAGCATCGCTGTGTGGGGTCCTGGACCCTGTGCCTCTGAACATGGCTCGACCATCAAGGGATCTTCCTGGTGGTGAACCCTAGCAGGTTCTATGAAAGCCAAGGACGACAAGCTCTGCCATTGAAGCCTAGTGGATAACAAGTGGTATTTACACCTGGAGGGGGCACAAGTTCTCATCTGTGAATGGGGAGAACCTGGGCTAGATTTATTCCCCACTACCAAAAACCCACAGAATTGCCCGTTGGAGTTTCCAAGGTGCCTCTCACCTGGGGACGCATCCTGTGTGCCTACCCGCCATTACTACTCATGCCCTTCATTCTAAAGAAGATCTGGAAAGAAAGGGCCTAAGTCATCGTAATGGCCCCAGACTGTGCATGTTGAGTATGTACAGTATCCAGAACATGTGGGCTTGAGCATCTTTCCTCTAATCAGACTGTCCCTCCGGAGGACCTGCTGTTGCAACAACAGGGCAGGGTCCTGCACCAAGGCCTTTGCAATCTCTACTTTCATGCACTGATATTGAGCGGCGACAGCTGAACACTTTCAGCCTTACTCTGTAAGTGGTTGATGTTATCTTGGCAGACAGACATCATTTGACAAAAACTGTATGCACCTGTTAAGACAAATTTGTTGTTTGGTGAGGCAACACCAGATTGACCTCCTCCAGGCCAAGCTATCTAAAGAAATGTCATCTTGTCCTTGGACACAGTTAAAAGGTACCTTTCGACCTTTTTACGGTTAACAGACTAGTACTAGTTATTTAAGTCACCTCTGGTTGCGTTTCAAAGGTCTCCTACATTTTTGTTATGCTAAAGAGAAACTGTAAATTGGTCCTCACATATTTGATGTACACTACTTCTGAGTAGCTAGACAGCTTTCCCTTGCTGTTCCTAACCCTTAGGACAGTGTTCCTCATTGCTATCACCTCAGCATGGCAAGTGAGTGAGCTTCAGGCTCTTTGTTAACCCTCCATACACCACCTTCTTCACAGGCAAAGTGGTTTTGTGGAGCCAAGCGTGCTTCTTGCCAAATGTTGTGAACTTGTTCCACGTTTGTCACACCATCACTCTGCCAGTTTTCTATGCTCTGCCTCACCCCTCTTATGAGTTTTGGTCTCTAAAATAACTCAGGGCTTTTGCATCAATCGTACCAAAGAGCATGGGTGAACTATCAGCTCGTTTTGGGGTTCACTGGAGGGAAAAAAGGCAAGGCCGTGCAGAAGGGGACCTACTCCTGTTGGAATTTACTCTGCATAAAGATCTGCTTCACATTGGCCAATGAGCTGCCTCCAGAAGGTCTGCAAGCCCTTTCCACCAGGGAGAAAGAAGCAACCACTGCATTGACATGTGGAGTTTCACTCCTGGACATATGCCAGTCAGTTACATGGGCATCCCTCCATACTCTGGGTTTGCTGAGAATGGCATTTCTCACGCTTTATCCTACATGACTAGACTCGAGCCATTTCACAGGCCTGCCTCCTAATAGGTACTGCTCTGGTATATATTCCAAAGTCGAACCCGCTGTAAAAGTCTTTATCAGAAGAACCAGTTACTTACCTTCGCTAATGTTCTTTCTGGTAGAAACTTGATCTAACAACGGATTCCTCAATAGCCCTCCCCTCCTCCCCATTCTGTGAATTAGGCTGTACCCATTAATAAGATTTCAAGTCTAGGAATCTGCACACTAGCCAAAGCCAATTTGTTGTTTTGGCTATGCGTTTGGGGTGCGGACAACCTTGAAAGCAACTGACGTCAGCTCGTGGGAGTGTGCCTACATAGGCCCCATATGTCATTTCCATAGCAGAACAACGCCAGTACAGAGGGAATGGGTTTTTCCAACAAGGAGTAATATAGCAACCATGCACGGCTCCTCTGCTATGGCGGAGGAGCATCGCCCCACTGCTAGAACGCAGTAGTAAGAAGACAAATAAAATGACAATAAAACTATATTTTGTCATGTTGTTAGTTCCAGCCCACCTGGTCGGGGCGGGCCAGGCAGCAGTGTCACTCAGGGGGAAAGGGGTAGGCAGGCACTGAAAGTGTGCATGTGGGTTTGGCTGGCAGTCCACAGCCGGCCAAGCCCACATGCACACTTGGATACCTCCAGGCTGTTTCCTGGGAGATGTCCTAGTGCTTAGTTAGGGACGCAGGCTCCAAGACCCAGCTGGAGCGCAAAACTGGACTGATCCGCCCAATCCCATCGTTTCTCTCATGCTGGGTGAAGTGCTGGGATTGGGTGGGTTATGGGAGCCTGTGCCTATGTGAATTCTAGTGTTGTTGGGACAGGAGCAGTGGAACAGCGCGGGAGGATTAGATTGCGATGGCCAGCAGGAAAGGTAAGTTCCTATTTGTGTTCTTTTTTTTTTTTTTTATTTCCCCCCCCCCCCCCCCCCCCCCCCACCACCACCACCACCCCAGATTGACAGCAGTCGCCCTTGGTAGCAACTTCAGACTAGGCTTGGGGAGAATACACATCGGATTTAGACCTCAAAGAGGTTTCTTCTCACATTGTCGACACATGGATCGACTCACAAGAGGGGGTCTGACCTGAAATCGACAGTGAATCATAACAAAAGACTTTTGGAGCCATCAAAAGAAAGTTATCCAAGTATATTTCGAAAAACGACTAAGTAGAGTTGTTCAAGTGAACAACAAGTGTCGTGTAAAGACAAGCACCCAATGCTAAGGAGATTGTCTACACATCTAAGAGGTCCAAAGAAAAGGTCACATGGAAGAATTTGCGTTAAAATGCATTAACTCTCCTCCAGAAGGCAATTAAGCTTGAAAGGGTAAAGAGAAAGCTTCGACCACCAGAAACTAACTGCAAGAGCTTCAAGAAGAGGATAGAACAAGGAGGAGCCAAGCCGGCGTCTAAGATGGCCGCCCAGCCCCTCGGCTCCGAGCACCATCTCCTCCCGGGTGTACATTCTGCTTGATATCCTGATCCATAATGGTACACACGGGTACATGAACAGTTCCGGCTACTTATGGCGCAATCCCGAGGTTCGTGCCTGCTTCCTACGGGGAGTAACAGCCAACGGCGTTTGCGGCCCGCGGCAGCCCAAAGACTGGGGACTCGACTAGATTGAAGGGCCGGTCACCGAGCGAACAACAGCGGCCACCTGTGGCAGGGAAGGGCCGGTCGGCTCCGGCGCGAAAAGGAACGGCCGATTCTTGGCACACTCACTCGGATCGATTGGGGGCAGGAATCCGGGATAAGCCTGTCTTTGTGCCCCTGAGTAAAGTGTATCTTTGCTGGACCTTTGCTCGCTTGCCGCCGGGGAGTGTTAGGAGACCCCGTCCCGCTACCGGCGGGAGAATCCCGAATTTTTGCCGAGCCGCGACCAAACAGTGCTGATTCCACCGGTGGCTGCGATTTGGTTGCACTTTAACGGTTTCGGCGGCCCTGATGTTGGTTCCATGACGCCCGATGCCCCACTGCGTGTGTCTCGGCCCCGATCCAGGATGGTGCTGCCACGGAGCATAGCGAGGGGAGCAGAGTGCAGCTTCTGGAAGACCGAGACCCGACCTAATGCGCACCATATGGAGACAGAGAGCATGTCAAAAGGGGGGCACGGAGCAGAGCTACACCGTGGCGATCTTCTGGCGGCCTTAGCTGACCTTCGCGACTCTCTGGAGCAGGGTGCCCGATCACTGGGGAGTAAAATGGATGGTGTGCTTTCTGCGGCGGAGCGAATGAGACCGGATGGTTCGTGGACGCACATCGAGCTGCCTTATTTAGTACCCAGATGCAACAATATGGCGTCGGACACTGATACCGATGAGTCCGAGACACATACTCTCGAGCCATCTCCAGTTAGTGATGTCGGAGACCTGGGACTATCTGTGGGCCTTAGCCTGGAACCGAGCGATGGAACTTCTCTCCATGTCATGCTGTTAGTATCTCTGGTTCTGCTCCAGCCGCGCTTGGACTTTGAGACGTTCTCCCCCTGTTCTGTTTTGCCGATCGAAGTGTGGCAGTCATGTTTTTGTGCCAGGTTGGGACCATCGTACTGGCAGGGAATGGGCTTGGCTGAGGTCCGGTCACATCGACGCACTGCAGACTTGCTGCTTTTTGGGTTTGCTTTGGTATTCCGATTCCCTATGACTATGGATCTAGAGTGCAATAATTTGGTGGGCCATCGCGGTATGAGCAAGACTGGACAAGGATAAATGCTGTTTCCTCCGTGTTGATATTTGCTGATTATGGGTTCGTGAGGGATGGGCGACATATTGTTTTCCTTAATGACAAAGTGGGCTGATTCTGTACCTAGTGAATTGTTCTATTGTACTGACTTGAGCAAATGTAGTTTACATCCTGTGCACACACAATTCTTGCATGAGGGAGATGCCGGGGGTTTGCTAGGGGGCTCCTCTCCGTTTTTCACTTCTTTCCTAGTAGTTGTAGATTAGAACCCCCTGTTCCTCTCCTTCTCTTTCTCTCCCTCTCTTTCTCTCCCTTTCATAGACCTCGGGGTTCATCCTTTCTTTCTTCCCTCTCTTGGGTTCTTCTTTTAGTTTAGTCGGGTGGTAGTTCTCTTTCTCTTTCTTCTAAATTTTGGGTTCCGTACAATGGGCGACAGGCACGCTGCTGAGGGGGAGGCCGTAGCCGGAGGCAGGGGTGCAGGGTTGGGGGTTAGGGGAGGGGTACTCTGTTTTCTTTCCCTATTTCAGTTTCTAGGGCCCCTTTTTCTCTCTTGTTCTGCTTGGCTTTTTCCTTTCTTTTCTCTTATTCCTATCCTTTGGGATTCCGAGTGGTAGGGGGCTTGCTGTATGTTCCTATGGTTCAAATTACGAGGATGGATGGTATCATAAAGTTCTCAGCTACAGCGGGCGTGTGCTGCCTTGGGGGGCGTAATGTACTATTTACTGTCTATCCTGTTTAATGTGCGTTAGTGCCAAAACCCTGCCTGCAATGGTCCTGATTGTGAATATCCTGCTTACTGATATCCCCTTGTTTTGGCATTATTGGTTTGTACGACATCGGATCCTGCTCTTCCTTAAAAACTTTTAAAAGAAACCTCTTATATCCTGGTACCAATGTGGTGCGGACATTATCCTGGCCTTCGATAGGGCAGTGAGGAGGCGGAATGTTGCATATGTTTGGCTTCATTGCTTTGCACTGACCGTCTCTGTAATGATTACTTGCTGTGATTATTCTGGATCTGATATTGTATTTGCCTTAAGTGGAAATAAAGGTTTACAAAAAAAAAAAAAAGAAGAGGAGAGAAAGTACCAATGCCAGGAAAAAAAGAAGGCACCTGACGCAGGGATTGAAAACCTCATTAAATAGAAAAAAATCCTTCAATGATGCTCTTGCTGCACTCAGGACACCCATACCATTAGTTACAATGAAACTAAGGGAGACGTCAAATTAGACCAAACAATAGGGGAATCACAGATGTCCCTGAACTTGTACAGGAGGCAGAAGCCACAGTTACAAATGAAACCCCTTTATTACAACCAGATATTGAAAATCCTTTATTACAACCAGATATTGAGCCAAATGCTACGATCTGTGATGTACAGGCTGATAAAGTAAGAATATAGGAGGCAGTCTATGCCGATTCCGCACAAGAGGAGGTAGACCTACCACTGACTGTCTCATCGGATGACATTACATATATAATGGGACAGTTAAAAATGCGGCTGATGCATATGGTGAAGAACTGGTGGAAACCAGTTTTCTGTTGCATGTGCTAAATTCACAGCTTAGAAAAAAGTCCGTATTTACCTAGGCTGTCAAGCATTTCTCAGCTACCTCAAAGACTGTTACTCCGCATATAGAAAAGGAAAATAAGGCATCTGCACAAGACACACACTTTATTTATTTATTTATTTCATTTGTACAGCGCATAAATCACCCGAAGGTCTGAGCGCTTGCAGAGAAAATCCTATCAGAAACCCAAACAAAGCAGAAACAGAACTAAAATAGCCATGTCTGCGGAATCTCAAGTCAGGTTCCACACTACATTATAGCTCATGTAAAACTTTATTCTTTTACAATGTCTAC
Organism: Lissotriton helveticus; assembly: GCF_964261635.1. Lineage (NCBI taxonomy): Eukaryota > Metazoa > Chordata > Amphibia > Caudata > Salamandridae > Lissotriton > Lissotriton helveticus. Next base: position 298,911,678 of record NC_136065.1, on the reverse strand, counting down.
AGTAAGAAAGAGAGCGCAATCCCCAGCCTCACTAGGACCACCCCCAGGTAGGAATAGAGACTGGAGACTGCAGGGAATGAAATTGACAGCTGCTGCTACTCAGTGGTCCAGTGCGAACACAAATCATTACTTAACTGGTATGCACACCAACAATGGAATGATATGGAGGACTTAAGCACCTGTGTGAAGTCTTTCAAAAGAGAGTAAAATATTTTGTAGAAGAGGACAGGATTATCAAAAGTTCTTTTTTTTTTTTTTTTTTTTTTTTTAAATGGACACTAGACTCCGCATACATAGAAAGTAGACAACTTCCAACAAGGGCTCTTGTACGTATATCTGCATGGTTACACATTTTCAACTTGTTAGTTCAGTCCAACAATGTAGTAATTTTGTTTGGGCCAGAGATTGACTACTTTCTGGAGGAAAGGCAAATGAAAAGCTAAGGCAGTGGAAGCATTGTAGACTGTAAGAGGTGCATTATAAGAAGAAGCTGTTCAGTAGACAGAAGAAGGTTAAGTAGACCATCATCTATAACTCCATTCTGAGAAAGTTGACTGGAGTGACATTCACTCAATCATCACATTCACAGTAAGTCCGTTAAACGAAGACCACCTTTTGTAGTCACTAGTCCAGAACACCTTCATACAGATGCATTGCATGTAAGATGGGGCAGAGGGGCAAAGATGGGAGAACTCGAGATAGGGGGATCATTGATCTTCACAGCATCGAGTAAAACATATAAACTTATCCAGTATTTGGGTGTCTTTCATAGATTCACATGCCTGAATCATTCCCCGTCGTCGAGACGGGAGCCTCCGGTATATATAAAAGTAATGTCCTATAGACATACATAGAAAAGAATAGGCCTAAGGGTCTCACCTTAGTGTCCTATCCACGTCCTTATGTAAAAAGGACCAAAACAGAGTAGGCCCAAGGGTCCCACCTTGGTGGCCTATCTGTGTCCTTTTGTAAAAAGGACCAAAGTAAAGAGAACCAACCAATCAGCTACCACCTCCTTCTAGAACCTTCCTGTCAGGAGCCCAAGTCTCTCAGATTTTCTACCGCACGTTGTGCTAGGGAGTCTCCACCTGAGTTCTCCTCAGGAATCTTTTTCTTACTTCAAAAACTGAATTTCTTCAACTTCTTTCATCATTGCTGATAGCCAGAAAAAAGGTCTCTTTAGAGCCTGTTCCTCCTGTGGGAAGTAAAGACTACATGTAGAGGATAAACATGAAACATGTTTATATTGCCTCTACCCTCAACATCAAGCCAAGGACTGCAAGATATGTCGGACCTTCTCAAACAAAACCCTCAAGGACCGAGAAGGATGCCTACTACTTTGGCTAAATAGGCTGAAGGACAGAACAGACGACTTGGTGTCGGAAGGTGAGAGTGTTTCTGGAACTTCGCATTTTTCCTTGAAGAGGCCAAGGGTTACTTCCCCTAGCCCCTCAGACACCCCTCCTAAGAAGACTTCTAAAAAGTCCTCAGAGGGCAGAACCTCAGGGTCTGGCAAGGATCTTCCTGTCATCAGGAAGCAGCCGCCTGTCTTGGCAACGACGACAGCGTCGCTGGTATCTTCAGCGCACAAAACTATCTCGACGTCGACAGTGTCGACGACGACAGCATCGTCGGCCGCCTCCTCGATGACGAGGACGACGCCTTCATCGTCGGCGATTAAGCCCGTGCCGTCGACTATTCCAGTTACTTCGTCGACGTCGAAGACGAAGACGACGACACCGTCGACGAAGACCATACCGACGACGAAGCCTATCTCGTCGACGAGGAGCGTTCCGTCGACGACGGGGAAAACCGTCGACGACGGGAAAACAGTCGACGGAGGAGTCATTGCCATCGACCAAGGCCGCGTCGATGAGAACACCGTCGACGGAGACACCGTCGACGACAGGTAAATTACCGTTGACGAAGGTAATTTCTGCGAGGCACCGTCGACACAAGCGTCGATGACTGCAGGAACATAGAAAGAATCCGAGCTGCTCTCACATGCCATGGATGCCTTCCCGCCTCAGACATCCCATATCAAAGTTAAGATCACGAAAAGGCCAATTACGCCGCCCAGTAAGGTGCAGCAACTACCTCCAACATGCCTATTACAGGGTGAAGAGTCGGAGGAAGAGTTTTATACTCAAGCCACTAGCCCATCAGACTTGGTACTTAAGTGCCAAAGCACAGACGAGGAGCCGGAAGAGGAGGAACAAATTGAGCAATCAGTACACTCTCAAGTACAAACACATGTTACACCAATGGTGTGCCTACCAGCATCCATTGTCTCGGACCTGCAATTCCTAATAAAGGACTACAAGGAGCGGTTTCCAGAAAACCCCACTACGCCTGCACTTCCAGCTGCACAGGTACCTACTCCTTTGCCTTGACACAAGCCACCTCCATTGGTGCTTAGTAAAGACCAGGAGCCAACACTAGACATTCACTCGTCTGACGACGAGGAGAGAGACCAGGAAGAAGGCGAGGTCCATGACGACGAGTCAGACCCAGATGCAGACCAGGACTATGTTACACATTCTCCGGCCTCTCCAGAACCACAATCTTCGGAATCACCACCCGCAGACATCGGTGGATTCCATAATCTGGTAGAGCGGGCTGCCAAACGCTTCCATATGTTTATGGAAACCCAGGAGACTGAATGCTTCCTTTATGATTTCAAGGAGCCCACTAAAAAGACAACCAGGTCAATTCCCATCATTGACTTTATCTGGAAACAAGGCAAACAACTAATGCAAACGCCGGCATCCATCTCAGGGGTAGTACCCAGGCTAGATAAAAAATACAAGGCAACCTCATCGGCGCCAGCATGCCTCACAGGTCACCCCAAGGCAGGCTCTGTGGTAACCCAAGCGGCGCAGAAAAACTCACGAAATCCAGCATCGCCACTGTCGACGCCACCTGACAAGGAGGGCAGAAAACTAGATACCATCGGCAAACGTTTCTCCACAACGTCGGCCATGACGGTGAAAGTGGCGAATTCAATTGCGCTTCTGGGCCGTTACAATCGTCAACTCTGGGCAGACATTGCGCCCTATCTATCTAATCTGCCAGAGGATTTAAAGGAGGAGGCTCATTCGCTTCTCTTAGAAGGCCAAACATCTGCCTCCGAACTCATTGACTGCGCAATGGATGTCGCCATGACTGGTTTCCATAAACTGGCAGGGGCGGCCGTACTGAGAAGACAAGGCTGGCTCAAGGCCACCTCTTTCCGCCAGGAAGTGCAAACGAAAATACTCTATATGCCCTACGACGGCCAGCATCTCTTCGGCGAAAAAATTGATGAGGCCCTCACCACCATTAAGAAGGACACGGACACTGCCAAAGCCCTTGGATCTCTGCAATTCCGAAACCAGTCCTTTCGTGGAAGCAGAGGAAGAGGTCAATCTTCATATAGGGGTTCCTACCAGAATAGGTCTTCCTATTCGTACACACAGAGCAAAACGCAATTCCAACCGCGACAAAACCCTGCAAGGCCGCCATACTTCCTACGGCAAGTCAAACTACAGGGGGAAAACCAAAGAAGGCCTACTGGCAACCGCCAATGACTCGTTTCAATGGCCAGTCCATCCACCATCGCATTCTTTAAAAATTGGAGGGAAACTCACATATTTCCTAACCAACTGGCAGAAGATACAACAAATCGGTGGGTTCTCCAACTCATTCAATTTGGACATTCTCTAGAATTTGTTTCAATCCCCCCAACAACACCACCTTGCAAACGGTCCCACAGGCACCTACGGCTGCTTCTTCAGGAAATCGCTTCCATGCTCCAAAAAGGAGCGATAGAGAGAGTTCCTCATGCCCACAAAGTGAAAGGTTTTTACTCCCACTTCTTCCTAATCCACAAAAAAGGGAGAAAGTGGAGGCCAATCCTCGACCTCAGAGCACTCAACGTGTTCCTAAAGAAACAATCGTTCCGCATGGTAACATTACAGGAAATCCTGGGTCTCCTGGAGGAAGGGGACTACATGACGTCCTTAGACCTACAGGATGCCTACTACCATATTCCTATTCTCAAAGGACACAGGAAGTCCCTCAGGTTTGCGGTAGCAGGACAACACTACCAATTTCGGGTCCTTCCGTTTGGCCTCAAATCTGCCCCATGGATATTTACCAAATGCCTCTCCCCTGTGGCGGCCTTCCTTCGTCAACAGGGTCACCAGGTCTTCTCATACCTGGACGACTGGTTGGTAAAGGCACCATCTGTGACAGCCGCAGCCACATCCTCCAGCGCCTGTCTGACTATTTTCCACCGTCTAGGTTTGACCCTCAACCGCGACAAGTCGGCACTGGAACCCGACAGGGTCATTACATTTCTTGGAGCAACCCTGAACACGGAACACGTCAGAGCTTTCCCCTCTCAGGAGAGGAAAGTCAAACTCATCTCCCTGGCCACGTCAGTGGCGTCACGGAAGACTCTGCCTGTCCGCACCTTCAAATCCCTCCTCGGCATGATGTCTTCATGCATCATGCTCATTCCTCACTGCCACCTCAAAATGCGCCCTCTCCAGGAGGAACTAACGAGACAATGGACACAAGCTACGGGAACATTCGAGGACCGCATCCGTGTCACTCGAACCATGATCAACCACTTACAGTGGTGGAGATCGATCAAACACCAGAGCCACACGTAATAACAACGGACGCATCCCTAGAAGGCTGGGGAGCGGTCTTCCAAGAACTCCAGATCAACGGCAAGTGGACGACACAGGAAACCAAGCTCCACATCAATCTACTGGAGTTAAGAGCGGTCTTCCTAGCTCTACAAGCGTTCCTTCCACACATTCGAAACTCCCCAGTGCTCGTCAGGACAGACAACACCACGACGATGCACTACCTGAACAAACAGGGGGGACGCGATCTCTCTCTCTCTCTCTCTCTCTCTCTCTCTCTCTATCTCGAGAATCGCAAAGAGTCTGGAACTGGCTTCTGGAACATGGAATAACGTTGAAGGCGGAGTACGTCCCGGGCAAGGACAATGTCTTGGCGGACGCTCTGAGCAGAGAGAGGTCCCCATCCCACGAATGGGAGCTGGACACGGAGGTGCTGGAGCACATCTTCGCGGAGTGGGGAACCCCACGAATAGACCTCTTTGCCACCAGAGAGAACGCCAAATGCACAAGCTTCGCAAGCAGGCATCACCACCCAGGAACCCTCGGAAATGCATTTTCCATCGCATGGCGCAACGTATTTGCGTACGCCTTTCCGCCATTTCCACTGATACCCAGGGTTCTCAGGAAGATGAAGTCGGAGCCATGCACTCTGATCCTGATCGCTCCATCCTGGCCCAGACAGCACTAGTTCACGGACCTTCATCGCCTCTCTGCCCGTCCACCTCTTCGCCTGCATCATCATCCAGCCCTGCTCACAATGTCCCACGGGCAGGTTCTTCACCCGAATCTGAGCTCTCTCAAGTTGTCAGCTTGGCTCCTGAATACCGCAAATTCAGCCACCTAAACATACCGCAGGAGTGCAGAGACGTCCTTGCAAAGGCTAGAGCGGACAGCACTAATAAAACCTACTCACTAAAATGGAAGCGCTTCTATTCTTGGTGTGAGGCTAAAGGCTTGCACCCCTTCCACATCACTCCACAGCAACTGCTACCATACTTACTGCATCTAGCGCAATCGGGCCTCGCACATGCATCCATCAAAGGGCATCTAGCGGCGATCTCCAGGGTCCATCCCTGTTGGCGGACAGACTTATAAAACAATTCCTTAAAGGCCTCTTCAGGTCCTTCCCACGACCAAGACCAATCCCTCCGTCGTGGCACCTCAATGTGGTCCTTCACCAATTAATGAAGCACCCCTTCGAACCCATCCATAAAGCGGAGATCAAATTCATCTCATGGAAAACGGCCCTCCTCCTGGCTTTAACCTCTGCCAGAAGGGTCAGTGAGTTGCAGGCTCTCTCAATCCAAGATCCTTTTATGCAGTTCAGGGAGGACAGGGTCATTCTACGAACTAACCCTCGATTTATCCCGAAAGTCCCCTCGGACTTCCACCTTAACGAGCCAGTGGTACTCAGGTCCTTCTTTCCAAATCCTACCACTGCAGCCGAGAGAACTCTGCATTCATTAGATCTGAAGAGATGTCTTAAATTCTACATCGACAAGACACAACACTTCCGAAAGTCATATCAACTCTTTATTGCCTTTAGTAGACCAGGAAAAGGCATGCCCCTGACAAAACAAAGTATTTCAAGGTGGATTTCTTCAGCAATCACCTTTTGTCATGACAAGGCCGGACGGCCTTTGGACTCAAGAGTCAAAGCTCATTCGACAAGAGCCATGTCCACGTATGCGGCGCTGTTTGCTGGAGTGCCGGTATTGGACATCTGCAGAGCGGCGACCTGGAAGTCCCCGCATACCTTCACCAGGCACTACTGCCTGGATACTGAGCTGATGAAGGATGCAGCAGTGGGCCGAGCAGTGCTTCGCCATCTATTCCAGTGAGGTGAGCCTTCCTACATCCCTCCATCCTTTACTGGTATGCACATTCTTTTACTAATATTTACATGACAATGCATTTTGGTGGTTTGCAGTCGCATGATATGTATTATCTCAGACTCGTATATGATGTTCCATAAAAAATGTGCATAATATATTGCTTGCTACTCTGATTCAGGCATGTGAATCTATGAAAGACACCCAAATACTGGATAAGAAATGCGTTACTTACCTGTAACTGCAGTTATCCAGTATTAGTGTCTTTCATAGATTCACATGCACCCTCCCGCCTCCCCTGGAAGGACTCACCTATCTCTCTAACAAGTTTACGCCTAACTAGCTCGGTGCGTACGAAAATCTGAGAGACTTGGGCTCCTGACAGGAAGGTTCTAGAAGGAGGTGGTAGCTGATTGGTCGGTTCTCTTTACTTTGGTCCTTTTTACAAAAGGACACAGATAGGCCACCAAGGTGGGACCCTTGGGCCTACTCTGTTTTGGTCCTTTTTACATAAGGACGTGGATAGGACACTAAGGTGAGACCCTTAGGCCTATTCTTTTCTATGTATGTCTATAGGACATTACTTTTATATATACCGGAGGCTCCCGTCACGACGACGGGGAATGATTCAGGCATGTGAATCTATGAAAGACACTAATACTGGATAACTGCAGTTACAGGTAAGTAACGCATTTCTTACTGGAACTCAAGATAATTTCCATGTTCTAAAAGGGTTCCAGTTCATATCACTACAGAAATGTACATATCTTAACAGATAACCCAACTGCAATGTTTTGTCTGAACAAGCCAAATTTACTATTTCATACTGTCTCTCAAAGTTAGCACAAGAAATATGGAAGTGGTTGATTGAAAGAAACATCACAATTGTCGTAAATCATTACTAGGGATCGACCACGTACATGCAGACCACTTAATCAGGAAAACAGGCATGTTGCAAGAGTGGTAGTAAAAAGCCATCAATATAAGAAATCTTTGAATTGGGGAAAACCGCACACACAGACCTATTCATCACAGACGAAAATACCAAACTGTTGTATTCCAACATTACCATTGTCTGCCATGTGGATAAGATGGTAGAATACATTTGTTATTGCTTTTTTGTCGATACCACTAATTTCTTTAGTGATGAAGGAATTGAAGACTTGCAACATGGCATTCATCTTAGTGACCCCTGATATGGCCAGGTCAAACATGTTTTTCACATCTTATTCAAGTTGCACAGGGGCAATAAGAATTGAATACACAAGGACACATTTTTCACCAAATCTAAAGGGTTTGCCGGTAACAGCTTGACTGCTAAAATAACAGAATTATTTCCTTAAAATCTTCCCAAAAAAGTCTAAAGAATATAAAGGAGGCACCTAAACTGACCACCAGAAGATGGTACTCCTCAACATTGACAGGATACTCTCAGTGGTGTTCATAAGCTAATTTTGAACAACAGTTAATAGAGGAATCTTTAATGATACCTTGAATGATGCATATCTCTCTTTAAGGGTATTTTCATCAATGTTGCCCCTTATACTAAAGGTATGCATGAACAACTGGTTTTCATTGGTTTTCTCCATCCCAGTAATCAGAATCTACAAGAAAGCGCTGCAATTGGTTTTCCTTGGTGTGATGATTCACCTTCAAATTGAAATTGGAATCTAGTATTAGCAGACCTAATGGAGCCTTTCTTTGAGCCAATGAATAAGGCTTCACTGAAACATTCAGTATTAAATACATGCTTCTTAATTGTTAATAACTCTTTTAGAAGGGTCAGCGAAGCCCAGGCAGTTATGAGAACACATTCTAAGTATTTACCCTAAGGTGGCTTCCGCTTTCCATGCATTCAAGGAATACAGTTTCTCAATGAACAAATAATGCAGCATAAAATCTGCTACATATATTCGATTTGAGGAAGGCCATAATCGACATTATACTACTTATGAAAGGCAAGACCTCAGTCAACTAAACAATTCTTTGTAGCCCAAGGGGCACAATTGTTTGGTAAAGCAGTGTCTTAAGAAACCATTGATAAGTAGATAATGACAAACACATTTCTGATGGTAAAGCTAAGGGCACATTCCACTACTATCTAATGTATCTTTGTAAGACAATCATGTCTGCAGCATGTCACTCTAAAAGCACTTTGACTAAATACTAATCTGTATACATAGATACAGGATACGAAGCAGTGGTAGGTCAAACAGTGCTGAGACTTTTATTTAGCACAACTCCCACTTCACACCCTCCTGCACTTTGGGAAACACATGTCCATTTAATGAATGCTCTGCGTGTGAATCTAGAAAATATTTGCTCTGCAAAAGAAACCAGCTACCAGTAAGAATAATTTTGCCTCCTGGAGTTCTTCTAGATTCACGTGTGGCACTCCTGCCTCTTTGGTGAAGGTTGGGAGTTAGTGAAAAAAAAATCTAAAATGAAGGTCAGATTAGGGGGCAATGTGGGACTGTGGTCAGCATCATAGGGAGTCTTACAGACTCAGCCCAGCAGGAAAAGGTTTATAAATAAAATCTTCTGCATCCAACCACTATATGGTGTACAATGCACATATGATTCTAAAAGTGCTTCAAGCTGCAAAACTATTCCCTCATCTAAATAACTGGTTTATTTTTTTCTCCGGCGATCATATTAATCCCAGTTTCACCTTGTGGATCACAGTGGCTTGTTATAGTTTTCTCTTAGCCAGTGGAAGTTTCAGTGCCCGTGCCAGCCTCTCGCAACGTTTCTCTTCAAAATATGCTCTGCTTTTGCTATTATTCTTCTGCACTTAAATTGCATGTATTGCCTTTATTTGAAACTGAAGGCCTCAAATTGTGAAACATTGACATCTTTGTTTTTAGCGGACTGGGGCAGGTACCTAGCCTTATAGCATAAGAAACACTAAACCGATGCCTCCTGTTCAGAGGATGGTGCCACAAGAAGTGTGCTACGAGCAACCTCTGCGAAGGTGGCAAAATGAAATAAAACAGTAGTAGGTCCTTGAAGTGTTAATTAAAGGTTACAATACACAAATGATTGGTTGCTATGCAAGAGTGTCTGCATGTTCCTGGCTTGTACAACCGTCTTGTGAGTTCAAATTTGAAAACCAAGAAGTGCAGTGAGATTTGGTGTTCCCTTGGTATGGGCACCCTGCCACCTGGGGTGCAAAGGCCGGAACATGAGATGCCCCGTTCGGTGTATACTTGATCAAAAACAATACTGAAGCACTCTGAGAAGTCCACAGTAATATACGTCTGTTCAATGAAGTTGTGAGGCAAAGTTGTGATTGACTTCCGTGTGGTTTATTTTTTTAAACAATGTTGCACATTATTTGTCAGTTCTTGATACCCAAATGCAGACGGGAAACCGACATGTGTTTTGTCAGAGACTTACTCAAGGCTGCAAAACGAAATATACATCGTCATACATTGATGTAATAATGACAATGACACAAGGATATCATTGGTGACTGTAAGATACCGTCACCACAGGGAAAACAAAGGCACCCCTGTGAGCTTAAAGATCTTTGTTCAAGAGATAAGCGTGTATGAAAAGATGGAAACATAAAGGTTCAAACAAGTCTGTTACCCTTACACTTGAGGCTCCAAGGAAGATACAAAGAGTATAGTATGAAGTGGAACAAGGAGAAAACATGGTGACTAGACAAAGTGCTAGGCCTAAAACCAAAGTTAGTTTGTGAATATTGAATTTAGGGAGCTATTCCCTCAATATGTCCAATGCATCCAAAACAACCCCTAACACGAAGCATTGTGTATTGAAAACACTAAAAACTGGCAAATACCTGAAATAAGAGGTAAAATGAAGAGAATGATGATGTAGCACGTGGCAGTGTGGTGCCACACCAAAAAGTAAATGTTCAAAATAAATGAAAACCTGGTATAGAGCGGAGTATGACAAGACAGTATAAACAGAACTAGATAGCAGAAAGTACTGCATTGAGTAAGGGACCTCACTGACGTATAATCGCTAATCTGTATGGAAACCCAATAGTTGGCATGGAATGATTCATATGTATGCAATTTACTTTGCATACAGGACGAGATGTATAACCTGATGAATTCAGGTTAGATATTAGACATAGTAGTTAAATCAAATGGTGAAGTAAAGGGCTCCGTGCATGAAAGTTTAGTATTTTTCCAACAATGGGCTAATGCAATGTCGAAAAAGCTGCCCAGGCGTCGTTTGCATTTGGAGTTACATAGGCATGAACGTTTCACCTAAAATACAGGCATCCGAGGCAAGACCGGAGATGAAGTGTCGCTCATGAAGGGTAAAGTCAGAGGAGTGTTGGCCGACCCACACTCTTCTGACATTCGTACTGCTCATGCACAGGGATGTTCACTGCTTGCATTCAGGTAAAGCACCTAATTTTATTTACATTTACTCTCCGGCCTTGTCTTCCAGAATGCAGGCTTGCTGGAGCCTTACCACTTCTTTACTCATCGCTTTTTACATTACGGATATTTTTTACATCGATGTCTTGGATTTTACAAATGCAAACACAGTATTTCGCCACAGGGAGAGGTGTGGCGCCGCGGCCAGGGCGACTGACGCTGGAATCTGGGGACCACGGTTCGATCCCCGGCTCCGGCGGCAGGTTAGCCCAGCACCATGTGACTCTGGGCAATAGCTCGCTTAATCTTCCCGACGGCCCTCAGCGCCTAGAGACCCTTACGGGTGATTGTGCGCTTTACAAATGTGGACTTTACTTTACTTTATTTCAGGTCAATATGCATTGTAACTTAACTCTTGTTGTAACTGATGCTTGGGCTACCTGTATCTTAGGTGAAATGTTCATGGCTACATAACTCCTAATGCAACCGACGCCTGGGAGGCTTTTTTGACTTCACAGCCCATTGCTGACAAAATACATAGTTTTCATGCAATGAGCCCTTTACTTTATCATTTGATTTAACTACCATCTCTGATATCTAACCTGAATTCACCAAGTTGTACAACTCCTCCTGGTTGCAAGGTAAATTGCTTATATATGAATCATTCCATGCCACCTATCTGGTTCCCATACCGATTAGCGATTATACGTCCGTGAGGCCACTTTTTCAATGGAGTACTTTCTGCTATCTAGTTCTGTTTATACTATCTAGTCAGACTCCGCTCTGTACCAGGTTTTCATTTTTCTTTAACTATTTACCTATTAGTAAGGCTCCACACTGCGGCGCGCTATATCATTTTCTTCATTCTACTTATTATTTCAAGTATTTGCCACTTTTTAGTGTTTCAATACACTTGTTGCTTCGTGTTAGTGGTTTTGAATGCACTAGTTTGAATAGCTCCCTCAATTCAATATTCATGTACTCCCTTGGGGGTGAGGACTAGCACTTTTTCCTCTGATTCTAGTCACCATGTTTTCTCCTTGTTCCACTTTATACTATACTCTTTGTAAAATGGAATCAGACTTGTTTGAAGCTTTGTTACCATCTTTTCATACACTGATATTTCTTGAACAAAGACCTTTAAGATCACAGGGGTGCGCTTCTAGTTTTCCTTCCCAAAGTCACCTTTGATATCCCTGGACATTGTCAATATTACATCAATGTAAGACCATGTATGCATCGTTTTGCATCCTTGAGAAAGTCTCTTTGACAAACATGCGTTGGCTGCCTTTCTGCATTTGGGTATCAAGAATTAACCTAAAGAAGGTACAACATTGTATAAGAAATAAAGCACACGGAAGTCTGTCACAACTGTGTCTCCCCACTTCAATGAACAGACGTATATTACTGTGGACTTCTGCGAGTGCTTCGGTATTGTTTTCGAACTGTTAATTAAAGGTTAACCTAGGGATCACTAGAGAAAATGGCCCCTGCTTAAAAAAGCTTGTTTTCGTTCTTGAAAATGCCTCACAACACTATTTTGCCCCTGCACATGTTTGTTATGCAATATAATCAAAAGGTCTTCTGGGGATTATGTGAAGATAGGCAGTATGAAAGAGGGATAATGTGAAGATAAGCAGTATGAAAAACCAAGACTTTGAAATTACCCTGGATAGTATGACAATGAGCTGAAAAACCTGAAACGCTATGCTAGAGAGCAGCTGAGGCACTGTATAAGTGAACTTCAATTGGCCAATGTACCTACATTCTTAATTAAATGATTTCAGCAGATTATGAGGCGATCTACACAAGACTGGTAGCTCTAAAGCCACCAGAATGGTGAACACCTCCTCATTCAGGTGGAGCAGCAGTGTGTTCTGTATTCATCTCATTCTTGGATTTTGTATGGGAAGAAGGTGTCAAACAGATGAATGCTCTGACCACTGTCCCTCTAGTGGTCACACCTCTGAAGAAGAGATGAGGCTCCCCGGATTCACCCGCATCCTGCCTCAAAGCAGGATTTCATAATTGTAGTTGCCACTCAGTGGAGATCTTGAAATCCGCTCACTTCTACCTCAATGACCACAAACTGGGAGAGACGCTTTAACTCTTTGCGCAAGCGGGTGAGTGAGCTGCATGGCTACATCATCAATCAGGGTGGTAAACACTGTAGCCCTAAAGGGTGTTGCATATGGCAGATTTGGAGGAATATTGCCCCATTTATTGATTTCATTTCAGGGGATACAAGAGAGGCAACATAAGAAATGCGAGTAGGGGCTATTGCCTCAACTGATGTCATTGATATTGCAGTTGATGTCTCCAAGATGGACTTCTGACTGATGGGAGCATTGCTACTCCGATACCAAGACTGGCTAAAGAACATGTCTTTACATCCAGAAGTGCAAGGAAAGGTATCAGACAATACATTTTGACATCCAGACACTGTTCATCAAAGATATTGACACTTCCCTTTAGGGATACAAAACAGGCTCCGACCTAGCGTATTCACAAGAGTGTTACAGTTCTGCAAGCTGTCTGGGTTTTGACAGTCCTACAGGGAAAACTCTTCTCAGACATTACGGCCAATATCACCAACTCTTTCACAAACAGGACACTCCAGAGGGGAAAGTAAATAGGACAGCTGAAGCTCTGCAGAACTGGAGAGGGGAGTCTCTGATAGCGAGTGCCAAAGGTTCAATACTTAAAGCAGAGGGGAGGGGGGGGCAACCCTGCCTGGTCCCTCTCGAGTGTGGAAAAGAGGGCAAAGGTACTCCATTAACGACCACCCTGGAGCTCGGAAGGCGATAGCTAGCTCTAATCATGTTAAGAAATTTGGGGGCGAAGCCGAATGCCGTGAGTGTGCGGAAGAGGAATGCCCAGTCAACCTTGTCAAAGGCCTTATCGGCATCCAGGCCCACCAGAACCGCTGGGATTTGGCGCCTATTAACCTTCTCTATAAGATGAATGATCCTGGGGTTATCGTGTGTCTGGCAGCCTTTAATAAAACCAGACTGGTCCGGGTGGATAAGAATGGGCATGAGGTCATTAAGGCGCTTAGCAATAATGGAGGAGTAGAACTTTGCGTCTAAGTTTAAGAGGGCTATAGGCCTATATGAGGCGCAGGATTGCGAATCCTTCCCTGGCTTGGGGATAACTGAGATCACGGCTTCAGACATCTTACCAGAGGTCATACCGTCATCCGCCATCTTGTTAAAGAGCGTGACAAGATAGGGAGAAAGGTCAGGTGCAAAAGTCTTATTAAAAAAAAAGAGCAGTGAAGCCATCAGGCCCGGGAGCTTTATTGGGCTTCAGAGCTTTGATAGCGGAGGTAACATCGTCCAAGGTGATGGGGGCGGTGAGTATGTCATTCCATGCATCTGAAACCTGTGGTAGGGAGCGCGATTGGAGGTACTCCTGCTGAGCTATCTCATCTAAAGAGTTTCCTGAGTAGAGGTCCCGATAAAAAGACCCGAAAATAGCAGCCTTGTCCTCCTCTTTATGCACTACCATTCCCAGTGGATCCAAAGTCCCCCCAAGGTATTCCTTCTCACGCGTATCCCTCAGCTGCCGAGCTAGATTTTTCCCCCTTTGTTACCTTGGGTGTAAGAGAGGTGGCGCAGTTTAAGAAGGGTGAATTCCACTTAATTGGTATAAATGGCCTGCAATTTTCCCCACACAGCCATAAGTTGACGTTGTGTTTGCCTCGTGGGGTTGACTTTGTGGAGCTGCTCGAGAATAGATTATTCCGTTTCCAGCGATTCACGTTCTCGAGCGCGCAGTTTTTTCAGTGCAGCATTGAGGGCAATACATTCACCCCTTAGGACAGCCTTTAAAGCATTCCAGGTTGTAAACTCTGAGGTGTCCTCTGGTGGATTAACCTTAAAAAATTCAGTGATGATGAACCGTAGCTTGGTGCATGATTCCTTGCCGCGGGTGAGGGGGGAGGAAAATACCATGTGGGTGCAGCCGATGCATTACCCCACCATTGAAGGCAAACAGAATACATGCTATGGTCAGAAACCGAAAGGGGGAAGATCTTAGCATCTTGCAGATCGCCCTGCAGGGACTGGCTAATGAAAATGTAATCCAACCGGGAGTAGGTGCGGTGGACATGGGAGAAGAATGTATAGTCCTGTGTTTGCGGGTAAAGTGTGCGCCATGTATCCAGAAGGCCCAGGTCTCGTATTAGCTGCTGCGTGTCCCCCGAGAAAGAGCCTGCATCTGCATGCTGTGTGTGGGAGCTATCCAGATCTTTCGCCATATTAGGTTAAAGTCACCCCTTAGAATCAGTTGGCCTTCTGCAAAGTATGTGAGTTTCCCCAGAAATGTGTGCAAGACAGTCGTCTGGCCTACATTGGGAGCATATAAAGCTGCAAAGGCGGCCTATCAAGCGGCCTTTGACCATAATCCAACGGCCGTCCTTATCAGATTGAATCCCCAGAGGTTGGAATTGGATAGCAGCACGAAACAGTATGGCAACCCCCTGATGTTTGGTGTGTGCCGAGGATCTGTATATTGGTGGGTAGAGTTTGTGCTTGAGACGGGAGTCGTCAGACCTAGCTAAATGAGTCTCCTGCAGTGCTTCCACATCTAAGTGGTGGTCCACAATGTATTTCCAGACCTTAAGATGTTTCTGTGGGCAGTTAAGGCCCTTGACGTTCCAGGTTGCTATGGTGACCGGCATCATGACACCAAGAAAGGGACCACTATCCTTCTACACCTATTGAAACCCCTTACCCCTCCACCCAAAGATGCCCCCATGCGAGTGTGTGAAGCTATAGCCAGCTGATAACATTGTCGTGTAACATCGCTTCCAAAGAAACTGAAGTTAAAAAGCCGCCGCCACCAACCCCCCCAAATTCCCCTAGAAAACCAAGAATACAAAATAATAGGAACAAACTAACGTCACGATCCCAGCGCGCGGTTGATAGAACCTCTGTAAGATAATGGAGGACCCAGTCCACGCCCGCTCCAAAGGGCTATTAAATCAGTAGTGATGCATGGCAGTGCTTAAGAGCAGAGCAGATGTACGATCAATCGGAGGATAATCACATATCTGAAAGAAACAGGTTAGTATTAGATTCCTTACCTTAGAATATCCCCAGGCGTCAGTCTGGATCCGGAAACTTTTGCGTAGCAGTACCCCTGCGCGTCGGTAGGCGTCGTCTGCAGGCGTCCCCTGCGGCTCCGCGTCGTCGGCGTCGTGCGCCGTGATGACGTCGCTGGAGTATATAGACGCCGCCTCCGCGCGCTGACGTCAGTTCTTCTTTTTTCCGCGCCAGTTAGCGCAGATCCGAAGAGCAGTACTCCGGTCTTTTGACCAAGTTTTTTGTTAACTGATTGATCTTTACGGTGCCGGTAGGATGCCCGGTTTCAAGAGTTGTGACGAGTGCGACCGCATGATGTCGGTCACCGACCACCATCGACTCTGCCTCCGGTGTCTGGGCGCGGACCACGACGTGGAGTCCTGCGTCGACTGTCGGGCCTTGACTGGAAAAGCTAGGCGGGAGCGGTCCCGCAAGCTTCTCGAACTCCGGTTGTCGGCCCCGCGTCGAGAGCGGTCCCGGTCCGGTCGGAGGTCGAGGGAGCGGTCGAGGGAGCGGTCGCGGAGCCGCCATGGGCGCTCCGGGAGTCGCCACCATTCCTCCGGCTCGTCAGGTAAGCACAAGAAGTCGGGGCGTCGCCATCGCACCCCCGACTCCCCCCGACGCCCGCGTGCTGCGGCCGGGGGCTCGGGTGACCCCACCCCCGCGGTCCCGCATGGGTCGCCGACGCCGTCTGCCCCACACCTGTCGGTCCCTGGGGAAGGCGCGTCGCGTGAGGAGATCGAGGCCTTCCTCATTGCTATGAGGGCGAGGTCTTCTCCGGCGGGGCCTTCGGCGCCTGCGGGCCCGTCGGTCCCGTCTGGGGGCCCGAGCGGTTCGGGTGCTCCTGCCCCGGCGCCGCCGGTGGCTCCGGCCCCGGCGCCGCTGGTTCCCTCTGGTTCGTCGCCGGCTGGTCTCCCGGCCTCTCCGGCGTCGGTTCCTGTGGGCCGGCCCATGGTACCGCCCCCGCGTGGTGCAGCGACTCCGCCGTCGGCTCCGGCCGGCGTCGGGTCCCCGGCACCGACGCCGCGCGGCGCCACCCCCCTTTCCTCCCCGACTCCGGACTCGGAGCCGGACCGGCGTCGGCCGACGCCGGACCCGACGCCGATGGGGCCTGTTGACCCCGATGTCTATATCGTCGACCCAGAATATGGGTATGACGAGGAGGAGTATGGAGAGGGTTGGGAGGGGTCTGAGGACCCTCTATCCCGTGCCTGCCAGTACGATGTGGACTGGGTAGGTGATCTGGGTGATGCCAGTGGCCTGGACGAGTCGCCCAACCCTGGGTTTGTCTCTCCGTCCCCTGTGGCGTCCGAGGCGGGTGCTGCCTATTCGGTGGTCCTGATGAGGGCTGCCAAGGCCTTGCACCTTGAGCTCCCCGTCGCGAAGGTCAAACCGAATATCCTGACGGAAGTTTTTAAACCGCAGTCATGCCCCCAGGAGCCTCTGCTGCCGTTTAATGAGGCCCTGACGGATGTCCTTCTGGGCACCTGGTCCAGGCCCGCCTCTGGTGCGCCGGTTGACCGGAACGTTGCCAGGCGTCACCGTCCCTGCGCGGACGACCCTGCCTTCCTGTCCACCCATCCCTCCCCGGAGAGTCTGGTGATCCAGGCCTCCACTTCGCAGTCCGCATTTCCGTCGGCTCCGCCCGACCGGGAATCAAAGAGGTACGACCAATTCGGAAAGAAAGTGTTTTCCTCTTTGAGTGCTGGGCTGCGGTCTTGTAACACCGCGTGCCTCTTGGGCCGCTACACCCACTCCCTGTGGGATACGGTCGAGGAGTGTTTGCCGCAATGCCCCCAGGAAGTGCGGGACAAGCTCACCCGGGCCTTTGTTGAAGGCCGGGATGCGGCGCGGTACTCGATCCGTTGTGGTCTGGACACCACGGACTCACTGGGACGGGCCATGTCCACTACGGTGGCGATTCGTCGCCATGCCTGGCTGAGATCTGCCAACTTCTCACCAGACGTCCAAAATACGCTTATGGACATGCCATTTGATGGCAGTCGCCTATTTGGTGACAAAGCGGACCACGCGCTGGAGCGCTTCAAGGACTCCAGGGTCACGGCCAAGTCCTTGGGTCTCTCGACCCAGACCCAGCGCCAGCAGACGGGTTCGTTTCGGCCCTTTCGTGGCCAAGGGAGAGGAGGTCCCACACGTGCTGCCAGCCACGCGGCGCAGAGCGCTCCCCAGCGCGGTGGCGCCCGTGGTTTCCGCCGTGGTGGCGGTAGAGGCCAGCGTCGTGGTCAGTCCACGCCTCCCTCCGCTGCGGCATCCAAGCCTTCCTAGTCCGAGCTTTCGGGCTCACGTGACGCCAGTGGGTGGCAGGGTTCGCCATCACCACTCCCGCTGGCGCGCGATAACATCGGACAGGTGGGTGCTGCAGCTTGTCCGGAGGGGCTATGCCCTCCCCTTCGAGTCCACTCCTCCAGCCATGCCACCGCAGAACCACCGTGTGTCGGGGGACCACTTGACACTTCTGCAGGAGGAAGTTACGGCCCTCTTGGCCAAGGGGGCCATCGAGCGCGTTCCTGGGCCAGAAGTAGGGTGTGGTTGCTACTCCCACTACTTTCTGGTACCCAAGAAGGACAAGGGAGGCCTGCGTCCTATCTTGGATCTACGGAACGTCAACGGCTTCCTCCGGAAGGAGAAGTTCAAGATGTTGACTTTGGCTCAGGTCTTGGCTGCTCTAGACCCACAAGACTGGATGGTAGCGTTGGACTTGCAGGATGCGTACTTTCACATCCCCGTCCTGCCGGCCCACCGGCGTTACCTGCGGTTCACGGTAGGCCACGAGCATTTTCAGTTTATCGTGCTCCCATTCGGCCTTACCAGCGCCCCACGGGTGTTCACGAAAGTGATGGCGGTGGTCGCAGCTCATCTGCGCCGGTTAGGGGTTTCAGTCTTCCCCTACCTCGACGACTGGCTGTTGAAGGCGGGCTCGCCCCAGACAGTCGTCCACCACCTTCAGATGACGGCAGACCTCCTGCACGAGTTGGGGTTTTCCATCAATGTGCCGAAATCACACCTGTGTCCCTCTCAAAAGCTCCTTTTCATCGGAGCGGTTCTCGACTCGGCGCAGTTTCGGGTTTATCCCCCGGAACGGCGGGTCCGGGATATTCAGGCTCTGATTCCCATCTTTCAGCCGTTATCCCGGGTTTCGGTCAGGTTGACGCTGCGGCTTCTGGGGCTGATGGCCTCCTGCATCCTTCTGGTGCATCACGCCAGATGGCGGATGCGGGCTCTGCAGTGGGACCTGAAGTTTCAGTGGGCCCAGCATCAGGGCAACCTATCCGACCATGTCCTGATCTCGGAGGGCACTGCGAGACAGTTGCAGTGGTGGCTTACAGACCGCGATTGGGTCAGGGGCAGATCCCTCTCCCTTCCCCAGCCGGAGCACGTGGTTGTGACGGACGCGTCCCTCCAAGGCTGGGGTGGCCACTTGGGAGAGGCGGAGATCAGAGGCCTCTGGTCTCCGGCGGAGTCCCGGCTCCATATCAACATGTTGGAGCTGCGGGCGATTCGCCTGGCACTGAAGGCATTCCTCCCCTTTGTCAACGGGAGTGTAGTGCAGGTGTTCACGGACAACACCACCGCCATGTGGTACTGCAACAAACAGGGCGGTGTGGGGTCGTGGACCCTTTGCCAAGAGGCTCTGCGCCTCTGGCAATGGCTGGAACGTCAGGGCGTGACTCTGACGGTTCAACACCTGGCAGGTTCTCTGAACGCCAGGGCGGACGAACTCAGCCGTCGGTGCTCGGTGGATCACGAATGGCGTCTGAACTCGGATGTGGCGAGAGGCCTCTTTCAGCAATGGGGAGAGCCTTGGTTAGATCTATTCGCCACAGAAGAGAACGCGCAATGTCATCAGTTCTGCGCGTTGGAGTTTCCAAGACGGCACTCGCTCGGCGACGCCTTTCGGCGCGAGTGGAGTTGCGGTCTGTTGTACGCCTTTCCGCCTATACCACTTCTGCCCAGAGTGCTGAAGAAGATCAGGCGCGACCGGGCCCAAGTTATCCTTGTGGCTCCGGACTGGGCTCGAAGGTACTGGTATCCCGAGCTACTCAGCATGACAGTCGGTCCCTCGATCCGCCTGCCCCTTCAGGAGGACCTTCTGTCGCAGCAGCAGGGGACGGTCCTCCACCCGAACCTGTCCAGTCTCCACCTCCATGCGTGGAGATTGAGCGGCGACAGTTGAGGCCATTTGACTTGCCTCCTGAAGTCTGTGATGTCATTCTGGCAGCCAGGCGTCCCTCCACAAAGTCGGTATACGCCTGCCGGTGGAACAGATTTGTGGCATGGTGCACAGCAAAGGCTGTGGATCCCCTTTCTGCCCCTCTATCTGAGGTTCTCCTCTTCCTCCTTTCCCTTGCCCAGCAGGGCTCTGCTCTGGGCACTATCAAGGGCTATCTTTCTGCCCTTTCCGCCTTCTTGAGGCTACCTGATCAGCCATCTTTGTTCAAGTCCCCTATTGTGTTAAGATTCTTAAAGGGCATCACGCACATGTATCCTCCAGCTCCGTTCGTGATGCCTCAGTGGGACTTGAACCTGGTTTTGACTTTCCTGATGTGCGCTCCCTTTGAGCCCCTTCATTCCTGTCCTCTCCGTCTTCTCACCTTAAAGACGGCCTTCCTGGTAGCCATCACCTCTGCCAGGAGAGTGAGTGAGCTCCAGGCTCTTTCTGTTCAACCTCCTTTCTTGTCTGTTCATCCTGATAAGGTGGTTCTTCGGACCAGACCTTCTTTCCTGCCCAAGGTAGTCTCTGCTTTTCACATTGGGCAGTCCATCACCTTGCCCTCCTTCTTCCCGCCTCCGCATCCTTCAAAGGATGAAGAGCGGCTCCATCGTCTGGACCCAAAACGTGCGCTTTCATTCTATATGGATCGCACACGCCAGTTCCGGGTGGATGACCAACTGTTTGTTGGCTACGTGGGTGAGAAGAAGGGAAGGGCGGTACAGAAACGGACCATCTCTCGGTGGGTCGTCCTGTGCATCAAAGCATGCTACTCTTTGGCTCGGAAGGAGCCTCCTGTTGGGCTGAGGGCCCATTCCACTCGGGCCACGGCGGCTACTACTGCCCTGGGCCGGGGAGTCCCTTTGCAGGACATTTGCCAGGCGGCCACGTGGGCCTCGCTGCACACCTTTGCGAGGCACTACTGCCTGGACAGTCAAGTCCGGAGGGATGGCTTCTTTGGCCGTTCGGTCCTCCAGGACTTTCTGGTGTAGGTTGTATTGGTTCGCAGACCCACCACCGGGGTTGGTATTGCTGGGGTATCTATTCTAAGGTAAGGAATCTAATACTAACCTGTTTCTTTCAGATGAACAAGTTACTTACCTTCGGTAACGATATATCTGTAAGAAACAGTAGTTAGTATTAGATTCCTTACCGCCCCGCCCATCCTCCCCGTTCTGCGAACTGATACCTAGGGTTAGGGACATCCCTTTCAGGGCCCTAGTTTCTAATGGCACCAGTGTTGGTTCTCACATGGCTCTGCGTGTTCTGGCGCGGAAAAGCTGTGTGCAAAGAACTGACGTCAGCGCGCGGAGGCGGCGTCTATATACTCCAGCGACGTCATCACGGCGCACGACGCCGACGACGCGGAGCCGCAGGGGACGCCTGCAGACGACGCCTACCGACGCGCAGGGGTACTGCTACGCAAAAGTTTCCGGATCCAGACTGACGCCTGGGGATATTCTAAGGTAAGGAATCTAATACTAACTACTGTTTCTTACAGATATATCGTTACCGAAGGTAAGTAACTTGTTCTTCAGCCTCAAACCAGAATATCCCTAGGTAAACATGTTAAATAGCGAGGCAAGCCACCTAGGGCTCGGTTATAGCTAACCATATCAACAGACAGGATTACTATTGGTAAGTCTACAAGTATAGAGTCCGAAAGGGCAGCTTCCGACTAGCAAGGAAGGGCCCTTGGCTGACAAGGGACCGTCTATAGATGTGGAGTCACCAGGATCGCAGAGGCAGGGACCGCAGCTGGGCTTAAGGGAGCGACCCTCACAGCTCACCCGGTAGATGCAGGCCCTACTGCAGGACCAAGATCCGGAGTAGTAACAATGGGAGGCACCGCTAGGCAGCTGGGGGCAGTAGAGCCCACCTTCAGTGACAGCCATGAAGAGTCAGCGCCGCGAACGACGAGACCAAGCGGAAGTGGAGGGGCCTCCAGCAGTAGGTCCTCCACGAGCGTCCGATACTGGTGACTCTGTAGGTGCGAAGATGCCAACCAGGTCCATCCCCTCCTGAAGGTCGGTGATGTGGCGTCGCTTGTTCTGGAATTCGAAGCTGAGCCCGAAGGGATAGGTCCATCTATATCTGATGATGTCAGAACGCAGTTTAGTGGTAACCGGCCTCAGCAGTTGTCTCCGGGCTAGCGTTGCGGGAGCGACATCCTGGTAGATGTTACAGGAGAGGTTTTGGAAGGTGATGGAGTCCTTAGACCTTGCTGCCTGTAGAACTGTCTCTTTGGTCTTGTAGGAGTGAAATTTCGCTAAGATATCCCGTGGCAGCTTCTTCTCACCCCGCTGCAGAGGCCCCACAGGGTGAACTCTGTCCATTTTTATCTTAAGAGACTGAGGGGCGACTATGTCGGAGAAGAGGCCTATCACGAAAGCCTCAAGGTCCGGCCCCTCTGCACCCTCTTCCAGGTCCCTAATACGTAGATTCTCTCTTCGGGATCTATTCTCGAGGTCCTCCGCTTTAAGGTGCGCCTGGGATAGTTGGTCTTTGAGCAACTTGACATCGTCCTGCTGTTCTAACGAGCGGCGCTCCTCCTCCTGGTGGTACGTTTCAAGGTCAAGGACTCTCGTACCCACGGAGTCAATATCCTGCTGCAAGGTAGAGAGATGCTCGGACAGATCGGGCCGCAGCTGATCAATGGAAGACTTAATGTCTTGAGCAATGTCCTTAGGAAGATCTGTTTTAAAGTCCTTAAACATGTTCAAAAGTTCGGCTTTCGTGAGCGCCATTGTTGCCGCTCTGGGGTCACCTCTCAGCGAGACTCGCTTTTCAATAGATGAGAAGAAATCTGAAACCTTGATGGGAGCCTTTGTCCTCGATTTCTAGAAGAGCTTGCAGCCGGTGATCTGCCTCAAGGGGACAGTCATGCACTGCGGGGGGAGCCGCGGGGCAAAGTTAGAGAAAGGACTGTAGGCCCTCGTTGCTTGTGTGGAGCAAAAGGTCTGGTACTATCCGAAGCAGGACATGTGTCCTCCCGGGCAGTCTGGAGTGGCGCCTTCAGAGCAGTAACAGGCCGGGAGCATCAGCGTGGGGGCCCACCATATAGAGGCCACCAAGATGAGGCACACGAGGAGGGCACTGGTGCTGTAGAGAGCAGGGGGTCCAGGGAGTGCTAGGCTCTCAGGGAAGATCGCGTCATGGAACCGAACCCATGGGGAGGAGAAACACGGTGTCTTTGTTCTGCAGATTTGACTCTAATTAGCACCCGGCTTACCCGCCGCGCTGGAGCAAGCGATGATAACGGCATGGCCGCTCCCGGGGCTCGACTCTGCCGCCATTAGTGCTATCGGTGTGGAACGGCCGCCATGTTAGGGCCAGGCAAACGTGGTCGCCCGCTTCAGTGAGAAGTAAGGGAACCCCCGTTCGGCTCTCACTTCAGGGCGCCTGATGTCCGTGGTTGCTGCGTGTCGGTGACTCGCCGATGCTGGTGCAGCCGCGAGGCCCCGGGGAGAGATTCTGTGCGGCCGCCGCTCGCCCGCCATCTTAGAGCAGGCCGACGGCGGGCTCAGCAAGGGCACGAGAGCGCTCCGGGTGAGGTCCGCCGCGTACTTGCAGGTGAGAGACACCCCTATGATCAGGGCATCTTCCGCCTCACCGGGCACCCACTTAGAAAGACCGTGGGTTGCCGGGTCCGCCCAAAATCACCGCCGGAGCCAAGCGTGGACCGGGAGCCGAGACAGGTCATGTCTGTTCGGCCATCTTGCCTCGAGAGGGGAGTCTCAAGTAGATCGTGAAGACAGCATCTTGCAAACCTCCCTACATTCCCCCCCTCCCCTTCCATTCCATTGGATGAGGGAGGGGGTATTTCAGATTTTGCCATGAAGGGGAAAGCCATCATAACGGACCATTAGTTACTCCAAATTGTTTGCTTTTTCCAAACCTGGAGTGCTTGCAGAGACCATTGCTGCCAACTTCCAGCAATGGAGCACCGTACAAATCTGTAATCTTTGCATCTATAAATGCTCAGGCTACTTGAGGGTGCAATCAAACACTATTCAGGTTCTTTCTAGTCAAGCAAGAAACAAATGGTCGGAGACCAATCATAGACTTTTAAGGTCTGAACAAGTCCTGAAGATGCAAGAGTTCCTCTCTGCTTTATAAAGGGGAATGTCTTGTGTACCTAGATCACCGGCACACTTTTTTTCACGTCCGAACACGTCAGACCTACTGGCAGTATGTTAGATTGTCTTTCGCATACAGCACTACCAATTGAAAGTTTGTCCTGGTTAGCCACAGCGTTTTTCATTAAGTGTATGACGTCAGTGACAAGGCACCCATTATATTTGCCTCTTAATGGACTTCACAGCAGCAGAGATGGAAAAAGTAAAACATGCTTGCCTGGCGCTTTTTAATTGATTGGGGGCTGACTCTTAGCGAAATCCATCCTTCCCAATAACCTGAAAAACAAGAACCTACTTGAAAGCCTTCCTCGTCACAGCTTGAGAGAAGTTCTTTCCATCGCCAGAGCAAGTGGCAACAATACTAGTCAGACTTTACATATTGCTAATGGAACTCATGTTCTCATCCATTCCGCTGATTCTATATTT
Organism: Lissotriton helveticus; assembly: GCF_964261635.1. Classification (NCBI taxonomy): domain Eukaryota; kingdom Metazoa; phylum Chordata; class Amphibia; order Caudata; family Salamandridae; genus Lissotriton; species Lissotriton helveticus. The sequence goes on along the minus strand of NC_136065.1, from coordinate 298,886,965 downwards.
CAAACTTCAAATGCATCATAGCCAACAGTAATTAGACCAGCAACAGTGACAGGAAAAAGGGCAGTGAGAGGCAAGGATGGTTGTCACCTGAGATTGAAAGAAGTCTTGTGGTGGAGAATGAACAGAAAACCTTACATTGCCTACCAAAAATGCACAAGGTTGCAAATGCTCTCTGTCGAGGGCCAGCAGCTAGGCAATACCCATGAAAGTCTACTTGACAGCAGAACACCTGTGTGGACTAAGCAACAAACAGGCCAATGCACTCTGTAATCCATTTTGGATTGTCAGCAGGCGCTGAAGCACAATTAACTCCAGCAGGTCTTAAAACACTCTGCTCAGCCGCAGTTGGATTTGTTTGCAACTTGGGAGCGCAAGAAATGGGAAATATTTGTGAGGATTCACTTCCCAGCAGAGAACACACAGGGAAGCAGTTTTCAAGGAAATGGTCAAACATCTTTGCATATGCTTTCCTCCATTTTGTCCCGACGGTCCTCTGCAAGGCAAGGAAGGAGCTCAGCTTACTGATTTTGATCACTCCTGCTTGGACAAAGCAATATCGATGCATCGAGCTACTGCCTCTTTAGAACTACCTGCTAGTCCCTTTCAAATTTGCCCTATCACTTCTGACTGGACAGCTAGGTTAGATTCTTAAACTGAGATCCCCGACCCTCACCACTTGGTTCCTGATGACCTTCAATTTTCTGAGATGTTTTACCCGCTTGGCTCCCCATCCGCTTACAAAACACATGGTGCAAAGTGGAAATGTTTCTGCTGTTGGCATGCATATTAAGCCCTGCATTCAATGTCAGTGCAGCCTCAACAGATGCTGCATTACTTGTCATATTTTTCTAAATCCACCGAAATTTATGATGCTCTTCTTCAGAACAGTTCTTCTTGCGGAAGGTGATAAAGCAGTTAATGAACAGGGTTCGTGATTTTTCCTTCATTCTTGGTGTTTGATTTTTGGGAACCTCAACACAATCCTTGTCTGGCTTGTGACACCAACATTCAAATTGATCTACAAAAGCCAGCTTAAAGTTTCTCTCCTGGTAAACCGCTCTGGTGCTAGCTTTGGCATCTGCCCAGAGACTGGTGTGATTGCAATCCGTTTCTCCAGTGATCTAAGGATAAAATGATTTATCGACAGACCGTAATTTAATGGCAAAGGTGCCCTCTGACTTCCACTTCAACCAACCAGTGGTACATAGATGAATTTTCCTGGAACCATTTTTTGAGTGCTGACATAGCTGTATACTCACTGGGAATCTGTGTGTGTTTGAAGTTTAATATGGAATAGTCTAAGGCTGCTTTGACCGGCTGACCAGCTTTTTGTGGTCTTTGGACATTCATGTAGAAGACATCTCCTTTCTAAAGGGGGTTAAGCACCTTGGCTCTCAGCTGGCATTGTCTATTGCTGGAGAGAATTATCCTGGTACTTGGGTCTGCATGTGGGTATGGCACACTCCTTGCACACCATGTTCTCAACAATAGCGTTGTAGGCTATAGTGCCCATACATTGTTTGACAAGCAGTAACCTAAAAGAACAGACCTGCCTGGATACAAATGCCATGGCCGATTCATTGTTCGGGCAAGCAGTTCTATGCAACCAGTTTCATTAAGGTGAGACTGCAATCACACTTATTGTGTTTGATAGAAACTGATATCTAGCCTTAATTCAAATCCATGAATCTATGAATGATTCAGTGCTAGAGAAGAAACACGTTACTTAACTGTAACTACAATTGCCCCAGTATTGGAACTTTCATAGATTCCCATGCTTTTGTATCATTCCCGTCGTCGGAATGGGAGTCTGTGACAAAAACAACATAGCACTAGGTACAAAAGAGAAAGAAAAAGGCCTAGGCCTCATTCCCTTTTGTAGCATATCCGCCTCTTTTTGTAAAAGAGACCAAACTAAGCATCAGCCAATCAGAAGAGCCTCCCCCAATAGAACCCTCCTGAAGAAACCTCAGAGCCTCAAATTTTCTACTGCACGTTGTGCTTGGGGAGTCTCCTTTGAGCTCTGCTCAATTTCATAATCTTTTCAGGTATTTTCTTCAGGTTTTCTCTTCAGTATTGTTGGCTGTCCCTTCCAGGATGTCTGATAAGGAGAAGCCCCTTTTCAAGCCATGTTCCACCTGTGGCAAGAAAAGGTTATTTGTTGAGGACAGGCATAAAGATTGTATATAGGCTGCGGACTGCAAGATCTGCCGCACCTTTTCTACCAAGACCCTCCAGGACCGTGAGGGTCGGCTCCTCACCTGGCTCCAGAAGCTGAAGTCCAGCAAAAACAGTCTCCAGCGACAGTGAGGAGTCTTCTTCAGCCTCATCTTCAAGAAGGTCAGTCAAAAGGGGTAGGGTTTCCCCTTCACCGTCTTTGGAGTGTCTAGTTAAGGCCTCAAAAAAGGCCCCCAGAGAGTCTGAGAGCCAGGGTCCGGTTGAATCTCCTTACCATGGTGTAAAGGAGAGCGAGGGACCATCTACACCGACTACTGGGATGAAGACTGCTCCAGCCTTCAAAAAGCCATCTTCTCAGTCTTCTGAGAAGTCTGACAGGAGTTCCAAGACGTCTACGACGCAGCAGAAGGCTCCGTCGACGAAGGCGTTGATTCCCAAAGTTAAAGTGGTGCCGTCGACAGGCTCGTCGACGGTAGGGTCGACGTCGACGGTAGGGTCGACGTCGACTGGATAGTCGGCGTCGACGGAGGTGACGTCGACGAGGATGTCGACGGGAACGCGACGACGAAGATTTCAACGACGGTGATGACGGTGTCGTCGACGAGTGCTTCGACAACGACCACTCTGACGACGTCGCCCATCTCGTCGTCGACCGTTCGTCGGTGGTGTCTATTCCGTCCACGACGCCGAAGACAGCAGGTTTACCTGTAACAACTCCATCTATGACAAGAATTACTCCGTACATGATGTCTCCAAGGAGGGTTACCCCCTTGCCTCCAGCTTTGTTATTAGAGGAGGATGATGAGGATTCAGATTATGAGGATCAGGAATCGTTTGAGTATGCACACAGTCCATCCCAACTGCTGGTAAAATGTCAGGAGACAGATTCGGAAGGAGCGTATCTGCAGAAATGTGCATATCCACATTCTTCTCATCCATAGGAGGTCACAAGACAAGAGATGGTATCTGTTCCTACTTATCTCTTGCAAGACCTCCATAACATGTTGCAGGATTACAAATCAAGGTGTTCTCAGCCTTCTGCTATGCCGACTACTCAAGCCTTGACTGTCCCTACGACCCCGGTGATGATCTCTCCAGAGTTGCTGACTCAGGTGGTGTCTCAGCCGCAAACACCGGCTCCACAAGTACCTTCAATGTCACTTGACATTCAGGATGATTCCTCGGATGAGGATCAGAAACTTGATTGCAGGCCTAATCAGGGCTTGGAATGGGACGAGTACGTAATTCCGGACGCGGCGTCACCATGTCCAGACCCTGTGGACTCTCCTCCGGTGGATATCGGAGGGTTCCATAAGTTGATGGAAAGGGCATCTAGCAGGTTCAAGCTACCAATGCCGTCTGTTGCCACTGAGTGTTTCCTATATGACTTTAAGAAACCATATAAGAAGGTGACTAGATCCATCCCTATTGTACAGCATGTATGGGAGGAAGGCCTTAAGGCTATGAAGAACCCGGCTATGGTGGTCCCTGTCCTACCGCGCCTGGAAAAGGAATATAAGGCGCCCGAGGATGGTCCGGCGTCTTTGACGGGGCACCCAAAACCAGACTCTGTGATTTCGCAGGTGGCACAGAGGAAGTCCCGCAACCAGTCATCTCCTTTGACTACTCCTCCTGATAAGGAAGGCAGGAGACTAGATAATGCTGTGAAAAGATTATTTTCAATGGTTAGTATTCTGGTGCGGGCAGCAAATGCTTTGGCGATACTGGGCAGGTATGATCGCCAGTTATGGTGTGACATTTTGCCTTTTTTTTTTTTTTTTAGATCAACTGCCCCAGGAAGCGAAAGGTGAGGCGATGAAAATTTTACAGGAAGGGGAAGCAACATCGATGGAGATAATCGATTGTGCTATGGACATCGCCACAACAGCTTTTTGATCACTAGCTGGAGCAGCGGTTCTTCGTCGCCAGGGATGGCTCAGGGCTACTTGGTTCAGGCCGGAGATCCAGAATAAAATCTTGGACCTAACTTTCGATGGAGAGGCGTTGTTTGGAAAGCATATAGATGACACTCTCTAAGATATTAAGAAGGATACGGAGACGGCTAGGTCTCTGGGTACACTTCAATAACGAAAGGCTCCGTTTAAAGGTGCCAGAGGCAAGAGTATCACTTACCGAGGCTCATACCAGCAACAGCGGTACTCATCATATGGTTCAGGGTCTCATCAATACCGCCAGCCGTATCATCAGAAATAAGGTCAAGCCTCGAATCGCCAAGGACGTGATACGTCCAAGAGGCAATAGCGGCGTCCTGGCTCTTCCTGCTGTGCCCACCTCCACAAGATCATCGGTAGGAGGCAGGGTATCTCAATACCTTCAGAACTGGTACACGATAACATCAGACCGCTGGGTGCTAAACATCATTCGAAAGGGCCATACTTTGGAATTCACACAAATCCCACCATCCAAGCCCCCTGCTGCCATTCCGTCAAAACATCTGCGTCTCCTGCAGCTCGAGGTTCATCAGATGCTCCTGAAGGGAGCTGTGGAGCTGGTCCCCTCATCTCAGAGTGGAGGGTTTCTATTCCAGGTTCTTCCTGGTAAAGAAGACGCTGGAGAAATGGCGCCCTATTTTAGATCTCAGGGAGCTCAACACCTATCTCATTTCTCAATCTTTCCGGATGGTCTCACTTCAAGACATACTGCGTCTCATCAATACAGGGGATTTCATGGCCATGCTCGATCTCGAAGATGCGTATTTTGACATACCCATTCACTCAGCACACAGAAGGTTTCTATGGTTTACAGTAGGCAAGAGCCATTTTCAATTCAGGGTTTTACCCTTCGGACTTCGCTTGGCCCCAAGAATCTTCACCAAGGTGCTGGCAGCGGTGGCAGCTTTTTTGTGGAAAAAACACTTTCAGGTCTTCCCTTACCTGGACGACTGGTTGCTGCAGGTCCCGTCCAGGGAGGCGGCGAAAGAGGCAGTCAGGGCATGTACAAACCTATTTCAGAATTTGGGTCTTACTCTTAACAAGGAGAAATCATCTCTGGTTCCGTCCAGGACTGCTCGCTTCTTAGGGGCCATCTTGGACTCGAATCCCAACAAGGCTTTCCCATCCTTAAAAAGACAGGAAAAACTGCGAAACATGGCACTGTTCTTGAGAAAAAGAAGGTATCTTTCAGTACGCCGTTACAAATCCCTTCTGGGAGTAATCTCTTCATGCATCCTTCTAATTTCTCACTGCAGACTAAGGGTGCGACCTCTTCAGGAGCAGCTAGACAAACAGTGGAAACAAATTTACGGTTCATTCGACGACAAAGTGACGATCACCTCGGCAATGAAAAAAGCTGCCTTGTGGTGGACGAAGCAGGAAAACCTTTACCAAGGTCTATCTTTTGTAAGCAATCTGTCTCCTCAGGTGGTGACAACGGATGCGTCATTGGAGGGCTGGGGTGCAGTACTTCAGGATCTCCATGTCAACAGACATTGGTCACCTCAGCACCGTTTTCTTCACATCAACCTCCTAGAACTCAGGGCTATTAAGCTGGCTCTTCAAGCGATCCTCCTTCGACTGCGAGGTTCGGAAGTTCTCATTCGAACAGACAACACCACGGCCATGCATTACATAAACAAAGAAGGGGGAACCAGATTTCTTCCGTTGTCTCAGGAAGCTCAGAAAATCTGGGAATGGGCTATTCTTCACGGATTATCGCTGCAGGGGAACATCTACCAGGGGTCCTAAACGAAAATGCCGACAGACTAAGCAGGCTGTCCTCAGTCAGTCATGGGAATTGAACTAGATGGTATTGGACAAGATTTTCCAACAGTGGGGCAAACCTTCAATAGATCTATTTGCCTCCCGACCAACAAGAAATGCCGGTCTTATGCAAGCAGGCTTCACCATCAAGGGTCATTGGGGAATGCGCTTTCGATAGCTTGGTCAAGAGCATTTGTTTACGCCATTCTCCCCCATTCCAATGATCCCGAGGCTTATCGGGAAGATCAAGGTGGAACCATGCAAGATGATCTTGATAGCCCCCGCTTGGCCGAGACAGTTCTGGTTCACGGAACTCCATATTCTGTCGCTCATCCCTCCTCTTCCTTTGCCGACGATTCCGGACCTTCTAACGATGTCCCACGGACAGATTTGGCATCCAGATCCAGATTCATTGCACCTGACGGCATGGCTTCTGAGCAGCGAGAATTCATGAGCTTTCCCATTTCAAATGAAATAAGAGGTTCTCTCCCAGGCTAGAGCTCCTTCCACGAAAAAGACTTACCGTTTCAAATGGAAGAGATTTTGCATTTGGTGCAGGAAGGAAGGTGTTGACCCTTTCTCTTCTCAACCTCAACTTCTGCCTTATCTTTTGTCTTTGACTAAGACAGGACTGGCTCATTCATCCATAAAGGTTCACTTGGCAGCGATTTCTCGCTACAGGCGTTCTGCGTCTGGACCGTCTCTGTGGTCCTCAAGAATAATTAAACAATTTCTCAAAGGCTTATTCCGAGTCTTTCCCCCGGTGATGCCTCTGCCTCCCACTTGGCATTTGAATTTGATTCTACAACAACTCATGAAAGATCCCTTTGAACCACTACATTGGTCGGACATGACATTTCTTTCATGGAAATTGGCTCTCCTTCTCGCCCTCACATCGGCAAGACGCATTGGGGAATTGCAGGCTCTCACAATACAGGAACCTTTTCTACAGTTCAAAAGGAATACAGTGATCTTACGAACTAATCCAAAGTTCATACCTAAAGTGCCTTCGGACTTTCACCTAAACGAACCTGTGATTCTCAAATCTTTCTTTCCTCACCCTTCCACTCCAGCGGAGAAGTCACTCCATTCTCTGGATGTGCAGCGGTGCTTAAATTTATTTGGATCGCACCAAAGGGTTTCGGAAGTCTACACAATTATTTATTGCATTTGGTGGTCCGCGCAAAGGACTTCCTCTGTCAAAGCAAAGTATTGCAAGATGGATTTCCAGTGCTATTCTATATTGTCATTCAGCAGCGGGTAAACCGCTGAACAGCAGGATCAGAGCACACTCTACAAGATCTGTTGCTTCATCTACAGCTCTCTCTGCGGTGCTGCACATCAGAGACATTTGTAGAGCTGCCACGTGGAGCAGCGTGCACACCTTTACGAAGCATTACTGCTTGGAGTCTTTGACGCAGGAAGACACGGCTATGGGCCAAGCAGTCCTGAGGAACCTCTTCCACTAATTGGTGAGCTTTCCTTACTATCCCTCCATCCTTTTTCTGCACATTTTCTCTAATGTGGTACTAATGTTTTTTTCCTATGTGTAATTTCTTATTCGCTTATGAAAGTGTATATATACAAGAAGGTATTCATATACATATATACATGTTTGTGCCACAAAATGTGCTTTATGGTTTTCTGCTGGCTACTGATACAAAAGCATGAGAATCTATGAAAGTTCCAATACTGGGGCAAGAAAACAAGTTACTTACCTGTAACTTTGGTTCCCCAGTATTGGTAACTTTCATAGATTCCCATGCACCCGCCCTCCTCCCCGAGGAAAGCTCAGCCTTCAGCAAATGTGGTTACTCTTACGCAACGGCTACGAAAATCTAAGGCTCTGAGGTTCTTTCATGAGGGTTCTATTGGGTGAGGCTCTTCTGATTGGCTGACGCTTAGTTTGGTCTCTTTTACAAAAAGAGGCGGATATGCTACAAAAGTGAATGAGGCCTAGGCCTTTTCTTTCTCTTCTGTACCTACTGCTAGGTTATTTTTGTTATCGAGACTCCCCTTCCGACGACAGGGAATGATACAAAAGCATGGGTATCTATGAAAGTTACCAATACTGGGGAACCAAAGTTACAGGTAAGTAACTTGTTTTCCTCTCTAGCATTGTGATCTTTCAGAGTACATCAACATGGAAATAGGAAAACCGCGTCATTGATAAAGCAAGATATAACTGACACATCCGTTCTCGGTGGTCTGTAGAGAACTCTGCATATTACACTGTAATAGACAAATATCCAGCACGTCTGCTTGCCAAGGCAAGAAGTGAATCACGAAGACATACACGCAGTGGTAAAGCTCCCCTTAAATCAGTACACTACATGGATTCCAAGGAGCACACGTGCTAACACTATTCCCTTTTGCTAGACCATGACTACCCAGTTGAGGACTTGGCTTTCCTTCTTTGAAGACATGACCAGGAACTGCAAGAAGCTAGACTGCTACGATTGTGAGCTCCTACACAATTGTACTTCTCTCCTCCTATTGGCAGTGTATGTGGCAACTCCTCCATGCAACCAGTAACACTCCCTTCCACAATGTCCGCCTTACCCTTTTTACTTGATATGGCTAGCATAGAAGGCTCCTCTTCATGTTGCCATTGCTGGATGGCCATGGCTCTTTACTGCCAAGGTTAGACATTAGCTTACAACTTCTGTACCTACTATTGATGAAGGGATTATGGTACACTTGCGACACATGAAAAATCCATATGCAAGCTGAATGACCAGGCCCTGTTCAACGATATCTGGGCTCCCTTCCTTTAATACTGTACAGAAAACCCTTCTGTTTAATGGTGTTGGTGCTTACCTGTGCACATTCTCATCCATCTTTCTTTCCATGCCACCCACTGGCGCACCCTCCCACTATTCCAAATGATACATCCTTTGGGCCTCTGACATTGATGCCCACTTCAACTCTATCTACCGGTGCTACCCTGCTTCTTTACCCGTCACCCCTACCTGAGATCAGTCATGGTATCATGTTATTTCTATTCATGTTGATTGGATGTTCCTGCTCCCAAGACTATTTGTCACTTTGTTTGCCTACAGACTCCAGAATCTGCTCTGCCACTTTAAGTGTGCCCTCACTCAACGTCTGTTTCTCTTCTCTTTTATCTTGACTGATTTATTTACTGGATCTCTGTGATTCATTTAATGCATAATAGAGGATAAAAAAAACTCATGAATTCACAAGACTTTACCAAAGATTCGTAATCTGAACCTGCCAAACATCTGTTGCTGACGATTCTTATTTCATACAGATGTTATTGTTGTTTCCAACTGTGTTCATTTAACACAATTGCATCATAGTTCATAATCAACACTTTCATGAATGTGTTTTACAGCGGTTATCGTGTCAATCAATTCATAATCTCCAGTGCATATCAGACTACCTCCTTTATTGGGGGAGTCGGTGTTCATTGGCTTTCCTTTACTATAAACTTAAATCTAAAAATGTTCTCATGAAAATTCACACTTAACAAGGCTAAACAAAACACCACAAAAACCAAAGACTTAAAACACTAGTTCTGCAGGCTATTACTATACATTCTAGGCCCAGATGGGTTACTCTCTATTGTATCATTTACTTTGTGTTGATACCTGACCACGGATGGACTCACAATCCAACGAAATTCAAATCCAGTAGAACAAAAATATCTCATGGTGCTGGCTGACCATTCAATTTCTCTGTGTTTGTTAGATCTGTAATTATGTCAACTGCTAGAGATAATAAGCAAGGTTTATTTTCTTTTTTACAAACAGCTGTGCAAGGCTTTATAGTAGAATGGTTAGCTCCTTCTGTACAGGCACCCTAATGAAATGTACAAGTAATTTGTGAGACTGGCCTCTTACGTCACCTTTAACCAACATGTGCCTGGGGGATTGCCTCATTTGCTGGATGACCTGAAAGATGTTTACTTCCGTATACGAACATCACAGTAAGTATTTCCATTTCATGTTAGATGGACAACACTACCAAGTTAAACCCCTACATATTGGCCTCAAATTAGCTTTACCCATCTCCAAATGCTTACACCCAGTGGCCACTCTTCTTCAGGCGTCTTCTGCTGCCTGGAGTACTACCTTCCAGGAGTTCTTTTCAATTCCAGTCCAAGTAAGCCCCCAGCAAAAAAAAGAATCCTTGGGTGGCTGAATTCATAGTAGACATTATAAGACATTCCCATCTATTGAAAGAAGCATCAAACCTGCTCTAGTGAAGGAACTACTGATCAAATCCGTTGGAAAGCATTCCTGGATGCCTTTTCTTCTTTTATCGTCCTAGCACCCTTACAGATATGCACCTTAAGGAAGAGTTAGATCACTAGTGGAAACTATCCAAAGGGTCCTGGGTTCAGAAGTAGGCAGTGGCTGTTATTCCTGCTACTTTCTGATGCCAAAGAAGAAAACCGGATCGCAGCCCATTTTAGAACTTCGGCCGTCAATCTCTTCCTCAAGAAGGAAAAATTCAAGATGCTCACTCTAGCTCCGGTCTTGTCGTCTTGTCTGACCTAGACCAAGAAGACTGGATGGTAGAGTTGGACCTGCAGGATGCGTACTTTCACATCCCCATCCTGCCAGGCCACAGACATTAATTGCGGTTCAGGGTAGGCCGCGAGCACTCTGCTTACCATGCTCCTCTTCGGCCTTACCAGTGCTCCTCTTCGGCCTTACCAGTGCTCCTCGGGTGTTCACCAAGGTGATAGCGGTCGTCACAGCTTAGCGGCATGGGTTAGGGGTGTCCGTCTTCCCCTACCTCGACGACTGGCTGTTGAAGGCGTCCTCTCCCCAAGCTTTTGTTTCCCACCTTCAGAATATGGCAAACCTCCTGCATTCGCTGGGGTCCTCTATAAACGTGTTGAAGTCACACCTGACTCCATCTCAGACGCTCCCATTCATCGGAGCTGTTCTGGACTCAGTGCAGTTTTGGGTCTATTCTCCCAAGCTGAGAGTCTAGGATATTCAGGTTATGATTCCGATGTTTCGGCCTCTATCCTGTATTTCGATGAGACTGACTATGAGTCTGTTTGGCCTCACTGCCTCCTGCATCCTGTTAGTAAAGCAGGCCAATTGGCGTATGCAGGCTCTGCAGTTGGACTTGAAGTTTCAGTGGGCACAGGACCAGGGAAATCTCGCTGATGTGGTTCAGATCTCAGAAGGAACTACAAAAGATCTGCAATGGTGGTTGACGAACCACGGTAGGGTCAACGGCACACCCCTCTCCCTTCCCCAACCAGATCTCCGTCATGACAGATGCGTTACTCCTGGCATGGGGCGGCCAGCTGGGAGAGGTGGAGATCGGGGTACACTTGTCTCCGGCAGAGTTGGGGCTCCACGTAAATTTGTTGGAGCTCAGAGCGATTCAATTGGCACTGTAAGCATGAGTTCCCCCTGTCAAGGGGAAGCTAGTGCAGGTGTTCAGGGACAACACCACTGCCATGTGGTACAGCTGCAAGCAGGGCGGGTGGGGTCGTGGATCCTTTGTCGAGAGGCCCTGTGTCTCTTGACAGGGCTGGAACAGCAGGGCATAACCCTGGTGGTTTAACACCTGGTAGGTCCTCTGAACACCAGGTCGGAGGCGGCCCAAGGTCTCTTTTATCAGTGGTGGGAACCTTGGTTTCATTTGTTCGCCTCCGAAGAGAACGCGCAGTGTCAGCAATACTGCGCTTTGGAGTTTCCAAGGCAGCTATCGCTTGGCGATGTATTTTGTTGAGAGTAGATCTTAGGCCTGCAAGAGTAGATCTCAGGCCTGCTGTGTGCCTTTCCGCCCATACCACTCTTGCCCAGGGTTCTGAAGAAGATCAGGATGACCGAGCCCAAGTATTCTTGTGGCTCCAGACTGGGCGAGGAGAGTCTGGTGTCCAGAGCTTCTGAAGATGAGCATCGATCCTGCGCTCAGGCTGCCCCTTCAGGAGGATCTTCTCTCACAGCAGCAGGGGAGGGTTCTCCACCCGCACCTGTCAACTCTATGCCTCTTTGCATGGAGATTGAGCGGCAGCAATTGATAGCTTTTGACCCTCTCTCCCGAAGTATGTTACATTATTTTGACCACCAGACAGCGTTACATTAAGACGGTATACGCCTCTTTGTGGGGTACGTGGGAGCTAAGAAAAGTTCAGAAAAGGACCATCTCTTGCTGGGTCGTTCTCTGAATTGAGAACTGATGTGCCTTGGCAAAGAAGCAGCCACCAGAGGGATTAAGGACCCATTCCACCAGGAAAAAGCCTGGTACTACGGACTTGGCTCTGGGTGTCCCAGTCCTGGACATCTGTCATGCAGCAACATGGGCATCTTTGCACACGTTTGACAAACACTACTGCCTGGACAGTCAGGTCGGTAAGGACGGGCGTTTTGCCTGTTTGGTCCTGCAGGACTTCCTCGTGTGAGAAGGAGTCTCCCTGAGCCTAGCTCAGTTTGTTCTTTACTGAACTTTTGACCTTCAACAGTTGGAAGTGAGGTACTGATTTTTTCATCTATATTTCATTCAAAATGTCTGAAAGCTCTAGAAAGAGACTCTTCAGATCTTGCAGATCCTGTGGGAAAGCCAGATTACTTTCCGAGGATCCACACAAGGAGTGCTTGTACTGTCTGTACACCAAGCATGTTCCAAAGGACTGCAAACATTGTCGCACCTTCTCTGCAACAACAATTAAGGACAGAGAAGCACGCCTGTTACCATGGCTTCAAAAGAAGAAAACCACAGACTGAGTCTGATGGAGATGCTAAAGGACATTCTTCTAGAAAGCATAAAAGTCTTCTGAGGAGAAAGGAGAACAAAAGAGGCAAAAATCCGGAAAATCTAAAGAAAGAGTCATCCTCTTCTTCTCTGGTTCATACTACACACAGAACTACCTTGGAGACAAAGACTCCATCATCGTTGCCATAATCGAAATCGAAAGAAATTTCTGTCAGCTCGCCGACCAAGGCATCGACGATCACCTCGTTGACGACGACGACTATCTCGACGGCGACTGCGTCGTTGACAGCGATTATGACGACTCTGTCGACTGTTAGTGTGAGGCCATCGTCGACGTCCACATGTACGTCAGTGACGATCCCTCCGCCGCCAATCCTGTAGACGAGCAAGCCGCCGACGGTGACTGTTTTTAGATCTCTGACGACAAAGTCCTCCACATTCATTTCAATTAAGCGATTTGCTCCGTCGACCGGCTCATCGACGGGCAAGAAAGCAGAGTTTTCCACACCAAAAATCTCACTGCTTCTTCCATCCACTATTCTGGATTGTCAGGAGGCTTATGGAGTAGCCTATAGTCCCTCTCAGCTACACATCAAGAATCAGATGAAGAAGACTTCCAGGAAGTACAGGAACAATTCTCCTTTAAAGACCGTCCGGTACAAGGTTCAAAGTGTTATGAATCTTTTCATTAGGCTTATAATTATGAGGAAGAGGAGAAGCGAATCCCAATGTCCAGGAGGAGTCTATGCCAGTACAGTTATCCTTAATATAGGATTTAAGGCACATGATAAACAGCTATTATCGTCGTTTTCCAGAAGATAATGCTACGGCCTCCACCTCAGCAAATATACCTCGGACAGTGGTTCAGACACCAGTGGTTAAATCCCCCCTCCGGTGTAAAGAATAGACACCCCGCAAATATTAACTATTCGGGATGACCTAGTGGAGAGTGATCATGAAGACCAAACAGAGGAAGAAGAGATACCCCAAGATGACATCGTAGGAGATGAATGAAATCAATATGTTCCAACATCACCTTTATCGCCCTTCCCTCAGGCGAGTTCTCCGCCAGAGGACATTGCCAGTTTCCATGATCTAATGGAAAAAGCCTCGAAAAGGTTTGAACTTTCATTGCCTGTGAAGGAGAATGAATGTTTTCTTAATGATTTTAAGGAAACATCTCAAATCTGTAAGAGCTATCCCGATAATACAACATATATGAGAAGGACTGAAATTAATGAAAAATCCGGTCTCGGTACCAGCCTCGATTCCAAAGATTGAGAAGAAATACCGTGCTGCTGAGACTCCCACAGCGTGCCTGATTGGACATCCACACCCAGAGTCTGTTACGCAGGCAGCACAGAGACGCTCCTAAATTCCAGTCTCTGCCTGTTCGGCTCCCCCTGACAAGGAGGGTAAAAGGATGGATAGTGTGGGAAAGCGCTTTGCTGTAATGGAAGCAGCTTCTATCAGGGCAGCAAACTCTCTGGCACTTATCAGCAGATACAATAGACAGATGTGGTCGATATCGCACCAATTCTGTCCCACCTTCCAGACGACAAGAGAGGACGAGACTACAATTCTCCAGGACGGAGCCAGAGAGGCGTCAGAGTACATCGACATAGCGATGGACATTGTGTCAATGGGCTTGAGGCAGATGGCTGGAGTGGTGGCGCTTCGCAGGCAAGGATGGCTGAAATCCACATCTTTCAGACCTGAAGTCCAGGCAAAAATCATGGACATGCCTTTTGATGGAGAGAGTCTGTTCGGGAAGCACATTGATGAAGCGCTTCAGGGGATACAAGTAGACACGGCTAGAGCTCTGGGGTCCTTACAGCAGGGCCTTTTTTTAATCTTTTCGTGGTAGAGGATCGAAAGGACAATACCATCAGCGATCCTCCTTTACCAACCTTACCAACAGCAGGGGGTACCGTCAGTTCTCCAACAATAAGCAGTATAGATCCTCTAACACCACCTATCAACAGCAGGGCAGGAGGAAACCTGCTGCAAGAGGAAAGACAAGACTCCGGTAAGAGGCAATGACATTCTTCAGGCGCCACCGGCCTGTCATCTCAAGCAGTTCCATTACCTCTCTCGTTATCTCAATCATTGGCAGTCAATAACATCGGACAAATGGGTATTGGATATTATAGAACAAGGCCACACTCGAATTGTTACAAAAACCTCCAACTCAACCACCTGTTCAGACAGCAAAACCATATTTCAGCCCTCAAGGCAGACGTCTTAGCTCTCATTGTGAAAGGAGCAATAGAAGAAGTTTCCCCAGAACAACAAGGGAAAGGATTCTATTCACACTTTTTCCTTATAAAGAAAAAGCAGTCTGCCGAATGGAGGCAGGTAATGGACCTCAGAGATCTGAACAAATACATAAAGAAAATTTCATTCCGCATGCTGTCTTTACAAGAAATCCTCCTATTACTTCGCAGAGGAGATTACATGGCTTCATTAGACCTCTTGGATGCGTACTTCCATATCCCAATTCACAGAAAGCACAGACAGTATCTGCGGTTCGTGGTGGCGGGGTGCCTCTACCAATTCAAAGTATTGCCCTTCGGCCTCAGATCTGCACCAGGAGTGTTCATAAAGTGTATGGTGCCAATCGCAGCACACTTGAGGCAGCAAGGTCTACAGATTTTTCCATATTTGGACGACTGGCTGATAAAAAGCGCATCGTATCAAACGCAACGGCCCCTGATAAGTTGCATGAATCTTTTCCAAGATTTAGGGCTTCGGATAAACAAAGAAAAGTCTTCCCTTATCCAGGCACAGTCACTTCAATTCCTTCGGAGCAATGTTAAATACTCAGGAAGCAAAAGCATACCCTTCGGAGGAACGTATTCAAAAGATTTTGCGTTTGACAGCGGCACTAAAATAAAAAAGGTCCACTTCAATCAGGATCTTCAAATCTTTGCTTGGAATGATGTCCTCCTGCATCCCATTGGTTCCCAACTGTCGCTTGCGCATGAGGCCACTGCAAGAATCCTTGGACAAACAATGGGTTCAAGCCCTAGGTTCATTCGAGGACAAACTCCGAATCAACACTCAGATCAAACGTGCACTGTCATGGTGGGGCATCAGGAACAACTTAACAAAGGGTCTCCTCTTCGAACCTCAGTCTCCCAGTTACGTCATGACATCAGACGCTTCCTTACAAGGTTGGGTAGCGCACTTGCAAGACCAAGAGATTCAAGGTCATTGGTCAACTCAAAAGGCAACACTGCATATCAATCTATTAGAATTAAAAGCCTTCCTTCCCAGAATTCGTGGCTCGCCGGTCCTAGTCAGGACTGACAGTACGACAACAATGTTTTATCTTCTGAAGCAAGGTGGCACAAAATCAAAATCCCTGTCAGCTCAAGCCCATCAATTTTGGAATTGGCTCTTACAGCACAACATCATTCTGCAGGTAGAACACGTTCCTGGAGTACGCAACACAAGGGTAGATTCCCCAAGCAGATCACCTTCCATTTGCCACGAATTGGAACTGAATCACGATCAAATTCTACGTATATTTAGTCTAATGGGCAAACCGAAAATAGACTTGTTTGCGAATCATCACAACAAGAAATGCAAACATTTTGCAAGCAGATTTCCGCAAAAAGGATCAAGGGGAAATGCTCTGCACCTTCGCTGGACAGGGATGTTTGCATATGCGTTTCCCCCATTCCCTCCAATTCCGATGATTCTAAGAAAAATTAGTTTGGAATCATGCCACATGATTTTGATAGCCCCAGCTTGGCCAAGACAGTTCTGGTACACGGGACTTCTCCAATTATCAGTGGAACCCAGAGTGCAATTTCCCATAATACAGGATCTAATTTCAATAAAACAAGGACAAGTTCTTCACCTGTAAATGACCTCTCTAAAATTGTGAGCTTGGAACCTTATGAGCATGAGTTTCAATCGCTAGATATTCCTCAAGATTGCTGAGAGATACTAGCAAGTTCTACAGTAATTTCTACAAACAACACCTATACAGCAAAATGGAAGAGGTTTTGCAATTGGTGTTTAACAAAAAATGTACATCCTTTTAATTCTTCTCCAGAGCAAATACTACCATATCTGCTTCACCTTGCCAAGGCCGGACTTTCTCATGCATCAATAAAGGTACATTTGGCGGCTATCTCCAGATACCGCAGAACACCAGATTGTCCATCGCTTTGGCCTCAAAGACTGATTAAAGAGTTCCTAAAAGGCTTGTTCAGGAAGTACCCACCAGTTAACCATCTACCGCCTTCTTGGCAGCTCAACACGGTTTTGTCTCAACTCATGAGAGCTCCGTTTGAGTCGAATCACAAAGCTGAATTGCAATTCATCTCATGGAAGGTAGCTTTACTTCCTGCCCTCACTTCGGCCTGGAGGGTCAGTGAGATTGAAGCATTTTCGGTTGCAGAGCCATTCCTACAATTCAGACAAGATAAAGTAATTCTCAGAACAAAATCAAAGTTTATTCCTAAAATTCCTACCACTTTTCATCTCAATGAACCAGTTGTGTTGCCCACATATTTCAAGAACCCTTCCACTGCAGCAGAAAAATCTCTGCACACGTTGGACATAAGGAGATGCCTCAAATTTTACATGGAAAAAACAAAATTTTTCCTTTAACAGATCAACTGCTTATAGCTTATTCTGGGCCTAGAAAAGGTTTGAGCCTAGAAAATGTTTGGGCCTCTCAAGAACTTTAATTTCTAGATAGATTGCATCCGCTATAGTTTTGTGTCATGACAAAGCAGGAAAACCTTTGCACACGAGAGTGCACGCACATTCCACTTGGAAGATGGCAATTTCAACAGCATTGCTGGCAGGTGTCTCGCTTCCGGACATTTGCAGAGCGGCAACCTGGACAAATGTACACACGTTTACCAGACATTGTCTGGACACGGAGAGGAAAGCAGATTCAGCAGTGGGTCAAGCAGTTCTGCGGCACCTGTTTCACTAAGGTACTTTTCTTTCACTATGTAGCTTGTTGAATATATAATTGTGTGTGTATATATTTTCACAACTGTAAAGGACTATTTCAAAGTTCTTAATGAATCTTTTATCTTACAGCTGTTTCAAAATTTGCAGTATAGCGTTTAAAAAAACCAAAAAGGAAACCAAGCAGAGCGCTGGAGACAAAGGGGTCTATCCTAGAAAAGCTATATGGAATAAGGACTGCTATCTATTCTGATACAAGCATGTGAATCTATGAAAGATTCAATACTGGAGAAAAAAACTAGTTACTTACATGTACACTATGGTTCTCCAGTTTTATCTTTCATAGATTCACATGCGGCCCGCCCACCTCCCCGTTTCTTCTTAGGTGGACAGCCTTTATCTCTGGTTTCATCCGTGGCTCACTCTTGGGCTATTGGAAATCTGAGGTATGGTGGCTCTGCTGGGGATGGTGTATCTCAGGGCTGGTAGCTGATTAACTGCTGTTTGGGCCACATAATGAGGATGAGTGGTTACCCAAGGATATGCTCTTCTATCGTTTCCAGGCAGTTTTTTCTTTTACTGCTATGGTTATTCTTTTACCGTGAGACTCCCACCATGACGACGGGGAAGATACAAGCATGTGAATCTATGAAGGATAATACTGGAGAACCATAGTGTAAAGGTAAGTAACTCGATTTTAACTGTCTTTGATGCGCCACAAACACCGGGTTCTGGAGTCCCCTTAGTACATTTACTTATTTTTCTCCTTTTTGTGACTATTAGAACGATGTTGACTACTAAGCTATTGACGTTCAGGCCCCCTATATGGTCTGCAAAAAAGGCCAATGTCCTAGGTTGAAATTGTTTGTGAAATCTGGGTCTCAATCATGACATAAAATGCTCTCATAAGACTTGAAGCAGAAAAAAGCCTCACAATGACAGGAAAAGTACCGAAATCATGCTCCCCTTCAAAGGTACCTTACCTCTTGTTAGAATAGGCCCTCAAGAAGAACGTTATTTTCCCTTGTTGAAACTTATGGTATCAAACTTATGCTATTTTTTCCCTATTACACCCTAGATTCTGAGGAGAAAGAGCACTGTCGAAAGACATTCATGAAGTTGTCTGACTCATGCTTTGGGCTCATTTTAGTGCTGGAGAAGCCGCAACCAATAGCTGGCATCGGTTTTTCCCTTGGTCAATGCTCAGCCTCTTTTAGGCTGTTTTGCTCCAAGTGTACCAGGAACACAAAGACCAATGCCATGTTATTTGTGAGCTGCTATACATCACTGCTAATGCCAGCAACTTTGTCTCCATACAGTTTTGCTGCAAATCTTATATTGATGGCATCCAGGAAGAGGGTGGCTGAATTTTATTAGCTAAAGAGACCAGTGCAAAAAACGTTCATAAGGCCCAAAAACGTTTTTAAGTGGAAGACTTGTTCTGTTCAGGCTCAAACAGTCTGGAATTCCCACAGGCACAGCGTGCCAGATACTGCTTAAATCAATTGCAGCAAATACTTTCCCAGCTTTACTAAAATTAAAATAGATGTCCCTTTACATGCCCACAGTCTCTAAATGTGAGGAAGATGAATACGCTATTGGGATGATAGATTCATGAAAGCATATTTAAACTTTCCTAATAATGCAAGGTAACATGTGACCTCTTCAGTAGTAAGTAGTGAGCCAGTGATCTCAAGTGACTATGGACTGGGAGAATCTAGGGTTGGAGTAGCACAGAAGACGGACTTCAGTACAGGAGCAAGCATATTGCTTTTATTGGGTAGAGCCTGCAAGAGATCATTATGACAAGTATATCACACACCGTGGATTTGGGGAAAAGGGTTACACATGGCAGACTTCACAGTACAGGGTAAATGGTCACTGAGACAGGCTTGACAACATATTGATGATCTGGAGCTCACAGCAGTTTAATTGGCTCTAAAATCTTTCCAGCATTTATCCGTTTTACGATAACATGAAGACAGTGTATTATATAGAGACATTGGGAGTCACATATTCCGTTCAGGTGTCCAGGATGGTAAACTGGATTTGATATTGGGCATTACTCATTCACGTTCATCTCGTGGTGGTTTCTGCTGGGAATGGACAGCAGTTTTTAAGACTTGCCAACAAAGCTGAACCATGATTCACGCCGCATTTGCACAGATACCTGCATTTCCTATCATAGGGGAATAGTCTTTGGACCTATTATTTGGGAACATTTGCTTACATTTTCCACCCATGCATCCATTTTTTAATGTTCTGCACAGTATGCATCCTGCATCTCTGGGAATGATCCCTATTGCTCCACCCTAAGCTGATCAACTATTGTTCCCCCTTTTGTTGGAAATACTAGTACAGATATTGACCAATCGACCGCCTTGGGCATACTCGGCCAATAGGATGGAATAGTCATTTTTAAAAACAATATATATTTTATTGTTTTCAAAACAAAAATATTCCATCATGCAGAATGAAAAGGCAAGCAGGTGCCTGGTTGCACAACAACATATCCTGGTCGCACCCAGGTATTCTTGGCCAAGCCATAAGCAACAGAAATCTTGTAACGTTCCCCAATATATTAATTGCAACATTCAACAAGAGCATCAAAAGCAGTCGTTTCAATAAAGACCAATTATCAATGAAAATCATGTGAGAAGCTCCCGTGCCACGTATTTAAAAACACAAAACTAAACCAGAGGAGCAACCCTGCTCCTCTACTCGGCCTGGCTCCGGAAAGACCTCGGTCCTTCCCAGAGCACTCTGTTCCGGCACCTCCACTGCACAAGACTCTGGCATAGACACCGACCTTGATAGAGTTCCTGGGGTCAGACCCAGTGGCGTTCCTTAATGCCATGTATTCCCTTTTTGGGAAGGCTTCAACGCCATCCAGTGCTCCTACAGGTACAGCAGCTCCCCAAATCAACTTCGGTGTTCTTGCCCTTCCATCGGATTCCCATTGGCGCTGCTCCATCAGAACTATTGTTTTCACCAGACTGCTTTACCAGACGCTCCGATCTATTGCACTGCAACCAATGCCGTGGACTGCATCTCCTCCACCGTCACCAACTCCAGCTCTCGATACGCCGTTACCGGTGCTGGCATTCAGAAGTGCCTTAAAAGAGAGGCCCAGAGGTTTTTGGAAGAGGGTGCATATAGAGCCCGAATACATGTTATTTTTTTTTAATGGATTCTAACCCCATTGAGTTTCTTCCCTATGGAACCCCGATCAGGACTGCATGGAATTTCAGGGGTTGGCTTAGATATTTCCCCTAGACTGGCTATGGACTTC
The DNA here is from genome assembly GCF_964261635.1 of Lissotriton helveticus. Taxonomy (NCBI): domain Eukaryota; kingdom Metazoa; phylum Chordata; class Amphibia; order Caudata; family Salamandridae; genus Lissotriton; species Lissotriton helveticus. The sequence continues at coordinate 298,866,130 of NC_136065.1, read as the reverse complement.
GCCACTAGAACAACAACACCTAAGGTAGCGTCTTTTCATAAGGTGATGGTCAAAGCAGCATCTTGAATTGCCCACCTCAGAGTCTAAGACCAATATCCTCACTAAAGTCCTCCTGCCCTCTTCACCTACATCGGAACCTCTTCTCCCATTTAATGAAGCCCTGCTGGGCCCTATTATGGTGGCATTGGAGAACCCCTCTTCTACCACAGCAATCAGCAGGCTTGTAGGTCAACCTTATTGACTAGTTAATAGTAACCAGCCATCCTCTCCGCCCATCCATCACTGGAGAGCCTTGTTGTTCCGGCCTCTTGGTCTGGATCACATTCTGAAAGTACCTTTCCTACAGCCCCATCCAACAGGGAATCCAAACGTCTTGAGGCTTGGGGTAAGAAGGCTTTTCTGCAGGCAGTATGTGGGCATTGACTGAATGCCAGTTGTCCCCTGGCAAGATGTTACTATGCCTGGTGGGACATGGCCCGAATGCTGATACCACATGTGCCAGCGGACATGAAGGTCCACTTTCTGGAAATTATTGCAGATGGTCAAAATACCTCCGGCCATATTATAAAGTCGGCCTTGACATGGCGGATTCAATGGCACATGCAATGAGTACTTCAGGTACCATCCGGAGGCACGCTTGGCATTGATCCTTCAACTTCTCCCTCATATTCAAGCCAACTTTATGGACCTTCTTTTTGATGGAGTGCTTATTTTTGTCATCAACGTGCAAACTGCCCTGGAGCAGTTTAAAACCTGCAAGGCCACCCCATGCTTCCTAGGCCTACAGCTCCCTCCTTAGACCGAGGTCTACCAGCCATTTCATAGCTTTTGTGACTTTGGAAGAGGGGATTCCTTTCGTTTTCAACAGTACCACCTGGCACTTCAGCAACATCCTAAGCCATGAGAGAGTTGATGTAGTAGAGGAAAAGACCTGGCATCCACCTCACAACCTCCCTCCTCTTTCTCCTCCTGTGGGAGGGTGGATGTCTCACTTTCTTCTGGCCTGGAAGACCATTATTTCGGAGCACTAGGTCTTTCAAATCATTGATAAGGGGACACACTCTTCCCTTTCTTAAGGCTCTGTCCCAATCTCAACCCCTCCCTCCTCTCCACCTTCAGACCATATGGTCATTCTTCAACAGGAGGTGGCAGTTTTCCTTCTAAAAGGAACTGAGGAGTTGGTGCCAGAGTGCGAAACGGGCCAGGTTTGTTGCATGTATTACCTTCTAGTGCATTAGGACGGCGGCTACATCTGATCCTGGACCTCTGGGAGCTGAACTTCTTCCTCAGAAAGTAGAAGTCCATGATGCTGACTCTAGCTCAAGTTTTTCTGGCATAAGAGCTGGGGGACTGGATGGTGTCACTCTATCTGCAGGATGCGTACTTCCACATTCCTTTCCTACGGTTGCATCAGAAATACTTGTGATTTGTCGCAAGTGCTACATGCTACGAGTTTGCAGTACTACCCTTTGGTTTAATATCAGCACCTCAAGTCTTCACAAATATGATGTCAGTGGTTGCAGTCCATATCAGACAGTGGGTCATCTCAATTTCCCATACCTGGGCAAAGCCAGTTTGCTGGAGGGGGGGTTGTGCTATCTGCAGTCAACAGCGTCGCTGCTGTTTACCTTGACCTTTCGATAAACCAGCACAAGTCTTACCTGTGGCTTTCCAAATGACTTCCGTTCATATGGTTGGTACTGAATACCACCACCCTTCTCCACATGTTTCTTCTGTCGTAAAAGATCAGAGACATTCAGGAAATAGTGCTATAATTCCAGCAAGGTGTGGGAGTCCCAGTCCTGAGAATCCTAAGATTCCTAGGTCTGCTGGCATCATGCATTCTCCTAGTCACACACTCATGTTGGCTCATGGGAGTGGTGCCTCCGCTGGCAGTTGCTACAGTATTGGGGAGACATGTTGTGATCTCCCCCTGCACTGCAGTGAAAGTGGTTTAATGGGGGAACAATGTGATCTTGAGCTAAGAGATGGGCTTCACTTCTGCTACGTGGCTACGATAGTGGCGAATGCTTCCACCCTAAGGTGGGGAGTCCAACAGGAGATCAGAGGCTTCTGGTCTCAGGAAGAACAGGTTCTTTCTAACAACTTGTTACAACCTGCGAGCAATTTGTTTGGTGCTCAAGGCCTTCCTCTTCTTCGTCCAAGGTTGGTCTGTCCATATCTTGGCGGACAGCACAACAGTCAGGTGGTACATTAACAAGTAACTGGGAGTAGGGTCTCCCCTCCTTTGCCTGGAACCATTGAGACTTTGGCCATACATCAGCGTATGTGACTCACTACTAACCATTAAGGAGGTCTCTGATTTTCAAAACCGACAGCTTGAGCGAACGTCATCCTGCCGACCACAAGTGACGTATTCTAGTGGAGGTAATCCAGGACATTTTCACCTAGTGGAACACTCCTCAGATGGACTTGTTTGCCTCCTCTGGAAATGCTCAATGCAGGCAGGTGTGCATCCTCCAGTATATGATGAGAGGCACCTTGGACACTGTTGAGGCGAATCTTTCAGCTTCATTATGCTTTTTCCCATACCCTTGATTCTTCTGATTCAGACTAAGATTTGCCCAGAAGGGGAGAAGTCATTCTCATTACCCCGGCTTTGCCAAGAATGTTGTGCATAACTTCTGCACTTCTCCACATTTCCCCTGTTACAACTTCCATTCAGGCCAGATCTTCTCTCCCTAGTGGGGTGAAGGCGTCTCCATGCCAATCTACAAGACCTTCACCTACATGCTTGCAGATTGAGCAGGGGAATCCAAGTTCCTTCCAGCTGGGCCCATAGGTGGTGGATGTCACACTATCAGTGCAATGCTCCTCCACCAAATCTGATTATTCGGGAAGATGAAGCCGCTCTTGCATGTTGTGAGGACAATAACGTGGACCCCTTGCAGGACAAATGTATTCAATTTCTGCAATACACACTTTCTTTCTCTTCTCTAACATGGGTTGTGTGATACGTTTACTCTCAAGGGATACCCAGCTGTATTTTCTGCTATCCTCTGTCTGCTTGACCAGCCGTCCTTTTTCAAGTCCCCCATTGTTACGCGCTTTCTGAAGGGATTAACAAATCTGTTCCCTCCATGTCACTGCTGGGTTGGTGCAGCTACCTGGGAGAGGTGGAGATCAGAGGTCTCTGGTGGAGGCCTAGATCAGTATCAACTGCCTGGAGCTCTGGGCCATCACCTTGGTGTTAAAAGCCTTCCTTCCATCCATCGGGGGCTTCTATTAACGGTGCTCCTAAACAAAACTACCGTCCACTGGTATTGCTACAAACAGGTTGGAGTTGGGGGCCTGGGCCTGTGCTAGTAAGCACCACACCTCAGGAAATAGCTGAACCATAAAAGGTTTTACTATGGGGAACCTTTTTGCAAGATCTTTGAATGCTTGCATGTTGGAGTTTCTAGTGGAACTCAGGACTTTTGTATGCCTTCCTGTCTATACCTCTTCTGCCCCGAGTCCTACAGTAGATTAGAACTGACTGGTTCAAGTCATTGTTGTGTCCCCTGGTTGGTCATTGATATTTTAGTATCCATAGCTCCTGAGGTTGAACATCTGCCCTCCGGTCAGGCTGCCCCTTGGGAGGGCCTGCTGGCACATCAAAAGTCCCGGGTTCTGCACCCAGGCATTTGCATTCTCACCCTTCATGCTAGGAGATTAAGCCGAGACACTTAATACCTTTGACCTTCCTTCGGAGGTTGCTGTCATTCTGGAAGCCAGCCATCCCTCAATAAAAACTATATGCACCTGTCTGGAAAAACTTGTGGTTTCATATGGCGCACCCCAGATTGATCTTTTCTAGGCCAAGTTATCGGATGTTCTGTTTTTTTTTCGTCCCTGGCCTGGAAAGACTTTGCTTTGGGCACAGTTGAAGGGTACTTTTTTGGCTCTATCTGACTTTTTACAGTAGCAGGACTAGCCCTTATTATTTAAATCATCGGTTGTTATGCATATTTTGAAAGACCTACAACACTTGTTTCCTACCTTTCCTTTTGTCATGCCAAAGTGGGACCTTAACTTGGTCCTCACTTATTTGAATTGCACTCTCTTTAAACCGCTTCACAGCTGCCCTTTGTTGCTTCTTATATTCAAGACAGTGTTTGTCGTCGCCATTATATCGGTACAGTGAGTGAGTGATCTGATAGGTTGATTGAGACAATCCGCCGTTCACCATTTTCTTTCTGGACAAACTGCGAACACGAGTATCTTTGCCAAAGGTTGTGACGCCATTCCATGTTGGTCAGACCATCATCTTGCCAGTGTTCTCACCTAACCCCTCTAAGCAGGAGGAGAGTCTCCATCACTTGGACCACAAAAGAGCTCTAAGCTTTTACATCAATCGTACCAAAGAACACTGGGTGGGCGATCAGCTCTTAGTTTGGTTTGCTGGATTGAAAAAAAGAAAGACTGTACAGAAATAGACCATCTCCTGCTGGATCATACTCTTCTTCAAGATCTGCCGTGGTTTGGCCAAAGAGCAGCCTACGTAAGTACTCCAAGCTCACTCCACCACTGCCAAAGCTGCCACCACTGTGTTGGCTGGCAGAGTTCCTGTCCTGCACATCTGCCAGGCAGCTACGTGTGCTTCACTCCGTTCATGAAGTACAACTGTGTGGACGGACATGTTCGCCAACAGGGGTATTTCACTCCCTCGGTCCTTCAGAGTGGAGACTTTATCTAACGATTTCTCAAAGACACTCTCATCCTCTCTATTCTGTGAATAGGGCTCTGTCCATTCAAAAGATTTCTAGTCTAGGAATCTGCACACTGATCAAAGCTGTGTCTAGGTTCGATGACATCCTCAAAAGCAACTGACTTCAGTGGGCGAGAGTGGCGCCTCTATGGGCCCCTGCATGTAATTTCCAAGCAGAATTACATCAGTGTGGAGTCAAACGGCACCACTACTGGCATGCTGAGGTACTCCTCAAATGTTTGTGGTTCCAGTCTAACACCTGGAGAATATTTAAAAGGTGGGAAATCTGCAGTTAGTCTCTACCAGGAAGAGCATAAGTTATTCATTAAGGGCACTTTTATGCACAATCTTCATCCCACTGAATTTATCAGAAAGATAAAAAATATTTGTTGCATTGACAAAACCGTTTTAAAGTCCAGTGTTGGAAGGTAAATTGGTAGATGTATCTAAAAACAGCAAATCGGAGATGCCAAGGTACATTTTTTATTTTTTTATTTTGTTTATTGCTTTTCAAATATTAACAGAACAAAAGAACCAATCGCAGTGGTCCGCTAAACATTGTCAATACTGTTGCATAGTATACACATGATAAACATTGACCAATGGACTGCCTGTACACAGTTTTAGTTATTCATAGCCCCCTAAGCGTGCACCGCTCTCCTCCATATCTATGGACAAATGATTGTGAGTCCTCCCAATTTAGACGTTGTTGTCCTCAAGTGGTTTCTAGGGAATTGTGGCACATGTGTGTTCTTGTGTAGTTTCTAGAGACAGCTTAGGTCTGTTAGTGCATTTGGGTCGCTGCGTTTGCTGCTAGTATCATGCAGGTTTCTGCTATTGTCTACGAAGTATATCCCGGTGTACGGATTTGAAGCCAATGCGTGAATGGGGCCCAAATGTTTCTGGGACGGGAACAAACTGGCATAATTTCCCAGAAGCACTTCAGTTGATCTTTGCAGTATGCAACATCTGCTACCCAGGCCTTGACAGTCGGGCATTGCCTTCGTCCAGTGCATTGCCACTTGTCTTTTTGCCCGTAGGAGTGAAAGTGCAGTAAGTCGCCTCGCTGTATGTGGAGTGTCGCACACATATCCTAGCAGTGTCACTAGAGGATTTTTTTCAACTCTTTGTCCTTGTATTTCCTCTATATGGTATAGTATCTCAACCCAATATCTGGCTATAGGTCGGCACTTCCAGGCCAGGTGTAGGAAGTTTTCTTGTGTTACTTCACATCGCCAGTAGCCTGTGTCAGTCCGCAAACCCATGCAATGTAGTTGTGTTGGTGTGCGGTATAGGCGGTGCAAGAATTTAAAATGTATGAGTCTGAGACGGTAATTCGGAGATACCTGCTCCAAATGACCACAGCATTGTGCATTGAGAGAGCGATCCCCAGCTCTGTATCCCAGACACCACTTCAGCTAGGTGTGATGATCTGGTATTCACGCTGTGTGATAGTGTAAATGCGGGTGATCAGTTTGCATGCCGACAAGTCTGAGTATATGTTCTAGCACTGGGAGACGTGGGGGTGCTGCAGGAAATGTATTGAATCATGTTCGATTTGCAGCCCATAGTTGATAGTACCGCAGTGCATCCAGTGGTGCAGGTTGTGGAATCAAAAGTCAATGTACATTTTAATGTACATTGTAATCGCAAGAGAGAGCAACAATAGCATACATGGGACACTTTCATTTAGCTGAAATTTGAGCTCTGTAACATGGTCATCGGACCACAAATTCAGTAAACATTTTGTGGATGTACAAAATAGGACACAGCCAGTTCAGGGAGTTTCGAAAACATATGCTTCTTCTGTACTCTTGCTAGCAGTCGTTTGAGGAGGTGGTGAGTGTACAGCTTGCAGTCTATGCACAGCAAGTGATTCAAGAATAACAGGCTGCAAAAAGAAAATGTTTCTCACCTGCACCAGTTTATTTGCAGCTTGCTTTGTTGTAGATGCACTTGTGACTATTTCCCTTCTGTAGGCGTATGAAAATAGCTGAATGGATCATTTCGGGACATTTAGTTTTGGCATCCAGATGCTTGTTCTGATGGAAAACAATCCATACGGTGCAGTCTGTATTGCTTTGCATTTTAAAGTATTTTTGTCACAAGTCATTGGATGTGTGCCTGAAACAAAGACTAAAAACTTCTAAAGAAAAACATGACAGAAACGTATACAGCACTTGAATCTGTAACACAGCAATCTCAAACTGACAAATAACATTTTCTTTCCACTGGCGCCCCAGACACCAATACTATGGCACTCCAATTCGTTTACCAAGATATTCACTTTGCTCCATTGGTTCTTCAGTGGTAGATAAGTCTAGCAAAGAAGGCTTACTCTAGGAGGTGCTATAGGTGGCAGACTAGGAGGAAGTATAACAGTAAATAATACAATAAACATGATAGGCTGAAAGCTTAGCAGAAGGTGGAGAACGCATCATAAATATTAAGCCTTTTCTACAAATTGTATTCTGAAGACTAATCGATATTTCATGTCTGCTGGGCTTGTTGACATCCTGTATTTTCCTTGTACCTTGGAGAAAGCTGAGGATGAGGCCGCTTCATTAGTTGACTCCACTGGAGCCAATCCTGCCAGCACCTTCATGAGCTGATATCTGTCGCAGCTGTGGTTTGCTGTCACCCGATGTGGTTGGGGTCATCTTGTGCTCTCCTAATATGTACGCCTTTCTCTCTGAATTGCCTCCAGGGGGCTGGCCGATATTGTGTCAGACAAGTTGTGGAGACGGCCTGCTTGCAGTTTATGCTGTTAGACTGGAGATCCTTGAATATAGGAATTGGCAAAGTCTACCTGGCTACTCTGTGCACATTTCTTGCACACTTGAATAGGTCTCTTAATTGCTACAAGATGTTTACAAAGATTACCAAACCCATCCAATGACTTTAAATTCTCTTACTTGAATTCTTAATGCGATTATAACATTTTAAGTTACTCTAAATGTAAGACTCTTTACTTCATTTCTTAGTGCCTCTCGACATTAAACCTTGTCTTTTATGTGACAATCCCATCAACCAGAAGGCTTTCTGTCTTAAGTAGTCTCAGCTTACTATGTCTAACAGAATTTGTTGTTTACTAACTTTTTTCTACATCCATCTAGATTTGAAAAAGAAAAGTGAGAATGGAAGAGAGATTGTACATATTGTTGGGTCTTGTGAGAGCTTGCAGCTGCAGAGTCATGAATGAATGAATGAACATACTTGACAGTTGCAAAGCGCAACAACCACCTGGAGAGGCATCTCGGCGCTAACACTGAAACAAAAGAAAGAAACCTGTCCCTCCAGCAAATAAACACTTACGATTGAGTGAGCAGCCATGCTTTCAGAAGCTTTCTGAAAGTAGCAAGGTTGGCCGCTTGTTTTAGTGAAAGCAGAAGATTGTTCATGCCTTTGCCCTAAGAAGAGATGTAGATCTGATGCCCCCGAACCACACCACCCCTCACCCCTCTACTTTGTAACCTCAAAGTTTGGGTGAGTTAAAAGATTAGTACATGCAGATCTCGGAGTTCTAGGTGGTCGATAGGGAACTAAATGCTCGGAGAGGAATTTGGTACCAGTTTGATAATAAGCCTTGTACACAATAGTTAAAACTTTACAAAGAATCAGTTTACCAACTGGTAACCCATGGAGCTCCTGCAAACCCTCTGTGATAGTGCTTTGACGACGTACCAGTCTCGCTGCAGCATTTTGTACCAACTGTAGTTTCCGGATCAGATAATTAGGCAGACCCAGAAGTGACTATTGCAATAATCAAGCCTTGAGCTGATCAGGTCATAAACAACTGACATACTTGCTGAAAAGGTAGAAAGTCAACAACATTTCTTTAGAGAATCACAGAAAAACGTACCCGACATCTTATTTACATGGGGGTAAAAGGACAAATAATTTTCGAACTTGACTCCTAAGGGGGGAGGGGATTTACAATGATTTTTTTGTCTCCAAACTGAGACAGAGAACAAGTTGTTCTTCCCAAAAGGGTAACATTTCAGTTTTATTTGCATTGCACTTTAGAAAATGTTCATTCATCCACATAATAGCTTTCAAAAAGCATTTTTAAAAATGTAATTCATAGCTGGTGGAATTCTTGTTAAGGGTAACACAGTTGCATATCATCCGCTTAAGACATGGTTGAGATACCAAATGATTTGATCAGAGTAATAATGGGGGGTCTATATATACACATTGAAAAAAGTTGGGCTAAGTGACAAGCCCGGGGATACACTGTATTTAAACCGTTTTCTTCTTTGATCTGAAAGGCCCCAACGTGATAGCTTGGTTTCGGTTTTCTAAAAAATATTGAAACCAGGCCAAAGCACGACCACTAATCCCTATTCTGCCAGACTTTTGAATGAGAATATCATGACAAATCTTGTCAGATCTGGATGATCGATCAGCAGCTTTTCTCTCATTTATCATGGACTGAGAAGGGGAGCTCTGTGAAGAAATAGACAATATCAAGATGCGTAGCTCTGCAAATTGAGCTGTGGTCTGAATTGACAAAGATTTGCCCGAAGACATAAGTACCCATTATATGAAGGCGAAGGCATCTATGTCTTATAAAATTGTTTTCAGTTGCAACAAATATAATTATGTAAAATAAATACTTGGGAGATAATCACACCCATATTTTGGATACTTTCTGAAAGATAATTCCTCCCACATATTCCGCATCTTTGAATCCCTCATCAGCCTTCAGACTGACTCTGGAAAAATATTTTTCCCAGCAGCAGCTCCATTATAAGCCAAGATGGCTCTTAAATGACTCCAGTTTTGTATCTACTTAGCTAATGTGGATTTACAGTGGCAGTATCTATGGCCATGGTGTCATTTTTAGGTCTTGCCTGAGCCAGCGTAAATGCGCTGCAAGACTTTTTGTAAGGGGGCTTCAAAATCTGACCACACGGTCGACTGGTGCGCCGCACAAGAAAAAACATTGTATGCAGCACGTGGCTGCCTCAAGAAATATCGTAGGGTTTGGGGGAAGTGGTTGAGGGGCTTTGCTTAGTTTAATAGGGGTTTTTCTGAATGCGGTCCTTTTGATTTGTACGCAATTGTCCCTTGGATTGTCCAGATTATTGTATGCATTCCTTCACTGTCATGTAACCTTGATGATTGGCTGGTTTTTCTTTGTAAAATCAATAAAAATGTGTATATCAAAATCTGACCACACGTGTGGTTTGTTTTTGGTCAGAGGCTATTGGCCTTTGTGTGCATCTTTCTAAGGAAGACAGCATGCAATTGAGTAAAGGCGGGTGCATGTTCTGCCTTTGCCCCGCCAACGGCCTATTGCTTGCGGTTACCCGCACAGGCATCATCTGTTTTGAATTATCGTTCCCAGACGCGTGCACGATAATTCAAAAAAGATGTCTCGCTGTGGCACGCGCACACCACTCGCGTGCTTGTTTTGACTGCCGGTGCCTCATGTTTCCCCGCTGCTTGACATTTTTGACGCTCACAGCCATAGGATCTCTGCTTCCATACTTCCCCGCTGTCCACATGCTGTCATACCCCAAGCGCCCGTGGCAGGATGACGGTAACCTGCCCATCATTTGTATGCGTGTGTGCGGTGTCTGTCTGCGGTATGTGTGTCTCTATGCGGTGCCTATCTGCGGTGTCTGTGTATGCAGTGTGTGTATGCAGTGCCTGCCTGCGTTGTGTGTCTGTGTGCAGAGGCGGTGTGCAATGTGCACGCGTGGCGTGTCTTTTGAGTGTCAGCTGTGTGTGTGTATGTGTACATGCTCAACTTTGCACTGCATTTTGTGGAGATACATGTTTGGAAATGCAGATAAGTGTGGCAAAACGTATTGGAAATATTGGAAAGGCCCACAAAATAGTGTGAGTGTTGCTGTTTACCCTATTTGCATTGATTACTCCGTGCTTCTAAAATTGTCTATAGATGCTGCTCTTCTAGATACATCTTATGAATTAGTAAAGTCCAGCCTTGGAACAGTTTCTGGAGGTGTATGTGGCATTATAACATATAAAACCGGATTTGTGAATCACTTATCATATTTGCTGGAGGAGTTTCAGATTTCTGCCCTGTATAATCTTGGCTCATAATTTACAATATGGGATGCCCAAGTTCAAGAAGATTGCATTGAATTTCGGTGTCATGCTTGAGCAGACATTAGTCTTCCTTAAAAATAGTCGCCTGCCCAAATTAATGCAATAGAGTTTAAAACCCAACATTTTCCCACATAAGTGTTCCCATTTAAATGTTAATTGAATTCCCGCAACTGTGTGACATTGTTTGAGAGATTGCCCTTTAAGGTATATTTGAGCTTGTGATAGAAGAAATATTGTTAATGAACACCATATATTTAACTGTTTTGTAAGGTAACTTGGTGCTGCACAATCCAACCATAAAATAAGACATATCAAACTAAAGCAAATACAAAAAAACTGAATGAGAAAAGTGTGCGGTATAACAAAAATGTAAACACTAATAACATTAATCTAAAACATACAAATGTAAAAACAGGCTATTCAATAACCTTAACGGCCACTGCAAATTAATTGTCCATGTAATTTGTGACTGCTTTATAAACCTACGTATTCTTTTTTCTAAGAGATAAAAGTTGAACTTGCGCATTCTAATCTGAAAAATTAAGTCTTGATCTTAGCAGGGCAACCTTACCGTCGTTGGCATGAATTAAACAAGCATTGGCATAGCCAATAGGTCTCGCCTTTGGGACCTTATAAGTGTTTAGCCATGCAACAGTTGATGTTGTTGCACCAAGGATATTGTGCTGGATAACTAAACACTTATAAGATCCCAAATGCGAGACCTATTGGCTATGCCAATGCTTGTTTCAGCTTTTTACAGGCCTCCGTACATGGAGCTCCCTATGTTACATTTAAAATGTTCTCAACATGTATCCATATGGTATTTCATAACGGTGTTTGCATTTAAAATGGGGTGTCTCCTTTAAGATTTCAAGCTTTTAACCCCTATTCAGATGTTCGACCCCGTTCCTCTTCCATGTTTAGCTTAGGGGATTAATATAACACTGCCTCTTGCAATAAGTGTTCACACATGCATTCTCAAGCTATATCATACCAGAAGCAGAGGTCGAAATCTTGATCCTCATTCCTCATCCATAGGAGAGTGAGCATCTTCTTAACAAAAAAAGAAAACCCCTTCCTGGGATATATATACTTCCTTCTGTCATAAAAAAAGCAGAAGCATAGAAAGCATACGTTTGAGAGATTGTCTTTTTTGGTCTCGCTGAAGCAATGTGTAAGCATTTTTCGGCGAGATTCTAGTAAGGCTTCCGAAAAGTCTCCCCAAGCTGCGGATTAGACACAGTTCATGTGAGCCAGGCACGTGCACATCAAACACCATCGGCCTCGGCATCAGACTTCAAAGGAATTTGCTCCCCCGTCCGCTTCAGACTTCATAGGAATACGCTCCACCGCCACATCAATGTCGAGAGTTTGTTTCTTTATTGCTCTCACTTGAGGCTTTGTTCTGGCAATTTTAAAACGTCATTTAGAAAATACAATACATTTACTCCATTCGCGTCCCGTCCATGTTAAACACACAATTTAATTTTTCTAATTAAACTATCTCCGCAGCCTCACTCTCACACACCCTCACCCACCCTCACCCTCACTCTCCCTCACACACCCTCTCACACCCTCTCACCCTCACACACCCTCTCACCCTCACACACCCTCTCACCCTCACACACCCTCACCCACCCCCTAACACACACTCTCACCCTCACACACCCTCATCCTCACACACCTTCACCCTTACACCCCCTCACACACCCTCCCCCTTACACACCCTCCCCCTTACACACCCTCACCCCTGTCACCCTCACACCCTCACCCCTGTCACCCTCACACCCTCACCCCTGTCACCCTCACTCCCTCACCCCTGTCACCCTCACACCCTCACCCCTGTCACCCTCACACCCTCACCCCTGTCACCCTCACACCTCACACCCTCACTCTCTCACTCTCTCACCCTCACACCCCCTCACCCTCACAACCCCACACCCTCAACCCCACACCCTCAACCCCACACCCTCCCCCTCACACACCCTCCTCCTCACCCCCACACCCTCACACCCCCTCACCCTCACATACCCCCTCACCCTCGCACCCCCTCACCCCCCTCACCCTCACACCCCCCACCCCCTCACACACCCGTCACCCCCTCACCCTCACACACCCTCACCCTCACACACCCTCACCCTCACACACCCTCTCACCCTCACACCCCCCCTAACACACTCTCACCCTCACACACCCTCATCCTCACACACCTTCACCCTTACACCCCCTTACACACCCTCCCCCTTACACACCCTCCCCCTTACACACCCTCACACACCCTCACCCTGTCACTCTCACCCCTGTCACCCTCACACCCTCACCCCTGTCACCCTCACCCCTGTCACCCTCACACACCCTCACTCACCCTCACATCCTCACCCTCACACCCCTCTCACCCTCACACACCCTCTCACACCCTCCTTCACCCTCACTCTCACCCTCACCCCCCTCACCCCCTCACACCCCCCTCACCCCCCCTTACACCCTCACACCCCCTCACCCTCACACCCCCTCACCCTCACACCCCCTCACCCTCACCCCCCCTCACCCTCACACCCGCTCACCCCTCACTCACCCTAACACCCTCACACCCATCACCCTCACTCACCCTCACACACCCTCACAACATAGCATAGCATAACAAAACATAGCATAGCATAACAAAACATAGCATAGCATAACAAAACACAGCATAGCATAACAAAACACAGCATAACATAGCATAACAAAAAAAGCATAGGATAGCAAAGCATAGCATAGCATAACAAAACAAAGCATAGGATAGCAAAACACAACAAAGCATAGCAAAACACAACAAAACATAGCATAGCATAACAAAACAAAACATAGCATAGCATAACTAAGCATAGCATAACATAGCATAACAAAACAAAGCATAGGATAGCAAAACTAAACATAGCATAACAAAACAAAGCATAGGATAGCAAAACTAAACCTAGCATAGCATAACAAAACAAAGCATAGGATAGCAAGACAAAATATAACGTAGCATAACAAAACATAGCATAACAAAACAGCATAACATAACAAAACATAGCATAACAAAATACAACACATAACATAACAAAACATAGCAAAACATAGCATAGCTTAACAAAACATAGCATAGCAAAACAAAACATATAATAGCATAGCAAAACATAGCATACCAAACACAACAAAACATAGCATAGCATAACAAAACATAGCATAGCAAAACAGAGCATAGCATAATAAAACACAACAAAACATAGCATAACAAAACATAGCATAACAAAACATAGCATAACAAAACATAGCATAACAAAACATAGCATAACAGAGCATAGCATAGCAAAACATAGCATAGCATAACAAAACATATTATAGCATAACAAAACACAGCATAGCATAACAAATCAAAGCATAGGATAGCAAAGCATAGCATAACAAAACAAAACATAGGATAGCAAACCAAAACATAGCATAGCATACAGCATCACTCAGCACCACCACAGCATCACTCAAGGGCACCACAATACCACTATGCGCTACCACAGCATCACTGAACGCCACAGCATCACTCGTTTGACATCACTCAGCACCACCACCGCATCAATCTGTGCAACCATTCAACAACACCTGGTTCAAATATGTTCTCTCAATGTTTCAAGCTTTATTACAAATGTAACAAAAGATGTTAATATTTCACTTCTGTTCTTGGATTTTCGTCACAATAAAATACACTGAACATAATCTTCACAAAAGTAATTTACAAAAGTTTAAGCTATTGCCATTATAAATTACAATAACTTTTATTTAAGTATTAATTATTAAAAAAAATTAAAAGCCATTGTTATTTGTAATATCAATACATGTAAGTCGCGTAAATACAACACATATTGCATTACAAATGCTATAGGTGTCACATTTGCGAAAGTTATAACTATTGGCATTGTAAATGACAAAGCTATTAATTTCGCTATTTTCAAAAACAAAACATAAATACAAAATTTGTCATTTACAATACCAATAGCTCAAACTTTCCTAATGCGAGACCAATTGCATTGCAAATGCTTGTTTTCACTAGGCTGGGAATAGTGACTGAGTCGTCTGAGCACATTAGCCAGCAACACTGAAGTCTGTATCCAGAATATCTGGAGTCTTCCTCTGAGCCAATTTATATTTCACTGAAATTTAAGCCTAAAAACACACTTTCCGTTTTCTTCTTTTCCTTTTGTCTTTTTACTTGAAGCCTTTTGAAAGCTTTTGCTGAATATTTTTAGTATGGCACCCCAGCTGTCTAGTATTCCTTTGAGAGTTGCCATGGTGTAAACTGCTTCTCCGGTCATAAACACGTCCTTGTCTGTTGCCTGAGAATCCGACTAACTGCAGTTAGGGATTCAGGCTCCATTTATGCCATTCATGCCGGCTCAGACACCGCCATGGCAATACCCGGCTCCGCCGAGGTCGTCAACGCCAATACCGACGTAGTCTGCTCAGAGTCGACCTCGAGACCAAGCCACTATGCCATCGGATTCGATACCGACGTGGGTTCCGGCTCCGTCGGAGTCGTTGATGGATCCGGTGGCATTGCGTGTGAAGGAAAGGTCCAGGCGGGAGGCTCAGCGCCTCATGGAAGAACAAAGGTATACAGAAGCTCAAGCTGAAGTGGAAGAAGGAGAGCTTGAGGATGACTGTTTTGATAGTCTGGCGGAGGGTAGTGGCCTGGAGTTTTCTCCTGAGTGGGAGTTACCTTCCGTGTCTGATGCCCCTTCGAAAGATGTTCAGCCTTATCATTTGGTTATGAGGAAGGCGGCGGAACTTTTGAATTTGACCCTTCCTACTGTAGAGTTTAAGTCCAATCTACTGACTGAGGTTCTGCATTCACCCAGTTCTGTGGTGGAACCGTTGCTCCCCTTTAATAAAGCTTTAACAGAGCCAAATATGGAAGTTTGGAAAAAGCCGCTTTTGGCACCAGCTGTTTCCAAGAGTGTGGCAAGAAGGTACAGGGTCGCTCCTGAAGACCCTGCTTTTCTGACTTCTCATCCTTTACCTGAAAGCTTGGTAATCCAGGCAGCTTGTTCCAAAAAGACTGTGAGTGCATTTCCTCAAGTGCCCGGGGATAAGGATGCTAAGAAACAAGATCAAGTTGCAAAAAAGACCTTTTCTTCTGCGAGCATGGCATTAAAGTCAACTAATGCCACTTGCCTTATGGGGAGATATGTACATGCTCTCATGGATTCACTCCGTCTTCTGGCACCCAAGATCCCTGTTGACAACAGGAAGGATTTTGAAGAGGTGTTGACGGATGCGCAGTCAGCGGCTCGTCCGGTAATACAAAGTGGCCTGGACACTGCGGATTCGGTGGCATGCATCATGGGTACTGCGGTTGCTTCAAGAAGGTCAGCATGGCTGAAATTTTCAGATTTTTCAGCAGATGTTCAGGCCGCTTTGATAGATCTGCCGTTTGATGGTGCTGGACTCTTTTGTAAAAAAGATGACCCAGCCTTAGAAAGATTTAAGGACAGTAGGGCTACTGCCAAATCTTTAGGGCTTCAGACCAGGGGTTCTTCTACCAGAAGATTCAGAGGATTCGGACGCTCTTCCTTTCACTCCTATCGGCAAGGTCAGCAGCAGCAGCAGAAGAATTCTTTGTACAAGTCGTACAGGGGAAGACAAAGAGCTCGTCCTAGAGGACATCAAGCCTCTAACTCCT
Source organism: Lissotriton helveticus (assembly GCF_964261635.1). NCBI lineage: Eukaryota > Metazoa > Chordata > Amphibia > Caudata > Salamandridae > Lissotriton > Lissotriton helveticus. The sequence goes on along the minus strand of NC_136065.1, from coordinate 298,849,640 downwards.
CCTCTTCCTCCAACCCCCCAGCCACAGAAAAGCAGCCCTAGATCCGCCATTCAGGATCATGTGGGTCCGGTGGGGGGTCGGCTTACCCACTTTCTACGGGATTGGGAATCGGTTACATCAGATCTTTGGGTTCTCAATCTCGTAGAAAATGGGTATGCTCTTCCCTTTCGGGAGTTTCCTCCAAATTACCCTGCTTGCCAAGGTTTTTGTACGGAGGAACACCTCTTACTTCTGCAGGAGGAAGTGCAGACTCTTTTAAGAAAGGGTGCGATAGAGGTGGTTCCAGAGCAGGAAAGGGGTCAGGGATGCTACTCCCGGTATTTCCTGATTCCCAAGAAGGATGGCAGACTTCATCCAATCCTGGATCTCAGGATCTTGAATCTTTATCTGAAACAAGAGAAGTTCAAGATGCTCACCCTTGCGCGGGTTCTTCAGGCGCTGCTGGAAGAAGACTGGATGGTGTCGCTCGACTTGCAGGATGCGTATTTTCACATCCCAATCCTGAAGTCGCACAGGAAGTATCTCCGTTTTACGGTGGGATCGCAACATTATCAGTTTGCGGTCCTTCCTTTTGGAATTACTACTGCGCCTCGAGTCTTCACCAAGGTGATGGCGGTGGTGGCAGCACATCTCAGAAGATCGGGGGTTCCAGTATTCCCCTATTTGAACGACTGGCTGATCAAGGCAGAGTCGTCAGAGAAAGTGCTTCAGCATCTGCAGGAGACAACTCGGTTGTTGTTCCAGTTGGGTTTTTCAATAAATGTACCCAAGTCTCACCTGGTACCCTCCCAGCGCATCCTGTTCATAGGTGCTGTACTGGACACAACTGTATGTCGTACATTCCCTCCTCCACAAAGGATTCGCGACATACAGGAAATGATTCCGTTATTTTACAATGGAGCGGTCGTTCCAGTCCTGAAGGTCCTTCGCCTGCTCGGTCTGATGGCTTCTTGCATTCCGTTGGTCAACCATGCACGCTGGCACATGAGGGCGCTCCAGTGGTGCCTCCGCAGGCAGTGGTATCAGCACAGCGGAGATCTCAGAGAGTCAGTGAGGATCTCGAGAGAAACTGCAGCGGATCTGTCTTGGTGGGGCGTGGAAGACAATCTATCACAAGGAAATCCTTTTAAACTACCTCCATCGGTTGCCACAGTGATAACGGATGCATCCACTCTAGGGTGGGGTGCTCATCTGGGGGATCTGGAGGTCAAGGGTCTTAGGTCTCCAGAGGAAATGTTGCTTCACATCAACCTCTTAGAGTTGCGGGCCATACGTTTGGCACTCAAGGCCTTCCTCCCTTCCCTTCGCGGTCGGTCGGTTCAAGTCCTGACGGACAACACCACCGCGATGTGGTATGTCAACAAGCAGGGAGGAGTGATGTCGCAGTGTCTCTGCAGAGAGGCTCTGCGTTTCTGGTCCTGGGTTCAGGACCACCAGATTTGTCTGTTGGCAAATCATCTGGCCGGAGTTCTGAACGTGCGTGCAGACAGTCTTTCGGCAGTTCTCGGCCGACCACGAGTGGAGGCTTCACCCGGAGGTGGTCCGGCACGTCTTTCAGATGTGGGGGACTCCTCGTGTGGACCTGTTTGCTACTCGCGAGAATGCTCACTGCCCGTCATTCTGCAGTCTCCAGTATCCGATGCAAGGAGTCTTGGGGAACGTGTTTCAGTTGAGTTGGGGAAGTCAACTCCTTTACGCGTTTCCTCCCATACCTTTAATTCCTCGGGTTCTGAGGAAGATTCGCCAAGACCGGGCCCAAGTTATTCTGGTCGCCCCGGATTGGCCAAGAAGGGTGTGGTACACGGATCTTCTCCACCTCTCCTCTCGCCCGCCGCTCCATCTCCCGTTCAGGGCAGATCTCCTCTCCCAGATGGAGGGGCAGGTTCTACACCCCCACCTCCAGTCATTACACCTTCATGCCTGGAGATTGAACGGGGCAACCTGAGCTCCTTTTCTCTCCCACACGATGTGGTGGATGTCATTCTTTCGGCTAGGCGTGACTCCACTAAATCCATTTATTCATACAGATGGTCTAAATTTGTCTCTTTGGTGTGGGGAGAAATCTGTTGATTTGTGTCCATTTGTGGGGGGATTGGTACATTTTACTGTGTGTGTGATTACAAATGCTTAACTGAATAACGCCTGAAGAATAGCCTTGGCTGCTCACGCCACGCACCTAGAGGGTGAGCAAGGGTAATTCTAAGGGGTCATCCTTCGCCCTGACTTAAGAGAGGGTCCCTGCTTGTCACAGGTGAAAACTTGCGCCAACCAGAGACCCCCAAATCTAACATTGGACGCAGCGGTGAGGATTTGCGAATTTGCATTTGTAGTTGACATACAGTGAATTACTGATCACCACATAGCGAGAGCAGACCTATAACGCAGCCACAGATTTCCATTTTTTTTTAATTTTGTTGAGACATCTGCCATTGCTGAAGCCATACCTGGCTCACTCCCTGCTGGAAGAGCACCCTCTGAGATCTCTGGAATTGAAGATGTGGATTGGGAACACGGAGGTCTGGAGGGCTACAAAGTAGAGCAATTGAGAGGCTTCTGTGTAAAGTTCAGAGTTGCACACACTGGGTGCAAAAAGAAAGGCCAATACATCAAGGCGCTGAGAGCCTGGGAAGAGTCTAGAGAACCACAGAATGCTGTAGATATCATACCACCAGATGGCATTTTGGAGCCCAGCAGAGGCCTGTCACCAGAGAAGCTGGCGGACAGGGCAGCAGATAGGGCACATGCAATGAAGATGGCAAGATTAGCTGGGCAAATGGAGATGGACAAGCAAAGATTGGTCATGGAGGTGCAGCAACGCCAAATGGAGCATGACCTGAGATTGAAGGAGTTGGAGCTGAGAGGTTTTGGAACAACTCCTGGTGGCAGCACAACGCCGGTGCAGGTAGAATCCAGGGTGTACATACCCAAAGATGTAGTTAAGGAGTTCTTTAGGGGGGATGACATAGGACAGTGGTTTAGGGCTTATGAAGTAGCCATGTCCTCCCACCGGGTCCCTGACAAGGATTGGGGAGCGGGGTTGTGGGGGAAGGTTCCTTTGCGAAGGGCGGGACACCCTCCTCGATTTGCCCCTTGAAGAACAAAGTTCCTACCCCCGCATGAAAGAGGCCTTAATGACCAGGTATGGGCTTACCCCTGAAATGTACAGACAGAAGTTCAGGGAGAGTGTAAAGCGTCCTGGGAATACGTATGTGGAGTATGTGACTGGTTTTTGCAGAGCACTGGATGGATGGGTAAAGGGTAGTAAGGTAAATGATTTTCAGGGGCTTTTTGATTTAATTGCATGGGAGCACTTGTCTGATCACTGTTTTCCTGAGCTACGCCACCACCTGATTGATAGCAAGCTGTCCAACCGAGGAAGCTTGCTGAGGAGGCGGACCGCTGGCTCAGCACCAGGGTCCACAAGGGTCCAGTGGGAGACTCCGCCAAGGGTGGGCAGCGTTCCCAGCAGAAGAATGGGGGGGACAGGGGTAAACAAAGAGGGTTCCAGCGAGGCCCCCAAAGTAATCCCCAAGGGAACCAGCAGCGAGGTTCTCCGCCTCCCCCACCCCCCAAGCAGAATGGGGCCCGACAGGTAGACCTGTTCCAAAGGGGCCCTTCAATTGTTTCAGATGTGGTGACCCGGGGCACATTGCCAGTGACCCCACGTGTCGCCTGTTTGGTAAACCAGCACCCACTGGTACTCCACCCCGGCAAGTAACTAGTGTTAATTTGGGGGAAGAAGTAGTAGTCCCCGGGGGTGGAGATCCTGTCCAGATGACCCTAGTCTCGCTAGGAGACAGTGAGATGGTCCCTGAGAACTACCTGCCCTCTAACACTAAGAAATATGGGCAGGTGGTGACCATCAATGGTAAGAAAGCTGAGGCTCTTAGAGATACAGGAGCCAGTGTGACTGCAGTGAGGCAGCACCTGGTGTCTCAAGAGCAGGTTGTACCCCATGCCTACTGCAGGGTTATCAATGCTGATAATTCAGAGTCAGTGTCCGATGGCTCAAGTTCCCTTCGAGTGGGGGGGGGGGGGGTCTCTGATACTCTGCAGGTCTGTGTGAGGAAAGCCATGCCTGTGGACTGTTTGCTAGGGAATGACTTGGAGGACTCCCCGTGGGAAAAGGTGGAGAAGACGACTCACCTGAGGATGGTGGGTCTGCCTGACTGGGCGTGCGTGACCACCCGGTCAATGGCAGCAAGTAGGGGTGCTCAAGAGATCCTGGGGCCTGAAGGAGAGGTCCAGGAACCGGCCTTAGAGAGAAGGCGCAGGGGGCGCGGGAAACCGGCCCCTGAAGTTCCCACGGCCAAGGAGGAAGCAGACCTTGAGGGGGATGCCCTGGAGCCTACTGGGGAACAGATTGCTGAACTGGGGGACCTGCCTGAGCTGACCCATTGGCAGCAAGAAGGAGGCCCCTCCAGGGAAGCAGGGAGCAGAAAGAATGCCCTTCTCTCGTGGGTATGCGGCAGCAGGCTTCAGACCAGGCCAGTGGTGTTTAGGCCAAAACACATTGTGTACTGGGAGAACGACCTCCTGTATTCAGAGCCTAAGGCTGCTGAACCTGGGTCAGCCCGTGTGCTGGTGGTACCCCAGAAGTTCAGAGCCTTCCTACTGGGGTTGGCTCATGATGTGCCATTAGCAGGACATTTGGGGATGGACAAGACCTATGACAGGCTTGTCACCCACTTTTATTGGCCCCAAATGCACAAGAGCTCAGATGCTCATTGTAGATCCTGTCAGACTTGCCAGGCAAGTGGTAAGAGCGGAGGGAGACACAAGGCTCCTCTGCAACCCTTCCCAGTGGTCGGTACGCCATTCCAGCGAGTGTGTATTGACATTGTTGGGCCTCTGGACCCCAAGACAGCCATGGGCAACAGGTTCATCCTGGTCTTGGTGGACCATGCCACTCGGTACCCTGAAGCCATCCCTCTGAGGACAGTGATGGCCCCCGTGGTGGGACTTGCACTGATGGGGATTTTCTCACGAGTAGGATTCCCTCTAGAGGTGGTGTGCGACAGGGGCACCAATTTAATATCCAAGTATATGAAATCCCTTTGGCAAGAGTGTGGTGTAACCTACAAGTTCACCACCCCTTACCATCCCCAAGGAAATGGGTTGGTTGAGAGATTCAACCGAACCCTGAAAGGCATGATCATGGGCCTGGAAGGTCCAATGAGGCGTAAGTGGGACATCCTCGTGCCATGCCTTCTCTTTGCATACCGTGAGGTGCCACAGAAGTCCCTAGGGTTCAGCCCCTTTGAACTGCTGTATGGTCACCCAGTGAGAGGACCTCTGAGTTTGGTAAAAGAAGGCTGCGAGCAATCTCCCAGGAAACCTCCCCAGAATGTATACAGTTACATGCTGGCCTTCAGAAACCAGACCAGGCGCTTCAGGCAACTTGCTGAGGCAAATCTGGAAGCCAGCCAGGAAGAGATGAAGCGGTGATAAGACCAGAATGCCACTCTGGTAGAGCTTCAGCCTGGGCAAAAGGTGTGGGTCTTGGCCCCAGTGGAGCCTTGTGCACTTCAGGATAAGTGGACCGGTCCATTTGAGGTTGTGGAGCGCAAGAGTCCGGTAACCTACCTGGTGGACATGCAGTCTCCCAGGAACCCTTTGAGGGTCCTACTTGTTAACCGCCTTAAGCCCCACTTGTAGAGGTCCAAAGTGGGCATGTTGTTGGCAACTGATGATGGAATGGAGGAGGAGTCCGAGCCTCTTCCTGACCTCTTGGTAGCCTCTGAGAAAGATGGGTCAGTGGATAGAGTTAACCTCTCACTCACCCTGACGCCTGAGCAACAGGAAGACTGCCGCCAATTGCTGGGGCAGTTTCCATATCTGTTCTCCCTGGTTCCTGGTGTCCCAGATTGGTGCGTCCATGATGTGGACACAGGAGACAGCTTACCTGTGAGGCATAAGGCCTACAGAGTAACTGACAGGGTCAGGGCCTGCATCAAGGAGGAGGTCTCCAAGATGCTTGCTCTTAGGGTGGTTGAGTCCTCCAGCAGTCCTTGGTCCAGCCCCGTGGTCTTGGTCCCAAAGGCTGCTGCGCCGGGAGCCACACCTGAACTCCGGTTCTGTGTGGACTACAGAGGACTCAATTCAGTCACCAAGACTGACGCGCACCCTATCCCCAGAGATGATGAGCTCATTGATCGGCTAGGGGCTGCCCGGTTCCTCAGCACGTTTGATTTAACGTCTGGGTACTGGCAGATCGCCTTGACCGATGGGGCAAAAGAGAGGTCAGCATTCTCTACACCAGATGGGCATTTCCAGTTCCGGGTTATGCCATTTGGAATGAAGAATGCCCCTGCCACCTTTCCGAGGTTGGTCAACCAGGTGTTGGTTGGACTGGACGAGTTCAGTGCCACCTACCTGGATGACATCGCAGTGTTCAGTGGTACCTGGCCAGAACACCTGTGACACCTCTGGGAAGTGTTGATGGCGCTGCGCAAAGCAGGCCTCACAATCAAGGCAAGCAAGTGCCAGATTGGGCAGGGTTCAGTGGTGTACTTGGGACACCAAATGGGGAGTGGCAAGGTGGCACCCTTGCAACCCAAAATCGAGACCATCCTGGCTTGGGAACCAAGACTGCAGTGAGAGCCTTCCTGGGGCTCACTGGGTACTACAGGAGGTTTGTCAAGGGCTATGGCACTATTGTGACCCCCTTGACAGAGCTGACTTCTAAGAAGCAGCCCCGGAATGTGATTTGGACTGACACCTGTCAGAAGGCTTTTGACATCCTGAAGACTGCCATGTGCACGGCGCCCGTGCTCCTGGCTCCTGATTTCTCCAAGGAATTTCTAGTGCAAACAGACGCTTCAGAGCATGGTGTAGGGGCTGTTCTCTCACAGATGATGAGGAGGGCTGGGACCAACCTGTAGCCTTCATCAGTAGGAGGTTACTTCCACATGAACGTAGGTGGAGTGCAATAGAGCGAGAAGCATTTGCTGTGGTCTGGGCACTGAAGAAGCTAAGACCCTACTTGTTTGGGTCTCACTTCCGGGTTCAGACAGACCACAGGCCCCTCAGATGGTTGATGCAAATGAGGGGTGAGAACCCAAAACTGTTGAGGTGGTCCATCTCCCTACAGGGTATGGACTTCACGGTGGAACATCGCCCTGGCACAGATCACGCCAATGCTGACGGTCTGTCCAGGTTTTTCCGCCTTAGTGATGAGGAACTCCCTGGGGAAGGGTAGTTCTCCCCACATTTCAGCTGGAGGGGACACGTGTTAGACCTGGTACCTTGGCGTGAGTTTCCCTTCCACTTTTTGCTGATGTGCCTCAGATGTTTTTGCTGGTGTCCGCTACTCAGGGCACTGCGCCACGGCCAACCCGTGCCGCAGTGCAAGTGCTCCCTATGAAAAGTGTAACTGTGATTGATATTCATGATTGGTTCATTGGATTTACTGTCAGTCCCCAGTAAAGTGCACCAGGAGTGCCAGGGCTTGTGAATGCCAATACTGCTAGTGGGCCTGCAGCGCTGGTTGCACCACCCACAGAAGCAGCCTTAACATATGTCTAGGGTATGCCATTGCAGAACCTGCGTGCAGTCTGGTACTGTCATGCTGGCTGGGCAAGTGCACACACTTGCCAGCCCCTAACCCTTCCCTTAACTTCATATGAGTCACCCCTATGGTAGGCCCAAGGGCAGGGTGCATTGTAAGTGTAAGGTAGGACATGCTCTGAGTGTGGCATGTCCTAATAGTGAATTACTGCCAAATTCGTTTTTCACTATTGTAAGGCTACCTGTTCCCTTTAGGCCAGATGGGCTGCTGGAATTATTACACTCTATAATCCCAGCAGGCTCAGGGAACATGGTAGAAAATAAAGTTTAGTATGCCTGAACTCAGAATAATAAAACACTTCTTTTAGTAAAGTTTATTTTAATATCCTGTATTTGCAAATGCTACTTTTAAAAAGTTAGCATTTGCTTGCCTAACCATTTCAGCCCGCCTCTGCTAGTATGTGTATCTGGCTGCCTGGGATGTGTGAGTGACAGGGCTGGGGGATGACAGGTGGTGAATGCAAGGATTACACCTTAGTGGGAGGTAGGAGTGCCCCTGGACTCTTAATCAGGCTGTGCTCTGCCACCACAATGCTGGCTCCGCCCCCTGGGGAGCGACTGATGACTCAGCCTGCACCTGACCCAGGAAGGGCGAAGCACTGTCATCAAGGTACTCCTGGCTGCCCTTGTCCACACAATGCTGGCTCTACCTCCTGTGGAGCATCTGATGTGCCTGCCCCTCACACTGAAAGCAGAAGCCAGAAGTACACCCAACAAGTGCTCAGAGACTGAAAGCAGTTATGCAATGGCCCCCCTGGCCTGAAAAGACAAAAGAAATGCTGTATAAAAGTAGGAGCCCTGCTCCTTGTAAATCAGAATCCTGTTTCCCACGAAGAACCTCTGCCCGACTAGAAGGAGGAGAAGACGCTGGAAGGACTGGCCTGCTGCTTGCCTTGCTGAGAAAGGAGAGGAGAAGACTTTTGAAAAGACTTTGCTGACTTGTGCTTTGAAACATTCTCTAAGGGCTTGTTTGAGCTTGCCCCCTGGTCTGAACCCTAGGACTAGTGGGTTCTTGGTGCTTCTGCTCGTCCTGACATTCGAGCCGTGGGTGCATCCCGCCGGAACCAGACTGCGCCCCTCATCGCCCCTCCTAGGGCTGTGGCACTCGGGAGCTTGCCTGCCTTTGTCCCTGTGAGAGCCTCGCTCCGATTGGAGTCGCTCTCAGCACCCGGGCTAGGCTTCCTGCTCCTCTGCCCCTTGCCTGCTACTGGAGCGCGCTGAAGCGCTCTCGCCCCTCCCGCCGGAATTCCTCTCCGATGATCGTGATTTGTGCCGGGTTGACAGCTGCAAGGGCCGTGCCCTGTGACCCTGCTTCGCGATCTCAGAGACTGATCAGGCCGCGCCGACCCCGCTGTGGAGACCCCCGCACCGCCGTGCTGAGGGTCGTGGGCCGCACCTGCCTGATCGCATACGCCGCTGATGTCAGGATCAAGAAGTGCCCCCAATCACCTGAGTCGCACTGACCCGTGCCGACTCTCACCAAGCAACCGCAACAGTCTCCAAAGCTGTGGTATCGGGCTCGGGGCCCGCAACTTGTTATTTCCCCGTCCACCGGAGCTGACTTGTCGTGGAATCAAAGGAGGAAGTCTATGCGCCCTAGGAGTCTTCACGGGTGAGTGAGAGCAGAGCGCGCCCTTCCACACTCCCCGTTTGGGACCCCTAGCCCCCCCTGACTGGCGCCCTGCCCTCGGAGCCTTCCCGCACTGCCGAGCCCGGTTCGCGTCTGACTGTCCCCGAGCCGCTGGGAAGAGCCGTACGCGGCGTAGGCGTACTCACGCCCGATGCGTGAGCCACTGTAGGGTCCGGGTCAATTTCCTCGGAGAGAGCGAGGGAGGCGCTGCGAAGCGCCCCGGAGGCCCAGGGCTGATCTAAAATCCCCCGAACTTGGGAAGAGCACCACGGGGAAAATAACTGTGACAAGGAGAACTGTTTTGAAAGCAACTGAAACTGAGAGAACCGTTTAGTAGCGAATTACCAAGGAACTCCGGTTGATTCTGAACTGCAACATAAGAAAAACTTGCCTATTTACAACCTGTGGCCTAAACCTAAAACGTTATATTGCTCTTGTAATAAGTCTGAACTGCTCATATATATATTTTTACATAAAGGATCGTATTTTTATATATTCACAGCCTGGTGTCCATTTGTGGGGGGATTGGTACATTTTACTGTGTGTGTGATTACAAATGCTTAACTGAATAACGCCTGAAGAATAGCTTTGGCTGCTCACGCCACGCATCTAGAGGGTGAGCAAGTGTAATTCTAAGGGGTCATCCTGCGCCCTGACTTAGAGGAGAGGGTCCCTGCTTGTCACAGGTGAATACTTGCGCCAACCAGTGACCCCCAATTCTAACAGGTCTTCTTTGGCTTCAGTGGGCTCCTCTGCTTGCTCGAGCCTGCTCTGACTTACCTGCTCGTGGTGAGTCACTTGGACCTTGCTTGTCCGACCCTGCACCTTTTGCATCGACTATGTTGTTTGCCGCTGCCAAAGCTTGTTGGGTCTCCTGCTGGATACTGACCCCTTGGCCCTCTACATCCTACGTGGTGGGAAAGCTCATGAACGGCTCCTGGTCTTCTACAGCAACACCCAGTCCACACAGCTACAACTTCAAGGTCGCCGTCAGCTCCCCTTCAACACTCAACATCGGTGGGCATTCATTTTCCGTGCCTCCTGGTCACTCCTGAGTGGCATAGACTCTGCCCACTCTGTTTGCAGGTACCTCTCATCCTGAACCCACCTTTGAGTTCCACCGGATTCCTTTGTCTTCTACTCCAGCTGCATCTTTCCTAAACTCCGCCATTGTGGTCTATGGCAGTTTCCGACGTCACTTGACACCTATGCACCTGGCTTCCATGGTGTAGGTATCCTGGTTCCTGGGATATCCACCGGTGGGGTTACTCTCCAACCCTTCATCTTCCATGGGTTTTCTTCAGGGTCCGCTGGGAAGGGTCCTTCTTCTTTACAATTGCAACCGCAACTTACCTATTGACTAATATTGAGCAGATTGTCATGTTCTCACTCTCCACACGACCTCAGTGAGGTTCTTAACTCACCTCAAGTGGTTCCTTGGTTCCTCAGCTCTTCTACGTCTTCTGGGTTAATTCTTGACTTGAGTTGTGGTGCGCATTCCACTATTTTAATATATGGTTTGGTCTCCCCCTGGAGACCACCATGTATTTGTGATACTTACGTGCTCTATTTCCTAAGTATTGTGTATATATCTCCAGGTATGAGATATTGCAATGTGTTAGTGAGTGTTTCTAATAAAAGACATATTTTTATAACTACACTTTGTGATTCTTTTTCACTTAAACTATACCATAAGATTAAGTACTGGTAAAACAAGCTGCTTTACACTCCTTCAGGACTAAGCCTGAAGACTGCGTTCCACAGCTACCACTTAGATATCTTTCTAAGGTTGTCTAAGACCACTAAAATCACCATAAGTGGTTGTCTGGAATAGTGTAGGGTGCTACACTTACATAAGTGAGCACCATATACTAAGCCAGCCTACCACAGACCCCATTCCATCTCGGTCTATCCATCATGTTGCCTACCTTATTTTCTCCACTGCATCCCTCTAAAGAGGAGGGGCGTGTCCACAGGCTGGACCCAAAAAGAGCATTGTCGTTCTACCTCGACCGCACAAAAGAGTTCCGGGTAGACGACCAGCTCTTTGTAGGGCCTCAAGATCTGCTATGCTGTGGCTGAGAAGCAGCCCCAGAGGGATTAAGGAGCCATTCCACCAGGGGAAAGGCTGCGACTATGGTCTGGCTCAGGGTGTCCTAGTCCTGGACATCTGTCAGGCAAAAATGTGGGCATCTTTGCACACGTTTGCCAAGCATTACTGCCTGGACAGTCCGGTCTGCAGGGATGGGCATTTTGCCCGTTCAGTCCTGCAGGACTTCCAAGTATAAGGTATTGGTCTGCAACCCACCGCCGGGGTGGTATGGCTTCGGTATCTAATTCAAAGGTAAGGAATCTGCTGCTAGAAGTCTCTATCAGATGAACAAGTTACTGACCTTTGGAAATGCATTATTTGGTAGAGACTCTATCTAGCTGCAGCCCCACCAATGCCTCCCCGCTTTGCGGACTAATGTTGAAGGACTAGGGTTACTCCCCTTTTCAGGGCCCTAGTTTTGTACACAACTACGTCGGTTACTTTTTCTCTGCGCTTCTGTACTGAAATCCGCGCGCCTCGGTGGCACCTATATAGGTACTGCAACGTCTTAACTGACGCTAACAACGACGTCACACGGAGCCGAGTGGAGCCACCGGACGATGCGGCCAAGGGGTATTGCTCAGCAAAGGTTTCTGGATCCAGCCTGATGCCTGGGAAATTCAGAGGTAAATAATATGCAGCTAGATAGTGTCTACCAGGCAATGCGGTACCGAAGGGTAGTAAGTTGTTCTTATTGACTTAGTTGTTTTTCAGAGTCAAGCCTGTGTTTTTATTCAAAAGGTAGTTTCAGCTTTGCCCGCTACCTTACCCCTCAACTAACTTTAGGCGATTGTTCATTTTTCTAAAAATTACTTTTTTGTGTGTAGGGTGTCAACATAACCTTAAGGTTTTAAACCATGACCCATAACGAACAGATGTCGGCCCCAGATTCACATGATGTCTGTTTTTGGTTTCTTGGCTCTTGCCACGACTCGAAGTTGTGTTCACCGCGTGCCAATATGAACAAAAATGTGATCTGAGAGCGGGAAACGAATCTCATAAGAGCAGAGTTCAGGAAATTGAGGTCTAGGTCCTGTTTGATGTCCATGGCTTGTGGATCTAGGTCGAGGCCAAGAGACTGGTCTCATGCGCCATCAAGAGGTCGTTAAAAAGATAGGACCTTCTTGAAGTCAAGTAACTCATGTAAGAGCCTTAATCATAAGAAATCGAAGTATGGGTCTCCCACCTTGCACCTCTCATCGTTCCTGCCATTCAGAGTCGCATGAGGTGCTGGGGCTTTCTACTCAAAGTAATATTCCAACAAGGAATCCTTCTTCAAGGGACCGTCCTTCAACATATTTTCCTTTTCGATTCCCAGCGGATAAGGTAGCAATGCCAGATAGGATCTAACAGCTTAAGAAAGCTTTGGACTCGACATTTGGTATATGTCCGGATCATGTTGGTATGCCTTCGGGCTCCACAGATCTGAGGAGTCGGTTCATCAGACATCGAGAGATCTGTCTTCGATGCAACTGTGACTCCTGTTCAGGATTTGAGGTGGACGTTGAGCTTAATGGTTGTGGATCCTAAGACTTCATTCACATTGGGGCCTCAATTGACGCCACAGGTTCCTTGCCCAAGGTAGCTTGCCATGCAGGGATTCGCGACGTTGACGCCAATGGCGGATCCAATTGTTTTATCGGATTCTGAAGGTCAGTTGCCTACAACTATGTTGTACACTTGGTCATAGCCCAATCTTTCACAAGGAAAGTATGTTTTTGATGCAGATTATTCTCAAGATTATATTCTGCAGGATGTAAAAGACGCTAGTGGTCTTGATACTTCTCCTGATGTAGATTTATCATCCCCTGCACCAGTTATGGCTACCGAGGAGGCATCCTCCTTTGCCACTGTAAAAAAGCAGTGCAGCAGAAACTCTTGATGTGGTTTTGGCTACACAAGAGGTTAACACTACTTTATTGACTGACATTTTAGATCCATCACAAACTTCACAGGAGCCTTTGCTACCATTTACTGAGGCTTTAACAGACATTTTGTTGAGCTCTTGGGCTAAGCCTCAATCTTGCCCTCCAATAAACAGGCACATTGCAAGGAAGTACTGACTACCCCCAGAAGATCCAGATTTCCTTCTTCAGCATCCAACTCCAGAGAGTTTATTAGTACAGGCTTCTACGAGTCGTACTAGACCGAAGGCTTTTCCATCCACTTCATCTGATAGGGAGTCTAAGAAGATGGAAGCATATACAAATAAGGTTTTTTCTTCAACAAGTTTGGCCTTACGTTTTGTAAATACTTCCTGTCTGTTGAGAAGATATGTTCATGCTTAGTGGGATAGAGTTGCTGATGTTTCCTCTGTAGTACCAGAGGACATTCGGAACATTTTGCAAAGTTTGATTTGGGATGGGCAGGATGCTGCAAATTTCTCTATAAAATCTGGACTAGATACAAAGGATTCTATTGTGGACCAGTGTGGTAAAGAGAAGTTTTTTCAAAAGATATCAAACATTCTTTGATGTATATGCCATTTGATGACTCAAGATTGTTAGGGGAAAAAGCAGATACTGCCCTTGAGAGATTTAAGGAGAGCAAAGCGACTGCTGGTTCTTTAGGGTTGGCTCCTCCGTGCATCAGTTGTTACAACAGCTCCCCTTTTGTGGGTTTGGTAGAGGGTACCTTCAGAGAGACAGACTGTACATACCAGCAGTCCAACTAGGCATTTAGAGGATGTGGTTGAAGAGCAGGTAGACCGCTTACAGCCACGGAAACACGATGGTCTAACGAAACTACAGCCCCCCCCTCTTGCACCAACTGCAAAAGCCTCTATAGGTTGACCTTGATGCCTCAAGATCGGTCAATTGGGGATCGTATCACTTACTACTTTCCATCCTGGGGCATAACCTCAGACCAATGGGTGCTCCAGTTTGTGGCACAAGCTTACTGTCTCTATCAGAAGAACAAGTTACTTATTTTCTGTAATGCCTTTTCTGGGAGAAACTCTACCCAACCGCAGATTCCTCACCTTCCCTCCCACCTCCCCATTTTGCGGAAGGGACTCACATAGAGGTTATGTGAACATTTACGATTCTGGATATCTGCACACAAAATTTATATGTAATATGTACATTGAAATTGGATTTCTTAAGGTTACACATCAATCGCTACGAGTGGAAGGATTGAAAAAACGGACATCCGTGCAAGCAAGTGACATATATGTAGGGAAGCCAATGTCACACCCGCATGAGATGGAGTTGCATGCAGAACCACGACATTGTACGGCACTGCCTGTCAACACTGGAGGACATTTCTATGCAAAACTTTATGGAACCAGCATGGAGGTATTCACAAGGTGAGTAATCTGCAGTTCGATATAACCACTACCAGAAAAGGTGTTGAGGAAGGTAAGTAACATGTTCTTATGGCACTTTTCCCTGTTCCATTACTTACGTTTTTGACATGGGTGGAGAGGTTTGGGGGGGGCCTGATCGGAACTACTTCAGAACATTGCCATCTGGTGTCTGTAATGTAGAATGGATAGAACATTTCGGTACCTGGTCTGAGGATTGGAAGTAATTTAGGATGAGGAATCTAGGATGATCTGTATTCATCAGAAAGAACATAACTGAAGGTAAGTAACATGTTCTTCAGGCATCCATTGATTGACTGCTAGGTTATCTCTTGTATTGATCAGTACTTGGCGTCATGCATACTCTACATTCAGTTGATATTCAAGAGTGTCCCAAAAGAGCCAAAGCAGCATCTGCTTCTTTCATGGCCATATTTCACTAGATGTTATTGTAAGACAGCGAACTGTATTAGTCTTCCTCTTTCTGCTAGCATCATATGAGGGATGTGTATTTAGGATTGGATACCTGTTTTTTTCAGTCTATGGCAGGTGCCATTTTTGGCTAGGAACCTAAGACCAGTAAAATGTTTGGGTAGGCCTGCTTACAATTTCCTCACTCGTGAGGATTTTGAATACTATAAAAACATCCCTTGTGTATGGAAGAAGACAGATTCGATGTAGAAATAACTGTCATTAGTGACTTGTGTACCTCCCGTTTGCCCTCTTTCACCAGATGACCCACTGTCCATCTCATGCTTTATTTATGCTGCGGTATAAACCGAGGCCAGATTTATACTAGGTAATGGAAGCTGGCAACTGAAATGCTAAGTGATTGTCCCAGGCTCATGCATAGTTTTCTGTGCTCTTGTGTCTCATTGTTTCACTATTGGAGAGTTTTGGGTCTTAGGCTTTGTCTTAGAGGATATCATTTGAGTTCGGATGAAGGTAACTAAGGGCTTGGAATGCAACAGTCTGTAATACTGTGACCTTCCCTTTGTTCTAGATGTGTTCATTCTGCTCTTCCCTATGTACAATGGCTCTCTTTTCCACTTTGTTTGCAACTGTCTAATTTCTCTTCCCATGGTCCTTCACACTCTCTCGATTTCCTCTTGTTTACCTATATTGGTCTCTGGCTGTGACCTCTCCCCTCAACCTCAAGACCCCACCAAATTTCCTTATTTTAATTTTACACATCTGCAAGGTGGTAGTGTCCTTCATCCTGTGAAATATCACTGTCTCTTCTCTTCTCATGACTGCTGGCCTGTAACATTGCTTAATCACTGACAATGTTAATCCCTCCCTTCTTCGAGCTCTTCTTTGTACTCCCACCCCTCTCTGGGTCCATAGCATTGGTGTATGACCTTGTCTATCTCACACTTTGATTCCCACTAGTCTTCCTTCTTTTATTGGTCCCTGGCAGTGTTAATCAATCTACTGGTAGTGCTCCTCTGCCTTGGTCCCTGCCCTTTCCCTCTTGCCTGATAGTCTCCTTCCTGCATTTCTATACCCTGTACAGAATTCCTCCTTCTTGCCTCCTTGCCGTTTTCCTCTTATTTAGCCCGATGCAGTGTTGCATGCTGCTTGGGCCCTGGAAGTCTCCCTTCCCCCTTAGGCTATGACAGTGATCCTCTTCTTTTGGTTACAGATAGCAGCTTTCATTACCTCCCCACCCCTCATGAACATGCTGTCTTAGGAATGTTTCCTCCTCCTGTTCTTTGGTAGTATCATCTTTGCATTGGTTTCTGGCACTCCCTGTTCTTTTTGGTCTTTATTGCTCTTAATGTTCAGAGAAGGGTTGTTCATTCTTGTGGAACTTGGTGTCTGTCGCAACCTGCACCCTGAGTGCCATCATCTGCGATCTCCACTAAGTCCTTTGCACATTTTGTTTTCACTGTTGTGTGCTTTCTACACGGAATCTCTTCTCTTTTCCTGCAGGACTATGAAAGCAAATTGCAGGCTCTGCAGAAACAGGTGGAGACAAGGTCACTGGTTGCCGAGACCACAGAGGAGGAAGAAGAGGAAGAGGAAGGTAAGATGAATGATTAAAATGTTTTATGTGTTGTAGTGGCAGACTGATTTTACGCTGGAATCTAGCTACCAATGTTGGCTGTTCTCATAAATCAATCTAGAATTGCTGTCTGGCGATCTTTTAGGGGCTCTTTGACACTTCTGGAGCATGAATGACGAAAGAAGAGACCGCTGTGGCAAGTAGCCACCCAAGAAATCACTGTGCTCTTCCTGATCTAAAAGTCTGCTTATAACTAGGTAAATTGCCTGCAGGGGATAAGGTGCCACTGATCAACTTGTATGACAGCTAGTTATACATACACCATCTAAGACCACTCAAATACACATGACATATATGACACCACACAGGCTGCAAACAGCTTATGGAGGAGACCCCCGCCACTGATCGGGTGCAGACAGTTAGATGCCGATTTTATACATATGGTATGAAAATGGCTGCATTTGCAACTTTTTTTTTTTAACAGAGTTTTATATAGCGCAAACCTGACCCAAATTGGGTATCAGAGAGCTCTACACAGCACCAGTTGCGTTACATGAGGACACATACATTTTTGTTAGGCACAGGGAGATTAAGTGATTTGCCCAGAATGACCGTATGTTCAGCGTCCTTGTCGAGACTCGACCCCCGCTACAACCTGGACTAAAACGCAGGTCTGCACGTTATTTCACCCCCTGACCAGGACCCCCTGCCCGTCACAGCTGCATGTGGCGGTAGCTCGCAGATGCTTTCTGCGCTGCTTAAAACTGACTCGCGAGGTGAAACCATATGCCCCAGCGCTTTCGCTGCTGGGCACTCCCCGAGAGGGTGGAGTGGTGACGGAGGCTATGTGGAGAGGTGGGTGCAGGCGGGAGTGGAGACGCTGGGTGACTTATAAGCGGACGGCGTCCTGCTTCCCTTTGAGGCGATGGCCAGGGATACGGGCCTACCAGCTGGGCAGTTTCTCCTTCATGCGTCCATAGTGTGCACACTTGCACTCCCCTGGGGAGACATGACTGAACTGCCAACACACCACTTCATACAATACCTCCATGTTATGGGCAATGGGTCCCACGTAATCCATTGGCTAACGCAGGCTCTCCTTATGCACACACAACACTCCACTCAACAGCTATGGGACAAGTGGGCGGCAGATAGGGGGAGGGTATGGACGGATAGAGAATGGACAATGGTACCGGCTGGCCCAGTTAATGTCCCCCGCAACTCCCGCTTTAAAATTATACAAGTTTATATACTACACCGCGCATACCTGTCGCCAGACGAAATCAACAAATACTTCTCGGTTACCACTACTGCGTGCCCACGCTGCTCCCTGGTCGATGCGGACTTATTACGCTTACTCACCAAACGTTGGAAGAAGGGCGAATCCCCACAAGCCAAACACTGGTATGCCTCGTTTGATAATTGGGCGAGAGCGGAGAGCGTCATACTGCACAGGGAGGAGACGGCGGGGCACAGGAAGTTCCCCATTGCGCAACTCTGGGATGACACCCTGAAATCCTTCCAACAGGCGAGTTTAGCTCAAGGAATCACTTAGATTATACCTCTCTCTAGACCGGCCGTGACCAGTAGGTGGGGCAGACACCCTCATGCCCCTATCAATACCTCCCCATTTTAGATAAGTGAAATACATAACTGATGCTTACACTGAGAGGTGCTACTGTAGAGATGCAACATGACAGCCGCTCAGGACCCCCGCCCTCCCGACACCGGCATTCCGGTACCTGTTGGACATCACGGAGCCGCTCCCCCCCCCTCCTCCTCTGAGAAAGACCCGCGCTCCACAAGGCCCAACCTGCCACACGCTCTTGCCCCGGACTCGGAGGCACACCTCCATGGACACACTGATATTTTTCTGGTTCTACTAGCCCTTTACCCCTACCCCCCCACGTCCCCCCCTCCCCGTGTTAAGTCATTTTCTTTATTTTTAATTTCTTCCCCCGACATCTCACAATGTTGGCGAGTCCTTTCCTTTTATTTTGCCCCGACCTCAATTTCCCCTCCTGGTTGCGTTCGGATGTCAAGGCAGTTGTACCTGTGACATGCCAGTTACACAGTTGTGAATATTATATTAGTTACTGATACCCAACTGATCCGCAACATTCTAGATATGACCATGAAATGGGGGATACATTACACATTGGTTGACGGGAGTGACTTGGGGAAGGCGCGCAACCGCACGAACATGCCGCCTCATACCACATCTCATCCCCATACCCCAAGCTACACTGTCAATACCACCATACGACATCACACTCTTAGAAATATACATCCCTTCTCATATATCCTATCAGTTTTGCTGCGAGAACTGTGATGTGTTCAATGACCCATCATGTATCATTACCATACTGTATTGTCGCTATGGAGCTATGCAGATTATATGTACCATTTCCTCTTACATAATGCATAATTGTGTACTGAAAATGTATATTGGAAACTAATAAAATATATTCAAACACTTGTCGAGACTCGAACCCAGTTCTCCAGATACGAGGTTGACTGACCTTGCTGTTAGGCTAACTCTCCTTACTGGGAGGAAGTGCTCTCGACCCTGGATTCTACACTGGGGGGCTCGTACCCCCACCCCCACCCTGATCATTAGAGGCTTGCATTCTGGGCTTATACCCAAGGCCGACTTCAAAGAAAGTAGGTACTAGATTTATAGATCTAGCACCAGGGTTGGCCAAGCGGCGAATAGCGGTGGACTGGAAATCGGCAGAGGGACCACGAGTCAAGGCTAGGAAGACAGAGGTAACCCAATGGGTTAGGGCTGAGTGAAGGGCACTGATTCAAGAAGAGGCGTGACGGTTGAGGAGCCACCCCATAGCAGAACTGTGGATGGAAGTGCTGACAATATGGGAACATCCAGAATACCACACTGGAGATGAACCAGACATTAACACAGATGCATCCAAGGAAGGGCAAATGGAAATATCGATTGACCAGATTGATAATTACACACCAGACAAAACACGGCAGGAACAAACAAGACTGGTTCTTAAATGAAGGAGCTCTTATCCAGTATTATGGGTGTCTTTCATAGATTCACATGCCTGAATCATTCCCCGTCGTCGAGATGGGAGCCCCGGTAATAGAAAAGTAATGTTCTGTAGACATACATAGAGAAAAGTAGGCCTAAAGGCCTTGCCTTAGTAGCCTATCTGTGTCCTTTTGTAAAAAGGACCAAATTCCTGAAGGTAGCCAATCAGCTACCACCTCCCTCTAGAACCTTCCTGCCAGGAGCCTCAGTCTCTCAGATTTTCTACCGCACGTTGTGCTAGGGAGTCCCCACCTGATCTCTCCTCAGGTTTCTTGAATTTATTACTTTTTCAACTGAAAACTTGGATTATTTACTTCTACTATGGCTGAACAACAGAAGAAAGGACTATTTAGAGCCTGTTCCTCTTGTGGCAAGAAGAGACTGCACATTGATGACAAGCATGAGACTTGTCTCTACTGCCTTTATCTGGATCATTCTGTCAAGGAATGCAGGATTTGTAGAACTTTCTCTACTAAAACTCTTAAAGATAGAGAAGGAAGACTGCTCCTCTGGTTAAACAGACTCAAAACCAGAGATGATGATGTGCTGTCCTCGGAGGGCAGTGAAATGGCTTCAGTTTCTTCGAAACTGTCCCTGAAGAGGCCAAGGGAGGCTTCCCCTGGCCATTCAGACGTCCCTCACAAAAAGACTACCACCAAGTCTTCTGAGGTAAGATCAGACACGTCTGTGAAGGAGCCGACTACCTTCAAAAAGCCATCGCAGTCTTCGTCGACGACTTCGTCGACGTTTTCTTCAAGGAAAACTACTTATGTCTCCACGTCGACGACGACGGTTTCGACGACTATGGCGTCGTCCGCCTTTGCTTCAATGACGACGACCACCCAATCGTCGACGATGGGTAAGCCACTGTCGTCAATTGTACTCATTAAAAAGCAGCAGTCATTTGTTAAAGCTTCGTTGTCGTCGCCATCGACGACGACGACCATTAAACAAAAGTCGACGACGCCTTCACCATTGACGAAGATTCCGTCGACGTCAAAATCGCCGCCGACGACGAAAGCACCGTCGACGACGAAATCATCGTCCTCGAAGAGTGCATCCTTGACGACGAAAATGCCGTCGACGACCGCGTCGACGACGACGAAGAGTGCGCCGACGACCACACCGTCGACTATCACATCGCCGACGACAGCGACGACGACGAAAGAACAGTCGTCGCTCGACAAAAGATCGTCATTGATACCGTCGACGACATCGTCGACGACGACCTCATCGTCGACGACGACATCGTCGACACCATGGAAAAAAGCGGAGTTGATTCCCTCAAAAACGATCACCAAACTCCCTATAACACCTGCTTTAACATCACCCAGTAGGGTTCAGAAGCTACCTCCAGCTTACTTATTGCAAACTGATGAGTCCGATGAAGACCAATTTGAACAGGCTACCAGTCCATCGGACCTCAATGTCAAATGCCAGAGTACTGACGATGACGGTGATGATGTCATCTTTACGGAGGAAACTACGCAGATCCAAGAACACACTTGTGTTACTCCGATGATATGCCTACTGGCTGAAATAGTCACTGACTTACAATTCTTAATTACTGACTACAAAAAACGATTCCCAGAATCACCTGCGGCCTCTTCCAAAGAGAAGCCTCACGAGTCCTCCAGACCGCATCAATCCCCAAAGGCACGACCACCGCCTTTGGTTATTCCGCATGGAAGTGAAGCGGTTCATGACATTCAATCTTCTGAGGACGAAGAGGATGTTCCTGAGGAAGGAGAGGTTCGAGACGACCTTTCACAGAACAGAGACGGCGAAGATTACGTCGCTCATTCTCCAGCCACGCCGGAACCCAACACTTCAGACTCTCCACCAGTGGACATCGGTGGATTCCACAATTTGATTGAGAGGGCGGCCATCAGATTCCACATGACCATGGAATCTAAGGAAACGGATTGTTTTCTCTACGACTTTAAGGATCCTATAAAAAAATCGGCGAGGTCAGTTCCCATAATAGACTACATCTGGGAGCAAGGACAGCAGCTCATGCAAACGCCGGCTTCTGTTTCCATAGTGGTGCCTCGACTGGATAAGAAGTATAAGGCACCAACATCTGCACCTACTTGCCTCAATACACATCCCAAGCCGGATTCTGTAGTCACCCAAGCCGCTCAGAAGAATTCCAGAAATCCATCCTCTCCGCTGTCAGCGCCTCCTGACGAAGAGGGCAGAAAATTAGATGGCATCGGCAAACGCATCTCCACAACGTCAGCCATGACAGTAAAGGTGGCCAACGCCATTGCTCTGCTAGGCAGATACAATAGGCAATTATGGGAAGATATCGTTCCATATCTAGCGGAGGTACCAGAAGATCTGAAGGAGGAGGTCCAGTCACTCCTTAAAGAAGGACAGATGTCCGCCTCGGAGATCATTGATTCGGCTGTGGATGTCGCCATGACAGGCTTTAGGCAGCTGGCGGGCGCAGCTGTTTTGCGCAGACAAGGGTGGCTAAAAGCGACGTCCTTCCGTCAAGAGGTCCAAACCAAGGTTTTGGACATGCCCTATGACGGACAACATCTATTTGGGGCGAAAATAGATGAAGCCTTGCAGACTATCAAGAAAGACACTGACACTGCAAGAGCTCTCGGGACTTTACAGTTCAAAACTCAGTCCTTTCGAGGGCACAGAGGACGAGGTCAATCCACATACAGAGGATCATATCAGGGAAAATCCTCTTACTCCTACAATCAGAATCGCTCACAATATCAGCAGCGACAGCCACAACAAAGTCGTCGGACCTCCTACGGGAGATCGAACTTCAGGGGCAAATCCCAGAGGAAACCGACCGGCGGTCGACAATGACCAATTCCCGCAGACACTCCCCACACCGTCGTGTCCTCTCAGGATTGGAGGAAAATTGACACATTTCCTCCACAACTGGAGATTGATAATGACGGATCGGTGGGTTCTCCAATTAATCCAGTACGGTCACACATTGAAATTCCACTCTATCCCACCGTTAACTCCTCCTCGCAAACTTCCACACAGGCACCTTCGTTTGCTTCTACAAGAAATCTCTTCCATGCTGAAGAAGGGGGCAATAGAACGAGTTCCATCCGCCCAGAAAGGGAAGGGATTTTATTCCCGCTTCTTTTTAATTCAGCAGAAAAAGAAGAAATGGAGGCCCATTCTCGATCTCAGGGCACTCAATGCCTTCCTAAAGAGTCAATCGTTCCGGATGGTGACGATCCAGGAAATCTTAGGATCCTTAGAGGAAGGAGACTATATGACGTCTTTGGACCTGCAAGACGCATATTACCATATCCCAATTCACAATCGCCACAAAAAAATTCTTCGCTTCGAAGTGGCAGGTCAACACTACCAATTCTGTGTCCTACCATTTGGCCTCAAATCAGCGCCGCGCATTTTTACAAAATGCCTGGCTCCAGTGGCAGCTTTTCTGAGACAGCAGAATCACCAGGTCTTCCCCTACCTAGACGACTGGCTGGTGAAAGCACCGTCTCTCACAGACGCGCAACTGTCTTCAACCGCCTGTCTCGATCTTTTCCAGCACCTAGGTTTAACTCTCAACTTCGAGAAATCAACATTACAACCCACCAGAATTATAACATTCCTGGGGGCAACTCTAAACACTGTTTCGTCCAAAGCCTTCCCATCTCAAGAGCGAAAACACAAACTGATGGCTCTAGCTACCGCAGTGTCCTCAAAAAAGTCCATCAAAGTCAGAACTTTCAAATCCCTTCTAGGGATGATGTCTTCTTGCATTCTTCTCATCCCTCACTGTCGGCTCAGAATGCGCCCCCTTCAGGAGGCTCTGAACAAACAATGGACCCAATGTACGGGCTCTTTCGAGGATCACATAGTCATCACTCGACAAATAAAAGAGGCATTGCTGTGGTGGACGGCGAACAAGAACTTATCCAAAGGTCTAACGTTCTTGATACCAGCAACTCCACACGTCATAACAGACACTTCTCTGGAGGGATGGGGTGCAGTCCTGCAGGATCTGCAAATCAGTGGCAAATGGACAGACAGAGAGAGGACCCTACATATCAACCTCCTAGAACTGAGAGCAGTTCTCTACTCTCTTCAAGCATTCCTCCCTCGCATCAAAAACTCAGCAGTGCTTGTGCGAACAGACAACACAACCACAATGCACTACTTGAACAAGCAGGGAGGGACGCGTTCACTGACACTGTCTCGCGAATCGCAAACAATCTGGAACTGGCTACTGCTCAACATCACATTAACAGCAGAGTATGTCCCAGGAAAAGACAACGTGATAGTGACTTCTGTCTGCTGAGAGCGTCTGCTATCCCACGAATGGGAACTGGATCAACAAGTTCTCAACGACATCTTCTCGGCATGGGGGAAACCACACATAGACCTCTTTGCCACCAGGGAGAACGCCAAATGCCACAGCTTCGCAAGCTGGCATCCCCAACAGAGGTCACTAGGAAATGCATTTTCCATCGCATGGCGCAACGTGTTTGCGTACGCATTTCCGCCATTTCCCCTGATCACCAGAGTCATTCGGAAAATGAAAATGGAACACTGCACCCTAATTCTCATTGCCCCATACTGGCCGAGACAACATTGGTTCACGGACCTCCGTCGCCTTTCTGTTCGACCATCAATACAACTACGTCCACATCCAACTCTTCTCTCAATGTCCAAAGGCCAAGTACTCCACCCGAATCTGAAATCTCTCAGATTATCGGCATGGCTCCTGAGTACAGAGAATTCTGTCATCTAAACATCCCGCAGGAGTGCAAGGATGTTTTAGCCAAAGCAAGAGCGGCCAGTACAAACAAAACTTATTCCTTGAAATGGAAACGCTTTTGTGTTTGGTGTTCAGACAACAATATCCATCCTTTCAGGATCACTCCAGAGCAAATACTGCCTTATTTACTACATCTGGCACACACAGGGCTTGCACATGCCTCCATTAGAGTTCATCTAGCAGCAATCTCACGCTTTACCAGGACGTCGAGAGGACCTTCACTATGGTCCAACAGGCTGATAAAGCAATTCCTTAAAGGACTCTATAGATCCTTTCCAAGGCCAAGACGTATACCACCAACATGGCACCTTAATATAGTACTCAACCAACTGATGAAGCATCCATTTGAGCCTACACATAGGGCTGATCTCAAGTACATCTCATGGAAAACTGCACTTCTTTTGGCCTTAACATCAGCAAGAAGGGTCAGTGAATTACAGGCGCTTTCTATACAAGATCCTTTCATGCAATTCAGAGAGGACAGAGTCATTTTAAGAACCAATCCTCGCTTCATTCCTAAAGTCCCCTCTGACTTCCATCTCAATGAACCTCTTGTACTTCGCTCATTCTTCCCGAACCCCAGTACTGTGGCTGAAAGATCTCTCCATTCTTTAGACCTCAAGAGATGTCTAAAATTTTATCTGGACAAAACGAAACATTTTAGAAAAACAAACCAACTTTTCATAGCCTTCAGCAGACCTAGAAAAGGCTTGCCACTCTCTAAGCAAAGCATTTCCCGATGGATATCAGCGGCAATTGCCTTTTGTCATGACAAAGCAGGACGTCCATTGCATTCCACAGTCCGAGCGCATTCCACCAGGGCTGTGTCCACATCGGCAGCACTGTTCGCTGGAGTACCGATTCTGGACATTTGCAGAGCAGCGACCTGGAAATCGCCGCATACGTTTACCAGGCATTACTGCCTGGATACGGAACTGATGCAGGATGCAGCCGTGGGCCAGGCTGTACTTCGCCATCTATTCCAGTGAGATGAGCCTTCCTTCTTCCCACCGTCCTACAATGGTATGCACATTTATTTACTTTATTCATTGTATTACTGATGGTATGTAGTCGCATGATATGTTTTATCTCAGACTATTTCTTATGTTCCATCACAAATGTGCATAACGTATTGCTTGCTATTCTGATTCAGGCTTGTGAATCTATGAAAGACACCCATAATACTGGATAAGGAATGCGTTACTTACCTGTAACAGCAGTTATCCAGTATTGGTGTCTTTCATAGATTCACATGCAACCCTCCCACCTCCCCAGGAAGTACTCATCTCTCACTCCGAAGCATATATTACGTCTACCTAGCTTGGTGCGTACGAAAATCTGAGAGACTGAGGCTCCTGGCAGGAAGGTTCTAGAGGGAGGTGGTAGCTGATTGGCTACCTTCAGGAATTTGGTCCTTTTTACAAAAGGACACAGATAGGCTACTAAGGCAAGGCCTTTAGGCCTACTTTTCTCTATGTATGTCTACAGGACATTACTTTTCTATTACCGGGGCTCCCATCTCGACGACGGGGAATGATTCAGGCATGTGAATCTATGAAAGACACCAATACTGGATAACTGCTGTTACAGGTAAGTAACGCATTCCATACTTGGACACACAATACCATACTATACGGCTCTCCTATTGATTACACATAACCAACAAAGTTGAGACATGATTTGACAAGTGAGAATGTACAGTACATACCTGGGGGTTGGGAGTTTAGAGAGCAGACCTACACCTACCGGATGCTCTTCCCTCCCAAAACTGCTCGAATATATGAACTGATGACAGTAGACACTCTACAGAGCTCATGTTGGCATTAAATCATGTGAACAACATCCACCCACACCCTCAGTATTCACACTGCTTCTCCTACTTATCTTAGCTCTCCTAGTTTCCTTTTATTCCTATGTATAAAGTTATTGGTGAAGATGTATACTTCAGATATTACAACTAAGCACTGAACACTGAGGGAATCAGGAGATTCCCATACTCTTACGTTATTACTTACTTCATCATCCTGAATTTTGTAGTAGCTCCGTTAAATGATTATATATGTCATAATGCATAAGACTGAAGAAATGTTAGAAAAAGCCTCCTCTTCTAAAATTGAAACCTACCACGGATGTATGATAATAGGCGACCTTGAATATTCTTTTACCTGTGAAAATGTAGAATATTCTGCGAACTGATTAGCTCGTGTTATACTGCTATTTGTATACAATAACGAAATAAAAATCAGTAAAAAAAGTAAATAAATCTAAGACCTCCCAGATACAATTGTTCCTTCTTTTCATGGGGAGTACACCACATAGCACCTCACAATGCATAGTCTGTAAATTCTGTCCCTGGCACGTAAGGGTATTAAATTCTCACACCGAATCTCAGTAGCAGAATCTTGCACGCTTCTGACGATATGAGGTGAAAGTCTTGGCATACTAAAGAGCAGCATGATGAAAGATCTATCTGTCCCATAACTTCTCCCAACATTTTTAATCTGTGATCACACAATCAGAGCTAGAAATGCAGAAAGTAGAATTGGAGTCTCTCACATAATTTAGTCATGAGAGTTGAAAAAATGACGTTGTACATTTAACCTATTCATATTTGAGTTGTATATTTGTACAGAAATACTTCTGGATAATAGTGATAAAAATATTTAACACCGTCTGCTTGTGGCTAGTATCTTGTCAAACATTTGGTAGCCATTCACATCACCCTTTTCATCAGCAAGCATAATTTCAAGATGATGTGAGGGCATGAACAGGAGCACTAAAGAATGAATGAATGAATGCAGAACTAGATTTGAGACTCATACATAATCAACATAATGTCAGATTGTGATACTTATCTTCACAAAATAAACATTAAAAACATTACAAAAGAATAAATTCATACCTCCACTCAGAGCCCTAGGCTTACCGAACAAAGTTTCTATCAAGAGGAGAAGTCTTAAGAAGCAGAAATGGCATCTCAAGTAACTAGGGGGTCTGACCCATGATTGTGTAGCACCAGAGCATATGATTTGGCACAGGTGACCTACTCGGATATCCTGCGTCTGGTCAAAGAAGCACACATAAGGAAAGGGCACAAACCTTAAAGCCATGAAGAGGGGACTAGATCAAGTACCTAATGAAGAAAGAAAACCTTGTGGTTTCAGGAGCACTTCATCGAAGTTCAGTAGTGATGAAAATAAATGGCCGTAACGGGCCACGGTGGTTAAGGGTGAGAACGTTGAGTGGAACACAGGTTTGGAATCCCTAGGTAAAGCTACTCAGAAGAACATGCTATTGATCATCAGCAATAAACATGCTCCACTGGGAAACATAAAACTGTCTCTGCGTCTTGATGCACAGTGATGGTTCTCCACTGACCTAAAATTACAAAAATTGGCCTTTCGCCAACTGGAAAGGAAGTGGAGATTGAATTATCACCAGAAAGGCAACAAAACTATTTGGTTGCTACGAGAGAATATGAAAATACATCTTAATCACTAAAGCAGCTCACTTTTCCTCCAGAATCTTGACTTCCAATAACCGATCTAAGGAAACCTTCGCAATTGTAAACGAACTGTCCAATCTGACAGAGTTTCAACAAAACCTACACCCACTCAAGCACTCCGCAATTCTTTGAATAACTTTTTCATGACGTTTTCCACCATCAAAGCTAGTATTCCCCCTTGCATCTCCTCTGAGGTATCCCATTTTATGCCTGGAAATTCCTGCGCTCTTGAAAATTTCCCAGACATCCGCAGACAAGTATTCCAAGACCTAATGTCTAAAGTAAAGTCCGAATCCTCAACGGACTGTTGTCCACCCCAGGTCCTAAAAGAAGCCTTCACCAGTCTTCCAGAGCCCGCCCTCTCCCTTTTGAATGAGTCTTTATTCCAGGGCCGTGTCCTCAAGGCCTTTAAAGAGGCAATAGTGGTTCCCCTTTTGAAGAAGCCAGGGGCTGACCCCAGATTCTGTCAAATTACCGCCCGATCTCTTTGCTCCCCTACTTGGCTATGGTTTTGGAGGCCCATGTGGCTCAATGCCTGTCTAATTTTATCAAAAAATCCAACTGTCTCGATTCCCACCAAGCAGGGTTTCGCCCCGCTCATTCCACTTAGACGGTAATACTAGCGGTATTAGACTCTCGGCGAGAGAAGGCAGACAGAGGCTCCCCCCAGGCCCTGGTGCTGTTAGATCTTTCTGCCGCCTTTGACACGGTCGACCATGGTATTTTGGTGGACCGTGTCAGAGAGGCAGGCATTCAGGTTTCAGCTTTGAGCTGGATCAGGTCATTTTTAGAGGACTGCACACAGTCTGTCCATATAGCCTAGTTCACGGCACCAAAACTGAGGTCCCGCAGGGCTCCTCGTAATTCCCCCATCTGTTTAATATTTATCTTCTCCCTCTGATCCGGTCTCTTAACCGCATCGCTGCTAGAGCGATTCCCCTGCTGTGATGGACAGCAATAAAAACGGGTGTGGTCATGACGAGCTCAGCTCGTCATGAGCACAGGAGCACTGTACTGCATGACGAGCTGAGCTCGTCATGAGCATGGAAGGGGTTAAGAAAAGGAGAGTTGTCACATTTAACTATGCTGATGATCTACACCTAATGATCACCATCGACAACTCTCCTCAATGAGCTTTGGAATATCAGACTACCATGCTGCACATCCGCCATTGGATCGACTGTAACCATTTAAAGCTCAACCCAGGTAAGACCGAATTGGTCCTGACGGGGGTGGTCACAACATCTGGGGCCCACACTTGTAGCCTATGGAGTTGGGACCCTCTCCCACCCCTTCTCCTTCTGCAAAAAGTCTTGGCGTCACAATAAATAACGACCTGTCACTAAAATCCCAAGTCGGTTCTGTGATCTCCACCTGTTTCTTCCAATTACGGAAGATTAGAAATATCAGCAGACTACTCACGAGAAGCTCTGATACAAGTTGTGATAGCCACAATCATGTCTCACTTAGACTATGCCAACTCAGTTTATCTTGGAATGCCACTATCTTTAATCAAATGTTTACAGTTGGTGCAGAATCAAGCGTCCAGACTGATCCACCACCAACCTAGGCGGCAACACGTCACTCCTCTACTGAAGAAGCTGCACTGGCTTCCCATCCCCCAGCGATGTGCCTTCAAAGTGGGATGTCTGTTTTTTAAATCTCTATACAGCCGGAGTCCCAAATTCATCAATAGCCTTACTCAAAGGTATACCCCTTCACGCAACCTATACTCGGCTCACCTTTATCTCCTGGCAACTCCTGACTGCCAGCTAAAGCGACAAGGTGGCTGTAGGTTTGCTGCTCTGGCACCCAGACTCTGGAATTCTTTTCCCTTGGAAATTCGATAATTTACTGACCTAAGTTTCAGGAAATCCCTTAAAACATGGTTATTCACCCAAGCTTATGACTTATGAATAATTTCCTGTATGGGTCTGGCAAGTCCTAGAAAATGCACAGTGAAACTACCCGGCGTACGTGCGCTTTATAAGAATTTTTATAACATAACATCTGGAAGAAAGCACAATATAATAAAGAAGGATCACTATAATTGATTAAGCAGATGACGTGCTGACTTCAGCTTCTAATCCATTAGACTCTGTCATCTAAGATATGAAATTAACACATGTGTTTCAAGAACAGGTGTAATCAATGCCTTTCTTTGACTTCTTTAAATAGTACCGCTCGCTGTGGCGCCAGAAAAGTTTGTAATCAAATAAAGCACAAACGAGCAAATACAATGGTCAGAACACTTTGTACAGCCAGAAATTCCTTGAAACCAAGAGTGGCTTAAAATCCTTAGGCTTTGAAAATCTGTCAGCTGTAGAAAACAAAGGGTCAATGAGAATAAACTTTAGTAAAACCTTTTCTTTTACATGCTGTTGTGTCCATTGGTCAAACTAATTATTATATGTCAGATTTTTCCACCACTCCTCTGGTCATAACTACTACGTGTTATGACTCGGACCTAAAAGCAGTTCATTGCATGTGGTTGAATAATGTTATAGCCAGGACACCACATGAGTTTTCAATGCAAATATCTGGTAAGGGGTGGGGGAACAATTGACAATCTATACTGCTATGCAGAGAGAGATTGGGTACACAGATAGACTCTCTTGAGGAGCTGAATAAGAACTGGAAAAAGCCTGGCCCCTCCATAAGCAGTGGAAGGACATCAGTCTTCAGTAAGAATTGATGTAACCATGCAGCGCTCATGGGCAGGAAAAACAAAATAATACAGAGGAAGGCCTTCAAACAATGACGAAAGTCATCCAATCATGAGCAAGTGACTGACCCAAAGCCTACTTTATATTTTGTGTTGTGGACAAACGGTCTTCGGCAACAGATAGCTAAAGCTCTCAGTAGGTGAGACCTAAAAAAGGATGAGAACACAGACCAATATTAGATCTTTGCTTCCTCTACAAACTTATCACAAGGCAACATTTCAGGATGGTAACATGAGCACAATGCTTGAACCTTTCCAGCTGCAATATTGGTTCACACATGATTTAATATGGTTCTTTAGAAAATGCCACATGAAGTATTTTGAGGTTCCTTACAGTAGAGAAAAATGCCAGTTTGATTCCTCCCATTTGCCTTCACATGAGCTCTATTACTTTCTATTATAGTGATTGCGATAGTATGTATATATCTCACAGATGAGAGGTTCATGTTTCTTCTACCTTTAAACGCTGGCTTCTGAGAGTGATACCCTGGAACTGGTGATATAAAATGTAAAGAATACAGCCTTTAATCAATTCAGTTAGAGGTTTTGATTAAATTAAGAATGTTTTTTGTATTTGTTATCAAAGGGACTACAGTACCTTGGAACAGTATGAGGAATGGTTTTTCGCTGCAGGACAGTGGGCAACATTTTTGAAATTACTACATCCTATGCTTTTTGGGGCTCATAGCCTCATGTTACTTTCGAGATTGAGAATGCAATCCCTCCAGTCAAGTTCACTGGCTTATCGAAAGAAGTTTTCTGATAGCTTGTCACATCTGATATAAATTTTTAAAAGCCAAGATCACCACCTCCATATTTGCACCTTGGAACTGGGGCTAAAGTTCTTTACAGTGTGAGCATTTCTTCTATTGCTACATAGGAGGTGGCTCAAAATCCTGACATACCACCACCATTTGCTCTGTTTACAAGCAGGCAGGTGTGAGATCAAGGGATTTGTCTCGAAGCTGTGCTGCTGTGGTTCGGGGCTGATGGGCTGATATGTTCTCTAGATTTTCTAGAGACACAGAGGTCTGTTTTCTAGACCCCCGGTCAGTAAGACCTTAGTCAGTGTGCCAACCTGAATCAGCAAAACAGCTATACTTTGACCATTCCCCAAACCACTGAACAATATTTGATCAAGATGCATTCTAGGTAACGATCAGTCATGGAAGATGTTCAGTGGAACCTCAAACCTTCTTTCATTGAGGAACAACACACTCCAGAACACTTTAACCCAAAGAATACATTTTAAGTATTCATTTTAAAATCAAATTAGTAGTATTGTGCACACCATATGAACTGTAACGACAATGAAGACAAATAATATGGCAGCAGTATTAGTTACCTAAAGTGTTAAAAATAGATACCACTCCCACATCATTGCTTTTATGAGTCTGTAACAATTCTATGCTCATTCTGTTACTTACAAGTGCTAATCATATTATAACAAAGCAGAAACTAAAGCCGATGTTGAGTTTCAGAGATGTTATACAGCAGCATACCTGTTTGAATAATGGAGTTCTGTGTTCAACAAAATAGCAAGATCTGCTATTCTTGTCTCACAAACCCATCTTCAATGATACATCAGTGATAGAGGCTGAGTGCCTTTAATTCCATCAGCCTTCTGTAGGAACCAGAGTTATGATTTTTTTATGACCTTTGCCATTGTCGCCTACTGTGAAGATTCCTCTATGACCTTCTTCTGTGCTTGATCTTTATAACGTATCTTTGTTATGAAAAACTCTTAGCCGAAACAATTAACAAAAAGGGGCCTGATGTTTAAATTATTTTCGTTCTCCCCGTTTGTTTTTTTATAAAACAACAAAAAAATGAGGCCAATAGTTTTTAACCTTCTAAAAACTCTTAGATATCAATAACAAACTAATGTAAAATGAAGCAGTTAGCATATTAGATTAAATAATGCAAATATATTCACATGAGCTTAATTATTACATTGAAGAACATAATATAAACCAAACATGGGTTATATGAATCATACGTAATCAGCATTCTGATTGACAAGTACACGTAAATCAAGCAGGGGAATGCCCAGAACAGGAAAGAAAACAATTTCATGGTAAATCTATATTGACCTATATGTACTTAACTTAAAGATCTGGTGGTAGTCAATGTTCTGAAATTGAAATATTTATTTGATTTTGTAAAACACCATGTTCACCCCAACAGGGGTATCGTGGTGCTGGAAGACGCTCGAATCGAATTAGAGGTTGCAACACTTGGTTCAGCATTCACCAAGAAGTTAATTCTCTTGCCTAAACAATGTTTTTTAGGCCTTACTAAATTTGCATAGGTCAGTCATCTGCCTAAGATGTAGAGGAAGGGGATCTCAGAGTGAGTGCAGGCTGATACAGACTAATGCTGGAACTGAGAGGAGAGCAGATAGGAGGATAAAGAGACTTATGTAGAATGCACATAGATTTGATTAGAACATTGGACTTCACAGGGTGCCAGTGGAGTTGGTTAAAAGCTAGAGAAAGGGGATCATTTAACTTAAGTATCTGCTCAAGTATAGCTGCCTCATCCTGAATGAGTTGTAGTATGTAAATCAAGTAATCAGGTAGGCTGAAGAAGGAAGAATTGCAGTAATTGTCGAAATGAAGGCATTTACAATCAGCATCTTGTGAGAGAAAGAAGCAGATATAGCATGCTTTCAAAACTATCCAGCTGGAAACAGCAGGGCTGTACCACTATGTTGCGCCGGGTTACAAATAACTGAGGCAAAGCAATTTTTACCTTCACGTTCTTCAACAGGTAGAAAGAGAGGGCTTTGGGCCAAGTGAAGACGACCAGAAGGGATAGCCCCAAACAAGGGACTTGTAAGAGGGTAGGTATCTTAGTCTTGGCACCGTTTACCTTGAGATGGTTAATGTATATACAAAGCTCTACTTTTGACAGGCATTCTTAAAGGGTAGAGGCTGCTGCCTTAGTATTTCTGGCAAGCTTCTGCAAAATATAGTCTGCTTAAAGAATCTGAAAGAAACCGGTTAGTATTAGATTCCTTACCTTAGAGTATCCCCAGGCGCCAGTCTGGATCCGGAAATTTTTACGTGGCAGTACCCCTGCGCGTCGGTAGGCGTCGTCTGCGGGTCCGCGTCCGTCGTCGGCGTCGTTGGCGGCGGGATGACGTCGCCGGAGTACTTGGACGCCGCCCTCGCACGCTGACGTCAGTTCTTCTTTTTTCCGCGCCAGCAAGCGCAGGTACGGAGAAAGTGGTACCCTTTAGTCACTTTTTGACTAAGCTTTTTCGATCCTTTTTGGATCTGTTTTGAGTCGTACGACTCAATCGGTGCTGGTAGGGATGCCCGGATTCAAGCCCTGTGCCGACTGCAACCGACTGATGTCGATTACCGACCCCCATCGCCTGTGCCTACATTGCCTGGGGCCCGACCACGATGACAAGTCGTGCCCCGACTGTCGGGCCTTGACGTCGAAGGCTAGGCGTGAGCGGTCCCGTAAGCGCCTTGAGCTCCGGCAGTCGGTCCCGCGCCGTTTGAGGTCCCAGTCCGGAAGGAGGTCGAGGGACCGGTCGCAGGGTCGGAGTCATCACAGCTTGGCGAGTCGACACCACTCGTCGGGCTCCAAGTCCTCAGGTAAGAGGCACAAGAAGTCAAAGAGGTGTCATCGCTCTTCTGACTTCCCACGACGCTCACGCGATGCGGCCAGGGGTTCGTGTGACACCGCCCACGTGGCTCCACTGGAGCCGCAGGCGTCGCAGCCTGCTCCATACCCGCCGGTCCCTGGGCAGAACGCGACGCTGGAGATCGATGCCTTCCTTATGGCCATAAGGTCGCTCACTTCTCCGTCGGGTTCCGCAGCACCTTCGGGCTCCACGCCCCCGACTGGGAGCCCAAGCGGGCTGGGTGCTTTGGCCCCGGCGCCGCCGGGTGCTTTGGCCCCGGCGCCGTCGGGTGCTTTGGCCCCGGCGGGTGCTTCGGTCCCGGCGCCGTCGGGTGCTTCGGTCCCGGCGCCGCACGGCCCCACTGGATCCGGTTCTGGATCCGGGTCGCCGCTGGTTGACCTTACAACCCCGTCGGCGTCGACCCCTAGGGTGTTGCCCCGGCGCAGTCCCCACACGGCGCCGTCCCTGGTCCACCCCTCGGTCCGGATCCGGCGTCAGAACGGCATCACTCGACGCCGCATTCGGCGCCGGCTGAAGAGTAATTCTTCGAGGATCTGGGTCCATCCTTTACCCCTGAATACCAGGTGATGGACGACGAGGGTGACTGGGAGGGGTCTGAGGACCCTCTGGCATGTGAGTGCCAGTCATTTCAGGACTGGACACAGGAACTAGGGGAAGCCAGTGGCCTGGATACCTCCCCAGACACTGGTTTTGTCTCCCCTCCTACCGTGGCTACGGAGGAGGGGGCTACTTATAGTGTGGTGCTGACGAGGGCGGCCAAGGCCTTGGCTCTTGAGCTCCCTGTCGCAGCGGTGAGGTCTAACATCCTCACAGTGGTCCTTAAACCGCAGGTAAGCTCCCCCAGAGCCTCTACTGCCGTTTAATGAGGCTCTCACTGACGTCCTGTTGGGCACTTGGTCCAGACCCGATACAGGTCCCCCTGTAGATAGGAACGTCGCTAGGCGCCAACGCCCTGCTCCGGGCGACCCTAGTTTCTTGTCTACCCACCCCACCCCCGAGAGCCTGGTTATCCAGGCCTTTACTTCCCAATCCGCATTCCCGACTGCACCTCCAGATCGGGAATCCAAGAGGTATGAGCAATTCGGCAAGATGATGTTCTCCTCCCTCAGTTTGGGGTTGTGGTCGGTCAACACCGCGTGCCTCTTGGGCCGCTACACCCACTCCCTGTGGGATACGGTTGCGGCCGTGCTGCCTGAGTGCCCGGAGGGAGCCCGGGTAAAGCTCGCTCAAGCCCTCGCGGAGGGACGAGACGCAGCGCGGTATTCCATACGATGTGGGCTGGATACCACAGACTCACTGGGGAGAGTGATTTCCACGTCTGTGGCGGTTCGCCGCCACGCCTGGCTGAGGTCCGCCAACTTCTCGGCCGATGTCCAGAACACCCTTATGGACATGCCGTTAGATGGCAGCCACCTCTTCGGTGGCAAGGCAGATAGTGCGCTGGAACGCTTTAAGGACTCCAGGGCTACGGCCAAGTCCTTGGGCCTGTCGGCCCCACGTCAGCAATCTTCTGCCCAGCGTTCCTTTCGTGGCCACGGAAGGGGCGCCCCCACACGTCCTGCCAGCCACGGGCCGCAGACTACCATTCAGCGCGGCGGCGGGCGTGGTTACCGTCACAGCGGTAACAGGGGACAACGGCACGGCCAGTCCACATCTACCCCCGCAGCATCCGCCTCAAAACCTTCCTAGTACGAGCTTTAAGGCCCATTTGACGCGAGTGGGGGACAGGGTTCGCCATCACCTCCTCCACTGGCGCTCCATCACATCGGACAGGTGGGTGCTGCAAATCGTCCGAAGGAGCTACTCCCTCCCCTTCGAGGCGACCCCTCCAGCCATGCCACCGCAGTGCTACCGCGTGTCCGGGGATCACTTGCAACTTCTGCAGGAGGAAGTTACGGCCCTCTTGGCCAAGGGGGCAATCGAGCGCGTTCCTGGGCCAGAAGTAGGGTGTGGTTGTTACTCCCTCTACTTTCTGGTTCCCAGAAGGGCAAAGGGGGTCTACGCCCTATCTTGGACCTGCGGAACGTCAACGGACTCCTCCGGAAGGAGAAGTTCAAGATGCTGACTTTGGCTCAGGTCTTAGCTGCCCTAGACCCGGGAGACTGGATGGTAGCGTTGGCTTGCAGGACGCCTATTTCCACATCCCCGTCCTGCCGACCCACCGGAGCTACCTGCAGTTCACGGTAGGCCACGAGCACTTTCAGTTTACCGTGCTCCCCTTCGGCCTTACCAGCGCCCCACGGGTGTTCACGAAAGTGATGGTGGTGGTCGCAGCTCATCTGTGCAGGTTTGGGGTTTAAGTCTTCCCCTACCTTGATGACTGGTTGTTGAAGGCGGGCTCGCCCCAGGCAGTAGTCAGCCACCTCCAGACTACGGCCGACCTCCTGCACCTGCTGGGGTTCTCCATCAATGTGTCGAAGTCGCACCTGTGTCCCTCTCAGAAGCTCCTCTTCATCGGAGCGGTTCTAGACGTTATCCCGAGTCTCGGTCAGGTTGACACTGCGGCTTCTAGGGCTGATGGCCTCCTGCATCCTTCTGGTGCATCACACCAGGTGGCGGATGCGGGCTCTGCAGTTGGACCTGAAGTTTCAGTGGGCCAAACATCAGGACAACTTGTCCGACCATGTCTTGATCTCGGAGGGCACTGCAAGATAGTTGCAGTGGTGGCTCACGGACCGCAGATCCCTCTCCCTACCCCAACCGGAGCACGTAGTTGTGACGGAAGCGTCCCTCCAGGGCTGGGGGGCCACATGGGAGAGGCGGAGATCAGAGACCTCTGGTCTCCGGCGGAGTCCCGGCTCCATATCAACCTTCTGGAGCTGCGGGCATTCCTCCCCTCGGTCCGGGGGAGTGTAGTGCAGGTGTTCACGGACAACACCACCTGTTTTTTGGTACTCCAACAAACAGGGCGGGGTGGGGTCGTGGACCCAAAGCCAGGAGGCTCTGCGCCTCTGGCAGTGGCTGGAACATCGGGGCGTGACCCTGGTGGTTCAACACCTGGCAGGTTCCCTGAACGCCAGGGCGGACAAACTCAGTCGTCGGTGCATGATGGATCACGAATGGCGTCTGAACTCGGACATGGCGCAAGGTCTCTTTCAGCAGTGGGGAGAGCCTTGGTTAGATCTATTCGCCACAGAAGAGAACGCACAATGTCATCAGTACTGCGCGTTGGAATTTTCAAGGCGGCACTCGCTCGGATACGCTTTTCATCGCGAGTGGAGCTGCTGTCTGTTGTACGCCTTTCTGCCTATACCACTTCTGCCTAGAGTGCAAAGAAGATCAGGCGCGACTGGGCCCAAGTCATCCTTGTGGATCCGGAGTGGGCTCGAAGATGCTGGTATCCTGAGCTACTCAGCATGTCAGTAGATCCCCCGATTCGTCTGCCTCTTCAGGAGGACCTTCTGTCGCAGCAGCAGGGGACGGTCCTCCACCCGAACCTGTCCAGACTCCACCTCCATGCGTGGAGATTGATCAGCGACAGTGGGGCCATTTGACTTGCCTCCTGAAGTCTGTGATGTTGTTCTGGCAGCCAAGCGTCCCTCCACAAAATCGGTATACGCCTGCAGGTGGAACAAATTTGTGGCATGGTGCACAGCAAAGGCTGTGGATCCCTTCTCTGCCCCTCTTTCTGAGGTTCTCTTCTTTCTTCTTTCTCTTACCCAGAAGTGCTCTGCTCTGGGCACTATCGAGGGCTACCTCTCTGCCATTTCCGCCTTCTTAAGGCTCCCTGATCAGCCCTCTTTGTTCAAGTCCCCAGTTGTAAATAGGTTCTTGAAGGGCATCACTCATATGTTCCCCCCTGTTCCTTTCGTTAGGCCTCAGTGGGACTTGAACCTTGTTCTAACTTATCTGATGTGCACTACCTTCGAGCCACTTCATAACTGTCCTCTTCGTCTTCTTACCCTTAAGACTGCATTCCTGGTTGACAGCACCTCTGCCAGGAGAGTGAGTGAGCTCCAGGCCCTTTCTTCACAACCTCCTTTCCTTTCTGTCCATCCGGACAAAGTTGTGTTGCGGACGCGACCCTCTTTCCTGCCCAAGGTAGTCGCAGCCTTCCACATTGGGCAGTCCATCACCTTACCCACTTTCTTTCTGCCTCCGCTTCCCTCGAAAGAGGAAGAGAGGCTCCACCGTCTGGACCCCAAACGCGCGCTCTCATACTATCTCGATCGCACACGCCAGATACGGGTGTATGACCAACTCTTTGTTGGTTACGTGGGCGCTAAGAAGTGACGGGCGGTGCACAAACGGACCATTTCCCGATGGGTCGTCTTGTGCATCAAGGCTTGTTATTCAGTGACTAAAAAGGAGACTTCTGTCGGGCTCCATGCCCATTCCACTCGGGCCACGGCGGCTACTACTGCTCTGGGTCGGGGAGTCCCCTTGCAGGACATCTGTCAGGCAGCTACGTGGGCCTCGCTGCACACGTTCGCAGGACACTACTGCCTGGACAGCCAAGTCCGGAAGAGATGGCTTTTTCGGCCGTTCCGTTCTCCAGGACTTTCTGGTTTGATTATTGGTTCGCAGACCCACCACCGGGGTTGGATTGCTGGGTATCTATTCTAAGGTAAGGAATCTAATACTAACCTGTTTCTTTCAGATGCACAAGTTACTTACCTTCGGTAACGATATATCTGTAAAACAGTAGTTAGTATTAGATGGCATACCGCCACACCCATCCTCCCCGTTCTGCGAACCGATATCTAGGGTTAAGGTCATCCCTAGTTTCATGGCACCAGTGTTGGTTTTTATCATGGCTCTGCGTTTCTGGCGCGGAAAAGCTGTGTATAAGAACTGACGTCAGCGCGCGAGGGCGGCGTCTAAGTACTCTGGCGACGTCTTCACAGCGCCAACGACTGACGCGGAACTGCAGACGACGCCTACCGACGTGCAGGGGTACTGCTACGCTAAAATTTCCGGATCCAGACTGACGTCTGGGGATATTCTAAGGTAAGAAATCTAATACTAACTACTGTTTCTTAAAGATATATCGTTACCGAAGGTAAGTAACTTGTGCAACGAGTCAAAACCACTGGCTTGGGTCAGATAAGACAAAGGATACATATACAGATGGAACAAAAGTGGAGACAGGATAGAACTTTGGGGAACTCCACAATCTGAGGTTCTGCCAGTGGATGTGAATAGGGAAATTTATACCTGAAAGGATCTTTGGGAGAGGAAGTTGGAGAATTAGGTGAATGCAGTGCTGCAGATCTCCATTTCTACCAGCCTCTCAAGAAGAATATGATGATTCACTGTATCAAAGGCTATGGAGAGATCTAACAAGAACAATGCAGCTAGCACATTACAGTTTTCTTAATAATGCAGCTCGTCTATGACCAACACAACAGCTAACTCAGTACTGAAACCAGGATCAAACCTAAGCTGCGCCAGGTGGGGAGCTGTGGTGACGGCTACAAATTCCTGGAGCTGTAGGAAAACCCATTGCTCCAGTAACGTCACCATATATAGAATTTGGAAAATGAGCCTGGTATCATGGTGTCGGCATCCAAAGAAGATTTCTTCAAGATTGAGGTGATAAGCATGTTTTGAGCCTTCTGGGAACAGTGCCTGCAGATGAGGAAACATTGAGGATGGCTAGAGGTAGTCACAGATCTTTATGGATCTGAGAAGAGAGGGGGTTGGTAGGTGAACTGGAAGGTCACTGCTGTTCAAAATAGACTGGAAACTGTCTGCCTCAAGGGATGCCCTTGTAGTTGGCAGGTTCACTGGGGACAAGGGGGAGAAGGAGGAAGGGAAGAAAGGCTAAGTACTCCAACAGGGCCCAAATTGCCCTGCAGTGATGCTGAAAGTGCAGAGATTTTGTCAACAAAGAAGTCCACAATTGTGTTGCATGGAGGGATTATGGCCACTTTTTGGATTTGTAAATTGTTTTATAACAAAGAACATAGCAGAGGGTATTTTCAGAGTCCTAAAGATTTTTTAACAGTGAGCAGACTTTGCCTTGTTAATGGTCACTTTAATGACTTAGCCCAGCCTATTTGATTTTGAGGTGGGATTGTAAACTTTATGCCAAAGGTGTTCGGTGGAATCCAATGAGTGTTTCAGAGAGGCCTAATCTTCAGAAAACCAAACACATAATGGCTGTGAGCGCTTATCCATGGTGTTTTTCTATATGGAGACTTGGGAATTATTAGAAAGCATGCAGGAATTTAATGAGTTCACCAGGGTCTCCGTATCAAGGTCTTAAGGTAAAGTTGTGTCCAACAGCGTCTCAGCTAAGCTCACCATTGCTAGATTTTCCAGATATGATATTGGGCAGAAGACGAAAGGGAGGAGGTAACCCCAAACTCCTTCTGAGAGAGGCAGGAGACTAAGCAGACAAGCTCTGAAATAGCACACAACTGAGAACTCTTCACATGCAGTCGTTCATATGATTGGAACCATCTGTAGATGCTGCGCGCAGTCCGGGAGCGCACAGGAGCAGACGGTTGTGTGTTTGGCACATTCACTGCACTGAGCGCAGTACCGAACCGTACGCATAAGGAACGTGCCTTCAAAAACAACTAATGGTGTGGCTGCCTAAAGAAGGCTTCTGCTGATGAAAATATAAATCAGAGTATAAATGGGGGCTCACAATTCAAGTAATCATGTTAAAAACAGGTTTAAAACGAAGCATGAGAACATCAAAATTAACCGAAAGTATGTGACCCTCCGAGCATGTATAAAGATTGCCGAAATGTGTTCAAAGTAACATTAAAAGCTGTTGTAGAACATCTATCCTGCTGGGCATGGTAATTCTGAAAATTCAACCATTCCTCCCACTCAAGGTGGATTCATATTTTAACCTATTACAAAATATTGTTGCCTTTATTGTTTTCACCACTGCATCCATCCATGGATAAAGAAAGTTTCCCTAAACCCATATCTTGAAGGGCTTAAACTATGTAGAATTTAGAAAATAGGAACAACTATATATTCAATGCGCTGGAGCAAGAAATAACAGTTTAATCAGTAACAAAGCACGTGTAGAGCCGAAATGGTTATCACTTATGAGGGTGGCCCCTTTATGGACCAGTGGCATCACTTTTGCATGAAACTATGTTCTTTTTCTCTCTCTTCGTACTGTGGTGGTGCTTACCTGCCAATAGTTGGGCGTTGTTGCAGAACTTTGTTTCTGCATCCAGTTTGACACTTCGAGCAGCTTCAAAGATGAATGTTTTGTAGACTGATGCATAATACCTATTAGAATAATCATTACCAAAGTAAGTAACTTGACTTTATAATCTTCATCACCTTCATGGTACATGCTTGTGACTGGGATGTCTGTTCTCAATTTTTTTCAGTGCCCTGGTCAGCTCACCAGTACGAGTTGGCAGAATGGGCCTTTGGGAAATGGAAGCATCATCAATTCACCTCGCTGCGTGATCTACTCTGGGGCAATGCAGTTTACCTAAAGGAGGCCAATGCTATCAGCGTGGAGCTCAAGAAAAAGGTGAGGTGTGGCATGTGAACTGCAATCCGGCTGAGCACTGAAGTGACCGTCTCCCGAGTTGGGAACCAAATGCACTAAAGCAATATTTTGCCAAAATCCGACTATTGTAAAGGCAATAATTCTAGCACCTGTCAGTGAGACAGTATTTAGCTTTCAATGCATAGAAGTGTGAAGAGTGCATAGGGAAACCGTATAACAGCGGGTGGTGAACCATCTTCTGAGAGCAGTGGTACCAGCATGGTTGGCTTTTACCTTGCCAGCAGTAGGTTGCCACATATTGTCCCTGATACATGTTTATTTGTTACATTGTTTGTTTTGAATTTCTATCTCCAGGTGCAGTTTCAGTTTGTGCTCCTGACAGATACGCTGTATTCTCCGTTGCCACCAGAGCTGATGCCCGCACAGTCTGGCAGGGTTTGGGATGACCATTCATTCCCTCGAACCGTGGTGGCAGTTGAAGTCCAAGACTTGAAGAATGGGGCCACACATTACTGGTCAATAGAGAAACTGAGGTATGGATCTTGGGGATGTTTGTGATCTCACAGCAAGACCTCCATGTGTGCACGGAATTTGGTTTCTCTGCCTGAAATGTCATCTCAGTAAGGGATGTGTGCGGCTAGTTGGATTGGCTGCATTGTTGTTCCACAGTTCATGGCTGCATAATGTCTTGAAGATCCTTACTTAAATAGCTTGACTTAAAGAGCGATTCTATTGACAGTTTCATCAAGTTAAGCAGCTAAACTGACATCTCTGTATTGTGGGGACTTCTGGCTGGAAAAATCCTATATAAAAGAGAAAATACCGTACACCGCCTACTAGAAGGTAAAGACATTTAGTTTAAGCAAACATTAATGAATTCTTATATAAATGCCACATAAAAAAAACAGGTGTGAAAATTTCCAATGTATTCCTGAATCCCACCCACGTGAGCCGGAAAAAAAAAACTGATTACCTGAGGCATCATTGATAGTGGAAACCACTAGAGCCTTAAAGGGACGGGGTGCTTCTTTTATTCTTATAATGCACGCCTATGATGTTGCACTTTTCCTCATTACTTAGACATGGAGACTATATTTTATGTCATGGGTCCTACAATATACTTTTCTGATGGATACATCTGCCAGTGGATTCCTCAACTTGTGAATATCCCCCTGCGTCAGCAGCGTCGGAAAATTCTTTTGTAAAACGCCGGCGTGGACGACGTCATAGGAGCACGGCATCGCGCGCGACTCCGACTGACGTCACTGACTCCTTATTAGGCCTACGTCTTCGTGATGACATCAGTTCCCTTTTTTCCACGTCGTCGACGCTAACGGTTTCGAGGGATCTTCTTTTGAGTTGATAGTAACTTTGTTACTATTGTGTGTTTTCTGTATCTCTTCGGTGATGCTGTCGTCTGTCGTGATGTCGTTGAAGACCGGGTTTAAGCCGTGTGATTCATGCGGAAAGAGGATGTCCATTACAGATCCGCAGGGTGACTGTCTATGGTGTCTAGTTTCGGATCACGACGTCCAGGGTTGTGGATCCTGTTTGAAGATGAACCCAAAGGCTCTTCGGGAACGTGAGGTAAAACTTCTTGTTGCTAAATTGAAGGGTAAGGATGCCAGGAAGAGTTTGAGGTCGAGACGCCCGAAGTCAAAGTCGTGGTCTCGGTCGAGGTCGGCTTCGAAGTCAACTTCGGGACATGCTCCCAGATCATCTAAGAAAAAGCATAAGAGAAGGAAGCATAGTTCAAGGCACCATTCCGGTAAGGAGTCGGATTCGAAAACGAAGTCGTCTTCTAGAAGGCATCGTAAGGACATGGTATTTCCTTCTCCAATTCAGAATCCTGTTGGTGAGGCCTCGCCTTTGGAGTCACGGGAGCATTCAGCGGCTCCGATGTCGAATCCGTCTCCGGATCAGTATCAGTCTTCGGGACATGAGGAAGAAGAAGAAGTTCCTATTGCTCAGGGTTTGACGACTCCGGTTTACCAACCCGAGGGACGAGAGGAGTCTATTCCGGTGCAGCCTCCTCTGGAGCAGCCGGTGGGTTCGTACCTTCCTTTTCCGGGTCCAGGACAGGACCCTTCGCATTTTTTAAACGCCATGTATGGTGTTTATGCGAGAGCCATGTACCCCTCTGGAGCACCGGCTGGTCCCATGGGTCCGTTGGCATACAATTTGGGGGTTCCCCAAGCCTATGCTCCGGCGCCGTTCTTGCAGTTTATGCCAGCTCCGGCTCCACCTTGGCATCTCTCGGCGCCGCCGTAGTCATCGACGCTCTTTACGGCTTCACCGGCTCCGGAACGACCTCGAGATCCAACTAGAAGTTCGACGCCGGCTCCAGCTCCACATTCTACGCCTGCTCCGGCTCCTACGGAGTCTATGCCGGATCCGACTAAGGAGAAGAGCTATGGGGAAGCTGAGATTGAAGAAGGTGAGCTTCAAGATCAGGAGGATTATTTTGACGATCTACGAGATGCAAGTGGTCTAGAACTGTCTCCTGATTGGGAATTGGCCACGGTGTCTGATGCTCCTTCGAAAGATGTGACTCCCTACCATGTGGTAATTAAAAAGGCTGCAGATCTGTTGAATTTCACTTTGCCATCTATTGAGTATAAGTCGAACATTCTGACTGAAGTCCTCCATTCTCCTTCATCTGTGGTTGAGCCTATACTTCCTTTTACTGAGCCTCTAACGGATCCCATCTTGGAGGTATGGAATAGACCACTTACGGCTCCTGCAGTTTCTAAGGCCGTTGCAAGGTGTTATAGAGTGGCTCCTGGTGACCCTTAATTTTTGTCTACTTATCCCTTACCAGAGAGTTTGGAGAGTTTGCCTGCTCTAAAAGATCTGCAGGTGCTTTTCCCCAGGTGCCTGGTGATAAGGATTCCAAAAAGCAGGACCAAAATGCAAAAAAATGTGTTTTCGTCAGGCAGTATGGCCCTAAAATCTACAAATGCCACTTGTTTGCTGGGTCGATATATCCATGCTTTGATGGATACTGTTAAACAGCTGTCTCCTAAGCTTCCTGAGGAGGACAGAAAGAATTTTAATGAAGTGATTTCTGACACGCAGGCTGCTGCTCGGCA
Source organism: Lissotriton helveticus (assembly GCF_964261635.1). NCBI lineage: Eukaryota > Metazoa > Chordata > Amphibia > Caudata > Salamandridae > Lissotriton > Lissotriton helveticus. The sequence goes on along the minus strand of NC_136065.1, from coordinate 298,804,787 downwards.
GGTCATACCGAGTGGTATGGACACAGCGGATTCGGTGGCTAGAGTCATGGGGTCTTCGATTGCCACCAGAAGAGCTGCCTGGCTGAAGACTTCCGAGTTCTCTGCGGATGTTCAGGTTCTTTAATGGATTTGTCCTTTGATGGCTCAGGCCTTTATGGTAAAAAAGCTGACGCTGCATTGGAGAGGTTCAAGGACAGCAGGGCTACAGCCAGATCTTTGGGTTTGCATACTAGAGGATCTGTGGGCAAAAGATATAGGGGCTTTGGAAGATCTTCTTTTCGTCCCTACAAGCAATCACAGCAACAGCGCAGCAACAAAATCCGTTGTATAAATCTTACAGGGGAAAACAAAGAGGTCGTCCTCGAGGACGTCAGGTCTCCTCCTCCTCTTCCTCTACCCAGCCCCCTCCTACTACAGCAAAGCAGCCCTAGATCCGCCATTCCGGATCATGCGGGTCCTGTAGGGGGTCGGCTTACCTATTTTCTACAGGATTGGGAATCAGTCACGTCAGAACTTTGGGTTCTCAATCTTGTGGAGAATAGGTATGCACTTCCCTTTCGGGAATTCCCTCAGAATTACCCTCCTTGCCAAGGTTTTTGCTCGGAGGACCACCTGCTACTTCTGCAGGAGGAAGTCCTGGCATTGTTGAGAAAGGGTGCGATAGAGGTGGTTCCGGAGCAAGAAAGGGGTCAGGGATGCTACTCCCGGTATTTCCTGATCCCCAAAAAGGATTGCAGACTTCGTCCAATCCTGGATCTCAGGATCTTGAACCTTTACCTGAAGCAGGAGAAGTTCAAGATGCTCACCCTTGCGCAGATTCTTCAAGCGCTGCTGGAAGAAGACTGGATGGTGTTGATCGACTTGCAGGATGCATATTTTCACATCGCAATCCTGAAGTCGCACAGGAAGTATCTCCGTTGTACGGTGGGATCGCAGCATTACCAGTTTGTGGTCCTTCCGTTTGATCTTACTTCTGCGCCTCGAGTCTTTACCAAGGTGATGGCTGTGGTGGCGGCACATCTCAGAAGGTCAGGGATTCCAGTATTCCCTTATCTGGATGATTGGCTAATCAAGTTGGAATCTCCAGAGAATGTGATCCGTCATCTGCAAGTCACAACTCAGTTGTTGTACATGTTGGGTTTTTCGATAAATGTACCCAAATCTCACCTGGTGCCCTCCCAGCGCAACCTGTTCATTGGTGCGGTACTGGATACAACTGTATGTTGGGCATTCCCTCCTCCACAACGGATCCGCGACATACAGGACATGATTCTTTTATTTCACAATGGAGCGGTCGTTCCAGTCTTGAAGGTCCTTCGTCTGCTCGGTCTGATGGCTTCCTGCATTCTGCTGGTCAACCATGCACGCTGCCACATGAGGACCCTCCAGTGGTGCCTCCGCAGGCAGTGGTATCAACACAATGGAGATCTCTGAGTCGATCAGGATCTCCAGAGAAACTGCAGCGGATCTGTCTTGGTGGAGCGTGGAGGGCAATCTGTCTCAAAGAAAGCCCTTCCAACTACCTCCATCGGTGGCCACGGTGATAACGGATGCATCCACTCTAGGGTGGAGTGCTCATCTGGGGGATCTGGAGATCAAGGGTCTTTGGTCTCCAGAGGAAAGGTTGCTTCACATCAACCTTCTAGAGTCGCGGGCGATACGTCTAGCGCTCAAGGCCTTCCTCCCTTCCCTTCGCGGTCGGTTCAGGTCCTGACGGACAACACCACCGCGATGTGGTATGTCAGCAAGCAAGGAGGAGTAGGGTCGCAGTCTCTGCAGAGAGGCTCTGCGTCTCTGGTCCTGGGTTCAGGTTCATCAGATTTGTCTCATGGCAAATCATCTGGCCGGAGTTCTGAACGTGCATGCAGACAATCTCAGTCGGCAGTTCTCAGCCGACCACGAGTGGAGGCTTCATCCAGAGGTAGTTCGTCATGTCTTTCGGACGTGGGAAACTCTCGGGTGGACATGTTCGCCACTGACGAGAATGCTCACTACCCGTCATTCTGCAGTCCCCATATTCCGATGCAGGGAGCCTTGGGAGACGCGTTTCAGTTGAGTTGGGACTCACAACTCCTTGACACGTTTCCTCCCATACCCTTGATTCCTCGGGTTCTGAGGAAGATTCACCAAGACCGGGCCCAAGTTATTTTGATCACCCCGGATTGGCCAAGAAGGGTGTGGTACACAGATCTTCTCCACCTCTCCTCGTGCCCGCCGCTTCGTCTCCCTCTCAGGGCAGATCTCCTCTCTCAGATGGAGGGGCAGGTTCTACACCCCCACCTCCAGACCTTACACCTTCATGCCTGGAGATTGAACGGGGCAACCTGAATTCCTTTTCTCTCCCACATGACGTGGTGGATGTCATTCTATCGGCCAGGCGTGATTCCACCAAATCTATCTATTCTTATTGATGGTCTAACTTTGTTACTTGGTGTGGGGAGAAGTCCGTTGATCCTTTGAGGGCTTGGTTGTCTGATATTCTTCAGTTTGCACTTACTTTGGCTCAGCAAGGGTTTGCTGTGGCTACGGTCAAAGGTTATCTTTCAGCCTTGTCGGCTTTTATCTGCCTGCCTGATCAGCCGTCCTTATTTAAATCTCCTGTGGTTCTAAGGTTTCTGAAGGGTCTTACAAATAAATTTCCTCCTTCTCCCTTTATTGTCCCTCAATGGGACTTGAATCTTGTGCTTACTTTTCTGATGGGTTCTCCTTTCGAACCTTTGCACAAGTGTCCTATGAGACTTTTATCTTTTAAGACGGTCTTCCTGGTTGCAATTACCTCGGCAAGGAGGGTAAGTGAGCTTCAAGCTCTTAGTTCAAAGCCCCCATTCTTGACCATTCATGCTGAACGAATGGTTCTTAGGACCAGGGCTGCTTTTCTGCCTAAGGTGGTAACTCCCTTCCATCTAGGACAGTCCATTACCCTACCTACCTTCTATCCTCCCCCTCACCCTTCCAAGGAGGAGGAGAGACTTCACCGCCTAAACCCTAAGAGGGTGGTGAGCTTTTATCTTGATAAGGACAAGAGACTATCGAGTGGATGACCAGCTCTTGTTGGATTTGCTGGCTGCAGAAAAGGAAGAGCTGTGTACATTCGCACACTTTCAAGATGGATTATACTATGCATCAAGGTCTGCTACTCCCTGGCGGGTAAGGAGCCTCCAGAGGGTATAAGAGCTCACTCCACTAGAGCAAAGTCTTCTACATCTGCTTTGTCTAGGGGTGTACCTGTAGAGGACATTTGTAGAGCTGCGACTTGGGCTTCCCTCCACACATTTGCGAAGCATTACTGCTTAGATTCCGAAGTGAGGAGGGACGGCCACTTTGTGCATTCTGTCCTCCAGGATTTTCTGGAATAGGAGAGTGGACACCCTCCTCCGGGAGTGGGGACTGCTGTGGGACTCTATTCACAAGGTGATGAATCCACTGGCAGATGTATCCATCAGAAGAACAAGTTACTTACCTTCGGTAACGCTTTTTCTGGTGGATACAGTATCTGCCTGTGGATTCCTCACATGCCCACCCGCCTACATATAAATATTGTGTTTTTCATGCATAGTCTACACACCAAATGTGTAATTTTGGATATTATGTACTGTGTACACTGTATATGTATATATCTACTGTCATTGGTCCGTCCTGGTGCCTCGAAGGCATGGAAAAAAGGACGGAACTGACGTCATCATGCCAACGTAGACCTAATAAGGAGTCTGTGACGTCAGTCGGAGTTGCGCTCGATGCCGTGCTCCTATGACGTCGTCCACGCCGGCGTGCTACAAAATAATTTTCCGAACGTTGCTGACGCAGGGGGATATTCACAAGGTGAGGAATCCACAGGCAGATACTGTATCCACCAGAAAAAGCGTTACCGAAGGTAAGTAACTTGTTCTTTAGAAACGTTTTTTGTTACTAAATGCAGCCTAAAATTGAGAAAAAACGGTCTGTGATAGGTTTTTGAAGGGTGCTGCTCATAATTTAGACATCTTGGACTCTTCACCCTTTCGATTTACATATGGATACAGTATTCACTGCAAAAAACACCGTTAAAGTTCAGTTATGGTTACAAAACAAAATCTAAAAACCACCGACATTTGCTTGTTATTTTTAGTTAAGTTAACCACAACTCGTTCGCCCGTTATTCATTCGTTTTGACCACCAAATATGACCTCACTCTGATCACAACCTCCAGAGCTACCAGTGCTCTGCCTTTGGCCAGGTAACACAGCAGTGAGCTTCAGGGATAGGCCGAGTGCCCAGGCCTCGATGCTAGGCAAGCGCTTAGTGCATACAGCCTTTGGCCAACTCTCCACAGACTGACAGCCCCTTCTGCATGCTCATTGGGGACTGGTTGGAGGACCTAACGTACAGCCAGTCCCTGAGTCTAGACATCAGTGTGTGGCAAACTCTACTGCACATATCCTTTAGCTAAGTGCGGCAATGGTTGGCAGCAGGGCCTGGCGCCAGTTCCTTCGTCCAATACTCTGGGGTGACTAACCCCCACTATGCACAACCTTGGCTTTATGCAGCAGGGCTCACCCGCAAGGCCTGACCTATGGCCAGGCCTACACTCAATCTTCTGTGGATGGACAGTCCCTACTGCTCGTAACCTTTAGACTTTTGGAGAGATGGTTGTGAATGGGGCCTGGTGATCAACCAGGACGTGCATCGAAACGATATTGAGCGGCCTACCTCCACTGCACACGGCTTTCAGCCTTGCACAGCGGAAGTTAGCTGCAGGCCTTACACCCAACCCTTTGCAGGCTGCCAACCTTTTGCATACAGCCTTTCAAATAAGATTTCATACATGTCTGTGATACAGCACCTGCACATTAACAAGTAAGTTATGCTCCTGGAGTTAAAGAATTATGGGCCAAATGTAGGTGCCCGAATACCAGTCGGAAACGGCCGAAAATACCGATTTTCGGCCGTTTCCGACCGGTATTTGGACATTGTTATGTAGGGGTGCAGAAAACTTATATATTCGGTAATTTTACCGAATCGGTAAAATTACAGAATCGGTAAATTTACCGAATATGTAAATTTTACCGATTCGGTAAATTTACCGAGCGGTAAAATTACCGAATATGTATTTTCAAATGTAGGTAGCACTTGTAACAGTGCTACAGGGCATTCAGGATTCGGTATTTACCATGTAATACTATTACATGGTAAATAACGAATCCCTGTGTACATGCACATCTGTGCATGTACACCTGTGCCATGTGGCACACAGACATGCCCTAAGGGCATGTCTGTGTGTCACATGGCACACAAGCCTGAAACATCGGTGCAACAGGGTGTCAAAGTGACACCCTGTTCCCCCTGTCAAATCGGTAATTTTACCGATTAGGTAATTACCGAATCAGTATTTGCTATTGATTCCTATGGGCTTCAAGGCCCATAGGAATCAATGGCAAATACCGATCTGGTATTTACCGAATCGGTAAATACCGAATCCTACCGAAGGGTAAAAATTACCGATTTTTTTTAATCTACATCTAATTTACCGATTCATAACTACCGAATCGGTAAAATTCGGTATTTATGAATCGGTAAATTAGATTTACCTACATCGGGCCCTATATGTGCTGTCACAATGAGGCAATTAATCTCCCAAGAATAAACTCCAACGTGGCTTGTACTTAGATCTTAAGAATGCAGATGGGTTTGTCATCTCCTTGAAAGGTAACCCCACCTAAGCCTTCTAAAGTAGTACCTTTTCATTACTAGTTATCTTATTATGCAGTAATTAGGAATAGCCAGCAGAAAGTTTGGAGGTACCATCAACAACAGTGGAAATTTAGTATAATTGATCAGAAATCCTTACCATGCAGGTCTTTGAGTTGAGTCTTTACTTACAGGCTCAATTTCTCCTATTAGCAACATGATAAAACTGAATTGAACTAGGTAGTACTGGACAACATTTTAAACACATCAGCACCATCAAACTCTAAAGTCCTAGCACATCCAACTCCACAGAGTCCACTCACTCTTTAGTTTTTGGCGAAAAGGAAACTTATGTTTTTCCCAATGCCCCAAAGAATAGCATATCAAAATATAACTACTCTAGTTGAAAGAAAGTGTTGTCAGATAGCTTGGTTTTGAGAACATTGAATACTTCCTGTGTGGCTAAGTTCTCCCATGTTCATGAGAACTTGCGGAGGACATAGTAGTACTAGAGCAAATGAAGCAGCCATTCTTTCAGCTCAGAGGGTGTGGCAAATAAGCATAAAGGTGTTTGATGAAGACTAGATTAGATGAGGAGGATTTAGTAGCGAGGTTGACGAGTACAGAAGTGGTCACCCATTGCCTTGCATGGATACAATTGAAAGGATGTACAAATTAGTTTAAAGGAATGCAGTTTGATGAGGTTCACTTTGGTGCGAAAGCAGTCTCAATAGAAAGACTTAAGCAGAGTAGGGTCTCAAGCCATTTACTTGGAAATAGTCTTGCTGGCAAGCAGTTTTTTTAACATCCTAACAGTGATGGATACAGTTTGCCACAACATTTAGTACTGCAACAAGCACTTCAAAACCGCAACAAAAATGGTCTTGCCAGCGCCAGAAAGTACTAAGCTTGCACTTATCATCGATGACCTCTTCACCGCCTCCACCACTATCCACAGACCACAAGAATTTGAGGGCCTAGTAGTAGAAACAGGGAAACAGAAATATGATAAGAACATAGACACTGGATACCACCACTCGTACTTGTGACTGTGCTGGGCACTGACAATGTAAGTCGAAGTGGGTCCCTAAAGGCAATCTGAGATATTTTAGTGATCTGACCTGAAAGTTCTGCATGTTGTTTTAGCTTTCTTTTGTGCCAAATAAGACACAAATATAAGTAGACCAAAGTATGTTTGAGTTTAGCGTTTAGTAACGCAAGAGAAGATTTAACGTGTCATACATAGTATTTTTTGATTTTAGAATTATTGATCACCTATCAAACGCTGGTCCTGATGAGGCCTTCAAAGTTATACAGGCTGAAATGTGTACTCTTTATTTGCTGTGGAGGAGCTAACCAAAGATTCATTCTTATAATTGTTTGGATTGGGGGAAGTGTCTAATCTGGCACACAAGAAGGCTACTTGTTTATTTCCCAGGCGACCTCTTAGGTGGAGTTTAGACTTCTAAAACAAATACTTAAAACCACCATCGATTTTTCCTGTAAGGATATTCATTATGCTTGTTTCTTAATATATGTATGTATTTAAAAAAAACATCTTTTCCATCACTTAAATGCCCTCAACTGCATTGTGAGAAAATAAGTGTACAGAAGGTTGGACACCAAGATATATGGTTGTCAATAATTACTCTTTTGTGTTCACAAACAAATTTTGTTTTTATTTGCTACATTAGTTGTCGTTTGATTTTTGGCCCAGCACGTCTTGTTTTTTATATTACACATGCTTGCCCTAAAACAGCAGTGATTAAAGGGAATCCCCTGTTTTTTCCGAATGAAAGTCCCAGATAACTGCTGCTGTCTCCAAACAACATGGGAGTTCAAGGACTATTGGGAAATGTAGTTTGTCGTCAGGTTGGCATAGGATAGTGCAACAGTTCTCATTCTCTTGACTTCTGTGGATACCTAATAAATCACTACTGGAAGCCATAGCCCCCCCACCTCAGCAATTTCTATGATTAGAATCTTGAAACAATACACAAAAATACAGAAACAAGTATTCATCAAACAAATGCACAAATATGAAAGACCAGGTTAGTGTTAGATTCCTTACCTTAGAATATCCCCAGGCGTCAGACTGGATCCGGAAAGTTTTAAGTAGCAGTACCCTTGCACGTCGGTAGGCATCGTCTGCGGCTCCGCGTCCGTCGTCGGCGTCTTGATCGCCGGGATGACTTCGTCGGAGCACTTAGACGCCGCCCTCGTGCGCTGGCGTCAGTTCTTCTTTTTTCCGCACCAGCAAGCTCAGATCAGGGAAGAGCAGCACTCCTATTTATTTATTGACTAACTTTTTCCCCGGTAGGGGTGCCTGGGTTTAAACCTTGCGAGGATTGTCACCGCTTGATGTCGGTGACCGACCTCCACCGTCGGTGCCTTTACTGTCTCGGGGCCGACCAAGTCGTGCCCCGACTGCCGGGCCTTGACCTCGAAGGCAAGGCGGGAGCGGTTCCATAAGCGACTCGAGCTCCGGCAGTCGGCCTCCCGCCGCAGTCATCGCCGCTCGACGAGTCACCACCACTCGTCGGGCTCCAAGTCCTCAGGTAAGTCAAGGCACCACTAAAAAGAAGTCGAAGAAGCGACATCGCTCTTCCGACTCCCCCGGATGCTCGCGCGACGCTGACGGGGGTTCGGGTGACACTGCCCACGTGACTCCACCGGAGCCACAAGCACAGCGTCCAGCTCCATACTTGCCGGTCCCTGGGCTGCACGTGACGCCGGAGGAGATTAGTGCTTTCCTCACGGCCATGAGGTCGCACTTCCCTCCGGACCATGCCGAGGCGCCTTCAGGCCCCGCGGGTCCGTATGGGAGCCCTAGCGAGCTGGCGGCTCAGGCCCTGGTGCCGTCAGGTGCTTTGGCCCGGCGCCGTTAAAGACTCCGGTCCCGAAGCCGCAGGGCTCCTCAGGATCCAGGCTTGAATCCGTGACGTCGCCAGTCGACCTTACGACCCCTCCGCTGGCGCCTTCCCCAAGGGTGTCGCCCCCCGACGCCGTCCCCGGATGACGTCGTCCCCGATTCCAGCCCCAGTCCGGGTCCTGCATCGGACCGGCGCCAGCTTCGACGCCGATCGGTGAACCCTTCACCGACGACCCGGCTCCATCATTTTTCCCCGACTATCAGGAGATGGATGACGAGGAGAACTGAGAGGGGCCTGAGGACCCTCTGGCACTGCAGTGCCAGTTGAGCCAGGACTGGGCAGACGAGCTGGGGGAGGCCAGTGGTCTGGACACTTCGCCCGACACTGGATTTGTCTCCCCTCCAACCGTGGCTACGAAGGAGGGTGCTGCTTACAGCGTGGTGTTGACTAGGGCAGCCAAAGCCTTGGCTCTTGCGCTCCCTGTCGCGGCCTTGAGGACTAACCTCACTGAGGTGCTCAAACCGCAGGCAAGCTCCTCGGAGCCTCTCCTGCTGTTTAATGAAGCCCTCACTAACGTTCTGGTAGGCACCTGGTCCAAGCTCTCTATGGGCCTTCCTGTAGATCGGAACGTGGCCCGACGCCACCACCCGGCTCCGGGCGACCCCAGCTTCCTGTCCGTTCACCCCACCCCAAGAGCCTGGTGATCCAGGTCTCTACATCCCAGACCGCATTCCCGACCGCTCCTCCGGATTGGGAATCCAAAAGGTACGATCAGTTTGGGAAGAAACTGTTCTCCTCCCTGAGTTTGGGGTTGCGGTCTATCAACACCGTCTGCCTTTTGGTCCGTTACACCCCCTCTGTGAGGTACGGTTGCGGAAGTGCTGCCACAGTGCCCGGTGGAGGTCCAGGCAAAGCTTACCCAAGCCCTAGCGGAGGGACGGGATGCAGCACTCTATTCGATACGGTGTGGACTTGATACCACGGACTCGCTGGGTAGGGCAATTGCAACGACAGTGGTGGTTCGCCGCCACGCCTGGCTGAGGTCTGCCAACTTTTCGGGGGATGTCCAGGCCACCCATATGGACATGCCTTTTGATGGCCGCCGCCTCTTTAGCGACAAGGCGGACAGTGCACTGGAGCGTTTCAAGGACTCCAGGGCTACGGCCAAGTCCTTTGGCCTCGGCCAACGCCAGCAAACTTCTGCTTTTTGCCCCTTTCGTGGCCAAGGAAGGGGCGCCCCCACACGTACTGCTAGCCACAGGCGGCAGAACCAACATCAACCCGGTCGCGGACGTGGTAACCGCCGTGGCGGTGCCGGGGTACAACAGCAAGGTCAGTCCACATCCGCCCCGCAACATCTGCCTCAAAGTCCACCTAGTACGAGCTTTCAGGCCCATTCGACGCCAGTGTGGGGCAGGGTTCGCCATCACCTCCTCCACTGGCGCTCCACTTCGGACAGGTGGGTGCTGCAAATTGTCCAAAGGGGCTACTCCCTCCCCTTCGAGGCAACCCCTCCAGCCATGCCACCACAGTACCACGCATGTCGGGGGATCCCTTGCAACTTCTGCAGGAGGAAGTTATGGCCCTCTTGGCCAAGGGGGCCCACGAGCGCGTTCCTGGGCCAGAAGTAGGACGAGGTAGATACTCCCACTACCTTCTGGTACCCCAGAAGGGCAAAGGATGCCTACGTCCTATTTTGGACCACTGGAGTGTCAACGGCTTCCTTCGAAAGGAGAAGTTCAAGATGCTGACTTTAGCTTAAGTCCTAGCTGCCCTGGACCCTGGAGACTGGATGGTAGCGTTGGACTTGCAGGACGCATATTTCCATATTCCCGTCCTGACGGTCCACCGTCGTTACCTGCGGTTCACGGTAGGCCACAAGCACTTTCAGTTTACCGTGCTCCCCTTTGGTCTTACCAGCACCCCTCCGGTTTTCACGAAAGTGATGGCGGTGGTCGCAGCTCAACTGCGCAGATCAGGGGTCTCAGTCTTCCCCTATCTCGACGACTGGTTGTTGAAGGCGGGCTCGGCCAAGACACTCGTCGGCCACCTCCAGACTACGGCCGACCTCCTGTACCTGCTAGGGTTCTGCATCATTGTGCCGAAGTCACATCTGTGCCCCTCTCAGAAGCTCCTCTTCATTGGAGCGGTTCTGGACTCGGTGCAGTTTCGTGTTTATCCTCCCGAACAGCGGGTTCGGGATATTCAAGCTCTGATTCTGATCCTTCAGCCTTTATCCCGAATCTTCATCAGGTTGACGCTGCGGCTTGTTGGGCTGATGGCCTCCTGCATCCTTCTGGTGCATCACGCCAAGTGGCGGATGCGGGCTCTGCAGTGGGACCTGAAGTTGCAGTGGGCCCAGCATCAGGGCAACCTGTCCAACCATGTCCGGATCTCGGAGGGCACTGCGAGACAGTTGCAGTGGTAGCTCACGGACCGCGATTGGGTCAGCGGCAGATCCCTCTCTCTACCCCAACCGTAGTTGTGACGGATGCGTCCCTCCGGGGCTGGGGGGCCACATGGGAGAGGCGGTGATCAGAGGCCTCTGGTCTCCGGCGGAGTCCCGGCTCCACATCAACCTTCTGGAGCTGCGGGCGATCCGGCTTGCACTGAAAGCATTCCTTCCCTCTGTCCGGGGAAGTGTAGTGCAGGTGTTCACGGACAACACCACCGCCATGTGATACTGCAACAAACAGGGTGGAGTGGGGTCGTGGGCCCTTTGTCAGGAGGCTCTGCTCCTCTGGCAATGGCTGGAACACCAGGGCGTCACCCTGGTGGTTCAACACCTGGCAGGTTCCCTGAATGCCAGGGCGAACAAACTCAGCCGCCGGTGCATGATGGATCACGAATGGCGTCTGAACTCGGACGTGGCGCAAGGCCTCTTTCAGCAGTGGGGAGAGCCTTGGTTAGATCTATTCGCTACAGGAGAGAACGCGCAATGTCATCAGTTTTGCACGTTGGAATTTCCAAGGCGGTGCTCGCTCAGAGACTCTTTTCGTCGCGAGTGGAGCTGCAGTCTGTTGTATGCCTTTCCGCCTATACCACTTGTGGCCAGAGTGCTGAAGAAGATCCGGCCCGACCGGGCCCAAGTCATCCTTGTGACTCCGGACTGGGCACGAAGATACTGGTATCCCGAGCTACTCAGCATGTCAGTCGATCCCCCGATTTGTCTGCATCTTCAGGGGGACCTTCTGTCGCAGCAGCAGGGGACGGTCCTCCACCCGAAACTGTCCAGTCTCCAGCTACATGCGTGGAGATTGATCAGCGACAGTTGAGGCCATTTGACTTGCCTCCTGAAGTCTGTGATGTTATTCTGGCAGCCAGGAGTCCCTCCACAAAATTGGTATATGCCTGCAGGTGGAACACATTTTTGGCATGGTTCACAGCAAAGGCTGTGGATCCACTCTCTGCCCCCTTTTCAGAGGTTCTCCTCTTTCTTCTTTTTATTGCTCAGCAGGGCTCTGCTCTGGGCACTGTCAAAGGCTACCTCTCTGCCATTTCAGCCTTCTTGAGGCTTCCTGATCAGCCTTCTCTTTTCAAGTCCCCTGTTGTAAATAGATTCTTGAAAGGCATCACGCACATGTTTACTCGTGTTCCTTTCGTGATGCCTCAGTGGGACTTGAACCTTGTTCTAACCTATTTGATGTGGGCTCCTTTCGAGCCACTTCACAATTGCCCTCTTCGTCTTCTGACTCTTAAGACTGCATTCCTGGTTGCCATCACCTCTGCCAGGAGAGTGAGTGAGCTCCAGGCTCTATCTTCTATACCTCCTTTCCTCTCTGTCCATCCGGACAAAGTTGTCTTGAGAACTCGTCCTTCTTTCCTGCCCAAGGTGGTTACAGCCTTTCATATCGGGCAGTTCATCACCTTGCCCACCTTCTTTCCGCCTCCGCATCCCTCCACCGTCTGCACTCAAAACGTGCGCTCTCCTTTTATCTAGACTTCAAACACCAGTTCCGGGTGGACGACCAGCTCTTTGTTGGTTACGTGGGCGCTAGACGGGCGGTGCACAAGCGGACCATCTCTCGGTGGTTAGTTTTGTGCATCAAGGTCTGTTACTCTTTGGCCAAGAAGGAGCCTCCTGTGGGGCTACGCGCCCATTCCACTCAGGCCACTGTGGCTACTACTGCCCTGGGCCGGGGAGTCCCCTTGCAGGACATCTGTCAGGCAGCTACGTGGGCCTCGCTGCACACGTTTGGTAGACACTACTGCCTGGACAGCCAAGTCCGGAGAGATGGCTTTTTCGGCCGTTCCGTTCTCCAGGACTTTCTGGTGTGATCTTGGTTCGCAGACCCACCACCGGGGTTGGTATTGCTGGGGCATCTATTCTAAGGTAAGGAATCTAACACAAACCAGTTTCTTTCAGATTCACCAGTTACTTACCTTCGATAACGATATAATTGTAAGAAACCGTAGTTAGTGTTGGATTCCTTACCGCCCAACCCATCCTCCCCGTTCTGCAAACTGATATCTAGGGTTAGGGTATCTCCCTTTGAGGGCCCTAGTTTCATGGCACCAGTGTTGGTCTCTGGCATGGCTCTGCGTTCCTGGCGCGGAAAACTATGTACAAGAACTGACGTCAGCACGCGAGGGCGGCATCTAAGTGGTCCGACGTTATCCTGGCGATCACGACGCCGACGACGGACGCGGAGCCGCAGACGACGCCTACCGATGCGCAAGGGTACTGCTACCAAAACTTTCCGGATCCAGTTTGACGCCTTGGGATATTCTAAGGTAAGGAATCTAACACCAACTACTGTTTCTTACAGATATATCGTTACCGAAGGTAAGTAACTTGTGCATTATTTTGTAATTTGTTTAATTCTCCAAGCAATACAAAAATCGTAATTTTATTCCAATGATAAGGTTGAAGCTTTTCAATATTTGGTTTTATTTTTATTAGCTGAAGCGATTTGCTAGACTCTAGCATATTGCTTTGTTTTTTTATTTATTTATGCTCTCTTTTTGCCAGTGCATATCAGTGCTCTATTTGAAGCCACCAATCGTCCATACTGGATTCTGTTTGATGTACTTGTGCTGCTCCTATTAATCAAGCTACTAAGGATATCAGCTTAATTTTTAGCCTCCAAATTCAGAGTACTTAACATTTACAGTTTTAAAATGTTCTGTTTTACGTATATATAGTTTATTAATCTATCTAAAATGACTTATTGTTCTAAACCTTGGCAGACTCAGAAGGGTCTGTGGGCCATACATTAAGAACGTCTGACCTGGTGTATTCTCCACACACTCAAAGCCTCACACCAGGCAGCATCCACACTTGTAAACACCACCAACCTTTGTTTTTCTCTCAGATGAGCTCTATTTGAGTGTTGCAACTTTAAGCCTGCTGATCCATAAGTGATCAGCCATGTCCCCTGACAGGCAGTCGAGGGACAGAAATGGTTTTAGAAGTGGACAACAGCTTCAGTCATAAGCTTAATTCAGCCCAACAACCTAAAAATCTCTAACTTGATCTTGAAAGTCCATGACATTTTGCTGTTGCATAGGTGAGAAGATTGTTGGAAAGTAAAGGAGATATCATCAGATCAATAGGTTCCCCAGATAGTTGAAAGCAGGTTAGTTGTAAGTTTAATGCAGATATTGAATCTGTGAAGACTTAATTAGTTATGGGAAGGTTAGGCATGCGACAAGTGAGATCCTTGAATACTAATGTAATGCATTGAGGGATTGGCAAGGTGTTATCATTACAGTATTCTTGATTGTTTGAGAAATTTCCTCACATCTCTTAACACCTTTCTTATTGTGCTTCTGTTGTCTCCTGCTCTGTAGGCAGCGCCTGGAACAGATGAGGGAGATGTATGACCGTGCTGGTGAGATGGCCTCTGCTGTGCAGGATGATGGCGAGAGCACGATGACTGGTAGTGACCCTTTTTATGATCGCTTCCATTGGTTCAAGTTGGTTGGCAGGTATGTGATTCTGAATTTTGGCACCGGGCAACAGGTATGGGGCATTTGAATCTGCACTGTTTTCCTGGTCTTCATTGTATGTTCTGTTTTAATGCACTGTAGTAATGGCTTATCTGAAGTCTGTGGTTCACCCATGACCGCCCTACAATATTGAATTGACCGGTTAGAGACAGTGTGAGCATTTTCTGATAGAGACGTCTAACTGCAGATTTCTCATCTTATTAGAATATTCCTCAAGCATCAGACAAGAGCTGGAAAATCTCGAGCAGTACCTCTGAGTGGCCGTTGGTGAGGTTGTGGTGCCCATATAACGCTGACATCAGTTCCTTTTTTTCTGCACCAACAACATTGAACCGGAGAACTGCCTCAGTCGTTTTTGACCACCTTTTTTCAACCATTTTTGAGCTATTGCTCCCAGTGTGCTAGGGACATGTCCCCTACGAAACCAAGTGAGTTTAAACTTTACGGGGAATGTCACAGGCAGATGTCTGTGTCCCCACTAGGTCTGTCTCTGGTGCCTGGGGTCAAGTCACGATTCAAGGCCTGTGCCAAGGGCCAGTCGAAGCAACACAAGGCGATTTGCGAGCGGGCGATGAAGTTCCTTTCTGCGTGTTAGATGAAGGCCCCAATCCTTTCTTGGTCCCGGTCTAGTTCCATGGGCAGATTTTGAGGCCATTCTGTGAGCCATTCCTGCGGACGGTTGTCTTCATGCTCTAAGACCTCTTCCTTCAAGTCGGGTAAGTCATAGAACAACAAGAAAAAGTAGTCAGTGTTCTTAGACTTTTCCGTCCAAACGTGCTCCTAGGCCCCACTCCCACACTGTGTCTGCAGAACTGTCAACAGAGCCCCCTCTAGACTACCCTGAGTTCCCCCAAGCAACGCCCAACCAATTGAAAGAGTTCTATGAGGCCATCTTTGTGCTTCCAACACCCTCTGATGCGCGTACAGGCCCTTGGGACCCTCTAGGTGTCCCATCCGTTTTACCACCAGTGGTCCCGACACCAATGCCAGCGGGTCCCCTGATCCACCCCCAGATCCAGGCTGACATGGATTCCTTCTACCACCTTAGCTCCCTCCTTTCAGGCGTGGCTCCACAGTGAGCCTGTTTTCATCCCCGACTCGAAGCTGGTGCCACCCCTGAACCGCTTGATGTCGTTGCTAGTGCAGTCTAGGCCCTGCCAACCCCTGGACTTCCCTCCACCTGATAGTTATTTCCTTTCGGAAGAGGGAGATGCAGGGAAGGGTTTGGTCCCATGAAGAAGGACCCTGATCTGGCAGAGAACTGGTTCATTTATTTATTTTATTTTATTTCAGTTTATTGGTATAGCACACAACTCACTCCCAGGAGGAGTATCTGGGCACTGTGCTGATTATGACAAGGAGAGCATATCCTAAAACAGACAGGTTTTTAGCATCTTCTTAAAGTTTCTGAAGTCTGGGCAAAGAATGTAGAGGCCACAATCACACATTTTATTAGAGAGTTATACACAGACACCACTTCCAGAGTTCGTTTTGGGAGGCAAAGCGAATGCAAAAAATCTTTAAAAAATTGAAAGGGTGTCCGGCAGGGGTGTGTTCTGGCCCCCTTCTTTTTTGCCCTATATACTAATAAATTGAATGAAGGTCTAGTCCATAAATCGAAAGACACTGCCCAAGCACAGACAACTCCCATCCTGATTTTGTTATATACAGACGATGCGGTTCTGCTAGCAAGTCCCAGATAGCGATTCAAATTCTTATCGCTGAATATACTGCCTTCGTGTCTGATTTGGACCTTCATATAAATAAATCCAAGACCTTTACATTGGCCATGGGGGGCGCTAAAAAGAAACCGATGAGACTCTTATCTTGATGGAGAGAAATAGAACAGGTCCCAAGCTTTAATTATCATGGATGGAAATGGTTCAAAATAGGGCAAACCACATGGGCAAGGGTATTGCAGCAATTTTCAGTTTCTCCCAGAAATTGGGCAGTAAGCCATTGCCAGAAATGATTAAAATCTATTTGGCTAAAATGAGATTTATTGCCACTTACAGGGCTGTCAGAGGATATAGAGGCATTGCAAGTGGTGGAAGACAAATTTGTTAAGCAACTATTTTCAGTCCCACCAGCTTGTAACAACTTTATCACTCACTAGGAAGTCAACTTGCCTTACATTACTGACGTCGTCAAATTGACCGCGCTATCTCTGTGGCTTTCATTGTGGAAAAGGAATACAGTTGATTTGAGTCAAATGATTTAAAAATATATTATGAACCTAGAACATGCCCATATAATTCCATGGTTATCCTACGTTAGAAAAACTTTTGCTTCACTGGGTCTAACACATCTTTATGACATGCCGAGCCTCTGTGAAAGCTTCCCCAAATCAAGGCTAAAAAATATTCATTATGAAATCTGCATCAGATAGGGGTATAGATGCCGGGGAGAAGTGTCTGTATTGTCTTATTAGGGATTACCACAGTTACATCATCTTGCTCTTTCATACCTCTCTTTTGTAGAGAACACCCAGCACCGGTTCATCTTAACTGCTTCAGCGCTACCGCGTTTACCTGCTGTGCGCTGAGAAAGGAGTAAATGGCTTGTTTGTGACAAAGCCAGCTCGTCATGAGCGCAGGGCAGGTAACGCCCATGACGAGCTGGCTTTGTCATTAGCGTCGAAGTGGTTAATTAGATTTTGATTAAACTTCATACCGATTATTTTGAGGTACCCAAAGAACTTATTCTCACTCACTCAGCTTCCTCCATGTCCATGTAGTAAGTCAACTCAATCGACTTTGCATATACTGTTTTGTTCTTTTTATGCAAAGGAAAGAAAACAATGTATTATTCCTTTGCTGAAGAAATTTTGCCTCCGCTCCCCAACACTTGCCCTAGTCGTGGCGCAAAATTTAGAAACCCAGTACGTTTGCTTTACCATGGCTTCCTTTTTACTAGCCACTGTAAAACCCCATAAGGCTTTAAATGGTATTTCACCCATATTTTAATGAACCTATATTTCGTGGTTGACCATTATCACAAACTATTATTACTACAAGTCACGGACGCTGGCTAGTTTTGAACTGCCTCCCCCCGATACTTTATAAATAATATTAAGTCTTTACAGGTCGCACTGAGTTTTGGTCTTAACTGTGTTATTACCTCTATTGTACTGTCATCTTTCAATTTATTTTATCTTGATCTAGCATGAGACATTTCATTTTTTTATTTTTTTTATTTTTTTATTACCATCGTTGGGTCATATGACAATACAAATAATATGTTCACCACTTTTAAATAAAATAATCAATCAATGTTTTTCTTTTACAATACTATTTGATTATAGCAGGTAGGTAGGAAGGATGGATTCCCTGTGATTACAAAAAAAAACCCAATTATTCATCTAAATACTGAGTATACCCCAAATCGATAAACCTAGTCGTTTTTTTCTAATACCCTTCAGAGCGTACAAGTTCCATTCTAGCTCATATATATTAAACATTTTCCTTCTCCAGAATTCAAACGTCAGTGCTTCAGGTTGTAACCATTCTGTAGCTATACATAATCGAGCAATTGACATAGCCATAAATAAAAAATTCTTATATTTACATATATTCTCATTTTCAATAACAATTTGCCCTCCCCCTACTAACATAAGTGCTGGCGATATTTTAAGCGGATGGTGGATGAGCAAGGATATACATTTTTCTATACTTGATATGAAAGAAGATAATTTCGAACATTTATAAAAAAACATGGACATTGTCTGCGTCTTCCCCTCTGCATCGAAAACATTTTCCATCATACATAGGCCCCCATGTTGCCATACGTTTAGGAGTATAGTATAGTCTGAATATTGTCTTGTACACCTGAGCTTTCAAATTGGCAGACAAGCGTATATCCTTCGCCATCAAAATATAACCCACAATATTGAGATCAGTTTCCTCTAATTGATTCTGCCAATATAGATTATATTTATTCAGATCATCTGGCTTATAACCTATCAACAATCGATATATACTACCTATCCTTTTTTTTGATTGGACAGCCTCTATTACCTTTTTAGGGCTAGGTCTGTTTAATTTCTTTAAGCAAAAATCTAATTTGGAGATATTTAAAGAAAGATGACTGAGGTATATGGAATTTGGTGCATATATTAGAGAAGGATTTGAATGTTCCATCAGTGTCGTATAGATCTCCAATTTTACTCAAACCTTTCCTGCCCCATTCCTTTGTTACATTGTCCCAAAATATTGAAGGTAATAATTTTTCCGCAGAAAAGGGAGTATGATAGACAATTCTTTCCAACTTCACTATCCTAGCAACCCTTCTCCAAACTTTAAATCCGGATTCAAGCACCTTGAATCGAGTAGGTTTTATTCACTTGTCGCAAAAATTTTAAATTATTTCTTTTAATTTTTGATCTGTACTGTAACTTTAAATTGCGGTCTGCAGCTCGCACTCTACGACATGTATTATCTATGTACTTTTATGCATTTTAAACAAATGCGAAAAAAAGTTTGAATTGATTGAAGTCAGGGCAAGTGCTAAGATGAAGCACGATTATGTACCAGTATTAAGGCGCCAAATAAGAAAGGATCAAACCCCGAATCTTGAAGTGTGGATCCGTGGGGTCAACAGGAGCGCTTGATTAGAGGATCTTAGTTGCCTAGAAGGCAGATAGTGGTTAAGGCGTGACAACAGATAAGCTGGCCAGGCCGTATGCAGAGCATTTTGTGTCCAATACCAGAGTATAAAAACAACCAGCTTTCTGATGGGTAGCCATTGTAGTTTCCTTAGGATAGTGGTAGAGGAGAAGCGTGCAAGAAGGTTGCAAACCAGCAGAGCGAACGTATTCTGCACTACTTGCAGCTTAGTTAACAGGGAGTCATTTACTCCTGCCAGTAAAGCAGTCCCATAGTCCAGGCAACTTGTTATGAAGGCTTCGACAAGGGCTTTTCTAGAGGCATCCGGAAGCCAAGGAATTGTTTTTTAGGATCCTCATTATGGTAAAACAGGTGCCACGTGTGGCAGTGACTTGATCTTTCATGGAGAGAGACTGATCTATTTTCACTCCAAGATTTTTCACCATCTGCTTGGGTGTGGGGGCAGGACCAAGTTCCACTGGCCTCTAGTCTGTCGACCACAGCTCATCTTCTCGCTGTTGAGTTGGAGACCGTTCTTATACATCCATACAGCGATTTACCTCATGCAGCCTAGAAAGTGTCCTTTACTTTGCCTGGATCAGGGTCAAAAGAGATGAGAAGTTGAGTGTTATCTGCATACAACACGATCTCCACCCCCGTAGGCTTGAACAATTTGGGCTAGAGGTGCTACGTAGATGTTAAACAGAGTTGGAATCAAGCATGATCCCTGGGGGACTCCCTTATTTAATTGCATCCGTCTTGACTTGCAATTGCCAAGACAGGTGTGTTGAGTGCTGTTTTCAAGGAAGTCCCTGAGCCAATGTAGAGCCCTGCCATGCAGACCTCCATCATGCAGCCTGCAAATTAAAATGGAGTTGGAGACCGTGTCGAAGGTTGCTGATAGATCCAGTAACACTAACATGACTGGTGTTCCTGCATCCAGAGATTGAACATATCCCTGACTGCAGGTGCCAGATAGTGTGCTATTTTGACTGTTGTCCTAAATAGACCTAAGTCCTGAGGGGAACCAGATTTAGCTAGAGTAAGCGTGCCCAGCACTTGACTAACAGAGCAGTATTTGAAAGTGCACAGGCTAGCCCTGCATCAGGGTGGGGGTGACTTAAGTCAAGTTACCTTACGGATTGTTCAGGACTAGCTAAGAAGATCTTATAAATTGTGATAGCCAACTTTTTTGAAGCAAAGGTTAAGTCTTCACAGATGTTTTGGGAAACAGCGATAGTGGAGGCACAAGGACGAGGTTTGTAAAGCTATTAAGTGCTTTATATAACTCTTTAGTAGAGTTGCCTGCGTTGGCTAACGTGTAGGTAAGATGTTCTTTCCGTGCTGCCTTAATCATATTATGATATATACCTAGCCTAGTATGATATTCTGCCTTATCCTCTAAGGATTTTGTAAGACAGCAACTGTGTTCCAGCCATTTACTGAACAACGTTTTTTGACCCAGGGCGTTTGACTAACAGCGAGCTCGGTTTCTGGAGGAGGTGTAAATCGGTTTTTAGAAAAAAGCTATTTGGTTAAGGTTGGTTGTAAGGGAGTCATGGTAAGCAGATTTAGCTGAATCAACATCTGTGTGGGATTCAAGAGAGGGGGGCCTTAAAGATCTCTTTAAAGGAAGTTGGTGTAACCAGTTTTCTAGGTTTTTTTCTAGGGCGTGATGATAAACTTGATTAGTTAATGATCTGACCAATTAATGGTAAGGGAAGGTTTGCATGTTACTTCCAAAGCATTGGTCAAAATTAAAAATCTAGCACGTTTATAGCCCTATGCCTGACACTATTTGCTTGAGCCCAATAGTCTCCAGGTCTGCTACAAGTTGTGTTACTCCAGGATCGTTGGTGTTCTCACTGTGGTAATTAAAATCACCTAATAGGAAGTTATCAGAGGCTAGTGCATGTGGTGCAATAATGTTAATTAAAGCCTGACTAACATCTTTCCTCTGTAAGTGCCCTCTAATGCCTTTCAACAGAAATAGAAAATTAAAAATGCTCACCCTGGCTGAGGTCTACTCTACCCTGCAGGCTGGATACCGTTTGAATTATGAACTCTTATAGAATCCCTGTCTTGCGAGCCCACAGACATTACCGGTTGTTCACGGTGGGCCTCAAGCATTTTCAGTTTTCTAAGCAACCATTGGGTGTTCACGAAATTGACGGTGGTGATTACAGCTCATCTTCCGAGGTTGTGGGTTCCAGTCTTCTCCTACCTTGATGACTGGCTGCTGAAGGAGGGCACCACAAACCATCGTCACCCACCTCCAGACTACGGCAAACCTTTTGCACTCTCTGCGGTTTACTAACAACGTGTCGAAGTCGCATCTGACCCGGTCCCACACACTCCCTTTCATCTGAGCCGTTCTGGATACAGTGCAGTTCTGTGCCTACTCTGCTAGAGCAGAGTCCAGAATATGTGGGTTATGATCCCAATGTTTCAACTTGGCCTCCTGCATCCTCATGGTAAAGCATGCCATATGGCATATACCGGCTCTGCAGTGGGATCTGATGTCTAAGTGGTGGAAGCACCAGGGGAACCTTTCCAACCTGTTCCAGATTTCGAAGGAGACTGCAATATATATATATACACTGGTGGCTGACGAGCATTGATTGGGTCAGCGGAAGACCACTCTCTCTTACCCACCCAGTTTTGATAGGGATGACCGATGCGCTTCTTCTGGGTTGTGGTGGTCCTATGAAAGAGGTGACGAGTGCCATGTAAAATAGAACAACATAATGAAACATACCATTGGCTGTTGGCATCCTGTGGTTGACGCGTTGCTCTAAGAAGCCTGTTAGGGGGCTGTGACCCACTTGCTTACTGCACAAGTACATAGCCTGACCAGTGGGGAGTGGAGTGCTAGCAGCAGCAGAGCACTTTACAGTTGTATATCAGTCTTCTGGAACTGAGAGCGACCCGCTTGGCTTTCAAAGCCTTTCCTCAAAGGAGGGGCTGCTTCAGGTGTTCACGGACAACACCATTGCTTTCTAGTATTGCAACAAAAACGGTTGGGTGGGGTCATGGAAGCTGTGCCCAGAGGCCCTATGTCTCTGTTCTTGGCTGGAGTGCCAGGACATTTTCCTAGTCGTACAGCACCTGGCCAGCTCTTTGAATATCAGGGCACCCTTGATGCCTGGCAGGATCACGAGAATGTGTAGTGTCGTCACTTCTGCTCATTGAAGTTTCCAAAGTGGCTCTCGCTCAGACATTCATTCAGTTTAGATTGGAACTCAAGATTCCTGTATGCTTTACCGTCGATACGGCTCCCGCCCCAAGTTCTCAAAGATCAGGACTGACCAAACCCAGGTCAACCTAGAGACACCAGATTGGGCACGGAAAGTATGGTATCCTGAACTCCTGAGCACAAGCAACAGTCCTCTGATCAGGCTGCTCATTTGGGAGGATATCCTGTCGCTGAAGGAGGGCAAGGTTGTGCACCCAAACCTATGCACGCGTAATGTTCATGCATGGAGATTAAGTGGCAGCAGTTGAGAGTTTTTCGATCTTTGTCCAACTGTTGGGATAGGTTTGTGGCCTGGTGTTCCTCACATCATGTGAACTCCCTTTCTGCACCACTGTTGGAGATTATGTTGTTTGTTTAAATCTCTAGCCCAGCAAGGCCTTGTCTGGGACACTGCTAAGGTTTTTCTTGCAGATGCTGGACCAACCTTCCCTGGTCAAGTCCCCTTTTGTGACACTTTTCCTGAAAGGTTTACGTTTGTTTCCTCCTACCCCTTTGAGATGCCACAATGGAATCTCGATCTTGTCCTCACGTTTCTGATGTATTCTCCCTTTGAGCCACTAGACAGCTGTCCTGTGCAGCTTGTGACTCTCAAAACTGTCTTCTTAGTGGCCATTACATTGGCCAGGAGGGTCTTCAAGCTTCAAGCACTGTCAGTCCAACCTCCTTACACCAGCTTTTTCCCTGACAAACTGGCCCTTCGGATGCGTGCATCCTTCCTGCTGAAAGTTGTCTCACCTTTTCATGTCAGCCATACTATCGCTCTGCCTTCCTTTTTCGCCCTTCTTTGTCCTTCGAAGGAGGAGGAGAGACTCCATTGTCTGAACTTGAAGAGAGCTCTTTTGTTCTACATTGATCACATCAAAGACCATCGAGTGGATGTTCAGCACTAATCGGGTTCCCTGGAGCAAAAAATAGCAAGCATGCGCAGAAGCGGACCATCTCTTGATGGATTGCACTCTACATTAAGATCTGCCACGCACTAGATAAAAAGCAGCCTCCTGCAGAATTGCAGGGCCATTCCACCAGGGCCTAGGCCTCTACTTCTGCATTAGTGGGCAGGATGCCTGTCCTGGACATCTCCCAAGCCACTATGTGGGTGTCACTCCACACGTTCACAAAGCACTACTGCTCGGACAGTCCGGTCTATTGAGAGGTATTTTGCTCGTTTGGTCTTCCAGGATTTTCTGGTTTGAGTCCGTTTACAGGCCCAACTGCGGGTATGTATTGCTTGGGTATCTATTCTAAGGTGAGGAATCGGAGGTTAAAATTCTTTATCGAAAGAACAAGTTACTTACCTTAAGTAGTGCGTTTTCTGGTTAAAACTCTAACTGCCGATTTCCTAAGCAACCCTCCCATCCTCGCTGCTCTGTGAACTGGGCTCTTCACCCGGAACATCTCATTGGATACTGTAGACTGTTCAGAACATTGGTTTTTATGTGCCTCAACGCTTTTGGTGTGGAAATAGTAATAAAAGTAACTGATGTCAATGCGCTTCAGTGGCACTTAAATGGGGACTGTGACATCACTTCTGTCGTGGCCGATGTGGAGCTGATCAATGCCATCTACCAGCACTCAGAGGTACTGCTCAGGATTTTCCAATTCAGTCTGACACCTGAGGAATATTCTAAGGTGAGGAGTCTCATTAGATAGTCTCTACCAGAAAAAGCGCTACCGAAGGTAAGTAACTTGTTAATTAATGCCAACCCTGTTCTCCACATCCAAAGGGCATAGGGAAGATTAAAAATGGGGTGACTTGGAGAGTGAATATAGAGGCTTTATGTTCAGTACAGACCATGGGGTTGGGAGGGTAGGTTAAGTTTTAGTTTCCATTCAGGTTGCAGAAGTAATGGGCATTTCTAGAAGGAGTTGAATGGATGTGATCTTTCATACCTGATAGTGAGGTATGTTGAACGACGGTGACCAGAGTTAGGCTAATTTGGGTTCTCTGTATTAGTTTTCTTTTGAGTTCATGACAATGCTGCTGCTTGTTGGTACAATAAGCTGGAAACATCCGCACTCTGTAGTGGCAGAGTTGAGTTGTAAACAGTGATTTCCTTATAACCTAAAGTGTTTGTTTTGTTAGTCAGGTGGAAAATATTTGTAAATAAAGCAGAACAATAAATCCTTTGAGAGACCAAATCTTGTCCCAGAAGTGCTGTTTCCCCCTCCTGCCGTCTTTCCCTTCCCTTTTGCATGGCTTCCCTATCCCTGCCTTCTCTAACACCAGCCCTAGGAGCTTTACCTGGCTTACTTTTTGATGACCAACACCCTTGTCTGAGACTGCCCCCTTTCCCTATTTCATTACACTTCTAACAGAGGTTCTATTGCCACTCTTGTTTGTTTGAAATATTCCTGAGGGTGCCCTTCCTCCCTTGTGTGATACACTAACTTGCAAAAGCTTTACTCCCATTGTTGTTTGCTGCTGTACCTCTGCTGCTTGCCTTCTGTCTCAGTTTAGTTATTTTTCCCTTACCACCACTCAGTCTTTCTTTTTTTACCTATGTTTGATTTTGATTTTTCGGGATTCACCTTCCATGTCTATTGAATGGCAGTCCTCCTGGCAAATCCCCTTGCTTTGCCATTTTACGCCTTCCCTCCAACAGACTCTTCTTCCATTGCCCGTCAGCTTTCCCACTGGCTTCCATTGCTTCCGCTTTCCTGGCTGTCTTTTTCTCCTTAGTTCTCAAAGGTGCCTTTGTGGAAGTATGTCTGCTTTCTCGGTCAGTGAGTCTCTTCCTGCTCCTCTTCCTGCCTTCTGCTAACCAGAATCTTCCATTGAATGATATCTAGCTCCCCTATTTTCCACGGCTGTGTGAATGAACGCCTTGCTGATCGCACGCCGTCCCCCACCTTTTCTACTGCCGACTCGGACATCACTGAGCTCGCCGATGAGCAGCAGGACGAGATGGAAGACTTTGATGATGAGGCCTTTGTGGACGACGCGGGCTCGGATGCTGGCACAGAAGAGGGGTCCGACCTCTTCAGTGATGGGCAGGACCCGTTTTACGACCGCTCTCCCTGGTTCATTTTAGTGGGAAGGTTGGTGAGGTTACTGTGAGAATGGCCAAAAGGGACCAGCTCTTCCTGGGTTTCTAAAAACAAAATCTCTTCCTTGCCGACAATAGGTCTCTCTAGTAGATTTTGGGGACATTGGCAAACCTTGTTCCAGAAGCATTCATCTCTCCCAATGATTTTTAGAATTGACATGTAAAGGAAGTCGATTACCCAAATAAAAACAAGTCTTTAATTGGTGTGCATAGTTTCCGAGGTCTCTGATTGCAGTAGTGCGGAATTGGAAGCATGTGGCAGGCAGGGGAATGTAGTATATATTTAGAGTATACTACAGATAGGGAAAACAGTCTGAAAAGAGGAGAAGCAGGTTTTCTTTGCATCAACAGTTCTTGTCCCAGGGTTTTCCCCTCCTCACATTTAAATGATCCTTTCAGGCTCTTTTCTGGAGGTCTTGATTTACGAAGTAGGTGGCCTCTTAATGAGTTTAAATTCCCATGGCAGTGGTGGCACTTGTTTTGTGTGCCATCTGTCATATTGTGAGTGGTGCTTGGCGGAACTAATAGCAAGCTTGCAATACAGCACCATCTTTTGAAGAGCCACAGAGCCCTGTCCACTATCCCCACTGTGGTTCTTGACACGCTTCTTTGCTGTCACTTCATACTTAGTATTCCACTCCACTGAATAACCTATGCTGTTGCACTTCCAACTCCTCTGTTCTTAATATGTTTTAGACACCTTTCTACTTCTACCCTTATTCCATTCCTGAGAATTATAAAGGGTGCTGTGTGTCTCTGCTTCACTTCTCATGTAGACTCTCAGCTAATTTTCGAGATGAGACCTACTGGGTATCATAGCAAGGAGGAGAATGTTCATAACTAAGCTGCTCGGACTGTTGACCTCGCCACGATTCATGAGTGTTCTAACCATTGGGCATGCTGTGTCTGAATCAGACAACGACTGAACCTTCTTTCTCCTTTTACCAGACACCCCAACCAATCTTTTGAAGAATTCATTCTGTCATTCTCAATATCAGAAGAGCTTGTCCCTTTAGTCATCTCTTGTGGCATGCTTTGGGCATGGGAGGGTATTTTAACATTTGGACTGAATAATAGTGTGAATTCATGGGCATTTGGAGTATTTCTCTCAGTGGGTGGTAGCTGGTTAAAGACCTGCTGTTCAAGTCTTAATTCAATTCTGTGTTTCAGTCACACACAGCTGCCACAGTCATCTTGAGTTACTTTTTTGTTTTTTATGTTGGTTAATTAAATTATTTTGTGTCTGCTAAATTTCATTTCTGTTTTTGTTGCAAGTATGCCATTATACCTCACCAATCTTTCTGCTATTCCCACCCCCTTATAGGCCTGCTTTCAGTCTGCTTTGAAAAGTGGTGAAGTGAAATAGTGTTTCTCTGGAGGGATGGGCACTGATACTTTATCTGTAAGCCTGGTACAGAATTTGTCTGTCCCTTTTTAGCCAGTACTGATAGACGTGGTATATGTCCAACTGAAACGAGGCTTAGCTAGATGTCAAGGCTTGTGCATAGGACTGTGCTGCAGCTCTCCTCCACTCATTCCCAACCCCCATGGTTCTGCACTGCAAGAATATTGTCTATGTATTCATATATATGCATGTATATTTATATTCTAGATGCCTTATGGCTTCACATTACAGTTGATCAGATTATTGAAACAAAGTCGACATTCCCATTCCTGAAAGAGTCCTAATTCAAGGGGAAGCAAATAGGCCATTGTGGATCTTAAGTTCTTCCTGCGATAGAATGTTGATTTTTACAAGTAGTTCCCTTGACACTATTGAAAGAAAGCTCTTTTCGACTGGAAAAAGGCTGAGAACAAAGGTTACTCTCTAGCAAATCGAGTGTCATTGTATATGGAATGAACTCCCTTAACTAGCAAGAAACCATGCTAGTACTTGATTTAGTTATGCAATACAGATACTTATTAGTTGTATCCTTTGAACAAAGCCCATGAAGTGTATTTATGTTGTCAGTTTTTGGAAACATCATTGGGGAGTTGTTATTGTCATAATTCGGACTTGGCAACGGTGTCAATAATTTGAAGCTGGACTTCACTTCATTAGTAACTTCATTATGGGGAACTGTGCAAGTGCGTGTAAGTGCAAGCGAGGTAGGCTAGCTGCCTTGACGTCCTTTACTCTGCCGTTGTCAGTGATGCTGTGTGATCCAATGTCATGATGACAGTTTGGGCTAGGTGGGGAATTTGGGTTACTGCCACATCCCCTTCACTTTCTTCAGAAGTGAACTAAGACACAAAATAGTAGCACAGCCATGACTGTTTTGGCAGAGAGAACC
Source organism: Lissotriton helveticus (assembly GCF_964261635.1). Lineage (NCBI taxonomy): Eukaryota > Metazoa > Chordata > Amphibia > Caudata > Salamandridae > Lissotriton > Lissotriton helveticus. The sequence goes on along the minus strand of NC_136065.1, from coordinate 298,777,097 downwards.
ATTAAAAACACTGAACACTTACTGTAGAGTAAGAAAAATAACATGAGTTACACCTACTGAAGATAAATGATAGCAAATTGCTTGATAGTAAAACACGTACATCAGTCAAGGTTCAGAGAACTAGAGAAACCCCGACTTAATGAAAGAAATGCCTTGATTTTAAAGGAGCCTGATAACCAGACATGAGAGTCTCTGATTTTAAATAAAAATTAAGCACATCAGCTTGCAAGCAAATGATAGAATATATGGTGATTTCGAATGCTACTTTCATCTAGGTAAAATACTAAGACAGGGAACAGATCCATCTGTTGCCAGTGTCAGACAGTGTCTGGATGCTGCCATAAGATGGACCCCTAATAAATATAATTTTATTGATCTGGAAACATTTGTTCAGTTATCAGTGCTGTCAAAGAAGCCAGGATTCACAGCAAATGTAATAGGTGCTAAAGAGGTCTTTGAGAATTGGCTGATCTGAGCTGATTAGAAAACTGAATAATAATAATCCTGTTTAAGGAACCTAAAATGAATTTGCAACATTAATGATCTGATATCTTTTTACACCATTTGTTGGTTTGAAGTGTGAATGAGAAGCCAAGGAGCAGGAAGCTAGGAAACCATTAAGGCATTGGAGCAACCATTCATGACACGTACCGCATACCCTCTGAGTCCTAGAGCCCGCGTTTTGTTAAAAAGAACAGCTAGAATATAGCGTAGACTGCATTTTACCAAAAGACCCATTGAAACTTAAGACATTCAGCAAAGACTCAATATGTTGGTAGTAAAGGAAATGGATGCTTTTTAACAGTAGGATGATGACGGACCAGTGAGCAGAAACAAGTTATTGCCTGCTTCTATCTCACCTTTAATTCTGAGAAATAAAAATGTTCATTGGTCCATTTAGTTCTGAATGCGTGTATTGACAAGTTATTCTGCGACAATGCATGCTGCAGTTACCACATCATTGTCCAGAATGAGGCCATGGGCCAATCATACACCCTTAACGTTCAATAAGTTGGGTTTGTTCGACAACTTTGTCCAAGTAAATCTCCTCCAACCAGTTTTATTTTCTGCCATTCAAACATTAAAGTCTGTTAGACTTTTCGATCACCGGCACACCTTTAGAAGAATTACTGCTTAGATGGTAGTTTATTTTTATCCACTTATTGTGAAGGCTATTGTGCGACCTCATGTCCTTTTGATTATACCTTAAAGCCTGATAGCTTGGATAGTTCGCTCTCTAAATGGTGAAAATTAAGAAGCAAATTGAAAACTGTTTTGCAGAAAGTGAATCCTTTAAAAAAGAAAAAAAACTAAGACTGTAGTAAACTGTATACAGGTATTTTCAGATGTATCCTATTTTCATAGGTGTCCATTAAAATGAAACTGTCCAGCCAATATAAACTGAAAATGTACCTTCATTAAACATATAGAGTAAAATGCTGGTTGGTCGTTTCTCAGTGCCAAGAGACTGACTCTCAAATTAATAATGACCAAATAAATTGTGAAACCAGGATAGCTGCTGAAGATTACAATATACTTATGTTTCCAGAACTTTGCTGAGGATAGAAGCTGGACTACAGTCTTGCAGTCTTAAAATGAGAAGAACGTTTCCTGGGGTTGCTGTAATTTAGCTGCTGGTTTCTCACATACATACATACATACATACATATATTAGACACCTTTGCCGACTTGCACAATTTAATAAGTCATTCATTGTATTATGTTTTCATGAATACAAACAAATTGCCCATTACCCTTGTTGACATCAGAAGTGTGTTGTTAAACAAATGATGTGATAGCGATCCCCTGCAGTGCCCTTTGACTTGGTGCCATCAAATTTCTTTGTCTTTTCATGGTGCTCTGTCCAGGATTTTAGTAGCTACAAGATTGTAGTTACAAGTGTTCCTTCCAGATCCTCATGACCATACAAACCAGAAAGTTAGATAAATTAGGGCATCATTAATATGCTTCTCTTGAGATGAGTTTCCAGGGCTACTTTTCTATAATATTGTAACAGAATAAGTCATTTGCATGTGCCACAGATGTGTGAGCCCCAAGGTTACTGTGTATATCCACCATCATATCTATTTTGCTGATGTGTCCTTGTCATACTATGTAGTGGATTAATTAAGAATAGGGGTGTACATTGAAAAGGGGTAATTGCTCAGGTTTGTGTTTTTTAATGGGCACTAGGTATTTTTTTTTTAAATCAGTGTGGAGACCTCATAATCTCTCGGGTATTTTACCAGTGTTCTTATGGATGCGATTGTGCCTGAACAATTGGAAATGTCTGCTTGTAAATGAGCTTGCTATGTAACCTGAGAGATTGTAGGATTATAAATGTCTTATTTTCATCACTGAACATTGAGTTCTAAATGGACTGGGTTACACAAATGATGAGCTCCACATTCTCGAAAAAGCATGCTTTTCTGTTCGTTTTGACCAGTGATACCTAGTTGAATGTTCGTTAGTCATGCTTTTCTGATCTACAATGGCAGAATTTTCTGCTGAATTATTGTGTATTTTATGTCCTATTCAGACTGATATTTCTTCAGCAAGTCTTTCTTTATGTCGTAAAATTAGGATACGTGGGTTTACTTTCTTTGTGGACACTTCTGACTCCAGGTTCTTTAGCTGTATTTTCTGGAGTCAGAAACAGTGAAGATGTAGTACATTGAATGAACAGGAAATGTTTCTGTGGTAGAAGGCTCTAAAGAAGCTTATGGTGTTTGGGTTGGGAATAGAGATTAGGAAGACGTATTTTGGTAGTAGGGGCAACGGCATAGGTAGTTACAGTGGATAATTTCACAGTTCGTATTTGATTTGGCGGGAGCAGTGGATCTTTGTTAGAGGGGCAGTGGGGGATAAGGATTCCTGATGTCAGTATAAAGGGACAGGACTTTCATCTGAAGGAAGATAGTGAAGTATCAGAGGTAATGGAGTACAGCAAGGAGTCAAAGCTGTATTTCAGTATATGTTTGACGCTTTCATATTGAGTCTAACTGAGGAAGGTCTTGGGATTTCCTGGCAGGGCTGCCTTCCAGGGAGTAGGTGTTGACACAAGCATGCTAAACGACAACAGCTCAATGTTGGTTCAGATTTCAGGGTGAGTTAAGAAAGCACAGGCAGTTTTGGATGAGGGAGAGTGAAGGAGCAGATCTTTTTTTTGGTAAGGACCAAGCAAGGGCACAGGGTTCTTTGTTGGATGAAAATAGTGTTGTATGTGAACTGGCTGGTGGGGCGGGAGAATGAGTGAAGTTGTCACTCTACCTTTACTTATGTTCTGCAGATGTAGTACATTAACACCACTTAGGCCAACTCAAGTTTTCTTGCCCCACTTCCCACTCTGTCGCAGACTGAAAGACAGGAATACCCTTTTATTGTATTATTTTGTTATGTTTGTCTTCATTTTGTTATTGTACATTGTTTATTGACATTTAAGTAATACGTCTTATGATTTTTTATTTGACAACTGCCTTTTTTCCTCTGACTCAACGTTCAAGTTCACATTCTTTGCACAGGATTAATCTTGTTTAATGGGTGATGAATACTAAAGATCTAGAAATACAATGTGATGTCTCCACTTATGTTTTGATTTTGTGACCACACCAGCACTGCACATTTGTGACCTTCTGAAATACCCCATGATCGCTGCTCAGTGTGTCTTATCCCATTTTCCATGTCATGTGAACATGGCCAGTTCTAACATCTCATTGCCCCCAATTGTCAGTTGCTAGGTCTGTAAATAAGATCTATAGTTGGTTTATAACACTCCGTAACTACTATATGCGTTCAGCAAGGTTTCAGGAGTCGTCATCTGTTGAGGGTTTCATTTCATTTTGTTTGTGCATAGGTCAAGGCAAGGGACACCATATACAAAGAGTTGCAAGATTACTTATGGGAGTCAAAACATTAGATGGATGGAAAGTGTAGAAGACATGAAGATAAAAAATGTGCTCTTTTGTCTGGCCCGGATAAATATCAATGAGCAGATGAACAGTGTGCTGATATGGTTACTATTTTTTGATGGAGAAATGCCTCTTAACGCAGTGGTGTGTAAATGATTCAAATGGAAGATGTAGTGTTATCAAGGGCTGGGCGGAACCTCATTACATAATAGTATATGTAGTTTGATGGTTTGTGCTAAGATTTGTAATGAGTCAGCAGTTTTAGAGGACAAGAGTTCGTGGTTTGGTCCGGTGTGAAAATCAAATAACGTCTTGTATGAAAGTAGTCACGTTAATATTCTCTGTTAATGACAATGGAAGCAATTGGCACTTAAGGTGTATTGTGAAATCCCTATTTGATTATAAGAGTAATAGTGAGGTGCTTATAATGTATGAATTTGTAATATGAGGTTATGGTCTGTGTGTTGGAAAGTGTGTTAGAGGTTATGTGGAGCATATGCGGTTGGGAGGTATAGTGGCATGTGAATTTCTGCTTAGCATGAAGAAGTATTGGGTAATAGAAAATCCCGTAGATTTGTTTGTTTGAAATCTGTATGGGTTAAGAGACATATTTTGTTCAAATTTGTATGGCAGGTGAGTGCATGACAGAATCTTGTTGTAAGTTAGTATGAAAGTTAAACCAACTAAGAAAAGCACACTATCTCAAAAACGACATTTGTTAGCAACACTTTGTAACAAACTGACATATATAGTGCATAGCTGAAGCGGTAAGCAGCGTGGTAATCTTGAGTTTTTTTAATCAACAACATTTTGTATTTTGAATTTAAAAATCTAAGCATGCAAAGTGATGTTGGTCAAAAAGGCGTGAGCGGCTGAAGGTGTCAGAGAAAACATGGTACATGAAAGATGACACATACAAGAAGAATAAAGACATTGCTAAAGGAAAACAAAACCATTCATTATAGATCCGTAAAAATAATTAACCTTATTTTAACAAGCCAGGGTAAATTTTTTGACTTGCATAAAATTGTGCAATTTGAATACATTAAGTGTTTTGTTGATTTTAAGCACAATTACCTCAGCTGTGTAAGTATGAGGGGCCCTTCACCAGACTACTGTTGAACATGAACACAAGCATTCACTGTCCATGGAGGCGATCTTTACTGAAATCAAACCCTCTTCCACAAAATTAGCAGGATATATCACTACCAGCAGTGGGATGGTGGCGTTTGCTTTCTAAATCTAATAAAGTTTCATACTCCTGTCATCCAGTAGTTCCGTCGGGAATTGTATTTGTTTTTCTCTCTAAATTTGAAAAAAAAAATTACGCGACAATCGTGAGCTTGTCTAAAATATGGCTAATAAATGAGGTTTAACCAGGCCCTAGATTTGAACTTAAGTCTGGTCATAGCAGTAGTTACAATGTTAGGCTTAATTAGCTGCTGTTTTCTCTTCTGCTAGTAGTTGATCTCATAATTGCCAATATTTTCTATCTCTTCCTTCCTGTAACAGAGCATTTGTATACCTGAGTAACCTACTCTTCCCAGTGCCTCTAGTTCATAAAGTGGCGGTTGTCAGTGAGAAGGGTGAGGTCCGGGGATTTCTGCGAGTGGCGGTGCAAGCCATCTCAGGTAAATTATTGTTTTGATTGTTGTTTTCGGCATTTGTCTCCTCTCCTTTGTAGTTTACTTGTTTTCTATTTTTCCCTTCTCTACTTTTTCTAAGATCCTTACAGGTTAATAAATATTAAAGGAGGGGCGCAGTTGTAGTATTTAATTTTAACACCCATTTTGCCTTGTATATACATACTTGGAATAATTCACGCTTATAAGACTGGCATTTGTTAGGTAATTTGGCATAGCGGTTTTAACAAATTTTTAAAAAGTAGCTCATTCACACCATTTGGACTTTCCAGAAGTTGTGAGTGAGCTTATGGATTTATAATATTAAAACCTCCTTCTGCAGTGTAGGATCTTCACCGACAGTCATAAATACTAAAATGATTCTGTGCCATTTGCATTGGTTTTTAGTGCAGATGCATTGATCATAGAAAATAGCACAAGGTGCCAATGTCCACAGTATTAGTGGCACCCCATAGCAGTCTGTCGGGGACTATATTTTTTCTGGAATTGACAAACCAGTTTACCAAAATAGCATTTTTAAAATTACATTGCAGCATCTTAGATACAAAGGAGGGTTAAAAGAAAAAATGCAGCTTGTTAGACTTCCATTGTATATAGAGTAACTGTGCCTCCCCCACTTAGTTCTTTTTTCCTGCTCCTGTGAGAAAACTCTGCGAGTTAGTGAGAGGTGTTATACTACAAGTTTTTTTTCTCCAATAAACTATTTTGACGATATATTTGAGTTTTACTCAAACATTTATAATATCTCCCTGGAACACAGAATGCCTTCACTGTCTGATAACTGCCCTCTAAGAGTAAAAGAAAGCTGGTACATACTCCTACAAGGGTTGTGTGGTTTGCCTTGCTCCATCACATATGGTACAAAACTGCAGTATCTGCCAAATAATTTCAAAGAAATACTCTGAAGGACTGGGAGGACATCTGTTTTCAAGGTATACTTCAGAACATGAAGGCAGAGAGGCAAAAAGGGAAAATAGTCTGGATGAGGCAGCCTCTCAGTCATCCCTCCCTAAGGTGTTCGGCTGTGATAAGGACTCCCCAAGAGGGAGATCTTCAGTGAAAAGGTGGCGTAAAGAAGTTGATCATCGATGTCTCAATTATAGATTTCATTCAAAGTCGACGTATACTATGGCCCTCAAGACATGTTTGTGATCTAAGGTGGGTTTAACACCTTCCCACCACAAGCATAAAGGCAAGTGTCTTGTTCTCCAGGGAAATCCATGTCTTTGACGTCGAAGATACCGGTATCAGAGACATGAATCTTCATCATCGAACTCCTTCGCTGTCGTGATCTCAAAAGCAAACTGTCTGTCTTCGAGACACCAGCATTCAATGTCCTCAAAGCCATCACTGCTTACAGCCATGGTGTGCCTTTTAGAAGATCAGCCTGGAAGCCAAAGGGCAACTGCAGATGGCCAATCTTCTATTTCAAGGCACATATTTGTTCGGTCAGCATGTGGACGAGGAGATGCTGATGATAAAAACTGAGACCGAAACCCTGGCTGCAGTTAGCATGGAAAAGAAGAAAGGGTTCTTCAAGCAGCAGTTCAAGACCAGGGAAAAATAAACTTTAGTAATGCAGGGCTCAGTCCCCTCACTCGACCTATCAAACATACCAGCACTATCAACAAGGGCAGATGTACCAATATCAGAAAAAAACAAGCAAGATCGAAGACAACCACTCCAAAGTTGTCAACACCCAGAAGGGAAAGACAGATAGGAGGCAGTGACAGCCTTTAACCCATATACCTCTGTGATGGTAGACCATTCTCCTGGTGGGAAACAAAGGACAAGTGGGTGCTAAATATTGTATCTCATGAATACTTTCTTTATTTCGAGGCAACTACACCATGTCTGCCAGAAAAACCAGCATCAAAATACTAACTCAAACAGCTAAGTAAAAAAACATGCCCTACTTTTGAAAACATTTATAAAATTGTTCTGCTCTGTCAAAACGTATTTAAAGATACATTTTAAAATGAAAAAGTAAGCTATAAAAACAGTCTGTAGATTAATTCTGGACTTGTGACTCCTAAACAAATATATGAACAAGAAAGGTTTTGCATATAGGAATTACATCAAATTATTCCCCATATAAAACAAAATGATCATTGTGTTCCATAGAACTTCAAGGCGCATACTTCCACATCAAGGATGTTCTTAAAGTTTGTTTTTAAGTCACTAGCATTAACAGTACACATTAGACAGCCTCCCACGTTTAACCTGAATTTGTCACCACAAATATTTTCAAAATGTATGACCGTAATAGCCACTCACTTAAGGAGGTAAGGGATATACATATACCCCTATGTGAACATCTGGCTTCTGAAGGAAAACAGCCAAACAAAGGTTATTAAACAACCTAGCAGTTCAAATAAATGACCAGAAGTCAAACTTAGTCCCAGTTCATAGCAAAGACTGATATACCGGGGGCAAACATAGATGTGTAAAACGAAGAGCTCATCCTTCAGAGGAGAGAGTATTGTCCATTCTGAACAAAAGCAACACTCTGAAAAAAGTACCCAAACCAACTGCAAGAGAGATAACATCACTCCTAGGTACTGTAGCATCTTTTATCTGCATTTTCTGGAATACAAGGTTGCAGATAAGGCCACTCCAACAGTGAGTGGAGGATCAATGGCATCAGAAAAACAACAGTTAGGAAGATCATCGGATACTATCAATGGTGGGAAGATAGTCCTTGAGTTGGTGGTCTGTCAGAGCCAATCTGTTGCAGGGAGTTCCTTTTCAAAAAGAGAATGCTGAGCAAATATTTGTCACAGACATCTCTCTCATTGGTTGGGGAGCCCCCTCCCCCCCTCCCCAGATCACCTCTGCGTCCAGTGTTAATGAATGGAAAAGACCATATAAACCTGTTGGGCCTCAGAGTTATTCACCTTCCATCTGGGGCCATCGCCCTCTCCGGAATGGAGATTTAACTTAGTGCTTGCGCAATTGATGATACAGCCCTTTGAACCAATTCACAAAGCTGAGCTCCAATTTCTGACTTGGAAAGTAGCTCTTCTCCTGGTTCTCCTCCTGGCTCCCACTTTCACGAGTAGAGTGAGTGAAATCCAGGCTTTTACCATCAAAGAACCATTTTTGCATTTCACAGATAATTGTGGTTCTGCGACAAACCCAACTTTTATTTCAAAAGTTCTGACACAGTTCCATCTTAATGGACCAGTCATACTCCAATCATTTTTCCAAACACATCTACGCCAGCAGAACAAGCGTTGCATATGCTAGACTTAAAAAGATGTCTCAAATTCTACCTGCAGAAGACTAAGGACATAAGGACTGATAAGCTACTGGTGGCATATGAACAGGGCCATGAAGGAACAGCAGTTACTAAGGCCACTGTCACCAGATGGGTCGCGGCAGCGATCCAGTTCTGCCAGGACAAGGCTAACAAGCCCTTCACAAGAAGAATTAAAGCACATTACACCAGAGCAGTATCCCATCTGCAGCTCTTTTTTGCGGAAATGGTGCTAGACAAGATTTGCTGTGCCTTGCTGCAACATGGAAAAGTGTCCCCACTTTCACGCAGCACTACTGTCGGCACCACACGCAGCGTGAAGATGCAGCTGTGGGCCAAGCGGTAGTGTCATCTCTTCAATTAAGGTAGACCTCTTTCTAGTAAAGAGGAATATTATACATTCTAATTTGAAGAAATTGCTTAGCATTGCTTGAGTTTGATTCATAGATTTTATTTCTAAAATGTATGCGATAGGAAGGAAGTAAGTCTTAACCAAGATTCTTGTTTGCAGTGGTAACCTAATTCTTTCTGTTAAGGTTTGTAACCATTCCATTGAATTCCTCATGTATGTAGCATGGTATAGTTGTCTCATGCAGTATGTTACACAAGTGATGAATTTTATGGGATTGGAAGAGCATGTTGATACTTGCAAATGTCACTGTTTTGATACACTGACTTTATGTAGTCATATTTTACAAGTCTCCCTCCATCCACTTCCGACAGTACGATCTTTAGAATACTGCTTGCTATTCTGATTCAAGCATGTGAATCTATGAGAAATACCCCAATACTAGATAAGAAAATAAGTTATTTACCTGTAACTGCAGTTATCCAGTATTGGTATCTTTCATAGATTCACATGCACCCCACCCTCCTCCTCGTAGAGACTTCTCTCTTCAGTCTTGTGGGATTCTAGCTTCCCACTTGTGCTCAGAAAATCTAAGGGAATCAGCCTCTGCTGAGAGTGTTCTAGAGTGTGCTGATTGGCTGTGTTCAACATTTGTTCCTTTTTTTCAAAAAAAGGACATAGGCTATCAATAACATGGCCCACGGCCATTATAGTCTATAATGTTTAAGTACTGCTTGATTATTTTACCGTAGACTCCCATCTCGACGACAGGGTATGATTCAAGCATGTGAATCTATGAAAGATACCACCAATACTGGATAACAGTAGTTACAGGTAAGTAACTGTTGAAAGTAGGATCTGCTTTCATAGTTACCCCCACTTTTTGCTGGCGTTCTACTGTTTTCTGACTAGTCTAACTTGGATCCTGCTAATCAGGACCCCAGTCACTGTGCTCTCTCTCTCCCTAAATTTGACCATGGTAACTACTTTGGTACCTTCCCAATTGGCTACTGGTGTTCCCTTCTAAGTCCTCAGTATATGGTACTAAGGTACCCAGTGCACAGGTACACCAGGGGTCTCCCATTGGCTACAGCATGTATTGTACCACCCCTGAGAGGCTTCTCAAACTGTGTGGCTACAGGCCGGCCATTGCAGCCTATGTAAGTTGGTATTAGTATCACTTACAACAGATATAAGTTTTCTTATACTGAGGGCAATGCACTTAAAACCTATAAGTCACTCCGAAGGCAGGCCTTTCAATCCTGAGGGCTGGGTACTAAGTTATAAGTGTGAGGGTGCCCTACATGAGTAGGACACCCCCTACAAACTCCGTAGTCGATTCTCCAGGCTTTGTAAGTGCTGCCGGCCATTTAATACATATAGTGGACATCAAGTCAATCACAAGATGTCTAACTATATATTGGCTGCACCAAAACCAGCCATGTTTGGTATTAAACATGTTGGAATCCTACAACACCGATTCCATTGTCGAATGTAGGATCCCATGTACTAGGGGCTCCCCTAAGGTGCCCCCTTGAATTCCAGGTACCAGCCTTTCAGAGTCTAACTACAAGCTAGTGCTGCTGCTGACCACAGAAACGATTCTGCCCTCCTGCTGCTTAGCCAATCTGCTGCTTAGCCAATCTTGAGCAAAGGAAAGTTGAACAATAGGTTTCCTGTCACAGGAAGGTGTGACCACCTCCCCAGACAGGACTTAGTGTATTGGGGTGGGAGTGCTTGCCAGCGCCACCAGACTCCTTTGAAGGGGACGTTTGGTGCCCTCCTTGAATACTCCAGTTGGAACCAGTTAAGAGAGCCCTTCGCTCCCGCTCTGGCATGAAACTGGACAAAGGACATGGGAGTATCCTCCCCTCTGTCCAGTCACTCCTCTGGGAGGGAACCCTGAATCGTCCCGCCCCTTTTTCCTAGGGCACTTGAGGGCTTACCAGTGGGTGGCTCATCAGATTCATCATGCGCCAAGATTCAAACCCGAAACCTCTTCAACTTCTACCGTCTAGGCACTTTGGACTTCACCTAGGAACCGAGACTGCACCAAGGAAGACCCCTGCTGCTCCTGGTCTCGTTGTCTTGCCAATTTAATGCGTTGTCTGTGTCCCACAAATAAAGTATTTGTCTCAGTTGGGCTGATACCTTGTAGCGTCTGTGGGTTGAACCAAACCCTTCTACGTTCCAGATTGTGAACATAAATTTGATCTTATTATTCATGTGGAAGTGGTGTGATACTAGGTTCTGGTTTGGGAAATACTTTATTGGCTTGAAAAGCTCTAGCCGTTGCTTTCACATCCTCCACCACCCGAGGTTTAAGTAACACGCACTCCTAGGTAAGAAAAACCTCAGTGTAATACCTGGTCAACCGTAGAACTGTGGTCCGACCAAGAACTAGAAACAAAACAGACTGGAACTGTCCTAAACTAAGGTGTGAAAAATCATGAACAAAGATTGAGCAATAGCTTGGGGGTAGCTCGGTCTTTGATTCAAACTAAGCATTTAGTGGCGCTCTTGTGCCAGCCTGGGTGATGATTCAATGTAATAGCTGTTAGGGGAGCTTATCTGCACAATCCTTGAAAAAACAGCAGATTGGTTGATTATATCAATGACAGTCCAGTGGGTCAAGGTAATGTAATTAGATGAGCAAAAAACACAAAAGTACTCAGTAAACTGTGTATGTATTATCTCCAGCAGTTATTCATGCTCAGCTTGTTACTCTACAATAGCTAACCCTTTTTTTTAGAATAAATGTGAGTGGGTGGAAGATGAGTGACTGAGATTTGAAAGTAGCTAACGAATAATAAAACTAGTGGATCAATGAGGGCCCTTACCCTTCTGGTGCATTCGTCTGCAGCTTGAGGGTTTACAAGGGAGAAACCACAGTAATGTTCACTTGAGTCTGGTGTGCCACCAGAAGACTCCACAGAGGGTGGGACCGGAACGGATCCACTCCTGGCCACCATGTAGCCCTCACATATCTGTTAGTCTGATGGAGCAGCAGTAGATTTCGGTGTTGCTTCCTGGAACATCTTCTGGGGACCAATCTTACTGCTGACCGCTTCTTCGTGGCAGTGGGCCCAGCGAACTGCTCCCTGCCCTGGAACTGTTCCAGCCAACCCCAGGCGTTGTCTGGGTTTGTGAAAGAGTGGGTTCAAAAAGTGTAGACTCATCGCAGAGGGACACAGTACAGTCCGCTTGAGCCTAAAGCGACAGCCCCCAAGGTCGGCACATGCAGCTGGCACCACCAGTGAGGAATCCAGGAACTAGGCACTCAATGACTCCGGGCCCTCATTATGATAAAAGCATTCAGTGGAAGGAGGAAAATGACACTGTGTTATTAGGCCCCATAGGCCTCCAGGGCGTGATCCCAATCTCTTAAGAGCAAAGCTGTCTAAAAACACGGGCTCAGGCTGATACTTGTAGAGAGCTTTGTTTGGGACCCTGTAAAAAGTAGAAACGTACCCCAGAAGTAGAAAAGATCTTTTGATGTGCAGCACAGCATCTCATGTCTTGTTTTAAAGAGTGCAGATTCAACTGCCTCAGCAACACTCTACATTCTCAAGGTTACCCAAGAGCAGTTAAGGAACGTTCAAGTATAAACAAAGGCTAACGAACACAAACATAATTACTGTACAAAAGAATGTGTAAAATAAGTAAGTAAACATTGTGATAGATATAACACATCTCCCCCCTTAACAAAGAACAATACAAAAATAACTAAGAAGCAAAATCTCTAACCCTGCCAGCTACCCATCTCATTCTGGTATTTCTCTTTACTCTGGAAGCCACAGATTCATAGGGTACACTTTCCGCTCCATGTCCGATCTGACATTTTCACTTCCATGTTCTCTCAGGGTACCACCACCCGATACAGGAAATTTATCCAACTTCAGCACACACTCTTCTTCACTATCCTCTTCCACAACAACCTTCTCACCTATTGCCTCTTTGCATCTAGCCACACATCTGACATTCCATGTCTTTTCATCCTGACTGACCACAGTATTAGTGTTCACTTTTACCATCTGCAAACCCTTGCTAAATCTAGGCATACCCTTTGCTATGAGGGCTGGCAACCGGATCTTAACCCAATCACCCACATGGAATTTCGGTCTCTTAATCTTCCATTTGGCATCATACCACTCCTTCGTCTTGCCTTGCTTACTCTCCACCCTTCTGACCACTTGTTCAATATCCACACATCCACATCTCTTCTCCCATTTCTTCTTGAACCACCAAGGACACAAGTTGGTAGTGGAATTCCTCCCTTTGAGCAGTCTAACTAGACAGACCTCAGTGACCATGTGTGGCGTTGATAAAACCATAATTTTCCCTTGATATACTTTTCCACTCACCACCACACTTGCGTGCTTCAACCACCCAATCCTTTAATCTTTTCGATGCTCATGACGGCTCCACGCTGTCATGAGCCGCGGGCGGCGTGTGCTCATGACGGCGTGGAGCCATCATCAACTGCCGCTCTGCCTACACGGCACCAATGCCCCGCCTGTGCGGGCGAATTTGTGAGCGGGCGGAGTCATGACGGCTCCACGCCGTCATGAGCACACATCACCCGTGACGGCGTGGAGCCGTCATGAGTAAGGGAGCACCGCGCACACCCCCTAGCCCCGTCCGCGCAGCAGCGAAGTAGTTAACACATGGTTGAACCGCTCAACCTGACCATTTCCTTGAGGTTCATACAACACAGTGGTAATATGATGATCACTGCAATGTTTGATAAAATCCCACATCTGTCTAGATTTAAGGTGAACCCCATTATCTTTGATCAACACTTCTGGATATCCTTCCCTAGCAAATATTTATTTGAGGAATTTAATAACAGCACTGATGGTGATCTGCGCAACAAACTTAATTTCAGGCCATTTCGGATGGTAGTCCCCCAAACCTAAAGCAAACTGTGCTTTCATGTGGCAAGGGAAGAAATGGTCCTGAAATGTCCATGGCAACCTTCTGCCAGGGAAACTCTGGCCAACTTACAGGTTTTAAGGGTGCAGGAACCACTTTGAGACCTCTTTCGCTTTTCACATTCTCTGACCACCCTACCCACCATGCGATCCAAACCAGGCTACCAGAAACTATATATGACCTGTCTCTTCATAGAAGGCATACCCAAATGTTGCTTATGAACCAACTGGAGAATAACATCCTGCATCCCCATAGGAAGAATACACTTATCATCCTTAAACTCTCATTCCAATACTCACTCATATGAAATTTTCCAAAATTGTAACATCTCTGGAGATCCATCAACTTTCCTAAGTCAACCTCTCAACACACACACTTTCACATTTTTCCACAATTCATCTTTCTCACCACACTCCATCCACAGCACTTCATCAATCCCTTCAAAATTCTTCTCGATAACATCCTTGATAGTGGAATCAAATCCACTTCCTGCTTCTATCTCACCACACACTCACCATCATCCCTACATGGTAGCTTGGAAAGATAGTCTGCCATAACAATTGTTTTTCCTGGCACATACTCCACCTTGAAGCTATACTCTTGCAATCTGGACATTAACCTTGCAATACAGGCAGTGGCATTCCCACCACCCACCGGGGATAAGATATGAAATGTAGGAAGTAGAAACGTACTCCAGATGTAGAAAAGATCCTTGAATATGCAGCACGACATCTCATGTCTTGTTGCAAAAACGTCGCAGAATCAGCTGCCTCACCAACACGCTACATTCTCAAGATTGACCAACAGAAGTTGAGGAACATTCAAGTATAAACAAAGGGTAACAAACACAAACCTACTGATCAAGAGAATGTGTAAATAAGTAAGATACATAGTGATAAATATATAACAGACCCTAAGTGCAGTCCCACAGCCTGGGGTAGGTTGTAGCTGGGGGGGGGGGGACGATGTTAAGGTGGTCTCTGTCAGATGGAGTACTGTAGGGGCAGGTCCTGGCACCCTACCACAAAACCGGAGGCAGTGTAGGGTGGCTCAGTAGACAATTATATTCTCAGAGAATATTCACCCTTCTGTCTGTAGTATGCTAGGCAGGCCCGGTCCCACTTACGTGGGTAGCATGTTAAAACTTCCACATCAGTCACCATGCCCGGTGGAAGGGGAGCAGAAGTCCAGAGGCAGCAGCGCTGGTAGGTCAATCTATCCCAGGGACCGCAGCTATCGCCTTAGCCTCACTCAGCTACAGAGCATCAGACCAGAGTCCATGCACAGACGCTGTTGCTGCCGTGAACCTGTGCCACATGAATGGGTTCCCCACCGAGCGCCGGACTTCAGGTGTGCCTGGCCCGGGTTTCACCTCTCTCGCTGTTTTAGTTGGCGCTGGAAGGTGTTTGACTGATCAAGGCCACCGGCCACCTCTTAAGTATGTTCCCGGTTTGTGTTGGGGTGGCTGAATTTCACAACTTGGAGGTTCCCTGAGGCTCGTGGAGTGTCCTGCTGATCACTGTGTCTAAGCTTTGGCCCCTGTGCCGGATAATCGTGGATTCACATGGCCCATTCATGGAACTCTGCTAGATTGTGTCCGCCATGATGGACGGTTAGTCACCAGCTCAGCATCATCATTTCTACTTTACCATTCTTTGTTGTAACCTCAACAATTTCCACCACCTTAACCTACAGTGCTGCTGGCTTTTGTACCTCCCACTCCAGAGGACATGGTGGTCCCACTGAGAGTGAAGAAGAACCTTATTACGTGGGTAATGGTCAACCAAATGATTACTAATAGACAGAGACCAACAAAGACAACAGCAGACCTGAATTTCTCCAGTATTGAATCTTTCATAGATTCACATGCTTGTATCTTCCCCGTCGTCCTAGTGGGAGTCTCACGGTAACAGAATGACCAAAGCAGTACCATAGAGAAGAAAAACTGTATAGAAAACCCCATAGGGAATGAATTATTTGGTAACCAGACCTCCTTGTTGTTTGGTCCAAAACTCAGCCAATCAACAGCAAGCCCTGACATCACACTCCCCAGCAGAGCTCTCCTACATCAGATTTCCAACCGCCTTCGTGTGAGAAAGGAGTCTCCCTGAGCTCTGCTCAGTTTGTTCCTGTGTGAACTTTTGACCTTTCCAACTGCTGAATTCTCTACTGGATTTCAGGTACTGTGATTCATCTTGTACCTTATAATGGCTGAAAGCTCTAAAGAGGCTATTCAGGCCCTGCAGATCCTGTGGAAAAGCTAGGCTTTTTTCAGAAGATCCACATAAGGACTGCTTATATTGCCTTCACCCCAAACATGTAGCTAAGGACTGCAAACACTGCAGAACCTTTTCTGCTAAAACATTGAGGGATCGAGAGGCACGCCTTCTGTTGTGGCTTCAGAAGAAGGCCACCTCAGATTCTGAGTCAGAGGAGGAATCCACAAGCCAACCTTCCAAAAAGAGGAAATCTTTAAATCCAGAAGAATCTGTGGATACTAAAAAGCTGAAAACCAAGGGAAAATAGACTTCTTCTCTTCCCCAAACTCCTCTGAAGAAATCCTCAGGTCATAGGGGAGTGTCTTCTGCTCCGCCGACCAGAACTGTGGCGTCTCCATCTGTAACTTCTGTGAAGACGTCGACGACACCGTCGACAACATCGTCAACGACGACTATTTCGACGACGACTGCAGCGTCCACGACAGGTACCAAATCTACACCGTCGTCGACAGGACTGGCTACTTCTCCGTCGCCGAAGCAATCGATGACGACCTCGTCGACGACACCGTCGATGGTACCGTTGACGGCAATCCCATAGACGATACCGTTGATGGCAATCCCGTCGAAGACAATACGCATCCCAAGGCTCTTAAATCTCCGAAGTCAAAGACCTTGATCTCTATCAGATCTTTTCACTCGTCGACAGGGCCCGTCGACGGTAAGAAAGTCTTCTGAGTTCACAGCATGGACGAAGATATCTCCGCTACCTCCATCGAACGTACTAGAAATGCAGGAATCCGATGATGAAGAATCTTCAGGGGTGGCATATAGTCCATCCCAGCTGCAGATCAAGAGTCAAAAGAGACGGATGAGGAGGAAGTATACTCCTTTAAAGATAGTACTCAGACCAAGTTGATGAGGTATGACTCATTTCAGGAGCCTTGCGACTACGAGGAAGAGGAGGAGCAACAGGCTGAAGAAAGGGAAGAAACTATATCAATGCTTATATCACTAGTAACAGATTTACGTCATATTATTAACGATTACTACAGTCGCTTCCTTGAGGCTAATGCCCCTACTCCATCCGCTCCAGTGGCTCAGACTCAAGCACCAGCAGCACAGTCTACACCTGCAGTGCAAAAAATGCGTTCCCCGCCAATAGTCACAATTAGAGATGACTTTGCAAGGAGTGACGGAGATGATCAACTGGAGGAAGGTGAACTTCTTCACGATACCCCGGTAGGAGTTGAGTGGGATGAGTAGGTATTGCCAACAACTCCTTCACCATCACCTTCTCCAGCGAATTTTCCTCCTCAAGACATTGGAGGATTTCACGATATTATAGAAAAGGCTGCAAAAAGATTTTACCTCAGCATGCCGGTTCAAGAAACAGAATGTTTCTTATATGATTTTAAATAGGAATCAAGGAAGTCCACCAGATCGATCCCAATCATACAGCACATATGGGATGAGAGTCTTAAAATTCTGAAGACACCAGCTTCAGTGGCTGCGTCGGTCCCAAGAATAGAGAAAAAATATCGAGCGCCAGAAACGTCACCTGCGTGTTTGATAGGACACCCAGGACCAGAATCGGTGGTGATGCAGCAAGCGCAGAGGCACTCTAAAAATCCTGTCTCCACATCTATGACTCCGCCTGATAAAGAAGGAAGAAGAATGGATGGAGCGGGAAAGAGGTTTGCAATAATGGCAGCATCTACCATCAAGGCGGCAAATTCTATGGCCCTCCTCAGCCGTTATAGCAGGCAGATGTGGTCAGATATAGCACCACTATTGGCTCACCTGCCAGATGATAAAAAAGAAGAAGCAGCAGCTATTCTACAAGATGGAGCTAAGGCGGCCTTGGAATCCATCGATATCGCCATGGATATATCTTCGATGGCTTTTTGTCGAATAGCAGGAGCGGTGGCGCTTAGAAGGCAAGGTTGACTGAGAGCTACCTCTTTTAGGGCTGAAGTACAGGCCAAAATAGTTGACATGCCCTTTGATAGGGAAAATCTTTTCGGAAAACACATAGACGACGCACTCCAAGGAAGTAAGGCAGATACGGACACGGCGCGGGCGCTGGGGTCCCTTCAGCAAGGAAAATTTCAATCCTTTCGGAGAAGAGGAGCTAGAGGGCAAAGATCATCGTACCAGTCGAACAGGTACCAGCCATACAACCAACACAATTACAGACAATATCCTTCTAATCAACAATATCGATCCTCAAATACCTCTTTTCACCAGCAGTCTAGAGGTAAAACCATGGCTAGAGGAAAAGCACAACAATCTAATAGGCAGCAATGACTTAACCAGGGCGCCCTCCACCTGGCTGATACCCGACAATGACCACTATCTGTCTCTCTTCTCGAAGCATCGGATGTCAATAACATCAGACTAATGGGTATTGGATGTAATACATCGAGGCCATACCCTAGAGTTTGTTCAGATTCCACCAAATCATCCCCCAGTTTTCAAACAGCAACATCTCTCAGCTCTAAAAGCGGAAGTTCTTTTCCTTATACAGAAGGGGGCTATAGAGGAAGTTCCTTTTCGACAGAGAGGAAAAGGATTTTACTCATTTATTTCTGATAAAGAAAAAAGACTGCAAAATGGAGACAGGTATTGGACTTAAGGGATCTGAACCAGTACATCAAGAAAATTCCCTTCCGTATGCTTTCACTGCAGGAGATTCTCTTGCTCCTACGACAAAAAGATTTTATGGCATCACTAGATCTTATGGATGCCTAGTTCCACATCCTGATTCATCTAAAACACAGGAAGTAGCTGCGTTTTGTCGTGGAGGGACGCCACTTCCAGTTCAAGGTGTTGCCCTTCGGACTAAAATCGGCCCCAAGGGTCTTTACAACATGCATGGCTCCAGTCGCAGCTCACCTAAGATTGCAGGGGCATCAAATCTTCCCCTATCTGGACGACTGGCTTATAAAAGGTCCATCTTACAGGAAAGTCCAGATCTCCTTAAAATGCTGCATGGATCTCTTTCAGCGCCTGGGTCTGCGACTCAATCTAGAAAAATCCTCAATAGTACCTTCTCAATCGCTTCAATTTCTAGGGGCCTTGCTGTGCACAGAGGAAGCAAAAGCATATCAGTCGGAGGAGCGGATTCGGAAGATCTTAAGTCTGGCCTCAACCCTACAGTCAAAAAAGTACGCTTCAGTAAGAATATGCAAATCCTTGTTGGGAATGATGTCTTCCTGTATCCCACTGGTTCCAAACTGCCGTCTACAGATGAGGCCTTTACAGGAACTCCTAGACGAACAGTGGGTTCAATCTCAGGGGTCATTTGAGGATCGAATCACCATATCTCCTCAAATGAGGAAGGCTCTGTCATGGTGGAAGCTAGGAGAGACCCTAGTACAAGGCCTGGCTTTCAAACCCCAACGTCCCAGTTATGTAATGACATCAGATGCTTCGCTGCAAGGTTGGGGGATGCATCTTCAAGAACTCGAAATTCAGGGTCACTGGTCCAAGCAGGAAGCACAATTACACATCAACATGCTGTAACTGAAAGCAGTATTCTTGGGTCTAAAGGCCTTTCTTCCCAGGATATGCGGTTCTACGGTGATGATAAAAACAGACTGTACAACAAAAATGTTCTACCTCTTGAAACCGGGAGGAACAAGATCTAAGCCACTGTCGTCACAGGCTCAGAAAATTTGGAAATGGCTAATACGTCACAACATTTCCATTCAGGTTCAACACATCCAAGGATTACACAACACAAGAGCAGATGTCCTGAGCAGAACAGCCAGCGTATCCCACGAGTGGGAAATAGATCATGCATAGCTTCAAAGAGTGTTTCAGCAGTGGGGCACGCCAACATTAGATTTGTTAGTCACCCAGAACAACTCAAAGTGCGAACAGTTCGCAAGCAGATATCCACAGACTGGATCTTTGGGAAATGCGCTGCATCTGAGATGGACAGGAATGTTCACCTACGCGTTTCCTCCGTTCCCTCTGATTTCAAGAGTACTCCGCAAAATGAGGTCGGAGCCATGTCGCATGATTTTGGTAGCTCCAGCTTGACGGGGCAAGCATGGTTCTCGGAACTTCTTCAACTTTCAGTGACCAACAGGGTACAGTTCCCGGTAACTCAGGACCTGATTTCCATGAACAAAGGACAAATTCTCCACCCAAATTTGACAACGCTGAACTTATCGGCATGGAACCTCACGAGCATGAGTTCCAATCTCTGAACAAGATTGCAGAGACATACTATCTCAATCTCGAGCAGTCTCCACAAATATAACATATGCGGCAAAATGGAAAAGGTTCTGTCAATGGTGTGCATCTCAGGCGCTACATCCTTTCAAAGTTTCTCCGGAACAAATCTTGCCATATCTTTTACTTGTCGAAAGTAGGTCTCTCACATGCCTCATTAAAAGTGCACTTGGCAGCAATTTCAAGATATAGGAGAGTCCCTAATCAGCCTTCGCTCTGGTTGCATAGAGTGATCAAGGAATTCATCAAAGGACTTTTCAGGGTGTTCCCTCCGATCTCTTGGCATCTCAATATAGTACTGTCTCAGCTTATGAAGCCTCCATCCGAACCAATACATAAGGCAGACCTGCAATTCATATCATGGAAGACAGCATTGCTTTTTGCCCTCACATCTGCGAGGAGAGTTAGCAAAATACAACCTTTCTCAATAGCAGAACCCTTTCGTCAATTTCGTCGGGACAAAGTGATATTAAGGACGAACCCTAAATTCATCCCTAAGGTCCCTACAATATTTCATCTCAATGAACCGATTATATTGCCTGCCTTCTTTTGAAATCCTTCAACAGACGCAGAGAGGGCCCTTCACTCGCTAGACATCAAAAGAGGTTTAAAATTCTATATTGACAGAGCAAAACCTTTCAGAAAGTCAAAACAGTTGTTTATAGCTTTTGAGGGACAGAGTAAAGGACTGCCTGTATCCAGATCAAGTATTTCAAGATGGATTAAATCAGCTATTATCAAATGTCATGAAAAGGCCGGGAAACCACTGCGCTCCAAAGTACAAGCACATTCCACTAGAAAGATGGCAACCTCAATGGCCTTGTTTGCAGGGGTGTCGCTGCCAGACATCTGCAGATCAGCGACCTGGAAGAGCATTCACTCATTTACTAGACACTACTGTCTAGATACTGCGTGGAAGGAGGCCACGGCAGTGGGACAAGCCGTTCTTCGGCATCTATTTCAATAAGGTATTTTTTCTATACAATTATTTGTTTAAGTACGCAAGTGCGTATATATACATAAATATACATAGGAATAAGTAGAAAAATATATAGACTGATGAACAATGTTTAATTTATGCACTAATTTAGTGTCGTTATATGTGGAATACATTCCAATTCTCAAGGTTTACAGAGATTTCTCATTTACTATGGATGGTGTCTAATAGTTGTGACATTACAATGTTTAGGAGCAGAACCAGAGTGCTAAGGTTCTATCCTGGAAACGCTAAGACATTTTGGTGCTACTTGCTACTCTGATACAAGCATGTGAATCTATTAAAGATTCAATACTGGAGAAGAAGCTAGTTACTTACCTGTACACTATAGTTCTCCAGTATTATCTTTCATAGATTCACATGTGCCCGCCCACCTCCCTGTTTTTCAGGTAGAACCTTTTACCTCTGGGTATATCCATGTCTCTCACTTGGGGCTGGAAATCTGATGTAGGAGAGCTCTGCTGAGGAGTGTGATGTCAGGGCTTGCTGCCGATTGGTTGAGTTTTGGACCAAACAACATGGAGGTCTGGTTACCAAATAATTCATTCCCTATGGGGTTTTCTATGCAGTTTTTCTTCTCTATGGTACTGCTTTGGTCATTCTGTTACCGTGAGACTCCCACCATGACGACGGGGAAGATACAAGCATGTGAATCTATGAAAGATAATACTGTAGAACTATAGTGTACAGGAAAGTAACTAGTTTCATACAGGAGACACCTGCTCTGACTGATGATACGTTTTATGACACATTCAAGCTTCAGACATCTCAAAGAGGCTGGGTCCTAGTGTGACATCAACAGACCAGTCAGGTTTCCTGTATGAGTTTAAAGATTGACTGAAGAAGTTCATAAAGGCAATTCCTATTCTAGATTTTGTTTGGCAAGAGAGGGTCAAACTTATGAAAATGCCAGCGACCATTTCTGCTGTAAGAAAAAGTATGGTTCACTGAATACAGCTTCGGCTGGTTTAACAGGCAAACCTTGTAAAGTTTCCTTGATTGCTGCACTTGCCCAGCAAATATCTTGCAACCTGTTTCACCATCCTCCATGGCTCCAGATAAAAAAGGAAGATAGTAAAAAGTGTTGGCTGATGACAGTAGCATATATCAGGGCAGGTATTGCCCTCATCATCTTAGGTTTCTATGACGGACAGATGTAGCTTGATGTTTCCCCTTTTTCTGAGATCATTCTAGAAAACAAGTGGGGCGTAGGAGCAGTTCTGACAAGCGATGGCTTAAGACTACTTCATTTTGCCCTTTCACCCAGAGGTACACAGTAAAGTGCTGCATGAGCTGTTTGATGGCCAGATGCTCTTTGGTAAGCATGCAAATGACCTACTTGAGGATGTCAAGATGATGCTCATACGGCTTTCTCTGAGGGCACGACAAATTAACCTAACCTTCTGTGGATTTTGGGGCTTTAGGTCCTCTTCTTCCACCAAGCCTCCCCCCTTGACTCTAATCTTTGGTGGCCCCATGAATTAAACACACCCCCCTTACCCAAAGAATCTGTGAAGAATCTTGGAGTCAGATGGGGTACCAGTCTCTCATTTGATAAACAAATCCAAATGGTATCGGCTGCATGTTTTTTGAAAATCAGAATGATGAAAAAATGTATTCATTTTTTACCTAATAACACCAGAAGAACAATCATTCAGGCATTGATCACATCCGATTTGGATTATGCCAATGGTCTTTATATAGGACTCTCCTCTGGCCTTTACCATCCCCTTCAGATGGTTCAGAATGCCGCAGTCCGTTTTGTCTGTGGCATCTCCTTGCGTGACCACATCTCCCCCCACAGACGGCACCTCCATTGGCTGCCGATCAAACAAAGAGCAGAATTCAAGGCCCTGACTCTGACCCATCAAGCTGTAAGGGGAAAGGCCTCTGCATATTTCTCCTCTTCCCTTCGCCCCTACAGCAACACCAGACTTCTTCGCTCCAGCTCAAAGAATTTTCTTGTCATCCCTAAATTTAAAAAGGTACGTTCAGGTAGAAGAACGTTTCAAGTAGGTGCCACCACTCTGGAACAACCTTCCCCTACCCATCCGACTGATCCAAGAAGAACTACCTTTTTGAAAAGCTGTAAAAACATTCTTATTCTGTTAAATCCCATCAAGAGTCAGCAATCAATATACTCACATACAACGAGCGCCGGGACACCCCGTTGGGGTAGCCGTGCGCTATATAAGATACACTAAATAAAATAAATAAAAGGGGAACACTAAAGGGAAGGGCTCCTTACAACAGGCTGTTGCAAAGAAAAGGAGTCGTCTCACAGGCGCAAAGCCAAGACACCCATAACTTAGTGACTTCCTACCAGTGCCTGCAGCATTTTTGAAATTTTACTCTGGAATGGAGGATGATCAACTCAGACCTTCGAGTACTTCAGTTAGCACATTGCAGACATGCTCTGGAGCTCATGCAGGAATGTCCATGTCGACCACCAACCTTGGAGAATCATCATCATGTGCAGCAGTTGGATCAGGAGATTTGCAGGCTCATCCGCAAAGGAGCACTTGTGATGGTTCCCAAAAATCAAAACGCCCATCTTATATCTGTTGGGATTAAACAAGTTCCTCAAGTAACTGTTATTCAGGTGGTCACTGCTCAGGAGGTCCTAACCACAGATTTCTTACCTTTAGAATATTTCCCAGGCTCCAGACTGGGTCGAGAAGGTTTCATAGAAGTGCACCTGCACTCTGCTAGGTGGTTGCGTGGCTCCACTTTGATGTTCTGTCCCAGAAGTGACAGAGCAGATTCACAAATAAGATGTCAGTTCCTTTATTTCCGTGCTTCAAATGCAGGTCGGGAGCTTTGCACCCTTTTTCATTAGTTTGACTGGTTTTCAAATTGAATTTGGATGTGCAACAGAGCAATTTCACCACTCAAAACTAAAGTTCACCCTATGTTGTGACTATTGAAAAATGATGTCGGTAACTGACCTGCATGAGGTGTGCATTTGGTGTTTGGTCTCAGGAACACAACACCAATGTGTGTGATGAACGTGCCCTCATGCCATCAAAAGTGATTCAGAACAAAAAGTGCATATCATCAAACATTGAAAAAAGTCACACACACCATGGAAGTCCCGTTCCTTCTCCAAGTCAAGAGTGTTGACTCATTCCTGCTTTGGAGGCTGATCCCACAACAGGTGTTTTTCACTGTCACTGTTGAAGTCATCCAGTAAGTCGACGTCCCGATTAAAGAGGAAACACTGGAAGGCATAGCAGGTCTCAAACAAATCCAGCCACTCCATCTAAAGAGAAGTCACAAGAGTGTCCAGATGCCACTCCATGTCACTCCCAATCCCCGATTTGAGGAGCGCATTCCGCAGGTGATTCTGGTGTCCTCCAAGTTATCCGGGCCATCTGCGATGCAGCAACAAGTTGAAAACTTAAAGGAGGTGAATTTCTGGTACTCTTCCTGCACCCTCTGGCGCACCTTTGAGTCTTTCATCGGCGCTGGTCCTGACCTCATTGTGCTGGATAGTGATCAAGTGTCAATTCTGGTTTCTAACCCGAATTAGTCTCTACCCTGATCAAGAATGTGCTCCGACTCCACTCCAGCCAACTAGTTCCCGTACAGCTCGATTCAGACAATACACTTGTCCTCAGGGGCTCTATCATCTTTTTGAGTTTGGCTCTGTCCAGTGTACCACCACCCAGAGATGAGATGATGGGGATGAGTTATCCCCCCCCCCCTTATAATTTTAACAGTTTATACATGGGTTTACTGGAGGCTAGCTGGCTTGCTACTTCCCCTGATACAGAGTTGATTCTTCCTCCTTGGGCCACAAACGGATGAGAATACTTTCCCCGATTTGGTAATCAGACATGCTGCTTAGGTCCTGGACCTAAAACTACTTCCTATTGGAGTTCAAGACAAATGTCCTTGCTGAAGTTCTGCAACCTGGACCTGCTTCCTCTGAGCTTTTACTCCTATTCAACAAAGCCCTAACTGAAACTTTAATTGGCCATTAGTTTCGCCCTTTTTCTTACCCACCAGTGACCAATCAATTAGTCAGATGCCACAAGCCAGTGACTGTAATTTTCTTACACAGTATCCTACTTCTGAAAGTTTGATGGTCCAAGCTTCCATCAGCAAGGGGGAACCTAATTTATTCCCAATGACTCTCCCCAGACAGGGAGTTGAAAATGATTGAGGTGTTCGGAAACAAATATTTTCTTGGGCCAGCCTAGCCTTGAGGTTGGTTAAATCATTTAGTCTATTAGGCCATTATACCCATGCCCTCTGGAACATGGCTAGTGAGATTTTGGCAGCAGCCCTGGAAGAGTTTGGGCCTCCTTGGCTCAACCATTCAAGATAGTCAGGATGCAGCCAGATATGTCATTTGTGATGGTCTGTATACAAATGATTGCTTGGGGCCAGTAGTGGACACTAGTGTGGTGGTTTGTTGCCATGTGTGGAAGCAAACCACACTTTTTTCTGGAGATCTGTAGGCTTTCCTTCTGGATGTCTTTTGATAGATCTTGCCTATTTGGCAAAAAACTGATTTATGCCCTAGATAGCTTTCAGGAAGGTAGGGCGACACATTCAAACTCTGCCAGACAGTTTCTTCATAATGTTTCACCCCTTCTGATTGTACTCCAGAGGGTTGGTGATAGGCATCACCAAATCTACCACCCCCACCATTGTTGCAGTCACCTTAGTCCTTGTTTGGCTGGGAATCAGGCAGCCAGTACTCAGGTCACCAAGGGCATCGATCTTTGCAGCCCCCCTACTCTGTGACAGCCACTTTAGTTTGTCCTTACTGGCGCACAACCACTCGGTGAAAGACGTGGTCCAATATTTTCTCCCAGGGTGGCAATCAGTCACACCTGACAGGTCTTCTAGATCATCATGCCCTTCTGTTACTTTCTGACTCACCACAGGTTCCTCCCACATCATGGGGCTTTCAGAGGAGCACCTATCCATCTTACTACAAGTGAAATGAGCTCTACTACCCAAAGGGGCCATCAAGAGGGTTCTGGACTCTGATATAGGGAAAGATTCTTACTAATGCTGTTTATCCGTACTGAAGAAGGGATGTGAACTACATCCGATTTTAGATTGTTGCCCTCTGAAAGCCTTTCTATGGAAGAACATATTAAAAATGCTCGCCCGGGTTCTGTCTCCCCTCGAACCGGGTGATTGGATGGTAGCCATGGACCTATCATTTAATGTGCCTGTCCTGCAGTTCCACAGATGTAACCTGCAGTTCAAAGTTGGCCAAGATCATTTTCAGTTTGCCATGCTTTCTTTCAGCCTTACTACAGTGTTATCACAAAAGTAATGGTGTTGGAAGTGGCCCATCTTCAGAGGGGAGGGTTACCAGTTTTTCCTAACCTCGATGACTGGCTGTTCAAAGCAGGCTTGCTTCAGTCAATAGTAGACCGCCTCCAGACAACGGTGGGCCTCCTGACACTGTTGGGATCAACGAGCCAAACTGACACCTGACTCCTCCTCAGATATTTCCTTTTATTAGAGCTGTCTTGTACACAGTGCAGTTCATGGCCTTCCCTCTGTCGCAATGAGTCTAGGACATATGGGCCATCATCCTGATGTTTCTGCCTCAGACCCTGGATCTGGGGGGGGGGCTCTAAGGCTTCTTGACCTGTTGGCGTCATGCATCATGCTTGTCCACTTTGGCAGTTGGCATATGTGGGCTCTGCAGTGGGATCTAATGTCTCAGTGGGAGCACCAAGGAAACCTGTCGGATAACCTCCAGATTTTGGAAGAGACTGCACATTATCTTCAGTGATAGCTGTTCATCGCAACTTGACCCGCAGTAGACACCTCACCCACTCAAAGTTTGTGGGGCTCTGAGAGGCCACCAGCTACAACAAATTTAGTTTTGTTTCTGTGTAAACTATAACAATATAATAGCTAGAACAAATGTAGAAAAACGATAAGTACTATAAAAATGCTCAGTCTTTCCTAAAATACTTAAATTGTAGTTTGAGATATTTGTAGGTAGGACAACATCAATGAATATGACGAACATGACCATTACTGTGGCTTCAGTCGTATTACTGCCTACCCAGCATAAGCCATGCCGCCCAAATATAACTTGCTTCAGGCATAAATATTGCCGGATTGGCTGTTCTTGTAGCAGAGGGCCAGTGCAACAATACATGATGGTATACAAAAATACCTAAATAAACTATTCATTTATGCCAAATAACACTAGCCTTTGACAGAAAAACATAAAGTGCATTATTGTACCACGACCCCTATGTTACAAAACTCATTTCTCCCAGGGTGTTTATTAAATTTTGGCAAGTAAACTGCATTTGGGAAAGTGCCTACCCTAAATTTGACATTCAAAGTGTGACGTTACAATCGAGGTAATTTTCAGACCCAGATAATTATTTTGCTAGAAAAGGGCCAGTATTCATAGAGGTCTTTGAGAACTCAATCAGTGCAATAAATACCCCTCTTTAGCTTTTATGATTGCATCTGGGCAGATCGTAGCAGGATTATTCAGGTATTCTTTTGACATATACTGCCCGCAGGTTTTATCGTCCACCTTGCCCTGTGGGGATGCTTCCATTATGGTTTTTAAGTATATTTCCCCATAGTGGTTCCTATTTAAATGTAACCAAAAAGTACAGGACTTAATATGATATCAGAAATCGGTTTAATGCCTACTCCCGTATAGAGGGGGAAATAACGGTGCCCAACTTGAATAAGGTCCTAAAAAGCCATTTTTGATTATTTGCGAAACCCTATTGGTATAAACCCAGAGTCCTGCTCCGTGGTTGCTGCACCTACTGCCTCTACCTATTTATTCACTTGTAATATTATGCTAGGAAATCTCCACCAATTTTATGTCTAAGACACAGTATATATCATTAGCTGTTCATTTTAATACAAGTGCTGCATTTTCTTTATGAGCATGCCGGTCTAATTTGTAATTGAAACATATGTCAAGTTTATCGAAAGTTGATACACACTCAAGTTCTTGTCATTAACTGTGAGAAGGTTTCTCAAGGAAGGTGCTGGCTTCATTGTCATTAACTTGGTTTTGGCAGAAGTGATGAGCAAGTATTTCCCCTAACAATATTTCTCACAATCTGGCAGGATCCTAACCGTATAATGTTGTCTGTGAGAGTACATCTGCATCATTTGCACAAAGGAGAATTGTTTTCTTTTTATTGCAGAACTTCTGGACATCATGGTGGTTTTTATCTAGGTATAATCAAACGTCCTTAATAAAAAATACTTAATAATTTTGAAGATAAACACATCCTTAATGTACACCTGAGGTAACTGAGAAGGTATTACTCTATCCCCCATAGGCCCCATAAACAACACATGCATTAATTACCTTAATCTCCAGCAATTCCCTTTCAGTTCCCAGGTTGTCTAGTCCTTGCCATAGTTTAGATCTATTAACTAGGTCAAATGCTGATTTCACATCAATGAAGGCTTTTTCATTATTCTAGTTTATTTCAGACACATGATGTATAGCCTGATTGTCTGGTTTATTTGTCCCTATTCCTTTACGTAAACCAGTGTGTGCATTCATAAGGACTCAGCATCCTGTTGAATAGCTGGTGGCCAAAGACATTGCCTATACCATCTAAAAATTATATTGGCATATAATTAGATAGATCCATGCGACTATCATTCTATTGCCTCTGCATAAGAAGAGCAGAGTTGCACACGCAATGCTGGGATGGAAATAGTCTCTGGGACTAAATGAAATGTTTTTGTTAAAACTTTGGCCCATAGCTTACAATCATCATGAAACATATCGACCAGTACAAAATCTGGCACTAGGACTTTATTGGCTTTCTGAAATAATACTGCTTCCCTATCTCAATGGATTGCTAGGGGTGCTATTGGCTTCACCAATATTATCCTGGTAAATTGAGGAGTCACTAGTGAAACTTACTTACCTGTTGCTTCCATCATTAAGTTTCTTGAAGTGTGCCATCCAAACATCAGCAATAATATGATACTCTTGCTTATTTGCCCCACCACAGTATACCTTGGAGACAAGTGCACAGAGTTTTTCTCAATAGCTGCAGATCTGAACTCCTCCCAGACAGCTATTTAACCCACACATATTTTCTTTTTTAGTTGAATTTTTGATTATCTCCTTAGTTTCTTAAAATGGTCTTCCTTGGATACCACAATATGTCATGATATATAAACATTAAATAACATTCTCTTTTTATCCCTACACAGCATCAAGCCCTACGAGGATGTGGTGTTGACCACAATACAGATAATTTCCCCATTGTTCCATTATAAGCATCCAAGATAGCATTATGCTTGCGATTTTCAGCCTTGACACTAGAATTTAGTAGTTCTTTTAGATTGGGCATTCTAATCAAACCTTGGTTAAAATATCTTTCTCTGTTCAATTTCATATCTCGTCTATTGTTGCCAGGTGCAATATCTAGAATATATGTAACTGTGGTTTTAAAACTTAACTTTACATTAATTACTAGAGGATCATGGTTGTTTTCTAGATGTTGTATGACCCACACATCGGAAATATATTTCCAAATCTCTATAAGACTCTGAAAATTGTCAATTAGGCCTGTTCATCCTCCACATCTAAACGGTGGAGCAGCTGGGCTATCAGACATGGTACCTCTACTTAAAAAATGCCAATTCTGTAACTAATTTGCAAGTTTCTTTTCTTCTTTTCAATATATTGTATCTGGCTCTTCTTGCAAGAACTGGGGCCGCTGTGCCCCAACCTGCTTCCTTCTCAAAGATAACCTCTTCCTAAACTCCCTGCAGGGAGTTTAGGAAGAGGTTATCTTTGAGAAGGAAGCCGTTTTTAAATCACCAGTGACAATAAATGTATATTGGTTTGATGGATTTACAGTGGATTTATTTTCTTTTACCAACTCTTGTAAGATTGTCACATAGACTTGGCTACACAACCAAATGATGGACGGAATGCTGAATAAATCATGCATTCACCCCCAGTCAAGAGATCTGAGTTAAATCCATTGTTCTTTTGCTCACCTCAGTTTGGACCCCACCATATGCAAATCAGTCTTGACCCTGCGCCTCATGGGAACAGTCTAGACCGAACTGCCATGCCATATGGCTGGGTCTAAACTGGGGTGGCATGGTGAGCAAAAGAACAATGGATTTAACCCAGATCTCTTGACTGGGGGTGAATGTATGATTTATTCAGCATTCCGTCCATCATTTGTTTGTGCCTTCCCTGAATGAAGTGCTACCCAATCAGCACAGTGTTGCGTAGGCAACTAGCAGCTTTGCCGTTTTTCTGATGCACTACTAAGCTCATTGATGAAGTTATTGCAATTGCACTGAGGACTGGTTACCAAAATGTTTGAGGTTACAGTTAGGACATCTGGCAGAGTATAGTTATTTATTAAGGACAAGTTTTCTAAAGGAACAATATTGATAGAAGGACCAAGTTCTAAAAATCTGGTTGCTTGTTGCCCACTTTGGCATACCTAAGAAGTCACCCTCTTATAATTGATCACCATATTGGTTCCTATAAATAGTCTTCCTGGTGTTCAATCTAGGCCTTCTTCACTGCTTAAACCAAGACTATATTAGCTATATTTTGGATAGTTGCAACAAGAGTGGGGCTGTCGTGCGTTGTTTTCATTTCAGACTTTGCCGGCTCAAATGTAAATAAGTCAGTGATCGATTTATTTTTACACCCTGCTTTTGGCTTTACACCAAGACCTGTTTTGCTTGTGCTGCATATAGTTGGATCTAGTGTGCTACATCCATCCTCTTTGTCTTCCTAGGGGCACAGAGGAACTAGGGACTTTCGGTAAAGTGCAATTTGTTGTAGGGTTGATCTTCACAAACTTGATGTGCAAGGTTGGATCTTGTAGATCGTCACATTGTAAGATTTCAGTAGCAATAGAAGCTAGACAAACTGACTCCTCATACAGTAAAAAGATAGGTTTATAAACAATTCTCTATTCACAGGTATACTACCTGCCTTGCAACCACTGTGTACTCCCTAAACTCAGCTTACTTAGCGAATGTAATAATAATCATTTGGAAAAAGCAGCGTTAGTATCGCTAATGACCTTGGTGGCAAAAGCAGGCATAGGCAAGCGTGGAGAATGTAACAAGCCAAGTGATTGGGAACAACTGCAAGTACACCACAATAAACTCATCACTAAGCCTTCATCGCCTTAATAGCCAAATTTGCCGCTCAAAATATTTCCCAGTATGCATACACAGTTGCACACTTGCAACCTGGAGCAATGCCAGTATTACTACTGAGCATTAAAAGCTTACTCCAGGATAATAACAACAGGAATGCTATGCAGGCCACCTTACCAGGACCTTGCAGTCATTGGTAGCAGTCCAGTATTAATTAAATGGCATTTGCTCAGGTATCGACTATCACTTGAAGAATAAAATAAGTTATTGAAACGACTTCGCCAACAAACACCAATAACCACTGTGTCCCGTTAAACTTTAATAATGCGACAGCCACGTAGTCCAAAAGTTAACTTTATCAATAAAGAGGTTAGCAGCATGTCACTCCTACTCCACTAGAGCACAAAGCGCAGCCATCCAAACTCGCTTTCACCCAGCCGCCCCTCAGCTTCGCTTTTTGCCTCTTTCTCCTCTGCCACAGCTTTACCTTATTACTCCTTACTGGTCACTCAGGTCAACGTAGCTCTTATGGACTCCAAAGACCCTGTACATCTCCAACCAGGCACTCCCCACCACCAGGAGACCCAGGACCCCTTATCAGGATACAGTCCTAGTCAAGCAGAAGACCCAGCAATAATGGCAAATAACAGGCAAAAACTGGCAGTTAAAATACACCAAGTCCCACTCCTCAGGGCGATCTCAGTGGTTGTAAAGGCTCAACAGAGTGTGATGGCACAAAACCTCCCAGTCAAGGAAGGCAGGGCAACAGAGTAACCAGGATATACGTGTTAATCCAAACGTTGACAGGAGGCACAGGACTGAGAAAGCAGCACAAGTGGAAACTGGAGAGGAGGCAAGAGCACACCCAACCACTTCCGTGATAGTCCGACGCAAGCAGGCCACCCACCTCGTCACTACAGTGCCCACTTTAATCTCTCTGAAGAGGGATTGCAGATCAATTTTCAAGTCTCATCTTTCTGGCTAGTGGACATTTCACCTTCAGCTCATTTTGTACAAATTCATATGTAGATTACATATTCGAAATCCTATAACTCCTGGTTTCTGCAAGCTCTTTCTTAGCAACCATGCAAAGCTGTTTTCATCTGGCTTAGATGACATGCCAGGTTCCCACAATTTTAATTCATTTAGCCAGCATGACCTTCCGATTCTGTAGTTACCAGTCTGAGAAAGGCTTCCTTCCTTTGAATTCACTGTAGGGGGCCTGCATTTTCCTTAGTACTGCAAGGACTCGTGGAATGTCCCTGAATGAGGGACTTCTCTGTGTCATCTAGTCCCTCTTGTTCTTTGTGACTGGGCAGAGCAGATGTCAGGACAAAGATGTCTTCCCGTTTCTCCTTTTTGCTTATGTTTGTTTGGGAGGCCATCTGTGTTGGAGCATGTGTCTTCACTGTAGATCAAAATAAGAGTGAACCTACTTTCGCCAAAAAATGCTGCACTACATTTACAGTCACAGATCAGATAGGTGCAGTAGGTGTGGAGACCATGCGGCGGACTTATTCATGTGGTGTGGGACTGCCTGGTTAGAATACCATATTGAACAGCAGTGGTGTAAATCCTTAAGGTGGCAACGGGGTGACATTTGCAGCCTACCCCACAGGTGGTGCTGCTGGGGGGCGAGTGGGCGAATAAACGAAGTAGGAAATTCCTTTTGTTGTATCTCCTCCTGGCCTTAACGCTGCTTGGCCATAACATTGTTGGCTGTCCCCAAACACCCCCCCCCCCACTCTCCCAAAAGTACACCTCAAACATGTCAGGAGAGATGAGAAAGTGGAGGATGATTTGGCCGCATTGGCAACAATGTTGGCAGATCTACGGCGTGCACAGGAATGTAATAGGGAACTGGACGCTTTGTTGGATGAGAGTATGGAATGATAGCCTTAATGCAGGCTTATATGTGATCTGCTGGAATCAGACCGGGGAAGTTAGGGTCTTACCTGGTTGGTAGGGAAGGGGACCTGCAATAGCTTGAGGGCTCCATGGGGTCTCTGAAACGGAGATCTCCCTAGGTTATGGATACAAAGCTTTGGCCATAGTTCTGTGCACAAGTCAAGACACCGGAATATGTCTGTTATTTCAGAAATAAAGATTATGACAGCGAAGTGAGTGGGAGGGTAGGGGGTTGGGGAATGTTCCTTATCGCTTTTGTTAATTTTGTGCACTCCTTCCATCATTGGGGGACTGCGCACTTGTGGTGGATTTCTACTGCCTTATTTGTTTTTGTGAAAATTAATAAAGACTATATAAAAATAAAATTAAAGAGTGAACCTACTTGTACCGTGGGCCTCTTAAACTTACTTTGGGTATGCACCTGTGTCCATTCCGAGTTGGCATTACTCTCTTTTACCTTGGTGCCACTTCTGGTGTTTATCACCAGATTTGTATGTGTTCCCTGGACTATCCTCTTGACCGTTGTGCACCACCAGACTACCGGCAGAGGAAAGGGGATCTTTAACAAATAGATTTTCCCCTGTGCGCCTCACAGGGCCTGCTCTAATGAGGGATGGCCATTTTGAACTTTCAGTCTCCTGCCCCCATATTGACTCAGATTTTAAACAAAATCTTGAATTAAGTGGCAGGTGGAAATAAGAGTTTGTTTTTTTATCGTCCTTTTTTATGCTTACACGTCCTAAGGGGGAGTAATGATTCAAAGGTTATCCCCACCTGGAGAAATCTTGTTGCAGATCAGTAACTTTTCTGTCCCTGTGACACCCCTTTCTCTTCCTACCCCAAGTTCCTGCTCCCGCAGTTACTAGGAGGTACTTTACAGATTATGGGCAGACAGGAATGACAGTGGGATTAAGGCCCTATTTTCCCATGTGTGTGGTTTCGACACAGTCGCCAGCCAAATGGATATCCTTATTGCCTGTGTGCGAAGAGCGCAAACTA
This sequence comes from Lissotriton helveticus, assembly GCF_964261635.1. Taxonomy (NCBI): domain Eukaryota; kingdom Metazoa; phylum Chordata; class Amphibia; order Caudata; family Salamandridae; genus Lissotriton; species Lissotriton helveticus. The sequence continues at coordinate 298,742,507 of NC_136065.1, read as the reverse complement.
GACTGGTGCCTTTGTTTGGTTACTGATGAATGTCTGCTATTAGCATCAGTTGCACCTCTTTCTGCTTCTTGAGTAAAAATTCAGTAATCTGTGATAATAGAACATTTTCACTGTGTTTTCTCTCAGGGGATGAAGAAGCCCCAGACTATGGCTCTGGTGTCAGACAGTCGGGTACTGCAAAGATTTCCTTCGACAACGATTACTTCATCAAGGTAGGAAACCTGAAATGTGACTGAAATATCACTATTGAAAGCTGCACCTTGTGGTACGTCGGGTGATTTGAAGAAGGTTTACTTTGGGACAGAGAGTAAGTGAATGAATGATAGATTTATTGAGGTTGTGCTACACAACATAGTGTCCCAGTATAGACATCCCAATGCCTGTCAACTACATCGGCCTAAGCTAAGGAAAAAAAGATGGGTTTTAGTGCCTTTGCGAACAAGGCTTCATGGCAGATGGCCTTTAAAGAGTGTGGAAGGAAATTCCACTCCTTAATCGCCAGCACCGACAATGAGCAACAACTGCACCTGACTCTCTGGTAATCGTGTGAGAATTGAAATCTGAGGTTTGGGCAAGTGGTATAGGAATAAGCCACATAAACTGGAAAATGATTAAAATGTACCATTTAAAGTTGAGTACGGAGATCGAGTACAAAGTGAGATAAATATCTTGATGTGTGTCATTAAGTACAGCAGATTATTATGGAGGACCACACAAAAAGAATACAAACCATGTGTAATATAAATTCAATATGTCACTGTTTTTACCTAATTTCTTCCTGTCAGTCTAGTCACTCTTTGAGAGACCATTTCACAGGATATCCTCACACACCTGCCAGGTGTCATGTGTCATCATTGGACAACCCCACGCTCTCCAAAACCATGGTTTGATGGAGGGCGGCCCTACATCCTGGGATCAGGGAGGCACTTTTATCATTAAGAATTTGTAAAACAAATTAAAACCTAATGTGGTGACCTAGTATGAATTTTACTTAGCAGGGTACCTTTTGGTATTAGAAACTGGCCATGGAGTATAGGGGAACAAGTACCCCAACACCACTAAAGTGTCGATGTTTCTGCCAAGGCAGCTTCTAAGAGTCTGCAACATTCATCAGGACATCCACGGGATCCTATAGAAGTATACACCACTTGCGTACACTAATGGAATTAAACAAATACTTGCTACTAGCATTGCTCTCAGGGTCTCTGGTCACCCAAGCTAAGGGTCATCTCTACCCCTTGGAGAAAGGCCCCAGGAACCCTTGTCACACTTACATCAAGGTGCTTTCCTCTCCATTCACCTAATGCTCACAGCTCTTCCAACCAACATTCGTCTGGTTCAGATGACTCTTGGGTTCTAGTTCCCCACCTTGGAGATTGTCCTTTGGTTTTGTAGTTTGATATAAATGCAAAATACAGTAATCATAAGCTTGCTGTTAAATGAGAGCTGGGGATTGAGACAGAATCACAAAGGTGACACAGCGATTGGGTATTGCACAGGCTTGACAGGAAGGATTGGAAGGCTATTCAGAGTTGGGAACAGGTATCAAGATATTGCACGAGCGTGCAATAGAGATTGCATTCATTACTCTTAATATGTTTTCCTCTCCTTGGGAGCCTAAAATGTGGATTTGGAATCTGCTCTGTTGGCCCCCTTTGCTTTGAAGAGCCTGCTTTCAGTTTCTACTTCCAGTCTCTACTGTAACAGTTCTTTTACAGCCTGCTATGATGTCATATTGATGTTGGTCTTGGCTTTAGCTGCAACATTAATCTTCCCACCCCATGGACATCAAAGATGACGCCAGTTGCGTCACTACCTGTGTCAGATCCAACTTTTAGAGAAAAGAGGTCCTTTTTGGAAAAGATAGTTATGCCCTCATATTCTCTAACTAACTGTATAAGGGATGATGATATTGAGGAGGATAATTTACTTCCAAAGGAAACAGTTCAGTATATGCTCATAGACTTCCAAAATGCAAAAAGTTTGGATTCATTGTCAAATACTCCGTTTCTGACTACAGGTGCTCATGTTTGAGTAGATCAAGCTCATTTTAGAGTAGTTATTAAGAAAGCTGCAGAAACACTGAATATTTAGTTATAGATGGTGCAAACAAACACTGCTCTCTTAACCCCTTGGACGCTCATGACGAGCTCAGCTCGTCATGAGCCACGGTGCTCGTGTGCTCATGACGAGCTGTGCTCGTCATGACCGTTGGAACGCTCGCACGCTGGGCTAATTCCCCTGCTGTGCGAGCGTTCTAAAGAAGCGGGTGTGGTCATGACGAGCTCGGCTCGTCATGAGCACACGACCACCGTGGCTCATAACGACCTGAGCTCGTCATGAGCACCGGTGGAATGAGCCCCTCATGCAAGGGGTTAATAAAGATTGTATTTGGCACTCAATTAGCAGATACAATTTTTTCAATCAATAATGATTTATATGTTCATATTAAGTTTGCCTTGGAAAGCCTCAGTCAACACCTCTTGTTGCCAAGTCTGCATCACATAAGCATAGACTGGCACAGACTGATCCACCTTTTTAGTCCGCATCCACAATCCTTGAGCCTGATTATTCAGATCTCTGCTGATAAACACCAACAAGAGGTTATCCAATTCTCTACTGGCAGGTGGCTTGAATAGCACTGGCTAAGTTCTCATCCAGGGGATACTCATAAATAATCGTAATTTATGAATAATCCCCGCCCATGTGCGGGATCCCGGAGCATATAGAAAATACACACACACACATATACACACGCACACACACACACACACACACACACACACACACACACACGCATACACACACACACACACACACACACACACACACACACACACACACACACACACACACACACACACACACACGCACGTGTTTCCAACATGGCAAAAATTACAAAATTACATCGGTTTGCATTGCAAGAACAATACCCTCCTAACCCATAAGAAAAAGAGGAAGCAGTGAGAAATTGTCATACAACAATGCTTTATTGCCTTAAGGAAAGCTTGTAATTGTAGGCGGTTGCCTGTAGGCTGCATAGCAGAGCAATGAAACAGAGAAAAAACTGACACCTTGCCTTTAAGGCTTTCAAGGGTTAGGGTACGGTGCCTTTAAGACCTGCAGGAAACCCCCTGCTCCCATGATGCACCACAGGTGACAGTTAGGTCAGTTCTTTTTGATGGTGTACTATTTACAGACACCTGAGTAGACATGCAATTAACATAAAAACAACTCCAATAATGCTCGTCTGGGGAGGAGGGAGGGTCGCTTATGACTTTGATCTTTTTTCCGGCTCCTTCTGTGAGGATCCTGGAGTTTGAGCTCTTCCGATTTTTGACTGAAAGTGATTTATTTGATATTTTCTCAGACAATCCGACAGATTCGGATTCCTAGAAGCATATTCTACTGGCTTTTTGTTTTTTTCCAATTTTTTTCCAGTCATAATGCCTGCTTTATTTTGGAAATGTCCTTCTTGTGGCAAGACAATGGCACTGTCAGACCCACACTGTGTGTGTATTGTCTGTCTTCCAACTTCACACAACCCTGACCAGTGTTATCATTGCCAGAAGTTTTCCAAAAGGACTCTGCGTGACAGAGAACGTATCAAGCTTCATGCCCAGCTGGAGAAGAACAGAAGCCATAATAGAGGTGAGCATGGAGACTTCAGAGTGCCTTCTTCAAGTAAGCAGCACCGAAAACGGTGTCGTTCCACCTCCCCTGAGTTCAGGAAGAAGAAGGTGACAGAATGTTCGCCATCGAGGTCGAAGAGACCAAGGCACTCTTCAGCGTCGAGGGACGAGTCATTGTCTTGATGCCGAGACTCTCCGCCACATGCCAGTAAGTCGGCGTCGAGGCACAGCACTTCGAGCTCGAAGGCTGTGGGTCCAGAGAGACCTGAGAAAGCTCAGTCGACGTCCAGGCTTCCGTCGACGTCGAGGCATTCTCCGCCACCCTCGAGGGGGTCGGCGTCGAGAGACACAGCGGCGAAGGGCATGCCACGAGTGGACATGTCGACGTCGAGAGCGTTGTTGAGGTCCCATCATTCGACGTCGAGGAGATCGATGCCAGCACGACATCATGGGAGGTCGACGTCCCCCCATTGCCCTCGACGGTCGACGTCAAGGTCCCCACATCGTCGATGACAAGATGGCGTTGCCATAGCAGATCGCCACGCACATCAAAGGTGACGCAGACCTCATCGACGTCGAGGGAAAAAATTGCAGAGGCAACTGAGGAGACCCGTCGCAAGTCAACGTCGAGATCCCGATCGACGTCAAGAGCCCAGTCAATTCAATTCAAAACAGCTTTATTCGGAGTAAAATATACATCCATAAAAGCATTCTAAAACAAACCATAAATAAATCAAAACAAACCATAAATCCATCTGAAATACAATATACAACATTTTAAAATTCAGATTTTTTCCTTTACCTCATTTCTTACTATATAGAGTGCATTAGTCAAGGGAATTTATAGAGGCCTACATTTCATAATTACATTCAAGCTAATGACATATTTTATATTTACACAAGAATGTAAAAATGTTATAAAGTAGAACACCTTGTGCAACATAGATGCATTGTTGTGCAAAAAATCACATATAATTAAAATCACTATAAATTGCAATTTTACACTTTTGTTGTAACAACTCTAGTTATTCTCATCAATATTTTCATATGATAATATTCCTAAGTACGCCAATTCCTTTCTCTTCCTTATTGCGCGTACAATAAAATGTACAACAGTGCACATAATCTTCATATTGTCCGAAGCACATAAATAATTAAAAGCATTTTTATAATTATACAATCTACTGGCAAGAAAAAGGGTCTTAAAATTAATTTCCTTATATCGCTATACAGTGTACAAAATAATATAAAATGTAGTGTAGACTGAGCAGTTTTCCCGTTACAAGGGCAATTCGGTAGCTTATGGAAACCTTTTTCTCTGTCACGAAATGCTACAAAGTAATGTACAGTGCCAAATCTCAACCTCGTCAGGTAGAATCTGTGCTGGGCATTTACAATAGTTTTTAGCTAACTTTGTAAACCCCGAACAGAAGGGATTTGGCAATAAACAGTAACGCTATATTTGTGTTTGTCGTCATCACTTCTAGCACAGTCCATAAGCGAGATAGATCTCAACTTCAAATCAATTTTACTAATATTTCGTATCAATATTGGGTCCCCTTTTTTAAAATCTATCTTGCAATCCATCAATAAGTTGTGAATGTACTCGAGCCATGGGATTTTTTTCCAATTATCGAGGGCCAGGCAATCTTTTATTATATCTGTTGTAAGTTTTGTCTCATCCTTTGCCCACAGCCTTCGCCAGAAAGTGACACCAGCTATTCTAATAGTATAATTTATGTATGGTACGGCCAGTTCTCTATGTACAACATGGTTGGCTGTGGAGCGAGGAACTGCCAAAAGTCTTTTCAAAAAAGTATTTTCTTGTGTTTTCAGGTAATCGGTACTTACTCTTCCCCATATTTCTGCACCGTAGCAGGCCCCAGTCACACACTTTGTTCTGTACAAAGTAAGTATCTCCCTAACTGGCTTGTTTCTTATTTTGGATGAGAATCTAAAAATTCCCTTGACTACTCTTAAAAATTTCAAATTACTAGTATCAATATGTGTTCTCCAACTACCGCCACTATTTAAACGAAGGCCCAAGTAGACAAAGTTTGGCACTCTACCTATAACCACTCCCCCTCCCATTGTGTTGTCTACTCTTATATCTGGTCTTACTACATGTCATAACAAAGGTTTTAGTAAGATTTAGTTGCAAGTCCTTTTATATCATGTGCTGGGAGAACTTCTCAAATAGACATTGTAGACCATTTGCTGTCCTCGACAGGAGGACAGCGTCATCCGCATAGAGTAGTACTGGGGTAGTACGACTTCCTACTTTAGGGCAATCAGCTTTCTGTATTTGCAAAAAGGAGTCCATGTTATAGATATATAATGAGAACAACAATGGACCCAATACACATCCTTGGCGTACACCTCTAGTAACCAAAAAATCCTGTGTACATTCTCCTTTGATCCCAAAACGAACTCTAGAAGTTAAGGAGTTATAGATTTAAGATAGGAATATAATAATTTAATTTGGTGCTCCTATCTCTTTTAAAGTTTGCCACAACTTTGCGTGATTAACAAAGTCGAACACGCTTGTAAGTTCCACAAAGCATAGGTGGAGAGCCCCCTCCTTCGCCAGCTTGTACTTTCCGATAAGGAGTTCCAATTTTAGGCACTGTTCCACAGTCCCCTAACCTCCTCTGAACCCAAACTGGGCTTCTGAGAGAATGTAATTCTCGTCCACCCAGTCTTCTAATCTTCCCAAAAGAATCCTACCCACTAATTTTAGAGTTGAGTCCAGAAAGGATATAGGGCGGTAACAGTTAGCCTTTCCTCTTTCTCCCTTTTTGGAGATGGGTACAATAATGCTTTGGGACCATGATGCGGATATGACTCCTCCCGTAGCAACATTTAGAACATCCACTAATATCGGGGTCCAGAATTCCATATTACTTTTAAAGACGTCAATTGGTACGCCGTCCGGACCAGCCGCTTTGCCGCTGGCACTCTTTGAGAGGGCTAATTTAATTTCCGTCGATGTAATGGGTTCGTAGTGTGTTGGTTCTACTAATATAATGGTACTCTTTAACATTGGAGTGGCTTTACATGCACCAGGATTAAAAATTAACTCAAAATGTGTAATCCAGTCCTGCGGGGGGACTGCAATTAAAATTTTCGGTGTACAAATATCTTTAAAATAAGGATGATCAATAGTATGCCAAAATAAACCTGCGTTACTACTTTCAGCAGCCTGAATTAGACTCGCCCAAGCGTCCTCTCGGATTTCACTTTTCCTATAACTTAAAGCTATTTTGTATTCTTTCCTCAGTAGTCTTATTTTACTACAAATCCTAGGTTTTGCTTTAAGGGCCATTTTTAAAGCCTTGTTTAACTTAGTGCATTTTTCGTTAAACCATCTAGGAGTATTTTCACATGGTTTTTTCTTCTTTTTACTAGTTAGATCTTTTGCTATTTCAGATGTAATACTATAAAAGGCTTTTACAATATAGAAATCTGAAGTGGAGTTATTTAGACAGATATCAATATCCTTTTGAATGTTCCCTTTTATATTTTCCAAAAACAATATTGGATCTACACCGGCCCATTTAATCGATACTCCATTATTTCCTTGTAATGCTAAATATGATTGTATGGGTTTACCCCTCTGTTGATGACCCAAACCAATTCTTAGTTTCAAATTAATAGGGTGATGATCACTAAACAGATTTTCACTAATTATAATTTTCTCAACCAGGCCTTTACAATTTGCTGTTATAATAAAATGATCTATATTTGGCGCACCTCTCTCGCCTACATAGGTTGGAATAGCATTATTACCCCCTGCGTTTTCTGGTTCTAGGACAATGAGGTTATATTTGGAGGTAATAGTATTTATAGCTTCTCCATACAGCTCATGAGGAAAAAGAGATATCCGATCCCCAAAACAATCAATAAATCTGCATTGTTCTCCTATCGGGATACCGCAAATTTCAGAATTAAAATCACTCCCGCCCCCCCCCCCCCCCAAATATATATGACCCGACCAGTTCTCTCACAAAAATCTCTAAATTGGCCTCTAAATCATTGATCACTCTTGACTTGGTACCATCAAAAACATTATTATAAAAATTAATCAAAATGATTGTTTCCTTTCTGAATAAAGCTGTATCAGCTGATGAAATTGTGAATTAGTGTTAACAGCTTTTACTGACCGGGGCTGTAACCGCTACTAATGTTGCTAAACCACCTTTAGCTCTCCCTCACCTAGATGGTTTAGCGTTAGTGCAAATTACTTTAAAACCATTTATAAAAAAGGTTTCCACGTTCCATGTTTCTTGAATCATGATTACGCCGTCATTGTGGCGGCTGTCATGAAAGCACACTCCGCATCCTCGTCAGCTTCAGTTCCTCCAGAAAAGGACAGTAAGCAATTGGACTCTTATGGCAGGAAAATGTGCAATACTTCTGCATCATCTATGAAGATTGCAAGTGCCTCAGCCCTTCTCCGGCGATATGACCGATATCTTTGGGACTCCCTGGCAAGGTTCACCGACAAACTCCCCAAAGAAGATCGGCAGGACTTCCATGAGATCCTGCAGGAGGGTGGTCTAGTAGCTAACCAAGTCATCAGTGTGGCAGCGGATACCTCAGATCTCGCCGCGCATGGCTACTCATATGGCATCTGTTTGTGGTGCCCAGCGTGGCTGCGCCTCACAGGTCTTAAGCCAGACGCACAGAAGAAGATCCTTAACTTTCCTTTTAATGGTTCCTCCTTATTCGGGGCTCATGTTGATGAGAAGATGACTAAGATGAAGACCGAGCTGGATACGGTCAAAGCAGTTGGGCTGGAAAGATGGAAGGAGTTTCGCAAACGCTTTCGTCAGAACGACAAACGTCCCGTCCAACAGAGGGTTCAAACCCCTCAATGGTCCTCCCAGACCAGCAGAGGTCCCAATCCCAGCAGAAGTGCCCTGGCAGAGGAAGGCGGAACAACAAGCAACAGCAGTCCTCCTCCAAGCAGCCTCCCAAGCAGTGAGGCATTGCTTCCTCCGCACCCGTTCGCCACTCCGGTAGGAGGGAGTATCGTTTTTCACCTGGAAGAGTGGGAAACCATAACAAGAGACAGATGGGTTCTGAATATTGTGCAGCATGGTTACTTGCTGAGGTTCAAGTCTCCCCCCGCAAGTGTCCCCACAATTGAAGTGCCTTCCTCAACAACACAATCTTCTGTTACGAAGCAAAGTGTCTACCCTCCTCTCCAAATAGGCCACCTCACCAGCGCAACCAGGGGGTATACTCACGGTCCTTCCTGGACCAAAAACAAGGAGTAGCCAAAGAGTACAGACCTATCCTCGACCTGCGCCTGCTGAACAGGTTTATAAGGAAAGAGAAATTTCGAATGCTAGCCCTGCGCCAGATTTTCCCACATCATCAGGGAGCCTGGATGTGTGCCATCGACCTGCAGGACCCCTACTTTCACATTCCTGTTTCAGTGAAACATCGCATTGTAAATAGAATGGACAGATGGTTAGAGGAGGGGAATATACTTTTCCACTTCCAGGCGGGCTTTCGTAAAAACGTGGGTACAATGGACCAGGTTTTTAGGTTCTGGGCAATATATTGGAAAACAGTAACTAATATGAAGGGGAATCTCTATTTGGCCTTTATAGACCTCAAAAGTGCATTCAACTTGGTACCTCGTGACAAACTCTGGAGGGTGTTGCAGGACATGGGGTTCCCTTGTTACCTCCTGGAGATTATAGTTAAACTCCATGAGGACAGCTATCCTAGGATTAGATGGGGGAGACAGGGTCAGCTAACAGGGAGGGTGTCTGTGAACAGGGGGGTACGCCAGGGCTGTGTGATGGCCCCGACATTGTTCTCCCTCTTTATCAATGGGGTGGCAGACCATCTGAGGGAGTGCAATGCCGACGCCCCAGTCCTGGCAGGGGAGAAAACACCAACTCTCCTCTTCGCGGATGACACCCTCCTGTTGGCCAAAACCCCATCTGGACTACAAAAATTGCTGGATAGATTTAGCCTGTTCTGCCACGAATGTGGGTTGACCATTAACACGACCAAAACCAAGCTGATGGTCTTGCCCCGCTCCAAAAAAGCAAAGAAAACTAACATCATTCTTAATGGGACATCTCTTGAGGTGGTTGAGGATTTTGACTACCTGGGAATCAGAATCAATAGCAGAATGAAGCTTCTAAATCTCAAGAGAGTCTCAGGTGCCATTCTAAGGAGCCAGAGAATGTCAGTTAGTAGACCTATCGCCCCGGCTCTTGCTGTTTATGAGGGGAGGGCGTTGCCCTCTGCGACCTATGGGGCTGAACTCTGGGGTTGTGAAAATGTCCTAGAATTGGTAAGAGCAGAGAATAAACTCATAAGGGACTTAGTTTCCCTTCCTACTTCAACTCCGCTGAAACCCCTTTTCCATAACATGGGCAAACGCTCCATCCTAGATATAGTTAACCTTCGCCCCTTGCTGTTTTGGGTGCGCCTAAGGAGAACCCCAGAGCTAGCAAACTATGCCTTGGTTATGGATGAACTGATTGCCTTGAACAGTGCAAATAAAATACAGTGGGTAAATAAACTGAGACAAATGTTATGAAACTGTGCTTGGCTGAATTCTGGGCCTCTCAGTCCATCTCCCCTCCCCCACCCCCCGCCAAATCAAGTAATCAAGAAAATGTATTGGGAGTGGGTAGATGCGATGGAACAGAAGAACCAGAAATGGGGATCACTAACCATACAGTTTTTAGAACACAAGCCAAGCAGAAAGTTGGAACCGTTTTTGGATTTCATAAAAAAACCAAGAGATAGATCGGTCTTCCTAAAAATGAGGTATGGGACACTACCCCTCAATAAATTTACAGAAAGATGGAAAGGATCAAGGGTCTTCAACAGCACTTGCCCTTGTTGCCAGTGTAAATCAGAATCCTTACCCCATTTCTTGTTTGGCTGTATGGCTTATAAGCGGGCTAGGCTGAGATGGTTGAAACCAGTTTGGGGGTCAGAGATTTCCGGGTTGCCCTACGTATCCTTACAACTGATACAATATCCCTTTTTATTGTATGCGGAGTGGCAAAATATCTATCATGCGCCTGGCTTATCCACACTACGATGTTAAATGGTAGCAAAGTATAGATTTTATATATACTGTCACCAATTCATATTTATTTTAAATACTGTTGTACTTTAGTATTGTCATCAAATTGTTCTTATAACTGTAAATAATATTTTATTGTCTTTTAATATATGAATTGTACATTTTTACTAAATATGGTTTTTTTAGAATGTATGTACTTTTATGATATGACAATATCGAAAAAAGTATTACAAAAAAAAAGAAACATCGCAAATTCCTCAGCTTCCAGGTTTCTAGCCAGCACTACCAGTACAGAGTACTTCCGTTTGGCCTCGAATCCGCCCCCCGGATGTTCTCCAAGTGCATGGCAGTGGTGGCTGCCTGCCTCCACAGGCGGAAGATCTTCGTCTATCCCTACCTAGACGACTGGCTCCTAAAAAGTTCCACACCTGCACTACTCCAGAGCCATCTCTCGTACTGTCTCAATTTGCTGCACTCCCTGGGGTTGGAAGTCAACTACAAGAAGTCAGTCCTCAACCCCACACAACAGGTACATTATCTGGGCGCTTCCCTGGACTCGGCAAGGGCAAGCGTGTGTCGTTCGTAGGAGAGGTTATCATCACTGCTGATCAAGTGCCGCACTCTTCTCAGCTCTACACATCCCACAGCAAGGCAGGCGTCATCACTGCTGGGATCGATGGCCTTATACATATACATTGGGCCCAATGCAAGACTTCACATTCGGCCTCTGCAACAGTCCCTCGAAGATCAATGGACACAGAGGTCAGGCCGTTGGGAAGATCGTGTCTCTCTCCCTCAGGCTGCCAGGGACTCCATCAAATGGTGGATGAAGCGCTCATACCTTCTACAAGGGGTCCCTTTTCATCAGGTTCCTCCAACCCAGACAGTGGTTACAGATGCCTCCCTGGTACAAGCTCTCTGGTCCGAGACAGAGAGAAGTTATCACATCAACTTCTTGGAACTGAGGGCAGTCCATCTTGCTCTCAAGTCTCTGTACCCGTCCCTACAGTCCAGCTCCAATCAGATTCAGACAGATAACACAACAACAATGTGCTATCTGAACAAGCAGGGAGGCACCAGGTCACGAGTCCTGTCTCTGGAGCTGTCAGAAAGCTCCACATCGGAGGCTGTCCTGCCACCCGGACTTGCTGACCAAGAACGAGGGGAGAGTATTTCATCCCAACCTCCTGTCTCTGCGATTGACTGCATGGCTCCTGAAGTCATCCAGTACGGACACCTAGACCTCTCTGCCGACTGTATGCACATTCTCAGGGAAGCAAAGAGACCCTCCACCAGAAAGTCTTATGCTTTCAAGTGGAAGAGATTCTACCTGTGGTGTAAGGACAACACTTTTGATCCGACCAAGGGTCAGGAGCAAGTGATCCTCCCCTCCCTGCTGTACTTGGCAAAGTCAGGACTGAAATACCCCTCCATTAGGGTCCAACTGGCTGCCATTAGAGCTTACAGAAAGTCTACTACCCAGACTTCATTCTTCCAAATGCCAGTGGTTAAGGACTTTCTAGAGCAGGGGTACTCATAGTACGGCCCGCGGGCCGGATGCGGCCCGGCAAGCCTTCCTTGGCGGCCCGCGGACCTTCGAGACAATCGTGCCTGTGCTTAAAAAAATAATTTATTAGTGTTGGCAAACACCGCCGCAGCAGTGCTGGGCTCGGAGACCTTGATAATCACCGCTCCCGGCCCCCACAGAGCAGAGGCTTTGTTGTATTTCACCCCTTAGCGCCTCTGCTCTGTGGAGCCGGGCGAGATGTTTGTCAGAGTGGAGATGCAGGGGCGTTACACCAAAGCCTCAATAATATATAAATGGTCTTTTAACGACCTGCTAAGTACTTTGGTGCGACTGATGGACGGCTGTCTCTTTGGCCCCCCACCCCCCCTTAATCACCCTGATGCGGTGTCCATTCACTCACAGTCGTTTGGACACTCCTGTAATTATCAGAAGGGCGCGCGCAAACTGCATTTTAGTCTGAGAAACTTCTTGCCAGATAGGGATCTTTCTGTGTGCGCTGAGGAAGCTGTATCAGCCCGGGCTGAAGGCTGACACAGACAGACACACACAGTGAGATGACAGAGGGGGAGGGAGAGGGAGAGCTGGATGGAAAGAGAGATGGAGAGGGAGGGCAGGAGGGAGAGAGGGAGGGCAGGAGGGAGGGAGATGGAGGGCAGGAGAGAGAGAGGGAGGACAGGAGGGAGAGAGAGGGCAGGAGGGAGAGAGAGAGGGAGGGCAGGAGGGAGGGCAGGAGGGAGAGAGAGGGAGAGAGAGGGCATGAGGGAGGGAGGGCGGGAGAGGGAGGGCAGGAGGGAGAGAGAGGGCAGGATGGAGGGCAGGAGGGAGAGCGAGAGGGAGAGAGAGGGCAGGAGGGAGGGCAGGAGGGAGAGGGAGGGCGAGAGAGGGCAGGAGGGAGAGAGAGGACAGGAGGGAGAGGGAGGGCAAGAGGGAGAGGGAGGGCAGGAGGGAGGGCGGGAGGGAGGGCAGGAGGGAGAGGGAGGGCAGGAGGGAGATGGAGGGCAGGAGGGAGAGGGCAGGAGGGAGAGAGGGCAGGAGGGAGAGGGAGGGCAGGAGGGAGATGGAGGGCAGGAGGGAGATGGAGGGCAGGAGGGAGATGGAGGGCAGAAGGGAGATGGAGGGCAGGAGGGAGATGGAGGGCAGGAGGGAGAGGGAGGGCAGGAGGGAGAGAGAGAGAGGGAGGGCAGGAGGGAGGGAGGGCGGGAGAGGGAGGGCAGGAGGGAGAGGAAGGGAGAGATAGGGCAGGAGGGAGGGCAGGAGGGAGAGAGAGGGCAGGATGGAGGGCAGGAGGGAGAGAGAGAGGGAGAGAGAGAGCAGGAGGGCGGGAGAGGGAGGGCAGGAGGGAGAGGGAGGGCAGGAGGGAGAGAGAGGGCAGGAGGGAGATGGAGGGCAGGAGGGAGATGGAGGGCAGGAGGGAGATGGAGGGCAGGAGGGAGATGGAGGGCAGGAGGGAGAGGGAGGGCAGGAGGGAGAGAGAGAGGGAGGGCAGGAGGGAGAGAGAGGGCAGGAGGGAGAGAGAGGGCAGGAGGGACAGGGAGGGCAGGAGGGAGAGGGAGGGCAGGAGGGAGAGAGAGAGGGCAGGAGGGAGGGCAGGAGGGAGAGGGAGGGCAGGAGGGAGAGGGAGGACAGAAGGGAGAGAGAGAGATGGAGAGGGAGGGCAGGAGGGAGAGGGAGGGCAGGAGGGAGAGGGAGGGCAGGAGGGAGAGGAAGGGAGAGATAGGGCAGGAGGGAGGGCAGGAGGGAGAGAGAGGGCAGGATGGAGGGCAGGAGGGAGAGAGAGAGGGAGAGAGAGCAGGAGGGCGGGAGAGGGAGGGCAGGAGGGAGAGGGAGGGCAGGAGGGGGAGGGAGGGAGAGGGAGGGCAGGAGGGAGAGAGAGGGCAGGAGGGAGAGAGAGGGCAGGAGGGACAGGGAGGGCAGGAGGGAGAGGGAGGGCAGGAGGGAGAGAGAGGGCAGGAGGGAGGGCAGGAGGGAGAGGGAGAGGGAGGGCAGGAGGGAGAGGGAGGGCAGGAGGGAGAGAGAGATGTATGTATGCTGGGTCTGGTGGCTCAGTGGATGAAGGCATCTGCTGCAGGGACCTGTGTGCAACCTCATGGTCACAAGTTTTCTTTTTGTTTTAGCCCCGCCCCCTCCCCCTCTGACCCCGCCCCCACCGGTGCGGCCCTCGGCCACAAACCACACTGTAAATTTGGCCCCCGAGAGAAAGTTTGTGAGTACCCATGTTCTAGAGGGACTCAGGAAGGTTTATCCACCAGTGAGATCCCCTTCTCCACCTTGGGAACTTAACATTGTCCTTACTAAATTGATGGGTGCTCCTTTTGAGCCTATTCACAAGGTGTCTTTGTAGCATTTGACCTGGAAGGCTGTGTTTTAGTAGCCATCACTTCCACCTGCAGGGTGAGTGAGATTCAGGCGCTGTGCTGCAAGGAACCTTAGACTGTGTTTCATGCCAATAGAGTGGTGCTACATACACATCCAAGCTTCCTTCCTAAGGTGGTCTGGGATTTTCACATCATTCAAGTTATTACTCTGGCCACTTTCTTTCCTCAACCACCCACTCCCCAGGAGATATCATTATACTCTTTAGATCTCCGGAGGGTATTGAAGTTTTACCTGGCCAAAAAATTAACGCTTAGGAAATCTGACCGGCTCTTTATCAACTACGGTTCCACGAACACCGGTCTAGCTGCATCTATAAGGTCTATTTCTCAATGGATCGTCTCTTATATAGCTCTATCCTACCAGTTAGCTAACAAGACCATACAAGGCAGACCTAAACCACACTCTGCCAGAGGGAAAGCTTCTACCACAGCTCTCCTTCGCAACGTTCCTATGTCTGAAATCTGCAAGGCTGCTACTTAGCGATCAGTGCATACTTTCACACGCCATTACTGTCTAGATTCTTATGCTCAAGCCGATGCCCAGGTTGGGTAGGCTTCTTTAAGACATTTGTTTGCATGATTGCAATTTGAATATGTTTTTTCATGTTCTGTATAGTCTATTGCTCGTC
This sequence comes from Lissotriton helveticus, assembly GCF_964261635.1. Lineage (NCBI taxonomy): Eukaryota > Metazoa > Chordata > Amphibia > Caudata > Salamandridae > Lissotriton > Lissotriton helveticus. Next base: position 298,727,277 of record NC_136065.1, on the reverse strand, counting down.
CGCGAGACTTTGGGTATGGGCTTGCTACTCTATTCATAGATTATCACTATTGATGAGTATCCCCTGGATGAAAAGGATTAGTTACTTACCTGTAATCCTAGTTCTCATCCAGGGGTATACTCCTCAAAGTCATAAGCGACACTCCCTCCTCCCCGGACGAGCATTATTGGAGTTGTTTTTATGTTCATTGCATGTCTACTCAGGTGTCTGTACATAGTACACCGTCAAAAAGAACTGACCTAACTGTCACCTGTGGTGCATCATGGGAGCAGGGGGTCTCCTGCAGGTCTTAAAGGCACTGTACCTTAACCCTTGAAAGCCTTAAAGGCAAGGTGTCCATTTTTTCCTTGTTTCATTGCTCTGCATGCAATTACAAGCTTTCCTTAAGGCAATAAACCATTGTTGTATGACAATTTGTCACTGCTTCCTCTTTTCCTTATGGGTTAGGAGGGTATTTTTCTTACAATGCAAACCTATGTAATTTCGGCATGTTTGCCATGTTGGAAACATTCTAGGCTGCATGTATATGTTTTCACATATGTATATATATATATATATATATTACCTACTGGCGATAGCCAGTAGGTATATATAGTTAGGATTGTTTTCCATAGGGAAATCGCAACATTCTATTGGGAATAACTTTGGCGCCGGTTGAGGTATCTTCCTGAAATTTTCCTTAACTTTGCCTCGCGGCGCTCCGCTCCTTCCCTGAAAGTTTGGGGGGGATTCGTCAAGCGGGGGCCGAGATAAAAGGGGGGTCCCAAAACGTGTTTTCCCCATGTTAATTTCCATAGGGCGGTTGGACTCACTTTTAGCCCGAACGGCTGAATGGTTTTCCACCAAACTTGGCAAAATTGTAGGGACTGGTAGCCCGATGTGCCTTTGCTATGTCTCAAGATATGTGCTCCAGTGGTTTTTACGAAAATTAACTTAGAAAAAATATATATTGGGCTATATATATGTTAGAGCCCAAATGTAGCCCAATGTAGCCCAAAGATGGCCACCAGAGACAAAAAAAACAAATGTAGCCCAAATATCAGCCAGATGTACCCCAACTATAGCCCAATGACAGAATGTCCCAGAGTGTTCTAAAGAACAACTAGAGCACTAACAGTCTTACTTATGACAAAAGTATGGCACACCTGAAGTCATCTTGATTGGAATAAAGTGTTAACACTTAAAACATTTAATTTGCAAAGGAGCAAAATGAGGGGGTTCATTTTGCCATAGAAATTATGATTAGTGCTGAAGAAAGAAAAATTAGGGCACATTTTGAGTGACTTCTCAAATCCTCTTATATTTCATTAAAAAAATTCTGATATGCAGTCTCCCAAGATGGCCACCAGAGATAAAAGAGCCCAAATGTAGCCCAAATATCAGCCAGATGTAGCCCAACTATAGCCCAATGACAGAATGTCCCAGAGTGTTCTAAAGAACAACTAGAACGCTAACAGTCTTACTTATGACAAAAGTATGGCACACCTGAAGTCATCTTGTTTGGAATAAAGTGGTAATACTTAATACATTTAATTTGAAAAGGAACAAAATGAGGGGTTTCATTTTTCCATAGAAATGTTATATATATATATATATGTGTGTATTCACTGAAAAAGCCATAGGTTACACACCAGTTATAGTTAGGAATTGGCATTGAAAAAACCTTTGAAATTCACTGAAAAAACCATAGGTTTCAGGCCTTATATAGTTAGGAATTAGCATTGAAAAAACCTTTGAAATTCACTGAAAAAACTATAGGTTTCAGGCCTTATATAGTTAGGAATTAGCATTTAAAAAAACCTTTGAAATTCACTGAAAAAACCATAGGTTTCAGGCCTTATATAGTTAGGAATCAGCATTTAAAAAACCTTTGAAATTCACTGAAAAAACCATAGGTTTCAGGCCTTATATAGTTAGGAATTAGCATTTAAAAAAAACCTTTGAAATTCACTCAAAAAAACTATAAGTTTTAGTGGTGTTATAGTTAGCTGGACATTTTACTCATACAAAACCAATGAAATTGCTCCTATATAGTTAGTTGTACTAACTATATTTCGCGCACCCGCAATCCACTGCTGATGATGTCACATATTAGATCATTCATGACATGGTCAGTGACATCACTGATGACATCTCAAATGACATCACTGATGACATCATCCATGTGACAATCACATACACCTTTTCATACACTATTACAATTTTTCATCACTGTTTGTAAAATACAGAGTATCATATTTAAATCCATTGTCACAGCAATACAAGTATCTAAAAATCCACTCAGTGATTCATAGATGTATACACACATCTAATCACTTACCTATGGATTCACTCATACATGCTGTCAATGAACAATAGAACACTATCAAAAATACTTATACATCTATATCGACATTCAACAACAGCACGCATCCTATTCACATATGAAGTTATCCTACTCACTTATGCAAACAATGGATCATACTTACATATTTACTTAGCAAAACACTTATACAAACACCACTTCTTCTATTCATTTAGATAGTAAGTCATACTTAGTGAATTATAAAATCATTATTACAAGTATACAGTTATCCATACAGTCACTCACACAATCATTGTGTCTTATGTATACTTATTTATATACAACAACTGACACGTACACTGCCTTTTATATTTCTAGTTTGTTGGACCTGTACCTTTGAGAAATATATTTGCTCATCACCACACCCATAAAGAGATTCCCTCACCCAAACTGTTAGAACATGTAGTTTTAACTTCATATATCTACTCAATCAACTATTCACACATCTTTGGACAGTCACACACCCCCCACCGAACCACACACACTTTCACACTCCCATACAAATACTCAGTTAACTAATCAATAACTAATATAGACTTTCACATAGCTAGTAACCAACTGTAGAATCAGTTTACACAACAACTGACAAAGTGATACAGATATTCACACAGTTTAGTCACTATCCACTATATTTAGTGAGACATTATAAATTGGTCAAGTAAACAGTCAATTACACTGCTACTAAATCCTCCATCCAAATATTTATTTATATATATCCACTCATTCTTCAATGTAAATTGCTATATATATAATGCATATTTAAATAACGAAGCAAACCACATTCACTGGATGATGTAATCAGTGATGTCATTTGAGATGTCATCAGTGATGTCACTGACCATGTCATGAATGATCTAATATGTGACATCATCAGCAGTGGATTGCGGGTGCGCGAAATATAGTTAGTACAACTAACTATATAGGAGCAATTTCATTGGTTTTGTATGAGTAAAATGTCCAGCTAACTATAACACCACTAAAACTTATAGTTTTTTGAGTGAATTTCAAAGGTTTTTTAAAAACGAATTCCTAACTATATAACTCCTGAAACCTATGGTTTTTTCAGTGAATTTCAAAGGTTTTTTAAATGCTGATTCCTAACTATATAAGGCCTGAAACCTATGGTTTTTTCAGTGAAAATATATATATATATATATATATATATATATATATATATATATATATATATATATATATATATATATATATATATATTCAGATCAGTTCAGGTTGCACAGAGACGAGGAATTCCACAGGAAGCACAAATAATGGTGTATTCTTTTATTCCGAAATCTTGCCAGCAGCAAACCCACAGGAAATCGGCATTCTTGTTCTAGAGCCAGACGCGTTTCAGGAACAGATGTCCTTTCCTCAGTGGCAGCAAAGGATTGAAAGTCAGCGCTGCACACGTATATTTAAATGCATTACTCACACCTGCCTCAAGATTTCGGAATAAAAGAATACACCATTATTTGTGCTTCCTGTGGAATTCCTGTGGAATTCCTCGTCTCTGTGCAACCTGAACTGATCTGAATTGTTTAACGGCGAGCACGGCCGTTGGGGAAAGACCACTGTGTTCAGCAGGCCCGTCTCAGCTCAAGCACTGTGCTGAGAATCATCGGGAGGAAAGCATGCAGGCTCCATTTCAGGGCTGAAGTCTGCACGTGTGTTTTCGTCTTCTACAAAGCAGGGCAGCGACACCACATGGAGTGCGGCATCAACCCACATGGGTAATATGGACAATTGCATAAATTAAAGGACGGAAGAATGCACCCACTTGGGATTAACAAGCACACGTACTACAAGCACCAGAAGGCTAAGGGAAAGTGCCACGCCCACTGAGGCAGGTGTGAGTAATGCATTTAAATATACGTGTGCAGCGCTGACTTTCAATCCTTTGCTGCCACTGAGGAAAGGACATCTGTTCCTGAAACGCGTCTGGCTCTAGAACAAGAATGCCGATTTCCTGTGGGTTTGCTGCTGGCAAGATTTCGGAATAAAAGAATACACCATTATTTGTGCTTCCTGTGGAATTCCTCGTCTCTGTGCAACCTGAACTGATCTGAAATATATATATATATATATATATATATATATATATATATATATATATATATATATATATATATATATATATATATATATATATATATATATATATATATATATATATATATATATATATATATATATATTACAGCTCCAAACAAACACCAAAGCGCCGCACTCCCAGGCGGGTGCTTCCGTTGCGAGGGTGCACGCGCAAATCAAATACTGCTCCACCTTCCAGTTGCGTGTCTCCCGCAGGAAGAAACGAAGCACTCACGGAGGTATAATTACTTATATTTTATTTGAACTACAGCAACTCTATCTATCCAAAGGCAATGGCGGTTCAGGCTGGAGCGCTCTTCGGCGGGTGCGTGCGTGGGACCAACCACAGGTCCAATAAATCTTTTATGACAAAAAGGAAAACGCGTTCGGGCACACGCCCTTTCTCCTTGAGAAAGGGCGTGTGCCCGAAAGGCGTCGGTGTGGCAGACTAATCTTGCTGTGGAGTTTGCCGAATAAACTAAATTACTACAGTTCCTAAGTGCGGCGTTTTCCTTTTTGTCATAAAAAAATATATATATATACACATCACCAAACTCGTGACACTCTTCTCCTCTTCGCGCAGAAATGACGCAGGCAGACCTTCTTTGTGCAAATATCTTATTTTGCCAGTGTTCCTGTTATATATAAACCACCGCTCCAAAGGACACCGCAGAACGCAGCACCCTCACGGAGAAAGAACGGACAACAGTCTCGGGTAGCAAAATTAGTATCTTCTTTATTTATTTTTCTTCATAAAGTGCAGCAGTAGTGCCCCAGACCGGACGCGTTTCGGCGACCCTGTCGCCTTGTTCACCGGAAATAACGAGTATTTGCCATTGCACACCACATCAGTTTAAAAAATGGCAATTCACCAATCTAAGCACTTGATTCTGTACCATGTGACCGTATTGTATGTTTTAGTAAACATAGCAGACAGACTGATTTTAAAACATAATGTTTTCGACCTCTCGGCTTGTAACCAATGGCCACCCATTCTTACTGTTCAAATACAGTTTTATATATGCCCACGTTACATTTCTCATAGAGAAACCATCCGATTCCGACATTTGTATATTGTAATATTAAAACAATATACATTTTATCTGTACAAATACTTCATAAACATAGTCATAGACATCGTGGCTTCTCTGAGCTATATATACTAAACAGCAATCCATCTGAATGATTAAAAAGATTATATATAAATTGTCACTGGTTGAAACATCCGAAAAAGTGCTAAAGTGTCAAAAAGTGCAAAGTGTAAAATGCATATCTACTAAGTGCAAAAATACAATAGATTCCCCAGCCGGGGAATCTAATACAGGAAAGAACTAGCAGCAATATAGGACAGCATAACCATCAAAGCTTGTATACTCTTAATTGCATAATTTGACATACTAAAGTGGCTAATGCTTGTTCGCTATATATATATATATATATATATATATATATGTATGTATTTTCTATATGCTCCGGGATCCCGCACATGGGCGGGGATTATTCATAGATTATGACTTTGATGAGTATACCCTGGGATGAGAACTAGGGTTACAGGTAAGTAACTAATCCTTACTTAAGCCCTACTGACATCCTTTTCAGGATTTGATTACAGATGGAATTTCAGCCCCAAAGCAAAGTGTGCAAATGATACAGTGTATCCTGTAGGGATTTCATTGGGCTCTTGTGTGGTACTCTGGAGATGTGTACAAACGCAATTGCCATTTTGGGCTAAGATTGTTTGTGAAAGGGTGGACTCCTCGGTTGAGTAATTGAATAGTTTTGAGCTGCATCCTGTGCCATGGGGTTGCCTTCGTCAGCTAAGATGTTCCACCAGATGCACAGTCACTCTAGAGGTTACAGTCACAGCTCTGCGAACGAGCGTGTGGCGTTTGCAGAGCTCCCTGCCTGCGGCACCATCCGATATTTACTCAGCAAGCCTACAGTCCTGTGTACAGACAGCCGCCCACACTTGGGAAGTAGTGTTGGACTTCTCGCATCTGGAAGCAACCAGAGAATTTCCATTGGTGGCCGATTTTACAACCAGCTTGTTATCCTTTGTAGATGCTCCATTTGAAGAATAGTTTTCTCCGCCTGGGGGTCTGGTTTCTTCCTTGCACCCATGTCCTGATGAGGCCCGAATGCCTGGGCCGAAACATATTGATCCCACAGAACTGAGGAGGCCAACGGAACTTGAATACAAATAAAGACATTGGTTACACACTGTTTGAATGTAGTAGAGGGTTGACTGTTCCCCTCTTGTGTGTATCGAACTACCTCATGGTTTAATTGCTTAGAACTATGTAGCATCCAACTATTATAAGAATGGGTAAGAAGGAATGAGAAATGATTCATCCAGTCATTTATGTTGTTGTTTTCTGATTTTGTACAGTATATGTTTAAAAAGAAATAATGAAGTAAAGAAATGTAAACTGATATTGAAAAATTGTTTTAGTTGGATTTGGAGGTGGTATGCAAAAAAAACACAGTTCTATTAATTTCTGGGTCTTTGTACTGAGGAGTGGGGACTAATTCAAGTCTTACCTACTGAGAGTTCTTAATCGATTCCTCCACATCACCCACCCTTTGTTTGTGACATTTAAGGCCCAAGATGTGGTAGGAGTATTAGGGCAAACCCCATTGTTTGGTTAACTTCTGATTCGGGGCAGCCATCTGGAAGAAGTGGATCTCAGAGGCCTTTGGTTTCCGGTGGAGTCCCAGCTTCATATCAACCTTCTGGAACTGAGGGCTATCCTCTTTGCGCTGAAAGTCTTCCTTCCATCCATCAAGTCACCCTAATGGCTCCGAATGGGGTTCTGAGAATATGGTATCCAGAACTCCTAGGCTTGATCATCTGTCTTCGTTCAGGCTGCCCCTCCAGGAGGACCTGCTGTCGCAGGTGCAGGGCAGGGATCTTCACCCAATGCTTCACAATCCCCACATTTCTGCTTGTAGAGTGAGCAGAGACCACCTAACACCTTTGGACTTACCCCAGAGGTAGTTGATGTTACCTTGGCAGCCAGGCAGCCTTCAACAAAAACAGGTTGGGACAAATTTGTGGCTTGGTGCAGTGCTTGTTAGATACACCCCCCTCTAGACAAGGTTATCTTACATTTTGTTACTTGTTTGATCCCTAGCCCAGCAAGGCTTTGCGCTGTGCACAGTTAAAGTGTACCTTTCGACTCTTTCAGCTTTTGCTGTTACTGGATCAGCCCTGATTGTTTAAGCCTCTTGTTGCTATGCTATTTTTGAATGATTTACATTTGTTCGCTCCCTCTGTGGGACCTTAACTTGTTCTTTACTTCTCTGATGTGCAGTCCCTTTATAGCTGCTTCACAGCTGCTCCTTGCGGCTTCCCCCACTCCCTCAAAAAAAGAAAGTGTTTCTCAGCGCCATAACATCAGTGTAGTCTGTGAGTGACCTTCAAGCTCTGTGTCAACACTGTCCAGGACATTAGTCTGATGGCGGCGTAGGCATCTGTACATATGTTCACAAAGCAGTCATGTTCTCCTAGAGGGGCACTTTGCCAGCTCGATTCTAGAGGACTTTCTGGTTTTAGTCCATCCATAGACCCAGCTCCAAATAGTTCATTTTGTTTTTATCTATTCAGAAGACTTACTTACATTCAGTAATGCTGTTTCTGGTTGAGTCTGTCTGGCTGCAGATTCCTCCCTGACCCTCCAATCCTCCTCTCACTGTGGTTGGATTATACCCATTAATAATATCCCGGGAGGAGGAGCCTAGACGGCGACCAAAATGGCCGCATAGTCACCCGGCTCCGCCGAGCGCCCTCTCCTCCCATGCCATCCTGCCGTCGATCCTGCATCCCAATTGCCTCCAAGTGTGTGTGACTGTCCGTGGAGCCCGGCTGTGTTGTCCCGGTGCGGAATCTGCCTCTGACGACCGAGATAAACCGTCTCGAACTTCCTGGCCCTTGCCCTGTGTGAGCCGGGTCCTCGAGTGACGCTGCATCCGGAGCGCGATTGAACAACATCGGCTCCGGCAGACCGGCTTCGCCCGGTAGCCCGGACTGGGATTTGTGAATGGGCGCGGCCAGAAACTGATGGTCGGGGATTGACGCTGGCACCCCTGACCGGCTCTACAAAGGTTTCCGCCGGTACCTCCTATCGACCGTGCCCTCGGCTACACCCACCGAACTACGGCCAGGCTTCTCCCTATCTTGTGAACTGCTGGCGACCGACGGATCTCCTCGCTATTCTGTACTACGGGAGGAATCGGACGGCCATGTAAGCGTCCTGTGCCATGGTGGGGGTTCGTGGTCTTGAGTGTGCCTGCTATGCCCCGCTCCTTTGTTCTGGGTAGCGGTCGGCTTATGAACTACCGGTGGTGCTTGCTTTCTCCTTTTGCCCTGAGGGTCTTTGGCCGAGATGTGCGCTACAGTGACCCGTGGAGTGGCGATGGCACCTACACTGCGAGACGTCCTACTGGCTCTCACGAATTTGCACTCCCTTTTGAGTTGCCGCTGGATGCCCGTTGATGACCCGCGGGTGGCGGCGAATTGTGCGATGGCAGACGGCCGAAGTATTGATCCGGAGCCCGACCTTCCCCGGTCTGCCGATGCTGAGGACCCCTTGAAGTGCGTGGGACTGGACTGTGGACTTGTTGTATCATGTGGCCGCGCTTATGTTTCAGCTGAATTTCTCTCCCTCCAGCTGCCTGTTACCGCTCCTGATTTGCATTCCTCCGTTTTTTCGCTGGCTGGTGTGTCATGGCGTCGCACTATCGTAATGATCCTTTTGCTTTTACCTACTGCTACATTAGTTCCACGGGTGACTGTGGACTCATTGACCCTACCCTCCCTTGCTGTGCGACGCCTTACTGCCTTCACTCGGACCGGACAAGGCTGAACCTGAACTATTTACGTATTTGCTGGATGTTATTGGTACCGGACTGTGACATGGCTTTTGATTATGTCTTGAAGTGATTGGGATGATTCTCCGCTGCTGTTTGCCCTCCTTCGTGGTGGGCTTACTTGTTCTTCAGGATGGGTGGGGGGGGGCGTGTCTGGGGCTGGGGCCCTCCTCCTCTCTTTTCCCTTTTTCGGGTTTTCTGGGGCGACAGGCATGCCTATGGGGGGGGGGGGGGGGGGTGGGCCGTGGCCTTCCGCTGCATGCAGGGTGGGGGGTGGGGATGGGATGTGTTTCTTTTTTCTTTGTCTCTATGGCCCACTTTTCTCTTCTTTTCTTCGTCCTTCTTTATAATTCTTCCTTTTTGTATGCTTTTTGTGGTTGTAGTCCGGGGCTTGGGTTCCTTGGGAGGTTCATTGTTTGTGTCCTCATATGCTCTACGATATTGTTAACGTTGTTCGAGTTGTGAGCGGGTCCCTATGATTAGATGGGATTGTTTTTGAAGATGCGTCTTACTGTTGTTCTCTCAATGATGCGCTCAATTGCATGCTGTTGTCCTGTCCAGTGCTTAGTTTGATGAACAGTGTTTTTTGTGGGTCGGGTTTTGCCTTTTGGGGAAGGATCTTACTTTTTGTGCTCATGTTTATGTGCATTGTTTATTGATTCTTTGGATGTGATACCGCCTCTCCTGCTTAGCCATTGCATGCGTATATGTCCTGGTTTTTATTGTCCATTTCTCCTTTTCTTTGAGGGCGATTCGCTCGTTACATGACTAGCTTCACGTGAGGTTTTGTATTATTGTGTATCGCTTGCTCCTTCCCTCTCTGCTATAGAATGACCCCTCTCGCATCCTTTTATACGTGGACAGGCTGAACTGTAACTCCTACAATGATATACCTCTTGGGCGGGCACTGCCTGGTATGTATTGCAACTCCGCGCTTGGGTATCCTGCGTGCGATACCTCCCGCCAGTATCCTGATTATTGTTGTTTCACTATTGGATATCCTGCTATTTAGTTCGCCCTATTGGCTATCTGGCCTGACTCTGTGATACTTCCGCAAAATTATAAAATGAAACCTACGTTCTCCTTTTCTTGCCATCTTGTATTGCTGCATCGTATTGTTTTTATTCTTGACTTTCCGCAGAGCACGATGGCATGCAATGTTATTATTTGTCATGGCGGCCGGCCCGCAGTGGTTGTAGGCAGACGCTGTGTAATGTGCATACGATAAATAAAGGTTTTAAAAAAAAAAAAATAATATCCCGTGTCTAGGAGTCTGCACACTGGTCACATCAATTTGCTTTGCGGCCCTGCGTTTGATGGTGCGGATACTCTCGAAAGCAATTGACATCAGAGCGTGGTGTGGCGCCAATCTAGGCTCCACCCGTAATTTAAGCAATTTCCGGTATCAGTGCAACACAGCACACAGGTACTGCTGAAGGTTTCTGGATCCAGTATGACACCTGGAGAGTATTTGAAACGTGAGGAATTTGCCACTTGATCATCTCCTGGAAAGAGTTACCAAAGGTAAGTAACATGTTATTTTAGCAAATATAGACTGCATTACTACGGCATAATTCCTGAAGTGCTTACCTGAAAGGGAGCTAAGTAATACTGTAGAGATTGCAAAGGAGAATAAATATTCTGATAAGCAGAATGAAGGAAGAAGCTAGAAACAATGTGCACTGGCCCTCCAGTGAACCAAGAGCTTCCATCTTCTTGCATTCTGGCAGTTGCTTGAGAGCCTCTGTTTTTTCTGACCTATATTGAGAGGATTTCAAAGCACTGCATGTGTTTTTACAGCATTCATTTTTAAGGATTTCTCATAAAAATCCAAACAGTCTTTGCTTCATTCAATATCTTTTAAGTGTCTGAAGCATTTCACCTTTTTTCAATATCTTTATAAGGGGAATTTCTCAATGTCTTTACTTTTTTGTTAAGTGCCCCGTCTGTGGAAGGAAGAAAGGCGCTTTAGACCAACATACTCTGTGTGGCGCGTCTACCAACATCATATTCTGATAACGAATGTGGATTTTGCCAACAAATAACAGTGTTCCTTCAAAGACAGGAGGGCTTTAATGGCTAGCTAGAAGTTCTTGGAGCTGAAGAAGAATGAAAGCATCACCACATGATAGCCAAGGAAAGTTTCTCTTCCACTGCATTCAGGCCTTCTCCTCCCATTAAAGGAGATGTAGAGACAAAAAAAGAGGCACAACCTCCAGCATAATTCACACAGTTCCTGCCATACTTGCGACTATTGATTGACGTTGAAAATCCAGATGTTGAGCACGGCTCCATATGGACTGGCTCACTGTTGAGGACAGCCTCTTGCATAGGGTCAAAGTTGACCACAAGACACTAGACACCAGTGTTTTCTTTGGCTTCAGCGACTCCTTGGCTCGCCATCAAGATAGTCCACATTGAAATATCACTCAACATCAAAGGACTCACTAATGTAAGTATCCATCCTCTCACTACTCAATTCATTTGACATTTGCAAGTCCCATGTCCACAGTGCTGTCTCCATATCCAGCCGGACATCTGCTTCTGCCTCCTTTGCCACTGACTTCTCCTTTGCAATTAAAGCCACAGCAGACGGTTATACCCGCTGAAGAGCCTCTTCAGGTATCCCTCTGCCATTCATTCTGTCTCTAAAACCAGTCATGATTCCTAGGTATACTTTGTTGCTTCTGATCAGGAAGATGCATGTATTAAAACTATACTTTCTGCCACCAGACTTACCATCTCAACCTCTTACAGACCCTCATCCTCTTACGGAACATCCTAAAGGGGCTATTCCATAGAGACACAAGAGAAGAGATCACCTTAGTCACATTCAGGAAATGCGTTGTAATTGGATACAGATACCTCCACCATATACAATCTGACTTTACCAACTCATTCCCCAACAAGGTCATCCCCAGTATGTGATGTAATCACTTGGATGTCCTTGTTAATGGATCAATGAATGAATGAATAAATTAGAGCTTGTAGCGCTCACTGTCACTCACAATTGAGCATCCTGGCACTATGCGTAGGCCTAGCATCACTCAATATGTAATGGCACTAGATAAAAATGGGATAGTCTAGTGGCATGATGAGATTAAGTAGTAGCAGAGAGGTTCTGGGGCTGGGAAAAGCCAGGTCTTCAAACTATTTTTCAATCTGGATTCAGCATCTATAAAGCCGAGAGAGCTTGGGAGTTGGTTCCAGGCTTTTGTGCCCAGCACTGTGGAGGTCTTTCCCCCTCTAGTTTTACGTCTAAAGGGTGGGTGCTTTAGAAGATTGGCATTGGATGACCTCAGCAACCTCTAGGTTTTATAATGACTGAAACGGGCAGTGGACTTAAACTCTCTAAAAAAACAATAAGAGGATCTTGAATAGTATTGTCTTATGGATTTGTAACCAGTGTCGCTTTTCCAGCCCAGTGGATGCAGAGCCTTCTTCAAATACATTGAACATCTCTTTGGAGGTCAAAAAAGCATCTGTATTGGCACTCATGGAGATGCTTCAACTGCAAGCCTCACCCAGACCCTTGCTACCTTTATCCCAGCCTTTGCAGAGGCTGTGGAGGAAAAAGTCTTTACCCCAAAAACTATTAGCAGCACTTGCACTTTATCGGGGCTGTTAATCGCAGCAATTGTATTTAAATAGGTAGTACAGGGTATTTAAAGATGTAGTCTGAGAATCTGTTACTGACCAAAGGCAGCATAAACATCAGTCACATTTTATCTGTACTGTTATTTGTATTAGTGGTGTCCATTTTGATGTGCTGTCAAGCCTTAAATAATGGGCCCTTTTTTCTCTGTTAAATAATATGCAAGTTTTTTAGAGCACCATATGCACTTTTATTGCTATTGCTTGATCATTGCACACAAACTAATTTTACAAAATGTGTTTAGTAGGGATTGTGGACTTGTGGAAATATTGAAATACCTGTATAATATACTATTATTTTAGAGATATAAGAACTAGACCGTAGTATTTTATGTGTTGTTTTAGTCATGTAATGGTTTTAACAAACGATGCATGGTAAGCAAATAAATACAGACCCACCAACTACGAAGACTGCTATTTTAAATCTCCTAAAGAGATAAGGCAGCGGATCAAGATCTTATCTACTTAAGTCAGAATTTAGACGCTTGTAACGGGGCTCACAAAGTTGCAAGTCCCACAGGTACCCAAATCCAAAATATCGCCTGACAGTTTTTACCGCAGCGGTTCATTCTTCTAAAACATCCAAATCACTTCCAGATTTAGAAGGTCCAAAAAAAACTGAACAATTAACCAGGGATCAACAAGATGTTGTGCAAATTACATCTGAAAGAAACACGTTTGTGTTAGATTCCTTACCTTAGACAATCCCCAGGTGTTAGACTGGATCCGGAAAGTTTTCGCTAGCAGTACCACTGCGCGTCAGTAGGTGGCGTTGTGCGCCTTCGCGTCCGTCGCTGGTGTCGTATGCACCGAAATGATGTCACGGAGACGACTTAGGTGCCACCCATGCGCGCTGACGTCAGTTCTTTCTTTTTCCGCGACAGTAAGCGCAGATCCGGTTAGAGCACGTACTTTAGTCGCTTTTTGACTATTGTTTTTAGACTTTTGTCTTCTGTAAGTGTACTTTGGTGCACGTAGGGATGCCTGGTTTTAAGTCTTGTGGGGCCTGCCTTCGCAATATGCCGGTGGCGGACCCCCATGACGTCTGTCTCTACTGCCTGGAGAGCGACCACGACTCGCGTTCCTTTATGGACTGTCTGGCCATGGCCTTGAGGGAGCAGTGCCAGAAGCTGCTTGAGGTCCGGCACTCATCCCAGCGCCGTTCACGGTCCAGGGGCCGCTCCAGAAAATGCTTGCGGGGCCACCACCATCGCTCCTCGGGCCCCAAGTCTTCACCCTCGGATTCGGGTAAGAGACGACACAAAAAGATGTCAAAGAAGCGTTGTCGCTCTCCGACGTCCCCCGTCGGTCCCCGTATGCAGACGAGGGGGGCGGGTTCTGCCCCCTGCGGCTCATTTGGAGCCCATGAGTCCCACGCCTACCCACCTTATCTGGGTCCGTCGGCAACTCCCACACAGGTACAAGAATTTCCTGCTACCATGGACTGCATGTTTAGGCCTTGGGTTCCCGCCGGCGCGCCCTTGGGCCCCCGCAATACCGTGTTTGGAACCTGTCGAGCCATCGGTGCTGTAGGATCCTGCGCCGCTGGCCACGGCACCACAAGGTCCCACGCTGCCGGCTCCGGCCCCAGCGCTGCACTCGGCTCCGCCTCTGGCGCCGCAGAGGATGCCATTTGTTCAGCCCCTGCCCAGGTTCCAGGATAATTTTGTCCCTATCTGGGATCCGCATTGGGACGTGGCGCCGGTTCGGCCCCTTCCAGTGCCGTTCCTGGCGCCGTTTGTTCCTTCCCCGGTCCCTGCCCTGCCTCGGCGGTCTGTACCAAATTCGGCGGAGGTGGAGGACGACTGGGAGGGGTCCGAGGACCCTCTTGCTCGTCTCTGAGCAGGACTTGGCGAACGAGTTAGAGGAGGGCGGCGGTCTTAATGTCTCCTCTGACCCGGGCTTTGCCTACCATGGAGGAGGCCGCTTCTTACACAGTGGTGTTCCTTCGGGCAGCTGATGTACTCAATCTTTATCTCCCTATGGTGGCCCTGAAAACTAATCTCCTCACTGAGGTGCTCCAGACGGCGTCCACTTCGTCGGAGCCACTGCTGCCATTCATTGATGCCCTCACTGACGTCTTAATGGGCACTTGGTCGCGGCCAGCCACAGGGGCCCCTGTGGATAAGAACGTCACCAGGCATCCTCGCCCGGCACCGGGTGATCCTGCCTTTCTGACCACTCATCCTATGCCCGAGAGCTTGGTCATCCAAGCTTCGACATCCCAGAGTGCCTTTCCCACGCCTCCGCCGGATAAGGACTCTTAGGAAGCTGGAGCAGTTCGGCAAGCGGTTGTTCTCTTCGGCCAACTTAGGGTTGTGGTCGGTGAACACCGCATGCCTAATGGGCCATTATTCCCACGCGGTGAAGGATACAGTTGCACAGGTGTTGCCTCAGTGTCTTGAAGAGATCCAAGCTGTGCTGTCCCAAGCTATTGCCGAGGGTGAAGATGTGGCTAAGTTCGCCATTCGGTGTGGTTTGGACACCGCAGACTCACTTGTTAGGGCGATTTCTACGACTGTATTGCTTAGTCGCCGCGCCTGGTTGAGATGTACCGGGTTCGTGCCAGATGTCCAAAGCTCACTCATGTACATGCCCTTTGTTGGCAATCGCCTGTTTGGCGATAAAGCAGACAGTGCGCTTGAGCGTTTTAAGGACTCTGGCCACGGCGAAGTCCTTAGCCCTTTCCCCAAAAAGCCCAGCCACTCCTGCTTTTCGTTCCTTACGTGGCCACGGAAAGGTCACGCAGGCACGTTCCTTCAGCAAGCCTGTGCAGAACCAGCCTTAGCGCGGACGTGGTTTCCGCAGGGGCGGGTCTGGGAATCAGCATGGGGGGTCAGTCAATCTCCGCCCCACTGCTTCTACCTGCAAACCTTCCTAATCTGAGCTTTGGGGGGCACCCCACGCCAGTGGGTGGCAGGATCTGCCATCACCTCCCCCACTGGCACGCTGTTACTTCGGACAAGTGGGTGTTGCAGATCATCTGCAAGGGCTACTCCCTTCCCTTTCAGTCCACCCCTCCAGCCATGCCACCTCCATACCGCCGCATGACGGGGGAACACTTGGCACTTCTCCAGCAGGAAGTCTTGGCCAAGGGGGCCATCAAGTGCGTTCCTGGGCCAGAAGTAGGGAGTGGTTGTTATTCCCACTACATTCTGGTCCCGAAGAAGGAAAAAGGGGGTCTACGTCCCATCTTTGACCTCCGGAACGTCAATCGATCCCTCCGGAAGGAGAATTTCAAGATGTTGACTTTGGCTCAGGTCTTGTCTTCTCTCGATCCAGGAGACTGGATGGTAGCGTTAGACTTGCAGGACGCCTATTTTTATGTTCCCGTTCTGCCGGCCCACCGGCGTTACCTGCGGTTCATGGTAGGCCACGAGCACTTTCAGTTTAACGTGCTCCCCTTTGGCCTTACCAGCGCCCCTCGGGTGTTCACGAGTGAGAGCGGTGGTCGCAGCTCATCTGCGCAGATCGGAGGTCTTAGTATTCCCCTATCTAGACGACTGGTTGTTGAATGCGAGTTCACCCCAAACAGGCGTCTCCCACCTCCAGACTACGGCCGACCTCCTGCCTTTGATGGGTTTTCCATCAATGTGCCGAAGTCGCACCTGAGTCCATCTCAAAAGCTCCACTTCATCGGAGCAGTTTTGGATTCGGCGCAGATTCGGGTCTATCTTCCCGAACAATGGATCCGGGATATTCAGGCTATGATTCCGATCTTTCTGCTTCTATCCCGGGTTTCAATCAGGATGACCCTCCGTCTCCTTGGCCTGATGGCCTCCTGCAGGCTGCTGATACATCATGCCAGGTGGCGTACGCGGCTCTGAAGTGGGACCTAAAGTTCCAGTGGGCACAGTATCAGGGCAACCTGTCCGACCACGTCCAGATCTCGGAGGGCACTGCACGACACTTAGAATGGTGTCTCACGAACCACGATTGAGTCCATGGCAGATCCCTCTCCCTTCCCCAAACGGAGCTCAGTGGTGACTGATGCGTCCCTCCTGGGATAGGGTGGCCACATGGGAGAGGCGGAGATCAGGGGCCTCTGGTCTCTGGCGGAGTCCCGGCTCCATATCAACCTTCTGGAGGTGCGGGCGATCCGACTTGCTCTGAAAGCCTTCCTTTCCTCCGTTCGAGGACAGGTAATGCAGGTGTTCACAGACAACACCACCGCCATGTGGTATTGCAACGAACAGGGCGGGTGTGGGGTCGTGGACCCTATGGCAGGAGGCTCTGCGCCTCTGGACATGGCTGGAACTTTGGGGCATGTCTCTGGTGGTTCAACACCTGGCAGGCTCCCTGAACGCCAGGCGGACGAACTCAGCCACAGATGCATGTTGGATCACGAATGGCGTCTGACTTCAGACGTGGTGCAAGGTCTCTTTCTGCAGTGGGAAGAGCCTTGGTTAGATCTATTCGCCACCGAAGAGAACGCGCAATGTCATTAATTCTGCGCGTTGGAATTTCCAAGGCGGCACTCGCTCGGAGACGCTTTTCGCCGTGAGTGGAGTTGCCTATACCACTTCTGCCCAGAGTGCTGAAGAAGATCGGGCGCGACCGGGCCAAAGTCATTCTTTTGGCTCCGGATTGGGCAAGAAGAGTATGGTATCCCGAGCTACTCAGTCTGGCAATCTGTCCTCTGATCTGACTGCCTCTTCGGAAGGATCTTCTGTCGCAGCAGGAGGGATGGTCCTGCATCCGAACCTGTCCAACCTCCACCTCATCCGTGGATATTGAGCGGCGACAGTAGACAGCTTTTGCCCTTCCTGCCGAAGTCTGTGACGTTATCTTGGCTGCCAGGCGTCCATCCACTAAGACGGTGTACGCCTGCAGGTGGAAAAGATTTGTGGCATGGTGCACAGCTAAGGCTGTGGATCCCCTTTCTGCCCCTCTTTCAGAAGTTCTTCTGTTCCTTCTTGCTCTGGCCCAGCAGGGATCTGCTCTGGGCACTATCAAGGGCTATGTCTTGGCCATTTCGGCCTTTTTTAAGGCTTCCAGATCAGCCTTCTCTTTTCAAGTCCCCTGTTGGTCGTTTCTTGAAAGGCATTACACACCCGTTCCCTCCGGTCACCTTTATAGTGCCTCAGTCGGACTTGAATCTTGTGTTGACTTATTTGATGTGCACTCTCATTGAGCCGCCACACAACTGTCCTTTACGTCTTCTCACCTTAAAGACAGCTTTCCTGTTTGCTATTACCTCTGCCAGAAGAGTGAGTGAGCTCCAGGCTCTTTCTTCTCAACCTCCTTTCCTTTCTGTTCATCCGGACAAGGTGGTATTAAGGACCCATTCTTCTTTTCTGCCCAAGGTTGTCACACCCTTCCACATCGGGCAGACCATCACTTTTCCTCCTTCAAAGGATGCGGAGCGGAAAGAAGGTGGGCAGAGAGGCTCCCCCGTCTGGACCCAAAACGTACGCTATCGTTCTTTATGGAGCGCACACAACAGTTCCGGTTGGATGATCAACTCTTTGTTGGCTAAGTGGGTGCCAAGAAAGGTCGGGATGTTCACAAACCAACCATCTTTCAGTGGGTTGTCTGTGTATTAAAGCATGTTACTCTCTGGCTAAAAAGGAGCCTCCTGTGGGGCTGCGTGCCCATTCTACTCAGGCGACTGCAGCCACTACTGCTCTGGGACGGGGAGTCCCTTTGCAGGATATCTGTCAGGCAGCTACGTGGTCCTCGCTGTAACCCTTTACCAAGCATTATTGCCTTGACAGCCAAGTCCGGAGAGACGGTTCCTTTGGCCGTTCTGTTCTCTGGGATTTTCTGGTGTGATCTTCGTTCGCTGACCCACCACCGGGGTTGATATTGCTGGGGTATCTATTCTAAGGTAAGGAATCTAACACTAACGTGTTTCTTTCAGATAAACAAATTACTTGCCTTCGGTAATGATGTATCTGTAAGAAACATTCGTTATTGTTAGATTCCTTACTGCCCCACCCATCAACCCTGTTCTGCGAACTGATTTCTAGGGTTAAGGTCATCCCTTTTAGGGCCCTAGTTTTATGCACCAGTGGTCAGTGTCTTGCATGGCTCTGTGTTTCTGGCGCGGAAAGTCGTGTACAGTACTGACATCAGCACACATGGGTGGCGCCTAAGTAGTCTCCGTGACGTCATCTCGGCGCATACAACACCAGCGACGGATGCGGAGCTGCACCACGCCACCTACTGACGTGCAGAGGTACTGCCAGCGAAAACTCTATGGATCCAGTCTTGACGCCTGTGGATATTCTAAGGTAAAGAATCGAACACTAACTAATGTTTCTTACAGATATATCGTTACCGAAGGTAAGTAATTTGTTAATCACGTCATGATTAAAAAAGCTCAAATCGATTAACAAGTGAGCCACAAGATTCTGAGCAATTAAATATAAGGATCCCAAAAAACCTTGACAAAACATGAACGCAAAACACAAAGAAGGGCGAAAAATTTAAAAATCAAAGAGCCAAGAGCTGTAAATGTCAAAAAGACAAAACAAAGTGTCCCATATTTCAACTAAGGAAAGAGCCACTAACAGATCAAACATTTCTAATCCCCATGATACAGACACCAAAGCCATCAATACCTCACTCGTAAATCAGTGTGATGCGAAGACTAGCCATACTACTATGGACAATCTCATTAAAATAACACCCCTCCCCAGAAGCAGGAATAAAATACAGGTATCAAATGAGATCACAATAGTGGACACACCCTCTACCACCTGAGTCAGTAGACCAGGTGCTGACAAAGAAGGCTCTGACCAAGGTATAGTGAAGGAAATTACCATTTGTTTTCAGTGTACATCTGAAAGGATTAACAAAGGCATCAGAGGACCATTAAACTCTGGTCTAGCTTCCATCTATGATGATTTGAACTCTCTAGATGTTAGTCATAAACCAACGAACTTGGATGTTAATTGTTGTTAGTCTAGAGCCCAAACAAGCAAAGGTAAAAATACGCTTCACGTAGACAGTCTATAATTGCATTAGGATAGATGCTAACCACCGCAATCAGGTGTTCAAGCAAGGAACAACAACCTCCCCAAGATCATGAAGTCCAAAATGGCATTAAGGTAGATGTATATTGCCTAACTGTAATTACAGTTCTGGTTTGGAAAACCCCAAAATCAATACACAAAACGTGCAAAACATCACTGAGATCCAAGACAGAAGGTTGTTGCTTCATCCCAGATAAATCTCCAAAGGTCCACAATAGTATATAAATAGGGGGTAATCTAGTGAAGCTATTGAAGTGCCACACATCATGGACACATCTTTCTAGTGTGGATATAGAAAAAATTGAGTTTCTTCAACCTCTGGCTACACTTTCAAGACAAGCCCCATCGAAACATATTCTATACAAAAAAATCAAATTGGAGGAATCTAAAGCACAAAGTTACCTGCACCCAGGAACCCTCTAGCCACTCGTCAAAATCTGCCAGAGACTGAACGTCACCTAGGCGAAGAAAACGGCAAAATACAACAAGCCAACTTATTGTCTGAATGGCACTGGTTACTAACCACTGTTAGGACTGGAAAGTAAACATCAAATGAGCAAAAATCAGTCTTATCCACAAATGTTCTAAAAAAACTAGCCCTCAACTGCTTCGTCAAAAAGGAGAAATTCAAGATGCTCACAATGGCTCGGAACTTGTCTGCCCTGGACCCAGGAGAGTGGATGGTAGCATTTTACTTGCAAGATGCCCAAGTTGACATCTCCGTCCTGCCTGCCCATCGGCATTGCCTGTGGTTTGCATTAAGCCACAAGCATTTGTTGTTCACCGTTTCCCTTTTTGGCCTTACCAGCCCCCCCTTATCAAAAATGTCTGGGTTTGGTAGGTTTCCCTGTGTAGCGGCCGAGCCCAGGCACAAAATTCACAGCTACTCACTTTGTAAGAAAAGGGTCAGTTTTGAGTGGAAAAAAATTGACCTGTTTGTTATGTTTTGAGACCTTTCCTGTTGCAACACTGGGCACACCCACACAAGTGGGGTAACATTTTTATCGGGGCTAGTGTAGGCATGCTGTATGGTAGGAAATGTGCAGATCCTCACAAATTTTGTAACTTTCTCTTACAAAAATGTAGGGGTACACATTTTTTGCCTATGTTTGTAGTTTGAAAGGCTTTGTGGGTAGCAAAAGGTAGAGGGATCCACGCAAGGCACACTGCGATGAACTCCTCCGTGTGTCTTGTTCTAAATAATTTGGTAGATTTCCCTGAGTGACGGCTGAGTCGGTACCCAAATTCAGCATCTACCCACATTGGAAGAAAAAGTGTTGATTTTTCTGGGTTGAATCCCATGTTACGGTGTTTTGTGTCACGGTTACTATTCCTAGCTACATAAGTGGGTTATCATTTTTACTGGGAAACGTGGAAACACAAAATATTCCAATTGTTTTCAGCACAATTTGGATTTCTCTTTATTTTTTACTTCCAAATGTAAACCTGTGTGCAAGAAAGACACCATTTTGCAAAATGCCCTCTGAATCATATCATATGGGTAACTCCAAATTCATAGGTGTACAAATAACCATTGTTCTTAAATTCAATATCCTGCGCACATTTCAGAAATATCTAGATTTCCTTCATATCCATTTTTCATTCTTTATAATTTACCATATGAATTGCTGTATAGTCGGTACACACTGAAAAATCATTCTAAACTACAGCTCACTTGTTGACTCTAGGTATTGCATGTTTTGGAAAACATACAAACCCTATATATCCTTGCTACCGGAAGTGCTATCTGACGTGAAGGTATATTTTCCTACTTGTTTACAATTCTTTTTTTTTTTTATTCAGTGATTAATTTCTTTGGGAAAACCTTAAGGCAATCACACAAATGACCTCTTGATGAATACAAAATGTTATCTACTTTTCAGAAGTGTATAGTTTGCTGGGGTCACCAATGGGTTTCACACCAGTTTCTACCACAAACTGGAAGTGGGTTGAAACCACAAACTTTAGGAGACTACCTCTTAGACAATTGAAAAGGCTGTGGTTAAAGATTGTCTTTGATGGAAATGTGCTTGTTCCTCAAAGCTGGAAAAACCTTTTGTTGAAGTAGTTTATAGAAAAAACATACTCTTTCTTGCACAGCATCTTTTTTCTGTTTTTAGCCCCCTAAAAACCCAAAGGTCAGCTATATTTTTGCTATTCTTTCCAGTTGTCTCTAAAGGACTTCACAAACCTCGGGTACTTTCAGTATCTTCATGATGTTTGAAAATCAGGACAGAAATTTGGCCTGAATAACCTTGGTGGGACAAAAGTTATGAAGGCCTAAATGCAAATTCCTCCAAACATCCAACACACATTTGCAATGCAATAGGTCTCGCTTTTCTGAGAGTTTAAGCTATTAGCATTGTAAATGACAATGCATTTTATTTATGTTTTAAAAACCTAAACATAAGGCATTGTCATTTACAATGCCAATAGCTCAAACTTGCGTAAATGCGAGACCTATTGCATTGTAAATGCTTGTTTGTTTTGGGAATCTGGTCACCCTAGCACTGAGCTATCCCTACAGAGTGGGCTCTGTTAGCAGGTGCATGCTGGGAAGTGTGTACTGATAAATAAATGACCCGACACCTGTGGGTCGCTGCAGGTGCCTCGACTCCTCCAAGGTAAGGGGTGGGTTGTGAAAGTGGACAAATCATCAAACTGTTTTCAGCCAAAATCCAGCCATGTTTCAACAAGTGCAAACCGCTTTACGTACCATCTGTAAGCCCCCATGCTCTCCATTTGGATGCCTATGCAGCTCAGGCATAGCTCAACTTAGCACTCGCCAACCCACCCACCATTTTTTGCAGTAATTTTACCCAAGTCAAAAGTTCCACCATTTCTGTTTTATATCATCGGAATCCAGGGTATACTTGGTTGGGAGAGGGTATCCCAATACCTTGTGCAAGGCATTGAGACTGCGGGTAAATATTTTGTTTTCTGAGATGCAGTGTTTTTCCAGTCATAACCAATGCTACAGGCGATTTGAAATGCTTCATTTGTCAAACACTTCTCTACAAATAAGTTTCGAGATCCCAACCAAACCATGGTTCAAGAAATTGGGCGAGCTGCAAATATGAACCAAGTTTTGGGGAGTGTCCGGACTTATTTTTGTTCCCAACCCGCAATGTCGTCAGTGCCTCCAGCCAAAAACAGGCAGGTGTGAGGAGTTTTATTTTCAAGGCGGAACTGAGGGGAATTAATTCCATGTCATTGTTGAATGAACTTACATTAGGATATTTACTTGGAAAAATAACGAGTGGGAGTGAACCTTGAAGCGTGTGCTCCCTGGAAACCAACACAGTTGGTTAGTTTTTGCAGGTTTCGGCAGGAAAGAGTCAATGAAAGGACCTTTTACTGTTTACAGCGGCTGCCCTTGAGCCAGTCACACACTGTCCAGAAGTGTCATCCTCTCACTGACCAGCAGAGGGTGTCCAGGCCACTGACGAAAGGATTGCAAAGTCCTAGGCGAGGAAAAAAGTTTTACAAGAGTGGATGTTTGCGTAGTTCTGAATTCTATATCTTTTTGATTAAATATGTATTAAGTTGAATGTCCGTGGGGCACGAAGCTGCCAAGGGCAGAGGGAGAATACCTAGCATTTTTTAATAATAGAACATTCACAGTACAGTAAAGGTGGAGGATTCATGATGCCAGAAGCAAAAAATGGCAGGGAAAACACAACGCACAGTCAGATCACAGGACAACAAAGCATTTTTCACTTTCATTGGCGTTAGTAAAGGGAAGATGAGGCAAGAACCTCGAATACTGAAGCCAGCGAAAGCCGGCTATAGTGCATGGGGCGCTTTCAAAAGTAAACCAGTGCTCAGACACAAAAGACGAGGGGGAACAGGGACATAGAAGTAACAGAAGACAGTTCTGGATAGGACTAGGAGGGTGGGAAAGGGAAAGTGGGCCATGCGCGCACTGTGTTTACGCGGGGACAGGAGATGTGCATGCGTACGGAGTGCACATCTCCTGTCTGCGAGTGCACATCTCCTGTCCGCGCGTGCCACCTCCTGTCTTCCTTCGGCAGAGAAAGCAGCGACTATAGGTCTCGCCAAGGCGACAGCGCATGCGCTGCATCGCTAGGCGAGACCTAAAAAGGGCAATGCACTGTGGGTGAAAAAGACTCAGCAGCGAAGGGGTTAATAAATAAATCAAAAACCCGATATTTATAAAGTGCAAACTATTCACCCCTAAGGGTCTCAAAGCGCTGGGGGCCGTCGGGGAGAATAAATGAACTGATGCCGGCGCAGGGTTCGAACCGTGAGCTCTGCGCTTCGGAGTCAGCCGCTCTCACCGCTGCGTCACACCTCTCTCATAATGACAACAACTTCTCCAGCAGCCAGTCAGATAGCCTCCCTTCTAGGGTGCATGGCCTCCTTCATTAAGGGCCCATGTGAGACCTATACAGGAATATCTGGAAGATCAGTGGTCTCAATGGAAGGACAGGTAGGAACACAAGCCCAGAGAAACCATCTCTTTGATGATAGTACCATAGGTCCAGTCTATTGAAAGAAGACCCTTTTTCACAGGGACTTTCCAGCTCATTCTTGATAGATTCCTCTTTGATAACATAGGGAACCCATCTTCAGAATTTAGTGGTCCAGACTTGTGGTCAAATAAGAAATGCACATGCCATATCGATATCCTAGAATTGAGAGCCGTCCATCTAGCCCTCAAGACTTTCCTGCCTCTCTGATGATGGATAGATTACCCACTTGATCACAATGCACTCAACAAACTAGGAGGCATCGGGTCCAGCACGCCATCCTTTTGAGCCCAAGTAATCTGTCACTAAAGGCAATACGTGATCCTGGTCTGCAGAACTTATAAGCAGACATTTTCAGCAGATTCACTATAGAAACCCACAAGTGGGTCTTAATTTAAGACATGCTCTTCTGCATCTTTAGAAAGTGTAATTTGCACAATTATACCTCTTTGCAACATCAAAAAATGCAAAATGCCCAGGCTTTGGCTTCAGAGAGTGGGAACATGGTTCTCTGGGCAGTGCCCTGTTAATCATATGATCAGATACTTTTCTTTATTACAGTAATGTCTTACCCTGACGGGAGGGACCACTCACATAAGGGAACCAGAAGAGTTAGTGGATAGAAGCGCAGCACTACCAGCTAGTGCCATGGTACACACAGTTTTAATTGGTTGTTTTATTGTGTAGTATTATGTCCTTGTATGCATTCAAGTACTTTCCTTATTGAAAGGTCAGCAATGAGTTGGACAGTCATCCATTGGACTGTTGAATGAGTGTTGAACTCCGACCTTGAGTATCCTCTCACTCCGTCCCTTAGTAGCCTGTGACTGCTTACTATCGCTACTACTGAGAGTCTAATGCTCAAAGGGTGTAATGGCTCAGTTTTCAGACCAATAGAACATCCGAGTCAAGCAACCCCAGAACATCTGAGTCAAGCAACTTCAATCCCCATACCCTACAGGTCCTCCTGAACAGAGACAGAGCTAACCACTATTGCATTGATATACACAAGTATATACTTTGGGTTAAACAGTATTTAACTGTTTGTTTGGCATTCCTCACTCTTCAGACCCTATATCACAGGAGATAATACTTCTAAATAATCAAAGCATAACATGTAAATCTAAACGAGGTTCATGCTGCTAAAGAAATGAGTTACTTACCTGTAACAGTAGTTTTCAGCTTGATGCTCTTCCAGTTTCACTTGACTCTCCTCTCCATGAGATGAGTTAATGTAAATTATATATATATATATATATATATATATATATATATATATATATATATATATATATATATATATATATATATATATATATATATATATATATATATATATATATATATATATATATATATATATATACACACACACACACACCCGCCCAAAAGACACCTGGGACTTGGCGGTTGGGGACTGGAGGAGGCCCAACGTTCAAGTGGCATCTTGACTTTGGGGTTCTTATCATTATGGAGCCATTCCACCCCTCACAGCATCTGCCAGACAAGAACAATGCCAATGCATACTGGGACTTGTAGGCGCAGTACATTAAGCGACCGTCAAGAGATGCACGTGATTGGTACTTACCTTTGGGGGCGGAGCTGTGCACCACTAATCAGGAGGGGGCAAGATACTTTTATCTGTGATACCCGCCCGCTACCTGACTTACACACACCCCCGGCGCTGAAGAAGGCTGGATAATGCCGAAATGCATTCGCCAAATGCGGGTGTTGTAGAATCTTCGGAGCTTGTGCCACTGAATAAAGGTGCTTCCACTTACTCCCCTGCTGTGGCCTCTTCACTTTCGTCCTTGGAGGAGGTGGTTTTGTTCATATATATATATTTTATAATAAACCACGATGAATTGAAGACTGGTTTTGGAGCCTTATTTGCGTCTGTGCGCTGGAGAAAGTGCTCGGGAGGTTTCGTCTGCACCGAAACCAGCTGGAGGCATATATATATATATATATATATATATATATATATATATATATATATATAATATGTAACTAGTGGTCGGTTTTCTTTATGATTCTGCCTATGATCGATAGGATACTTTTTTGGACCCAACTGCTAGATTCTGGAACAATGCAAAGCCTTTGAATCTAGAGAAGTACCAAGCTGCAAATCTATTCTTTCAGGTAAGCTACATAAAACTCTGTAAAAAAATAAATTTTAAAAAGTAACAGTAAGCATAAAGTTTAAACAATAAAACTGTATTTACATTCTGTATTTTCTGCTTTAATTATACTGTTTCTTCAGAACATAATTTCATTGCATTTCTTGAATGTGATCCCTTTGCCAGGGAAGCTCCTGTATTCCCTAGTAAATTGTATATTAAAAATGCATATTCGTTATTGGTTTGTAACATTTACTGAACACTGTATCCTTTTGATAGATAAAACCATTTTTTACAATATATTCATTAAGGTGGGCCGGACTGTAAACCCAAAGCATCCCTGGGAAATGTTGTCAGACCATCCCCCATATGGTCCAAAGCAAGTGAGCGCAGCGAGTGTGCCTCACCACTACAAGGGGATTTGGGGGGGGGGGGGGGGGGGGGGATGATGGCAAAAATGGTTCACTTTATAACACATTTCTCATTATATATTCGATTGTATTGTAACAGTGCGTCTTATTTCTCCAATACCCCTCTCTCATATGTATTTAATTTGTTATATAGTGCATCTCATACTATTGTAAGGGGTCAGTCATTTTCTATAACACACACACACATATAGAGACAATGAATCATACGTGTGTAAATCAGTTTATAGAAAATATTACATAAGACAAAGGGGACAGCAAGGTGTAGGATTCACTTGTCATCCATACTGGTAGGCATTTTTTAAGAGTGCTTGGTCTAGGGAAGCACAAACTCAGGAATCATAATGTAACAGTGATTAGGGTTGACTTTGCTAATAAGAATGCATTTCTACCCAAACAAACTCGTTTTAGCAAATTTAGGATAATGAAAAACTGGACAAAAAACATAACTTTCTAACCTAGATTACAGTTGTAACTTATGAACTGCACTGTAACAAAATGATCTATGTGATAAACGCAGTAAACCATTAAGCTATGCACATAAAAGACTATTCTCTTCCAGGGGATCCTCATCAATAGTCATAAGTCATGCTGGCAAGACGGAGGTGATCTTTTTTGGGAAAGGCCTTCGCCCCTTCCCGGATTTGTGGTGGCCATCTGAGATGGGCCCTGCGCCTTCCCCCAGCATAAAGGCTAAAAACTTGGGGGTAAGGTGGGATGAGAGCTTGACCTTCTCCGCCCACATTCAGCAAGTGACAACAGGGTGCTTAAGCAAATTGAGGAATTTGCGCAAGTTCCTCGTGCTTCTTCCAGAAGACTGCCGAAAAATGGTAGTCTATGCGACGGTCACCTCTAAGCTGGACTATGCAAATGGCCTATATTTGGGCCTACCTAAATATTTGTTTCAACGTTTGCAGACCGTGCAGAATGCGGCTGCGAGGCTGATAAAATACATTCCTTTCAAAGAGCATGTCTCTCCGCATTTGCGTGAGCTGCACTGGCTTCCAGTGGCAAGCAGAATTAAATTTAAGGCGCTAACTCTGGCTTTTAGAGCCTTCCGTGGCACCTGTCCTAGCTATCTCAAAGCAAGACTCCCTAGGTATGAACAGGCGAGACTCTTACGGTCAAACTCCCTACTCCAGTTACACGCCCCACGAGTCAGAAAGGCGCGTTTGGGAGGCAGGACCTTTTCAGCAAACATGGCGAAGCTGTGGAACGCCCTACCGCCTGCCATTCAGTCGGCAACATCAGAGATTGGTTTCAGGAAGCAATTAAAAACTTGGCTTTTTACTCAAAAGATTTGATCCACCGGTTTTTACCTATTGTTCCCTCTGAGCTGCTCACATAGCGCCGGGACACCTCCTGGCGAGGTAGCTGTTCGCGCTTTAGAAATTTCTGTATTATTATTATTATTATTATTAAGCACTAGAATATTCCCGCCCATGCGCGGGACCTCGGAAACACAATCATATATGTGCCCCACATATATGGACATATATATATATATATATATATGTATATATAAGCAACTGTAGCCTTATACACACCAGACCTGAATAATGCTGTAAGGATTCCCAATATATCATAAAAACATGCATTAGAAACAGGGAAAAAAACAACAGCAAAACATGTTTTGAATCTGTTTTAATGCATAGCAGTCAGCAGAAAACTCTCACATAGGACTGAAAGCATAAACAGCTCCCAGGCTGCATTGCAAAAACAGTCTAAAAAGACTGAAAAGCTAACTCATAGCAACATAGAGATAAACTGGCACCGTGCCTTTAAGGCAGTAATGACCGCCAGCTTCCCATCATGCCACAAGGGTGACAGTTAGGTCAGTTGTTCTTTCCGGCTCCTTCAGGAAGGATCCTGGTTACAGAGCTCCACTTCTTTCTGATTTTAGTCAGAAATAATCTTCACTTTTCTGAAAACTTTTCACTTACTTCGACATCTTTCACCTTCTGAAGTAAGGTTCTGTCTTTTTTTGACAGTTTTTTGGGAATTTTTTTTTCCATTCAAAATGCCTTCACTTTTTGACTCCTGCCCTTCTTGTGGAAAAAAGAAGGCCAGGTCAGACTCTCAGGAAGTCTGTATCCTCTGTTTGCCTCAGGACCATGACCCTAAGGCTTGTCCTCATTGTCAGACCCTGTCTAAAAGGACTTTAAAGGACAGAGAAAGAATTTGTCTATATGGGCTGGCAGAAAAGTCTTCAAGAGGCAGGTCACCAGTGAAGAAGGGTTCTAAGAGGTCTAGATCTCCATCCAGAAGCAAGATCCCTCACCCTTCTACCTCAGCGTCTAGCTCGGCGCTGAAAAATCTACCACCGGTAGGTCATTTGTCCAAGAAAAGGCCATCGACGGTTGGCTCGCCGTCGAGAAGACATCGGCATTCAGGTACGTCGTCGACTTCGAGGGGCAGGAGTCCTCCGCCATCGTCAACCTGGCAACGATCGGCGTCAAGGATGGGAACTCCTCCGCCGTCGTCTCGACGACGATCGGCGTCGAGGAAGAAGAGCCCTCCGCCGTCGTCAACAAGGTGACGTTCAGCGTCGAGGGGCAGAGCCCCTTCATCTAGATCTGCCAGACGACGTTCGACGTCGAGTCGACGTTCGCCGCCGAGACGAAGGGATGTCCAGGCATCGTCTGCAAGGGATTTGACTTCGAGGAGTAGAGAAGCGCCGAGACTGGTTCCAACATCAGACCGGAGATCGACGTCGAGGAGGAGGTCCGGTTCGACGTCGAGAGGTGCATGCCCAACGTCAAGGCCTACCTCATTGAGGTCTAGAGAAGGATCAGTGGTTCTGGTGACGGAATCCGCGTCACGCCATTCTTCCTTTCATTCCTCCAGACGTCCTTCCATGAGATCAGCCTCTCCAGAAGGGCGTTCCAGCAGACCTGCTCATAAGTCTCCATCACAGCACAGGGAGGCTTCCCCTGCTGGGCACTTGTCTCCAAGATGGCTCCTCCCCCTGCATCACTGGAACAAGGATACGGGGGCAACACAGCGGATGCAGGAGTATGCCAGTCCCATCCATAGGTCACCTTTACAAAGGTTGGTGCAAGAGGTGGACAAATCGCGTTCCCCGAGACGTGAGGAACACACGGTCAGGTCGCTGGAACGAAGACATAGTTTCCATCGCAGGAGGAGAAGGACACCGTCGTGGTCTTCTCCTTCCACCCTACACTATCGGACAGACCTGTATTGAGAGTGTCTCCGATAGATGACCTCAACACCTACCATTATGTGCTTCAGAGAGGGGCTCGCAAGCTGAACATTGAGATGTCTGTCCCTCAGGTGGCAACAACGGTGATCTTTGAGACTCTGCAACAGAGGGCAGTGTCTCGTCCATTACTTCCCTTGGTTCATTGGCTTTGGGAACCCATGATGGACATCTTCCTGACACCAGCTACGATCAAGGCCGCACCGGCTCGAATTCTGAAAAAATACAAGTCGGCTTCCTCAGACCCTGTCTTCTTGAAGACTGATCCACCTGCAGAGTTAGTGATCATTGCGGCAGCGAGGAAAACTCATGCTGTGGCTGCGTCTTCATCGGTTGCCCCCGATAAGGAAAGTAGGTCCAAGGAATCTTGGGGACATAAGGTTTGCAGCTCGGCAGCTTCCTTATTAAAGGACTCCAGTGCAGCAGCCTTATTAGGTCGCTATGATGGGGCCTTGTGGGACTCCTTGGACCGCTTCAAAGAGGAGTTGCCAAAGGAGGATCAGAAGGACTTTGAAGAGATCATCACCGATGGGTCATTTGTTGCCAATCAAGTGATCAGCACGGCAGCGGACGGCGCTACTCTATCGGCGCATTCATGTGCCCATGGGGTTTGCGCCAGGAGATCCTCCTGGTTGAGGCTGACAGCGCACAACCCGGATGCACAGCAGAGAATCCTAAATCTCCTGTTTTCCGGCTCATCTCTATATGGCACCCATACAGATGAGGAAATGGGCAGGATGAAGGCGGAACTCGACACCCTCAAAGCCGTGGGCTTGGAGAAGGAGTACAAAAGTCGATACAGTCCCAACCAGTGCAAGGGATACCAGCAGAGGGTTCAAACCCCTCAATGGTCCCAAGGAAAAAACCAAGGCAAGTCACAGTATCAGGGCCGTAAATCAAACCGAGGTAGAGGTGGTTACCAGCAGCAGTCCTCTACCACGGCCAGATCGGCAGGGAAACCATAAGCAGTGGCTTCCTCTGGCGCCGTTGCCCACTCGAGTGGGAGGAAGTGCTTCACATCATCTGGCAGAGTGGTGCAGCATCACAAAAGATTGTTGGGTGCTCAATATACTGCGCAATGGATACGCACTACGTTTTCGTGTTCTTCCAAAGGACATTCCTCCTAAAAGATCTCGTCCTCACCAACTAAAGTTGCTCCGGTAGCAAGTGACACCCCTTCTGCTAAAAGAAGCCATAGAAGAGGTTCCTTCCACACAGCGAGGGTAGGGAGTCTACTCCAGATACTTTTTTTGTGCCCAAAAGAGACCTGGAACACGAGTTCAGACCTATCCTGGACCTTCGCCTTCTGAACAAAGTCATTGCGAAGGAGAAGTTTCGCATGTTGGCCTGTCATCAAATATGTCCACATCTGCAAACAGGGGATTGGATGTGTTCTGTGAACCTCCAAGATGCGTACTTCCACATACCTATTGCTCCACGTCATCGCAAGTATCTGCGGTTTGTGGTCAGACACAAACACTATCAGTACAAAGTCTTACCCTTCGGGCTGAAATCTGCCCCACAAGTCTTTAACAAGTGCATGGCAGTGGTGGCGGACGCCCTACACAGAAGATGTCTGTTCGCCTACCCTTACTTAGACGATTGGCTCCTCAAAGGGCCATCTCCTCAACGAGTAAGGAGCGATTTCCAAATCTGTCTATGGCAACTACTCAAACTGGGTCTTCATGTCAACATGGAGACGTCTGCAGAGCAGCCCACCCAGACGATCCACTATCTGGGATCGACTCTGGATACAAACAAAGGAAGAGCGTTTCCTTCGGAGGAGAGACTTTCTTCAATGCAGCAGAAGTGCAAGGTTCTGCTTCAGACGGAACGTCCAGCTGTCCGGCAAGTGGCATCGCTGCTGGGGTCGATGGCCTCCTGCATATTTCTCAACCCCAACGCCAGGCTGAGAATGCGACCATTGCAGCAAGATGTAGAAGACAAGTGGGACCAAGCAACGGGTCGCTGGGAAGATCGGATCGTGCTCTCTCAAGCAGCGAAATCATCCATCAAGTGGTGGACTCGACCACAGAATCTGTTGGTGGGAGTCCTTTTCCATCAACCAATCCCAGTGCAATTGTTGATAACAGATGCATCTCTGCAGGGATGGGGGCACACATGGGGTGCCTTCAAATGCAGGGCCGGTGGTCCACGAAGGTACAGTCCTACCACATAAACATGTTGGAGCTACGAGCAGTCCATATTGCCCTGAAAGCTTTTTTGCCTTCGGTCAAGTCCAACTCGGTCTTGATCCAAACAGAAAACACGACCACCATGTACTATCTAGACAAATAGGGTGGTACGCGCTCTCGCCCTCTCTCCCTGGAGGTGCATGCGATCTGGCACTGGCTTCTGGCTCGAAACCTATCCATAGTAGCAGTGCACCTTCCGGGAGAGCAGAACCTCAAGGCAGACGCACTCAGTGGGCACTTCGAAGATCAGCCAGATTGGGTGCTGCACGACGAAGTGGTGGCAGATATTTTCCAATAGTGGGGTTTTCCATCATTAGACTTATTTGCAGACGACAAAAACAAAAAATGCCATGCCTTCGCATCCAGATTCCACGGTCCAGGGACAAGGGGGAATGCGCTTTTGATGGATTGGTCAGAGACATTTGTCTACACGTTTCCTCCTCTGCCTCTGATCCCAAAGGTGGTGTCCAAGCTCATCAGATCCAACATGAAGATCATTCTGATAGCTCCAGACTGGCCACGGCAGTGGTGGTACCCAGACCTTCTTCAGTTATTGGTAATCCCCCACAGGAGGTTACCGTACAGAGCGGACCTACTGACCAAGATGGACGGGTGGATTCTCCATCCCAGCCTTCCCTCCCTGAACTTGGCAGCATGGGTCCTGAGGTCCTAAAACACGGACACTTGAATCTGCCTCAGGACTGCATGCATATATTGAAAGAGGCTAAAAGACCATCCACAAGAGCGTTATACGCTTTTAAATGGAAGAGGTTCTACCTATGGTGTGTTGAAAATAAATTTTGACCCGACGAAGGGGCAGGACGACGTCATTCTTCCTTACCTTTTATATTTAGCAAAAGCGGGTTTGAAATATGCCTCAATCAGGGTTCATTTGTCAGCCATTACGGCATACAGAAAGTCACCCAGACAACCCTCTTTTTTTCCAAATACAGGTGGTTAAGGATTACTTACAGGGGTGGAAGAAAGTATATCCCCCTGTTCGAAACTCTTCTCCCCCTGGGAGTTGAATCTGTTGCTGTCTAGATTAATGGGTCCTCTTTTAGAGCCCATTCATAAAACTTCTTTGCAGCACCTGACGTGGAAGGCCGCTTTTCTAGTAGCGATAACATCAGCGCGCAGAGTAAGTGAGATCCAAGCGCTGTGTGCAAAAGAACCGTATACGGTTTTTCACCACAACAGGGTAGTGTTTATGGCTCACTCTGCTTTTTTACCAAAATGCATATCTGATTTCCATCCTTTTTTCCAAACCCCGCGACTCCTGCGGAGATGTCTCTTCATTCCTTGGACCTCAAAAGAGTACTTAAATTCTATCTGGAGGGTACCAAGGGCATAAGGAAATCGGATCAATTGTTTCTGAATTATGGTGCCATGAGAACAGGCTCCCCGGCCTCAAAAAGATCCATTTCAAGATGGATAGTGTCCTGTATAAAATTGGCTTACCAGTTAGCGCATAAACCTTTGTTGTTGTCTCCTAAAGCACACTCCACTAGGGGAAAAGCGGCCACAGTAGCTTTCTTGCATGATGTTCCAATTTCAGACATTTTCAAGGCTGCAACCTGGAGATCGGTTCACACGTTCACGAGGCATTATTGTCTAGAATCGGATTCCAGGGCTGATACTCAAGTGGGCCAGGATTCCTTGAGACTTCTTTTCGGATAGTACTCTTATCTATCCATGCTTAGTTATCTGAGCTGATTGGTTAATTTACCATTATGTTCCTTTGCCTGCAGGTGCATGAGGTGAGGCTCGCTATTCTATTCTAGTGCTTATGACTATTGATGAGGATCCCCTGGAAGAGAAGGATTAGTTACTTACCTGAAATCCTAGTTCTCTTCCAGGGGTTTCTTCATGAAAGTCATAAGCAACCCTCCCGCCTCCCCAGGCAAAGGATTCTTGTATTTTGAAGGTATTGTCAACTCTTTGTGCATGGCCTTTGAGTCACCGCAAAGAACAACTGACCTAACTGTCATCCCTGAGGCATGATGGGAAGCTGGGGGTCATGACTGCCTTAAAGGCACGGTGCCAGTTTATCTCTATGTTGCTATGAGTTAGCTTTTCAGTCTTTTTGCAATACAGCCTGGGAGCTGCATATGCTTTCAGTCCTATGTAAGAGTTTTCTGCTAAGCATTAAAACAGATTCAAAACATGTTTTGTTGTTGTTTTTTCCCTGTTTGATATAATGGGGAGTCCTTACAGGGTTATTCAGCTCTGGTGTGTATAAGGCTGCAGTTGCATATATATATATATATATATATATATATATATATATATATATATATATATATATATATATATATATAACCTACTGGCAATAGCTAGTAGGTATATATAGTTAGGACCTAGTTTCCATAGGAAATCCACAACATTCTATTGGGAATAACTTTGGCGTCGATTGAGGAAATTGCGTCAAATGTTCCAAAATTTTGGCCAGCTCAGTTCTGCTCCTTCCCTGAAAGTTTTGGGGGGATTCGTCAAGCGGGGGCCGAGAAAAAAGGGGGGTCCCAAAACGTGTTTTCCCCATGTTAATTTCCATAGGACGTTCAGTCACGGCTACAGCCCGAACCGCTGAATTGAATTACACCAAACTTTGCAAAATTGTAGGGACTGGTACGCAGAAGTGCCTTTTCTATATTTGGGGAAAATTGCTCCAGTGGTTTTTATGAAAATTAACTTCAAAAACACATATATATCTATATAAGCTTACTGTAAGCTTACTGTACTCTGTACCTTCCCGAGTACGAGCTGCATTCTGATTGGCTGCCAATATCTGTCAACACTCCAAAACAGAAATTGTGGCAGCCATCTTGTACCTCGGTAGACTGAGGCACAGGAAAGCAGAAAAACAAACGTGTAGAACTCAAAAAGGGGGCAGGGTAGAAGAACCCTGACCCCCTAGGCCTGCTCAGGGGGTCCCACAAGGACCCCCCAGGCCCCCAAATGTTTTTTCTGTTTTTTAAATCGCGGGGTACGCGTGAGATCTGATTGGCTGTTAGCACTTCGTCCAAGAAGTGTTGGCAGCCATCTTGGGACCAATATACATGATAGTACCTCATTAAAAAGCATTGTAGTTAATAGAGGGTTTTAGGACTTTAGTTACATTATAAATCATTTGTTGATGGTACCATACTCATTTTAGGAATTGTGGTGTGTTCTAAGGTGATTTTACCATGTGAAAAAGCCTTCTGCTGGGATATCATGAATCATGTTTGAAAGAAAACTATCTCATGCTTTTCCCACAGTGGTTTGGAAGGGGATCTATAAGCTAAACTGAAAGCATATTTTCTGTAAATTCACATTATCTTTCTCAGTCATGAGAGAATGAAGTCTGACATTCTCAGTTAAACATGTACATCCAACAAGGACAGAGACTGTCAGTTGATTCCTTTGTGTTCTACTGCAGCCTCCTAGAGTGTTCTAAAGAACAACTAGAGCGCTAACAGTCCTACTTATTACAAAGTTATGGCACACCTGAAGCCATCTTGATTGGAATAAAGTGGTAACTCTTAAAACATTTAATTTAAAAAGGAACAAAATGAGGGGGTATATTTTGCCATAGAAAGTATGATTAGTGCTGCAGAAAGAAAAATTAGGGCACATTTTGAGTGACTTCTCAAATCCTCTTCTATTTCATTAAAAAATTCTGACATGCAGTCTCCCAAGATGGCCACCAGAGACAAAAGAGCCCAAATGTAGCCCAAATATCACCCAGATGTAGCCCAAGTATAGCCCAATGACAGAATGTCCCAGAGTGTTCTAAAGAACAACTAGAGCGCTAACAGTCTTACTTATGACAAAAGTATTGCACACCAGAAGCCATCTTGATTGGAATGAAGTGGTAAGTCTGAAAACATTTAATTTAAAAAGGAACAAAATGAGGGGGTTCGTTTTGCCATAGAAAGTATGATTAGTGCTTCAGAAAGAAACATTTGGGTACATTTTGAGTGACTTCTCAAATCCTCTTCTATTTCATAAAAAAAAATCTGACATGCAGACTGAAACATGCACTTTGAATACCAGCAGCAGACTTCCCTGATGAGCAGTAGCTTTACTACAGTGATCTAATGAGCAACTAGAGTGCTAACATTCAGAATTCGTGGCAAATGTGTGACACATCTGAATGCCTTCTTGATGGAACCAAAGTAAACCAGCATTGAAAATGCAATAGATCTCGCCCTCGTTTAAGTTAAAGCCATTCTGTTTGTAATGAGGTGGCTTTTTAGCTTTGCTTTTATTAGTGTTTTTAAAACTTTCATGTAAATAACATGCATATATGTATATGTATGCATGCATTTATATTTGTATTTATATCGATATGCAGATTATATATGTTTATGTATGTGTGTGTGTATATATATATATATATATATATATATATATATACACATACATATATATAAATGCATATGCATGTATATGTGTGTATATGTGTGCGTGTAGGTAGAGAGGTAGAGACTAGTAGAGAGAGGTAGAGATTAGAGAGTGAGTAATAGAGAGTAGAGAGTGAGTAGTAGAGAGCAGTAGAGAGAGTAGCGGAGAGTGAGTAGTAGAGTGAATAGTAGAGTTAGTATTAGTGAGTAGTAGAGAGTGAGTAGTAGAGAGTGAGTAGTAGAGAGTGAGTAGTAGAGAGTGAGTAGTATAGAGTGAGTATTAGAGAGTGAGTATTAGAGAGTGAGTAGTGGAGTAGTAGAGAGTAAGTAGTAGAGAGTAGTGGAGAAAATTCCAAAGTTTGGCACAGCACCACTTGCACAATAAGTCCAATCAAATCATATCACTTAGAGTCCTTATTGAAGCGCTGAATCTTGGTGTATATTCAAATGCTTTTATTTTCCTTAAGTTTATGTACCACAGCCAGCCGACGCGTTTCGTTCTGTACAACAGAACTTCTTTAGGACGTTCTTATTTCCTTCAAGTTATGTCGGTATCCTGTTGTCATATAACTAGATATTTCTTCCAAATGTTAGACGAGACGTAAGAACATTCTTATTCAAAGTGACTAGGTATCAATTTTACCCACACAATTCGGGCAGACTTGAGTAATTTATAGCATCCTCAAAGTCAGTCTTTCAAAAATTCCAAAGTATAGGACATGATAATCCAAATCCAAATGTTTCTCAAGAAAAGTCATTTTCAATCGTTCGGAATATCGGCGTTTGGGCAGATATGACCCAGGGACCCCCAGTATGCAAGGGGAATTAGTCCCCCCTCTGCAAACGCGCCAGTTGCCTGCGTTGCAGAGAAGTGTAAAAAGGGGCATAGCCTCATTACACCTCTGTGCAATGCAGCCCCCTGGCGCATACTGGAGGTTCAGGTGGGCTAGTTGGCCCCCAGGGACCCCCAGTATGCAAGGGGAATTAGTTCTCCCTCTTCAAACATGCACGGGGGCTGCGTTGCAGAGAGGTGTAAGAAAAGGGTGTGGCCTCATTACACCTCTCTGAAATGCAGCCCCCTGGTGCATACTGGAGGCTCCTGGTGGGCTAGTTGGCCCCCAGGGACCCCCAGTATGCAAGGGGAATTATTTCCCCCTCTGCAAACGCGCCAGGGGGCTGCGTTGCAGAGAGGTGTAATAAGGGGCATAGCCTCATTACACCTCTGCAATGCAGCCCCCTGGCGCATACTGAAGGTTCAAGGTGGGCTAGTTGGCTCCCAGGGGCCCCCAGTATGCAAGGGGAATTAGTTCCCCCTCTTCAAACATGCACGGGGGCTGCATTGCAGAGAGGTGTAAAAAGGGGTGTGGCTTCATTACACCTCTCTGCAATGCAGTCCCCTGGCGCATACTGGAGATTCCTGGTGGGCTTTCAGGTCTTATATAGTTAGGAATTAGCATTAAAAAAACTTTGAAATTCACTGAACAAAACCTAGGTTTCAGGCCTTATATAGTTAGGAATTAGCATTTAAAAAACCTTGCAAATTCACTGAAAAAACCATAGGTTTCAGGCCTTATATAGTTAGGAATTAGCATTTAAAAAAACCTTTGAAATTCACTGAAAAAACCATAGGTTTCAGGCCTTATATAGTTAGGAATTAGCATTTAAAAAACCTTTAAAATTCACTCAAAAAACTAAGTTTTAGGGATGTTATAGTTAGCTGAACATATCACTCATACAAAACCATTGAAATTGCTCCTATATAGTCAGTTGTACTAACTATATTTTGCGCACCCGCAATCCACTGCTGATGTCACATATTGCATCATTCATGACATGGCCAGTGACATCACTGATGACATCTCAAATGACAAGTGAAAAAAATAATATATATATATATATATATATATACATACATACATACATACACATATACACATATACATATATGTGGGGCACATATATGATTGTGTTTCCGGGGTCCCGCGCATGGGCGGGAATATTCTAGTGCTTATGACTTTCATGTGGATACCCCTGGAAGAGAACTAGGATTACAGGTAAGTAACTAATCCTTCTGTGATCTGTCTAGTACGTGCTCTTTGCAGAACAGCAGGCATATTAAACCTTTGCGCTACCTTAGATGAGTCAAAACTGCAACGAGTCAAAACTACAACTAGACAAAACTCTGATCCCTCTCCAGCAGGTACAATAATCGCCAGAGTTATCATGACTCTTTTATTGTTGCATGAAAACTGTTGGCTACACAAGGAACTCTGCAGTGCTTTTAATACTGCTGCACTGCTACAAAACTGCCCCCCAGTAACAAAAGTGGCTCACCATCCTACCAAGAAAATGCCTGAAAACTGGTACAGGAAGTCCGGCCGTGTCAGTAAATGGTCCTTTTCAGGAGAAAAGGGCTATGCAGGGGAAAATTCCTCCTCCCTGATTGAGACTTGCTGGGATTTCAATCATAAACTCATACAACATGCAAATGAACTCCATTCTAAAGATATTCCATGAATAATGATACATTTTGAGCACACAAAATGTAACCAAATAATGCGGTATTCTCTCTGGCTATAAATATCTATCAACACACATGAGTGATGTACAAAATGAAAGCACATCCACTTAAGATTGTTAGGCTTTGCGTAATAACGTTTATTATATCATCTTTATCTATTGTTTAGTAACTAGTTGTGTGTGTGTGTGTGTGTGTGTGTGTGTGTGTATATATATATATATATATATATATATATATATATATATATTTATATTCAAGCTCATTTATGGCGCACTGATGTTAACACTGACGAAGGGATTTTACTCCCGAAACGCGTCTGCTTTTTGTGAATAAACCGTTCTGCTAAATATACTGCTGCCCGTGTGAGTGCTGGTCTTTTCCTGTGAACCCGGCTGGGTATTTTTGGAAAACTGGAGCCTGCATGTACTACGCGAACACCATCGCGTTATCTAGCACCCGCCCTTAGAGTGACTCACGCGTTTGGTGTTTTGGAGCTTGAATTTAATTTAAAGTGAGTGCACCACCGTCGACGGACGTCTGTGGAGAAGGAGAATTACATTTCCTCATCTTTCGAAGAGTGAGCGTCTGGAGCTGTGAACGGAAAGTGCAAGAGCGGGCGGACTTTAAACACGGTAAGCCGGCTCATCTAAGCACTTTTTCCGTGTTACTTCCTATGTGCATTATCGACGGTTGGGCGAGGGGGCGTGCAGCAGCAAGCTGACGGTTTCTGATTTTGGCTCCTGGGACCGGGATACCAAAGATTTGTGACAATAAGGAAACATGTTTAACATGTCAGAGCGCCGCGATGCGGCTGGAGACATCTTCAAGAACAAAAACCCAGACATTTCCAAACCGCCACCAGTGACGAACATGGCTGTCTCCAACACCTTATCTACACAGTTCCAAAAACTTGAGAAATTGTATGAACGGGAACTGCGCAAATGGTGGGAGGGAGCATCATTACAGGGGTACATAGAGGTACAGAGGGTGCCTCGAGGTCTTCGGATCTTTACAGTACCCGCGTATGAGAACCCGGACCCCCAACTATTGGAAACATGGGCGTCACATATAGCCAACTCCTGTAAAGGCATGTTGGAGATCCTGATCCAATTTGCGTGGAGCGACCGTGACAAGGTCGTCAGAGATAGAGGAGTTGGAAGAGTTGATTACAAAAAATGCCAACAAAGAGGAACAAGAACAACTTAGGGCCGATATGAAAAAGAGACTTCAGAAATATGAAACCAAAATCAAACTTAGAAAACAAGAAAAATTTGACCGGGATGAGCGGGATTATGCAATGGGGAGGGTCTTAACCTTCCATAAGAAATATGATCAACCTCGTAAGGAAGTGGCCAGAAAAAATCAGATGCCGAGAACAACAATGGAAACAAGAGTTGAGACTTCGGATTCTGATCTCCTCATTGTGAGTGAAAGCTCTGGAGATGAAACGTCTGGCAATACCACAATGTCTGCGACAACAACCACCAAAACTCCTTTTCAACAGGAGTTCAAAGTCATACAAGAGAGCTGGCTTCGGGGCGGCAAGAACAAGCCCCCAGAAGAGGCAGACAAACAAGACGGGGAGGCTGGAAAGGCAAGAGGCAGAGGACAAGCAAGAACAACTACACGAGTAACCAGGAGCCAAAGAAGAGGCAGATGGTGAATACCCCAGACCAGCTCACCATTGTAAATTTGTCTGAAAGATCATTAACACCAATAGAAGAGTCCGTTTTAAAACTTGGACTCACCTTTTGTCCGAATAAAAATGGAATATACACAGACACGTATAGACCTATATAAATTTACTTGGAAAGTCAAATTGCACACGTTTTTTAAGACTAAACCAACTATGAAGGAATCAAAATATCTGAGAAACAACAAAGACACCGATCTCTTAACTGTAAATGACCTTACAGCTTGTGAAGTTTTGCGAAACCTTAGACAAGAGGGTGACATGGAGACAAACGCAAAAAATAACACCTTAACCCAAAGATTGGACAATGTTAATGTAGAGCAAGAAGCACCGAAGAGTACCTTCAAACTTGCCTCAAGATTTGTCCCCCAGACTGCAGTGGATGCAATTGACATTTTTGCAGAGGTGGTTGCCAGGGATCTGGCCATCATGAGGACAGAATTCAAACCCCAAAAGAAGCACTATAACATTACCAAGGAACAACAGTTGGCGGTGAAGTGCTTGATGGAGGACAAAAAGATTGTTTGCAAACCCTCCGATAAAGGAGGAAATATAGT
Source organism: Lissotriton helveticus (assembly GCF_964261635.1). NCBI lineage: Eukaryota > Metazoa > Chordata > Amphibia > Caudata > Salamandridae > Lissotriton > Lissotriton helveticus. Next base: position 298,685,724 of record NC_136065.1, on the reverse strand, counting down.
CATCATGTCTAGACCACAATACGTTGCGGAAGCAAAACGGCAGCTTGAGGATCAAACATGCTACAATGTCATCACAAAGAAAGATTATCTGACAAGCATTGAAGAACTACATCAACTGCTAAAAAAATGGCATGACCGACAGCTGATTGAGCTCGATGAATATCTTTTTCTGAAAACCATTAACCCTATTTTACCTTGTTTCTACCATCTGCCCAAGATTCATAAGGACATCTACAATCCCCCTGGAAGACCAATCATCTCCTCCATAGGAGGTCTTACAGAGAACCTTTCCAAATTTCTAGACCATTTTCTTTTTGGCTTTGTATTGTCTCTGAAATCGTACGTCAGAGACTCTACAGATTTCATTGAAAAAGTAGAGTCCATTGCTTGGCAACCTTCGTATATACTGATTACTTTGGACATAACAAGTCTCTATACTGGTATAGACCATGAACAAGGACTCACCGCTGTTGAATTTTTCCTGAACAAAAGAGAATTGAGATTTGCTTTGCACAATAAGATGCTATTGGAACTCATAAGATTCTGTCTCTATAACAACATCTTTCTCTTTCAGGATATTATATATCGACAGTGTTCTGGTACGGCGATGGGCTCCTGCTTCGCCCCCAGCTATGCGAATTTATTCGTAGGCTGGTGGGAGGAGCAGGTAGCCTGGGCCCCTGGAAATGCCGCTTGGAATAATAAGATAGTGGCTTGGAGCAGGTACATCGATGACCTGTTCCTAGTGTGGAATGGGTCTATAGAAGAGGCTAATGAGTATATTTCAGTGCTAAACGATAACGAGTGCAACCTCAAATTCACAGGGGAAATTAACAAAGAAAAGGTTAGTTACCTGGATTTACAAGTGAGTGTGAGGAATGGTCAGATCAGCACCCAACTCTATCGTAAACCGACTGCTGGCAACAGCGTTTTACACGCTGCAAGCAGCCATTCTCGGAAACTTATCACCAATATCCCTTATGGGGAATTTTTACGATTAAAACGCAATTGCACTCACAATGAAGACTTTGAACTAGCTGCCACAGATAGCATAGAGAGATTCCGCAACAGAGGATACAATCCTAATCTGCTTCAAGAAACTTTCAATAAAGTCAAAAAGATACCGCGCAGCACACTGTTTGAAAAGAAAAAGACTATCCCTTCCAAAGAGGTTCAATTCCGCATGATTACACCGTTTGCTGCGGATTCAGTTAGATTAAGATCCATCTTGTCAAAACATTGGCACATCCTTAAATCCGACCCAGTCGTAGGCTCAGATATTCCTGATGTGCCTTCTATTACCTTTAGGAGGGCAAGATCGCTGCGAGATGAGATGGTCCATAGTTATTTACCACCTCAGGAGAAACAGTTAGGAACTCTGAAAGATGCAAAAGGTTTTTTCCCGTGTGGGAAATGTAAAGCCTGCTCTGCAAGTAAGAGAACTTTAACATATGATGTACCAGGTTGCAAAGGTGGCAAGAAAATCAAAAAATGTATGTCCCGTCACACAGATCACGCAGTTTACTGTTTGGTTTGCCCTTGTCCGTTGAGGTACGTGGGGAGTACCATCAATCCTGTTAAACTCCGGATATTAGAGCATATGTGGGCAATTGCCAATAAAGATTTCAGCTACCCAGTAGCACGGCATTTTGCCATCAAACATAAGAGTGACAGGAATCTTTTAAGATATTTTTGCCTAGACCAAGTGGCTGCAAACCCACGAGGAGGCAATCGATTACAGTCCCTAAGAAGACTAGAATCTAGATTTATTATAGATCTTGAGACCAGGGCACCCAAGGGACTAAATATAGGGGAGGAACTTGCTTCTCACTTGGGCTAAGACTGTTGGGTTGCTATATGATATATGAGTAACTGTGAAAAACTGTATGCGATAATTTTGATGAATTGACTGGGTGTAAATCTGAAGATGTATATAGTGCAAATAAGTTTTAGTGTCAGTGTGGGATATGTGACTATTGTTTTTTCACTGGCCTGAGAACCTAGCAACCTAATATTGGGTTGCAATTGCCGATCCACGGCAAGATTTTGCTCAGTAGAATGTTTTTTCAATTATAGCGATTTTCGCTTCAATTGTGCATTGTTCCAATGCCTTGTCTCTCAGGCACGTGTTTTTTGGACTCGATTGTCCATTGAAACTTCTGCCGATACACGGCGAGATTGTTTATTGAATAAGCGCATAATGTTTTTGCGGATGCTTTAAACGTAATTTGTAAGATTGAAAATTTCAGTATCTCACGTTGACAAAATGTATAGAATGTATGCGTTTCAAGATGGCACGTTGTATTACCTAAATGCATTAGTCCATTGTTTGTGTTAATGTAAGGCATGAACATAGATAAGGGTGTCATTTATGGCGCACTGATGTTAACACTGACGAAGGGATTTTACTCCCGAAACGCGTCTGCTTTTTGTGAATAAACCGTTCTGCTAAATATACTGCTGCTGCCCGTGTGAGTGCTGGTCTTTTCCTGTGAACCTGGCTGGGTATTTTTGGAAAACTGGAGCCTGCATATATATTTATATATGTATCAAGACACGAAGAAGGAAACGCTCACTCAGACTTGCGTAGATGCAAAGTAGATGCAAAGGTTTTACTTCCAATCATGACGCGTTTCGTCTACAGCTGTGGCCTTGATCACATTTACATGAATGAAAAATCACAGTGCTTAAATTCCCATGAGAAATAAACAGACTGTGCATGGGTGAGGATACAAAAAACATACTGTCGCTTGCGTAGACCTAAAAAAATGTGGATACCGGCACTACAACATAATAATAGATAAATGCAAATAATAGGTAAATGCAATAAACGTCCGCACATACAATAGAAAGCTGTAATTGCAATTCCAGAGGCCAGCAACATATCCTAGTTGGCGGTCTAGTGGTTAACCTACGTAGTATGTACGTTCCCTACACGTGGTAAACATGGTGCGGAAATATAGTAAAATACATTATCTACATTTTGCACTGTCCAGATTTCACAGGTAAATACACATCAAGTGATGCCAGTACGTATTGCACAAATAGTACACTGGAATACACAATGTTGCTGAAGCTGTAATGACAGCGGAGGGATGCACACATTGTTCATGCTGGATGGGGTTTTGCACGTACTGGACTGGTATATCTAGCGGGTAGGTGGTAGACCAAGGCTAGAGTAGATTGCAGGGTATCCGTGTGTCATCCAAATAGTTATTAGTCATAAATGTACAAAGAATGATGAGTGCTACCATGCCTCCACATGCTCCACAGTCATGTGCACACAAGTAAAAGGGCCTGGGTCTAGCATAGCAGAACCCCAAGTGAAATCCCTGTTGTGTGGGTACCACTTGCAAGACCGGAGATTGGAAGGTATTGAGGAAGGGGCGGAGGGGTTGCCGGTGTGTGAACTTAGTTTTGCCTGTATTCGGTTGTTGATGGGTTGGTAAATGAAACAATCCTAATCCATGCATGCAATTCTGGTCAAGTGACCAACCCCAACACTATTAGAGCACCCCAGCCGTAACTTAAAAATAAACACTTCCACTGGATGCCAGTTTGTGGTCACTGAAAAGTTAAGGCAGAAAAAGGGTGTGGTGGGGGGATGGGTGTGGGGAGGGAGGCGGGGGGGCAAACAATGTTCCAAAAAAACTGAAAAGTGCCAAGTCCTATCTGAAATGTCCAGCTGCACTGTGCAGATAGCTGAAGAAAAGGGTAGAGGCCTCATAAAAAAGGATGACTCAATGTGTCCTGGAGGGCCCTTTACTTTCCTCCTGTAAAATCTAGACATAATGTCTGACATTGGTATAGTAGTCGACACTTGCCAGGGTATAAAACATGATATACAATCATGACCAAGCAAGACCAAGCAAGACCCATAACTATTGCGCAGCGCTTAGATCAGCAGCGCTTTCCCAACCACTAGGCTCGAAGTCGGAATAATTTTAAAACTACCCGTTTTATATTTGATTTAATAATCTGTTATTTCTCCCCTGTTTTTAGCGCCATTTACCTGCTCAATAATTGTGACATCACCGCATTTCGCGGCTCCTTCGTCCCTCGGTGTGTATTAGGTAGCGCCATCTTGGGGGTTTTTCTTCACAGCAGCGCTACTCAGGGCAGCGTGCTAGGCGGCGTCAATACTGCAAGGTATTTAAAAGGGCCATGACAACGCGCAGCGGGAGCACGCCGGAGTCACGCCAGAGTCCAGCCCGTCTGTGCCCGTCCGTGCACGGACGGGCCTAGGAGCTAGGACTGCTGGGTCTATCATTAGGTATTCGTCAGATACTCTACATGATTTACATTCCAATAAGGTAAGGTTGAGCCCAAATATTATTGGCACGTTAAAGGATCTATATATCTTGAAACCCATTATGGCAAGTCCTCATTTGGGTCAATTTGAATTGAAAGTTGGGAGCTTGAATACACGATCTCTCCATAAGCACCACCTAGAAATATTCACCCTTCTGCAAGAGGGAGATATAGATATTTTAACCCTAACTGAAACATGGTTAGATGATAATTCAATACCGGACATCATAGCAGCACTTCCGGAAGAGTATGATGCGGTATGGCACAATCGTGCTAATGGGTCACGTGGGGGAGGAGTTGCAATTTTATATAAAAAATACTTGAGAGTTGAAAATCTCATGGTGGAATCGGTGGATTCGGGAGACCTTCTGGGAATAAAGGTGATTTCTAACAACTCGTGCTTTGCGCTTCTTACAATATATCGGCCCCCAAACACTACTTTAACTTTTAATGATCTTTTTGCCCCTATTCTATCAGATATCTGTGGAGAAGCGTGGCTCAGTGGTTAGAGGCGGCAGACCCGGAAGCTGAGATCGACCGTGGACCAGGGTTCGATTCCCCGCCTCGGCGGGTCTCGGGCTCAAAATTCCACGGACTCGACAATTCTCGCTCCGGTGCCTACTCGAATCACGGGGTCACACTCTGCAACTCTGGGCAATAGCTTGCTTAATCTCCACTACGGCCCCTCGCGGCGGGATGCCTGGCTTTCACCTTGTGGACACCCTGCCGGGGTTTCTCACAGGGGAATACCAGGACGGGTTCCCTAAGCAAGCGCCAGGATGCCCTTTGTGTGACAGGTTTGCGCTATATAAGTACACCTACATTTACATTTACATATCTGTACTAGATACCAAAAGGTAATAGTAACCGGTGACTTTAATCTACACTGGGAAAAAACGCCTAAAGACTCTATCTCGACAACTGGAGTTTTTTATGTCCGCAAGTGGTCTGAAGCAGTTGGTAGAAGGTCCCACGCATAACAGGGGACATACGCTTGACCTTGTCTGGACCTCGGACCCTGAAGTGATGATTCAAGACATCCTACCCTGCGTTTGGTCGGACCACTACTTGATTAATTTTGGCATTTCCATTAACGGGAATTCCATAAGCAAAATCCTAGAAGCGAAAAAAGTTCACCAATGGAAGAAGGTTGATTTGTAAACTTTGACAGACACTCTTCCATCTTGTATTAATCCTCTCAGTGGTAATTTAGACGAGGATTATATGAACTTAACCCAAAATTTAACTCAAGCGATCGATCAGATTGCCCCGGAAAAGCTACAAAAAGCTAGAGGGCTGGGGAAAGGTGCGCCGTGGTTTACTCCTCCTTTGAGAGAACATAAGAAAGAGCTTCGCCGTGTGGAAAGGAATTGGAGGAAGACAAAGGAGGAAACTGATCGTGAATACTATTAAGCCAAATTAAATGCTTATAAGAAAATGATTCTGACAGTTAAAGCAGAATACTTTGACACTCGTATAAAGCAGGCGCAAAATGTTCAGAAGGAAACGTTTAACATCTTGAGAGAATTGACAAAGATACCGGTCAAAACTGATATAAAATTTGATAGTAACACCTTCCAACAGTACTTCTCAGAGAAAGTGCAAACGATTCTCTCTGAGATCAAAAATAATACAGTTAGTGGATTTATTCCATTGCAGAATACTGTTGTCCCACAAGAATGCATCATCTCAAGCTTTCCTGAAATTAATTCTACTAAGCTTGAACAACTGATGAACAACATCAAATCTGGTTCACCTGCCGACCCTTGTCCCCCTAGGATTTTCCGGGCGGCGCGTTCCATCCTGGAAAATCATATCCTCGCTTTCCTTAATATGTCACTGTTGAAGGGATACCTTCACCTAACCTTAAGGAGGCCCGGGTTAGACCTTTGATTAAAAAAAAAAAACGGGAGCAGATTCAGCTAACCTGAAAAATTATCGACCGATCTCCCAATTACCATTTTTATCAAAAATTTTAGAACAACATGTGCTGCAAGACCTTTCCTCTTTCTTGGAGTCTCACAACCTCCTGCATGGGCGTCAGGCGGGTTTTCGTGCACACCATAGCACCGAGTTAGTGATGCTCTCGGTGCTGGATGAGCTCAGAGGCATGGCTGACAGTAGGAAACCAAGCGCCCTGATACTCTTAGATCTATCAGCGGCGTTTGATACTGTCAGCCATGACCTGCTCCTGGAAAGAGTGGCCAGCTCGGGAATAAAAGGGGTAGCCTATAAGTGGCTAGAATCCTTCCTAACTGGGAGGCAACAGAGGAATCAACAGGGAGATGACCTCTCAAATGTAGGTATGGTGGAGTGTGGAGTCCCGCAGGGCTCAGCACTATCGCCACTACTTTTTAATCTCTACCTACAACCCCTGATTGAGTCTTTAGTGCACATGGGCTGTCGAGTGTTTAATTACGCTGACGACACTCAGCTGCTTTTTAGCATTGAGAATTCTACCATGGCTCAGGCGCATGTGCTAGAAGTTCTTGGGTATACAGTCAGTTGGATGACTGTTAACCTATTGAAAATCAACCCTGAAAAGACAGAAGTCCTGGTGGTATCTACTGGAACATCACCCTGGGGTGATGTGTACTGGCCACAAGAACTTGGTCCTGCTCCAATACCAGCAGCAAATGTAAAAAGCCTTGGCATAAAAATTGACTGTGATCTGTCAATGTCTGCCCAGATTTCTACGGTAGTTGGCGTATGTATTGGTCTAATCAGGCAATTACGCAAGCTTGTTCCTTTCCTCTCTGTCGATGCTCCGCACGGTAGTGTCAGCCACAATTATATCACAGTTGGACTACGGCAACGCCCTCTATTTAGGCCTGCCAAATAGTCTGATCAAGAGATTGCAGGTGGTTATGAACGATGCGGCACGCCTTATTTTTAAGCTTCCCAGAAGAGCTCATGCCTCCCCCCTATTGCATAGGCTTCATTGGCTTCCCGTGAAGCAGAGGGTGGAATTCAAGAGTTTGTGCGTTGCACACAAGGCAATATATGGACAAGCACCGGTCTATATAAAGGATTGTTTGATACTTTACAATCCGAAACGATCGCTTAGATCCTCGGATGCTCAATTGCTGGTTTGCCCTCGTTTTAAACTGGCAACAAAGGGTGGAAGATCCTTTTCCACACAAATCCCACAGTTGTGGAACAAGTTGCCAGATATGCTTCGTAAAGAGGCCAATCTTCTACAGTTTAGAAAACAGTTGAAAACAACACTATTTAGGGAAGCCTTTGGCCCTTCTTAATTATATGGTATTCTACTCCTCTTCTGGATGGGAAATCTGTTGTGTTTCTTGGTCTGAAAGCGTCTTGAGACCTGTGGGTGAGTTGGCGCTATACAAACTAAAGTAACATAACATAACATAACAATAAAAAGTGAAATCGGACAATTAAAATCAAACAACAAGATATAGCAACGGCAGAATTATTCAGGATTTAGGAGAATGCTCATCTCATCATCCTGATTCAGACCGCTCTGGTCAGGGTATTTAGGTCAATACTAAATTGTGACTCCCTCTTTCTCATTTTCAGAACCCGATCCCCACCTCTGTTGGATGCCGGAATCTGTTCTATGATGTAGAAAGATGGAAGGTTTCTATCGCTAAAGTGGTTGTTGGTAAAATGTCTGACCACTTGGTATTTGGAATCCCTGTGTTCGATGGCTCCAAGGTGCTCCAATACTCTTTTCTTGGCCACAAAAGTGGTGCTCCCAATGTATCTGAGGCCACTTGGGCATATCGGAACATATATCATATGATTAGTGCTACTTGTAAGAAACTGCAATTTTGGCTTGTGTTGCCATTATGAGTTTCATAGGATTCAGTTATCTTTCTGCCTTTACATGCTTTGCATCAGCCACAGGGGAAGACACCTCTAAGGTTATGTTCGTGGTAGTTATTGGAGGGAGTAATGTCACTGTTTCCTAGGATGTCTCTGAAAGATGAATCCCTATGATAGGTAACACAAGAATAGTCTCCTATCTTCTTAACTATGATGGGATCATTGGTGATGATGGGACAGTTTTTCGACAATATACGTTTGACCTTCCTGGAACTGTTATTGTAAGCGAGTATGAGTCTAGTGGTGGGCTCATCATTGGCTGGGATGGTTTTGTCAATGAAGATTTGGTTTCTCTGTGTAGTATTCACTCTTTGGATAGCTTTTCTCAGTACCCACTCCAGGTACCTTCTTTCCCTGAATCTATTTAGCATAATCTCGCTCTCACTAAAAGAAGTTTCCTCAGTGCTTCAATTTCTTCTTAGGGGATAATCCATTTGAGGTTATCAGGATTGGCACTCAGAGCATGAAGGAGACTGTTGCCAGCCATGGCTTTTCTGAAGTGTTTGGTCTGTACTTAGTTATTGATAACCTCAACAGTGACGTCCAGATACTCAATGCTAGTGTAGCTCTTCATATGCATGAATATCAGATTCGGGGAATTCCTGTTGAATTTAGACACAAACTCTGTGGCTGCATCCATCGACCCTTTCCAGATGATAAACAAGTCTTCGATGTAGCCACAGAAATACATTGTCCATGTATGGTACAGGTGTGATGTCTCTTCCCAATAGTTCCTCCCATCTGCCAAGGAACAGATTCACCAGACTGGGGGCAGCCCCTAGGATCTGACAGTATAGGATACAATTGATGTTGTTCTTCAAACAGTGGCGTATCATGTCTATTCACGATATTTTGTGTGTCTGGCTTTCAGGATATGTATGCTTCAATGCCTTGGTCATGATCAATGACTTTATATAAGGGCCCCACATTAAAGGTCATGAGCAAGCATTCATGATCCCATGCTAGGTCAGAGATTTTCCCTAGGAAATCTTTAATGTCTCTGACATATGAGGGGGTGTGTAAATAAATTCACTCAGAATGTAATCTACATATCTAGAGATGTTCTCAAGGACGCTACCCCATGATACATGTATCTGGAGCTTGCCTTCGACATGGATCTGGTGCTTGCATCCTCGAATTCTGTCAAAGCGAACAACTATTTTCCTCAAATTTCACCAGTGTGCAAGACACAAGTCCCCTCCAAAAACTAGAAGAATTTAATCCTGTACAAATTGTCACTAATAGGAGTAGGTGACTGACACCCACAAGGTCTGTCTGACACAATGTCTGTCAGACACAATGGGTCTGCCGGGGGGAGTTTCAGCGTTTTTGTGTACCGTAGGAAATAAGTATAATGTGGGCAGTTTTGGATATTCTTCCCTATGGAAACAGTATTCCTGCCAGTCAATTAATCACTGTCCTGCCAGTCTACTAACTTGTCCCAGATGTTTATAATGCTGTTCGCATAGGCAGGTTTGTTTATGGTCTCATAGAATGTACTTTCGTTGAGCTGTTTCAGTGCTTCCTGGACATACATTTCCCTGTCCATGATGACTATATTGCTACCTTTGTTTGAGGGACAGATAACTATGCTATCCTCATTGGCCAATGCTTTGATAAGCTCTAAATCTTCTTTATTGAGATTATGCTAGTTGTCAAACGTGGGGCGTTATCGAAGTTTTTTCAGTTCACAGGTGACCATGTCATGAAAGATGTCTGTTATCGTGTGGCATCATGAGCATAAAAGCCGATGGTGGTTTAAAACCACTATTGCATGCAGAGTCCTGAATAGTGACTATTTCATCTAAACAACCTTTAATGTCTCCATTTTTGGTTACGAAACCATGGAGTGTTACTAAAGTATCTATTTCACCCAAGGTTAAAATTTCTATGTTACAGTCGGTGGTGAGATTACTGGACATAGGGTCATTGCTACTTCTGTGTTTAGTGGGTTTCAGAAGGTGCCACTTGCTCAATTTCAATTTGCGAATATACCTAAATACATCAATCTTAGTGTCTATATAGTTAAATCCTCGTAGGGACAAAAGGAGAGGCCTAGGCAAAGTAAGAGCTTTTCTTCCTCACTTAAAGTTCTTTTAGGGAGATTAATGACAGTCATGTTTCCCATGTTCATATCCATTATGGTACTATTGTTGAGCTGTCCATGTTGCTTTTCATGCACACTCTTGTGACCATTGCACTTCTTATTTCTCCTCTGCCGGATTCTTTGGCACCTTTGGTGGCTCTTCCCCGTCCTCCACGTTGCAGCTGGACATTTCAGATGAGACTTGGCACTTAATTTGTTTTTCTTGTAAACATTTTTCACCTTTTCAGTTACCACGAACTGGCATTGAGTAGAAGTGTCTATTTTTGAGCTGACGGCTGGGAGTCTCTGATATTGATGGGGTTGGGCATTTGACCATAATACCATACACTGATTAGGATGGTTTCACTTACCAGTCCATCAGCAACCAATTACAGACATTATTGTGTCCACACCCAGCTCCCCCCCCCCCTTACCCTATACCTTCCAATCTCTGGTCTTGCCAGTGGTACCCACACAACAGGGATTTCACTTGGAGTTTCCTTTGGGGTTCCAATACGCTAGACTCGGGCCCTTTTACTCGTGTGCACACGACTGTGGAGCACATTCAGACATGACAACACTCTTATCATTCTTTGTATATTTATGGCTTTAAACTATTTGGATGACACACGCATACCCTGCAATCTACTCTACTCTAGTCTTGGTCTGCTGCCTCCCGCTAGATATACCAGTCCTGTGCATTACCATACATGCACTACCACATCCAGCATGCACTATGTCCGCATCCTTCCGCTGCCCTTACCCACCACGGACGGTAGTTTTCAACATTGTTTTCCAGTGTACTATTTGTGGAATAGGTACTGGCATCACTTGATGATATTTATTCACCTGTGAAATCTGAATGACAGTGCAATATGTTGATAATGTATTTTGCTCTATTTCCGCACCATGTTTACCGTGTGTAGGGAATGCAACTACTACGTAGGATAACTACTAGACTGCCAACCACTATATGTTGCTGGTCTCTGGAATTACAATTACAGCTTTCAATTGCAAGGAACATTAACTTCTTTGTATTCTCACCCATGCACAGTCTGTTGTTTATTTCTCATTTGGAATTTAAACACTGTGATTTTTCATTCATGTACGTGTCATCAAGGCCATGGCTGTGGCCGAAACATGTCCTGTTTGGAAGTAAAACCTTTGCATCTATGCAAGTCTGAGTGAGCGTTACCTCTTTGTGTTGGATTTCTTGTTGTATCATTCGCCCGTGAGCTTGTCCGGCTTAACGCTCCGCCTTTCAAGAGCTCTGATGAAGTATCAAGCTGTTGGTGTACATGTTGAAAAATAATACGTGCGTATTTCACATCGTCCGTATTTAATGAAATCACCAAAATTGAGTAGCTTCATGTGAAAAAGGGCTCTCCATTGGGAATGATGGGTGGTGTGAACTACTGGAATCAATAGAAGGCTGTTTTTTTACTACCTCTGCATTAGTATGTTTAGCCCATTACCTAGTTTATTTCCTTTTTCTCTCATATTGTTTAGAGTGACTTCAATTCTGTGCCAGTGAGTCAATCAGGTATTTCTCTAGAAGAACTTCGGATTGTGGAAGGACAGGGACAAAGTTCAGAAATGAGCTCTCCACCTGAAGAGATTAATAGACTTGCTGAAATGGGTAAGTGTATGTCACTCTAATTTCCATGGGACAGTAATGCCATTTTGGGTATTGTTTTCAAAGTTTAGGTAAAAATGAATAGGTTAACTATTGCATGGTACAGCTCCAGGTTTTAGTGCCTGACATGACAAAGTGTTCTTGTCTTCAAGTATCTTTGTGTTTTCTTCACAGATCTTCTATATTTGATGGTTTTGTTTGTATCATTTTTTTAATCTGGTTGTATAGATCTTAAGTCTGGTAACCTGCGAGATGGGAAAATGGTGATGGAAGGCTTTTCAGAGGACGTTGGTGACCTCCTGAAGCTAGGCAGCATCTTTACTTTCCGTGTCACAGTTCTGCAGGCTAGTGGGATCCAGCCAGAGTATGCGGACATCTTCTGCCAGTTTAAGTGAGTTAACACTAGACTCCAAACCATGGGGAAATTAATCAACTTTTATGACATTAGATAGTAGTGGATACATTAGATTTTAGATTATAGAGGGGCAATCTATAACCCATCTGAACCTAGTGGTATGGATTTGGAGAGATGGTTGTTTTCAGTTCGACTTTCTCTTCTTTCTGCCTCTTGACAATTAGTTGCAGCTTCATAGATCCTGTACAGACTTCTTCATCACTACCAGTAAACTTTAAGGTGGGATAGTTTAGGGCAATTGGAAGCAATTTACTTTGTTTAACTTCTCTTTAGGTCACTGAAAGTCCCCACTAAGCCAACCAAGGCGAGAAAGATGCTGATCTCTGACTCAGTATTTTGAATACATTTTTAATTAGATTTCTAAGCTTCTGAATAACTAATAAACTGCCGCCTAGACTCAAACTTTAAACCCCCAAGTGTGAGTGATACGTGGTATCAGAAATGCACTAAAGTGGCATCAGTGGAAGGGACTGCCTTCTAAGTATATCTGAAAGCATCTGCCTTTTGTTAATCTGTTCATAGTGAAAGTTGCAACACCTGCTAATCTTCTTAACGAAATACTATCTTGATTTTCAAGTATCAGAATGTTGTTTTTTTTCTTTGGTAGGAATTGTTAATCAAGCTTTTCCTTAAACCTTTGAGCTTTAAGCACAGCAGGAAGTAAAGGAGTGGTATGTGTAGTTATTAGTATCTCACAAACCTTGAAGTGTGTTGTGTAAGACTTAAGACCCCATTTTCCTTTGCAGACCCACTCATTTCAGTATTAAGCAAATACAGTAACATAAGCTATATGTAGGTTTGTTTAAGACTGGAAACTAGGTCGCCTACTTTTAAAAAAAAAGTATTACTCTTGTTTAATAATGGATACTTGTAACCGCAGATTCCTCACATTGTGAATACCTCCTTGTGCCTGGAAAATATTTTGAGCAATTCCCTCGTACATCAATAGGTGCTATCAAAGCTAGAAATTCCTTTTCTCAAATTTCACCAGTGTGCAATGGACAAGTCCCCTCCAAAAACTAGAAGAATTTAATCCCACAATGATTGTTACAAATAGAAGTAGGGGACTGACGCCCACTAGGTCTGTCTGATGTCTTGACTCCTCATATGATTTGATGTCCTGCAACAAATGCACAGAGGTGAATTTCAAAGCCATCAGGACCATGAACCCAAGTCATACCTTTCAATTGGTGACATGCCATTCAGTGAGGCACTTACCGGCATAATGCTGGACAAGTGGGCAAAACCACGATCTTGCCCATCAGTAAACTACCAATTAGCAAAGAGACATAAACCTGCTCTAGGAGATTGCCTTAATCCTGCAATCCTTCCACAGCCTATGCCAGAAAGCCTGGTAGTTGAGGCATCTACCAGCAGTTAAAACCCCAATGCGTTTTTGACCACCCCATCAGACCGAGTTGAAACATATGGAAACTTTTGCCAGATGCATGTTCTGTTAGATTTGCCCTTGTTGAACTCCAGTTGCCTCCTGGACACATACTTGCAATCATTATGGATATGCTGGTATAGTTCTTATCAGCCATCCCAGAGGACCTCAGAACCAACCTCCAGTAGTCTTTTCTCTGCGAGACAGGTGAATTACTTTTTGCGGTCAGTAGTTTCTTTTCTGTGGCTATTATTTAGTCATGTATCATATTTTACTTTTCTGGCCCATCATATTTGGTTGTTCGTCTCTGATGTGGGGCAGATAAATTGGCAGAATGGGTGGCACTAGTGTTCATTGAGATTTCTAGTACTTAGGCTGCTTCAGTTTATTAAAGTTGTGCAGATCCATGACTGAGGCTACACACTTCCACCTGGCGCTGGTGAGTGGATACTCTCTTCAAAAATATATCCAAATCCAGTCTGTCACTTTTGAATGGTTCACCTAAGAAATCTAACATAGTCTACTCATCCTAATAGAAATAATGTGACTAAGTAAATAACTTCTTCTTTTTTGCCCTAGACTATCTCATGAGAAGTCTTCTTTAAAATATGAACAGTATCCGAGAAGTATTCATCAAATGTTGGTAACGTCCAATCCAAACAATTTGTTTTATTTCAGCTTTTTACACCGTCATGATGAAGCTTTCTCCACTGAACCTCTGAAAAATAATGGCCGTGGAACTCCCCTTGGATTCTACCATGTACAGAATGTGAGTGCATCTAACTGTTTGAATATTTGTATACTTATATATGTAATACCATAGCTTGATTTCTGTGTTGAGAGCTTCTTCTGATAATTGAAGATCATTCTGAGCCACTTCTGAAACTTGTGGGTATTAGATAAGGGTACATAAAGGGCAAGTATCTTAAACACCGCCTCTTGAATACCACAGTCCTGATCCAGTAAACACACAGCATTAATGGCACATGAGCTGTATCGCAAAAGATTTAACAGTGTGTTCCTCAAGGACTAATCTTTTATCTTCTTAAACTTCTTTATGAGTCATGTCTGAGAGGTGAGTGTCTCATTGTGGCAAGTCTTCTCATGCAGTACATGAGATGACACTTGTAGGAGGCTGGGTTAGTATATGTTGCACACCTATTTAAGTGAAGCACCCTGCACTGATCCAGACAACCCTTATGATGATTTTAGTGGTCTTCGACAACCATAGAAAACTCTCTAAGTGGTAGCTGCAGAGAGCAGCCTTCAGGCTTATTCGAGAAGGAGTGTTAAGCAGTTTGTTTTACCAGAACTAATCATATACTGTAGGTTAAACAAAAATAAACCACACAGTGTAGTTATAAAAATAAGTATATTTATTATACGCACTCACTAACACATTAGTAGATATCCTACCCAGAGATATCAACACAATACACAATACTTCAAATGTAAACAGGTAAGTAAGTACAAATACACAGTGGTCTCCAGGGGGAGACCAAACCATATACTAAAGAAGCGGAATGTGAACTGTGACCAAAGTCGGCACTTGGATAAGAATACTTAGAAGAGCAGGGGACCCAAGGGACCACCTGAGGTAAGTAGAGGATGTAGCATAACGGCTAGGGTGGTCGATCTCAAATCTGGGGAATTGGGTTCGAGTCTCCGCATTGATGCTCAACACCCTGTGATTTTGGGCAAATCACTTAATCTCCCCATGCCTAACAAAATTTTTTTTCCGTGTGTAACGGAACTGGTACTCATGTAAAGCGCTCTGATACCTTGGGGTCAAGTTTGCGCTGTATAAAACTACGAAATAAAAGAAGAAGAAAAAGTACCCAGGAACCCTACGGAGGCTGTGTGCAGAGTGGAAACACAGCTGCTTACTCCGTGCAAGTCAATGGGAAAGTGTCAGTTGCAGTTCGAAGAAGGACCCTTCCAAGTGGTCCTTTAAGAAACTCATAGAAGACAGGTTGTTTGAGAGTCACCCCACCCGTGCATACCCCAGGAACCAGGACACCTACACCAGTGAATCTGGGTGCATAGGTGCGAAGTGACATCCGAACCCGTCGTAGACCACAGTGTAGGAGTTCAGAAAAGATGCCGCTGACGAAGAAGGTGGAAGAGTCGGTGGAATTCAAGGATGGATTTTGGAAGAGAAGAACCTGCAAGCAGGGGGGCACAGAGTCCAAGCCTCTCTGAGGTGACCAGGAGGCACGGAAGAGCAATGACCACCAATGACTGAATGCAAAAGTGATGACAGTGATCTTGTTGTAACACAGGCCCCCGTAGCCCACGTGGTGCGAGGGGGCCCGAAGCTCCAGTGGTCCCCCTCAGCACTGCACTCTGTCCGGAGAGCTCCTAATTGAGCCCGGAGGGGGCCCCTCTACATACCTTGCAGAGAGGCCCCCTCAATTTTCGTTACGCCAGTGAAGCACCACTAAGCCTTAGCAGCAGCAACAGACATGGTTAACGGAAAAGGTGCAACGGTGGGACTAGCAAGGTCCAAGAGACTCACCAATTGCAGGAGAGTGAGAGCAGGCCAGAGCAAGCAAAGAAGACCCTCAAGAGGACCCCCAGGCATAGGAGTCGCAAGAGTACCTCGAGCAGCTCACAAAAGATTCATGCCCATGGTGCAGAGGACAAAGATCTTGGCAGGAAGAGATGATGGAGGTTGGAGTTTCTTGTAGCTCAAAAATCTCTGGGGGACAGAGTCAACAAGTCTTGGCAACGGCAAGTGAACGTGGTTCACAGGTGTTCCATTCCAGTGGTTCCGACGAGGGATACTGTCCTCGAACTTGCTGAGAGGTCAGGGCAGGCCTTGAGTGAGTTGCAGATCCACCAGCTATGTTGCTGAGCCTTTCAAAGTCAGGAGCAGCAGACCAGTCAGCTTTATTGCGATGCCTGCAGATTCAGGGGAGTGACTCCTTCACTCCAAGGAAGATTGCTTTGGTTGTCCTTGATGCCCACGGCCAGGAGAGGAATCTGGATGAAGCACAGGCACAGACGACGAAGAGCGTCTGTAGAACAGTGAGACCAGGAGCAGCAGGAGTCTTCCTTGGTGCAGTCTCATTTCCAGGCGAAGTCCAAAGTGCCTAGACATTCGAAGTTGAAGTGGTTTTGAGTTTGAATCTTGTCCCACGACAAATCAGAAGAACCACCCGGTACCCTAGGGAAGAGGGGGCACTAGTGAACCCGGCTTCAAAACAGCCACCACCCTGTGAGGCTTTGCAGGCTGGATGGACGATCCGATATAAATCCGGCAGTCCAGACAGACATCGATTGCCCAAATTGAAGAAGAATAGCCACACAACTACTGGGGTACAGACTGATTGGGTCCAGGATTCGTGAAACAATACGGAGGCGTGCGGAGCCATGAGAGAAGGCAAGATAGCGGCTCTATAGTATTGTGCGAGTGCACCACCGAGCCTGCGACGCTGCCTGATTGCCTGAACCTCATGGCACGACGATACACAGGCCCTGTCTCCCCCCTGGCTGTAGCATGGTAACCGGGGGAGGTGCAGAAACATACAGTGCCGACAAGTGCCACCACGAAACCAAGCGGGAGTCTGAGAAAACAACTGATAGCGGACCAGGTGGCGCAGAGGACTGCGCCACTCAGACGGCAGTGAGGGAAAAAAACGCGGCCTCTCTGAGCTGGGACGTGCACAACTGGGCAGCTGAGCCTCCTCGATCCAGGGCACAGACGGTGAACAGTGGAGGCGAGGCTGAGGGCCCACGAAGCTGTAAGACCCTGGCCGTGACATAGCTGAGGACGACGACACAACTGCCTCCCCACCAGCCTGGGAGCAGCCGGCCGGGGCTGGAGCAAGGCCTGAAGGAGAGCATTGCCCGGCGCAGTCTACCCGACCCAGAAGGTAAGAGGCGCAGCGGGAGGGAAACCAGCAGGTGTGAATGCTGGGCCCCCTCCCATGTAGACTCCGAACAGGCAGCGGGGATTGGAGCGGGGGGCTGAGTGTGACAAGGACCCTGCTTCGACCTTGAAATGACACAAATTGGGAGTTCATCCTGAGGCCTGAGAGAGGAGCAGCGGAGATGGGGCTGCATGCACCTAAGCGGCAGGACCTGGGCCGCAACGCATTAGAGGACGCCAACGAGACAGCTACCTCTTGTGGGGCCTGTCCGGGAGCTGCCCGGCCAGGGCCGGAGTAGACCCCACGTTCAAGCACTGCACAGTGAGGTGAAATCTGAATCAGCAGGTGAGAGGCGCAGCGGGGGGGGGAAACTGGTAGATGAGAGCACTATGCACCCTTCCTGTGGAGATCTGGCGGAGACTACAGGGACCAGAGTGAGGTGGCAGAGAGTTGGAGGCCCCCGCTCCGGCCCCGGGGAGGCATAGAGTATGAGGGCTGGGCATTAGAAAAGCACCTAAGTGGAGGATGGGCCAATCTGCCCTGCCGACCAATGGAGACCACCTGCCTGGGGGGCCCATTTAGTATAAGTGATCCTGAGGCCATGAGAAGGCTATAAGCTCAGCGGAGCGCCATCTTATCAGCAGGCCTAGGTCTGGCAGGCTCTGCCTGGAAGTACTTAGCAGAGGATAGTAACTGGCCCCCCCCCCCCTTATTGTGAGTGGGGTCGAGTATAGACACAGCTCTCACTCCAAGAATGACATAGCTGCAGCCTAGGGTGAAAAATGTGCAGCCCGGCGAGGATCCTTGAAGGCCTGTTACCCAGCGAAGAAAAATAACACGAACACTCACTGCGGATCTAGTACAGTGCACCCCTTGTTGAGCATAGGAGTGACAAGCAACCATGGGAAATACGGATGCCAGGCAATTGAAGCTGTCCTTTGAGAAGGGTAGGCCACCTCGTAGCGGCACCCCCTCAGAGGAAGAACAGTCAAAAGTAACCCTCGATGCCACGTCCTCACCAGAACTGAACATCTGTGAGATGTTTAAAGACCTCAAACAGTCTCTCCCAGCCATTGACGTGAAAATTGACTCTGTCTGACAGGCTTAAAGATAAGGTATCTGGCCATGATTGAACGCATCGTGGACGTCGAACAGCGCACATCTGCGCTGGAGGACGAGGGGACCACCACACAGAAAAAACTGTTCCGAAAGGAGAAAGTCCTGGAAGAATTCAGGAATAAAAAACGAAGATGTAGAAGCAAAGTCCAGATGCAACAACCTGCACATCATGGGAATCCTGGAATCAACAGCCATGACTCGCGTCGAGGACTATGTAGAAGAAATGCTGCGCTTCCTGTTTGCTGACTACCTGTCAGCAGTCTGCATAGTAGAAAGATCCCCCAGAGCTCTTGGCCCGAGGCCTCCCACCCAGGGGCCCCTGCGAGACCGATAATTGCGCGCCTATTAAATTACAGGAACCGGGACATTGTACTGCGCAGGGCCAGAGATCAGCAAGACACGATGTTCCAGGGCCATGCTGTATCATTCTACCCGGATTTCACCCTGACTGTACAAGCTGCCAGGAGAGAGTTTGTGCCGGTGAAAAGACTATTCCAAAAACAGGACAATAAATACTCATTGCTTTATCCTGCAAAACTTTGCATTTTTCACTCTGGCAAAACCACATACTTTACTGATCCTAAACTAGCCACCACCCGCAATCTCTGGCCACCCAAGCAGCCTTCATGCGGAACGTGGACGAAGGAGAACCCCACAGCGAAAACGATTAACTAACTGAGTGAACTGGGCTGGCATTTTGATTCATAAGTTTTTCTGATTGGGGTGGTGGGCACCCCCACTTGTTCTCTTCTCATGATGGTTTCACCCTCTCAGGAAGCTCCTTTCTAGCCTTGTTCTGTCTGGGTGCCAGGGGGGATTCTTCCACTGTGCTCTTTACATCCAGCCACCCAGCCTCCACTAGTTGGGACACGCCAGACCCCTAGTGTTTTCCCCTCTTGAGTCCTAGTCTATTCTTGCTAGTTGGCCACGTGGGGCCACATTGGGGTAGGGATATCGTTTTTCAGCCAAGTTGGGTTGCTGTAGTGGGAGGGGGGTGGTGTTACTGGGAGTTGAGCAGTCCACGATTGCTGTGTTGTCTTTCTTTGCCCTCTGTTTCCTCTTTATCTTTCCCTTCTCTGTCCTCCTTCCGCTACATTTCAGCAATTGCTGAAACCACAGGCATGCAAGGTATTTTGAACTGACTGTATGGGCACGCATGCTAAAAATGTAATTACTTTGAAAGCAGTATCTGAAAGAAACAGGTTAGGGTTAGATTCCTTACCTTAGAATATCCCCAGGCGTCAGACTGGATCCGGAAAGTTTTGCGTAGCAGTACCCCTGCTTGTCTGTAGGAGTCGTCTGCGGCTTCGCGTCTGTTGTCGGTGTCGTTGGCGCCGGAATGACGTCGTCAGAGTACTTAGACGCCGCCCTCGCGCGTTGACGTCAGTTCTTCTTTTTTCGCACCAGCAAAAGCAGTACTCCTTTTTCGATCCTTTTTGGGTCCTTTTTTGAGTAGGTAGACTCTCGGTGCCGGTAGGGATGCCCAGGTTCAAGCCCTGTTTTGACTGTAACCGGCTAATGTCGGTTACCGACCCCCACCATCGGTGCCTGTTTTGCCTTGGGGCCGACCACGATGACAAGTCGTGCCCCGACTGCCGGGCCTTGACGTCGAAGCCAGGTGGCAGCGGACCCGTAAGCGCCTCGAGCTCCGGCAGTTGGCCCCGCGCCGTTCACGGTCCAGGTCGAGGAGCAGGTCGAAGGACCGGTCACGGGGCCGCAGTCATCGCAGCTCGGCGAGTCTACACCATTCATCGGGCTCCAAGTCCTCAGGTAAGAGGCACAAGAAGTCGAAGAGACGACATCGCTCTTCCGACTCCCCCTGACGCTCGCACGATGCGGCCGGGGGTTCGGGCAACAACGCCCACGCGGCTCCGCCGGAGCCGCAGGTGCCGCTGCCAACCCCATACCCGGTCCCTGGGCTGAACGCGACGCCGGAGGAGATCCATGCCTTCCTCATGGCCATGAGGTCGCTCTCTCCTCAGTCGGGTCCCGCTGTGGCGCCTTCGGGCCCAAGCGGGCCGGGTACTTCGGCCCCAGGGCCGTCGACGACTTCTGTCCTGACGCCGCAGGGCCCCGCCGGGTCCGGATCTGGGTCGCCGCTGGTCGACCTTACGACCCCTCCACCGGCGCCGACCCCCAGGGTGTCGCCCCGATGCCGTCCCCAGACGTTGTCGTCCCCGGTCCCTCCCTCGATCCGGCGCCGGACCACCGTCGCTCGACGCCGCATTCGATGCCGAGAGAAGAGCAATTCTTCTATGATCCGGCCCCATCCTTTGCACCGGACTATCAGGAGATGGGAGACGAGGAGGATTGGGAGGGGTCCGAGGAACCTCTGGCACAAGAGTGCCAGTAGTGTCAGGACTGGATAGTGAATCTAGGGGAGGCCAGTGGTTTGGACACTTCGCCCGGCACTGGCTTTGTCTCCCCTCCTACCATGGCTACGGAGGAGGGGTCTGCTTACAGCATGGTGCTGACGAGGGCGGCCAAGGCCTTGGGTCTTGAGCTCCCCGTCGCGGCCGCGAGGACTAACCTCCTCCCCGAGGTCCTTAAACCACAGGCAAGCTCTTCGGAGCCTCTACTGCCGTTTAATGAGGCCCTTACTGATGTTCTGTTGGGCACTTGGTTCAGGCCGGCTACAGGTCCTCCTGTAGATCGGAACGTGGCCAGGCACCACCGCCCGGCCCTGGGCGACCCTAGCTTCCTGTCCACCCACCCCACCCTTGAGAGCCTGGTTATCCAGGCCTCTAACTCCCAGACCGCATTCCTGACTGCTCCACCTGATAGGGAATCCAAAAGGTATGAGCAGTTCGGTAAGAAGCTGTTCTCCTCACTTAGTTTGGGGTTGCGGTCGGTCAACACTGCTTGCCTTTTGGGCCGTTATATCCCCTCTCTGTGGGACAAGGTTGAGGACTTGCTGCCAGGATACCCGGAGGAGGCCCGGGTCAAACTCGCTCAAGCCCTTGCGGAAGGGTGGAATGCAGCACGGTACTCTATCCGATGTGGGCTGGATATCACGGACTCGCTGGGCAGGGTGATTTCCATGACGGTGGCGGTTCGCCGCCACGCCTGGCTGAGGTCCGCAAACTTTTCGACTGATGTCTAGAATTCCCTCATGGACATGCCTTTTGATGGCCGTCGCATCTTTGGCGACAAGGCAGACAGTGCGCTTGAGCGTTTCAAGGACTCCAGGGCTACGGCCAAGTCCTTGGGCCTGTCGGGCCAGCGCCAGCAAACGTCTGCCTTTCACTCCTTTCGTGGCCAAGGAAGGAGCGCCCCCTCACGTCCTGCCAGCCACGGGCCACAGACTAACATCTAGTGCAGGGGCGGATGTGGTAACCGCTGTGGCGGTGCCAGGGGACAGCAGCTAGGCCAGTCCACATCCACCCCTGCAGCATCCACCTCAAAGCCTTCCTAGTCCGAGCTTTCAGGCCCATTCGACGCCAGTGGGGGGCAGGGTTCGCCATCACCTCCTCCACTGGCGCTCCATCAATTCGGACAGGTGGGTGCTGCAGATCGTCCGAAAGGGCTACTCCCTCCCCTTCGAGGTGACCCCTCCAGCCATGCCACCGCAGTACCACCGTGAGTCGGGGGATCACTTGCAACTTATGCAAGAGGAAGTTACGGCCCTCTTGGCCAAGAGGGCCATCAAGCGCGTTCCTGGGCCAGAAGTAGGGTGTGGCTTTTACTCCCACTACTTTCTGGTTCCCAAGAAGGGCAAAGGGGGCCTACGCCCTATCTTGAACCTGCGGAACATCAACGGCTTCCTCCGGAAGGAGAAGTTCAAGATGCTGACTTTGGCTCAGGTCTTAGCTTCCCTGGACCCAGAAGACTGGATGGTAGCGTTGGACTTGCAGGACGCATGTTTTCACATCCCCGTCCTGCCGGCCCACCACCGTTACCTGCGGTTCACGGTAGGCCGCGAGCACTTCCAGTTTACCGTGCTCCCCTTCGGCCTTACCAGCGCCCCTCGAGCGTTCACCAAAGTGATGGCGGTGGTCGCAGCTCATCTGCGCCGATTAGGGGTGTCAGTCTTCCCCTATCTCGACAACTGGTTGTTGAAGGCGGGCTCGCCCCAGACAGTCGTCAGCCACCTCCAGACTACGGCCGACCTCCTACACCTGCTGGGGTTCTCCATCAATGTGCCGAAGTCACTTCTGTGTCCCTCTCAGAAGCTCCTCTTTATCGGAGCGGTTCTGAATTCGGCGCAGTTTCGGGTTTATCCTCCCGAGCAGCGGGTTCGGGATATTCAGGCTCTGATTCCGATCTTTCAGCCTTTATCCAGAGTCTCGGTCAGGTTGACTCTGCGGCGTCTGGGGCTGATGGCCTCCTGCATCCTTCTGGTGCACGCCAGGTGGCGGATGCGGGATCTGCAGTGGGACCTGAAGTTTCAGTGGGCCCAGCATCCGGGCAACCTGTCCGACCTCGTCCTGATCTCGGAGGGCACTGCGAGACAGTTGCAGTGGTGGCTCACGGACCGCGATTGGGTCAGCGGCAGATCCTTCTCCCTACCCCAACCGGAGCACGTAGTAGTGACGGATGCGTCCCTCCTGGGCTGGGGGGCCACATGGGAAGGCGGAGATCAGGGGCCTCTGGTCTCCAGTGGAGTCCCGGCTCCATATCAACCTTCTGGACCTGCGGGTGATCCGGCTTGCACTGAAGGCATTCCTTCCCTCTGTCCAGGGAAGTGTAGTGCAGGTGTTCACGGACAACACCACCGCCATGTGGTACTGCAACATAGAGGGCGGAGTGGGGTCGTGGACCCTTTGTCAGGAGGCTCTGCGCCTCTGGCAACGGCTGGAACACCAGGGCGTCACCCTGGTGGTTCAACACCTGGCAGGTTCACTGAACGCCAGGGCGAACGAACTCAGTCGCCGGTGCATGATGGATCACGAATGGCGTCTGAACTCGGACGTGGCGCAAGGCCTCTTTAAGTGATGGGGAGAGCCTTGGTTAGATCTATTTGCCACCGAAGAGAACGCGCAATGTCCTCAGTTCTGCGCGTTGGAATTTCAAAGGCGGCACTCGCTCGGAGACGCTTTTCGTCGCGAGTGGAGCTGCGGTCTATTGTACGCCTTTCCGCCTTTGCCACTTCTGCCCAGAGTGCTGCAGAAGATTAGGCGCGACTGGGCCCAAGTCATCCTTGTGGCTCCGGACTGGGCACGAAGATACTGGTATCCTGAGCTACTCAGCATGTCAGTCGATCCCCTGTTCGTCTGCCTCTTCAGGAGGACCTTCTGTCGAAGCAGCAGGGGACGGTCCTCCACCCGAACCTGTCCAGCCTCCACCGCCATGCTCGGAGATTGAGCGGCAGCAGTTGAGGCCATTTGACTTGCCTCCTGAAGTCTGTGATGTCATTCTGGCAGCCAGGCGTCCCTCAACAAAAACGGTATGCACCTGCAGGTGGAACAAATTTGTGGCATGGTGCACAGCAAAGGCTGTGGATCCACACTCTGCCCCCCTTTCAGAGGTTCTCCTCTTTCTTCTTTCTCTTGCCCATCAGGGCTCTGCTCTGGGCACTATCAAGGGCTACCTCTCTGCCATTTCAACCTTCTTAAGGCTTTCTGATCAGCCTTCCCTTTTCAAGTCCCCTGTTGTAAATAGATTCTTGAAGGACATCACTCACATGTTTCCTCCTGTTCCTTTCGTGGTGCCTCAGTGGGACTTGAATCTTGTTCTCACTTATCTGATGTGCGCTCCCTTTGAGCCACTTCATAATTGTCCTCTCCGTCTTCTTACTCTTAAGACTGCATTCCTGGTTGCCATCACCTCTGCCAGGAGGGTGAGTGAGCTCCAGGCTCTATCATCTAAGCCTCCTTTCCTTTCTGTCCATCCAGACAAAGTTGTTTTGAGAACACGTCCCTCTTTCCTGCCCAAAGTAGTCACAGCCTTCCGCATCGGGCAGTCCATCACCTTGACCACCTTCTTTCCGCCTCCACATCCCTCGAAAGAGGCTCCACCGTCTGGACCCAAAACGTGCAATCTCGTTCTGTCTGGACCGCACTCGCCAGTTCCGGGTGGATGACCAGCTCTTTTTTGGTTACGTGGGCGCTAAGAAAGGACGGGCGGTGCACAAACTAACCATTTCTCGATGGGGCGGTTTGTGCATAAAGGCTTGTTATTCACTGGCTAAAAAGGAGCCTCCTGTGGGGCTGTGTGCCCATTCCACTTTGGCCACGGCGGCTACTACTGCCCCGGGTCGGGGAGTCCCCTTGCAGGACATCTGTCAGGCAGCTACGTGGGCCTCGTTGCACACGTTCGCGAGACACTACTGCCAGGACAGCCAAGTCCGGAGAGATGGCTTTTTCGGCCGTTTGTTCTCCAGGACTTTCTGGTCTGATCATTGGTTCGCAGACCCACCACCGGGGTTGGTATTGCTGGGGTATCTATTCTATGGTAAGGAATCTAACACTAACCTGTTTCTTTCAGATGCACAAGTAACTTCCCTTCGGTAACAATATATCTGTAAGAAACAGTAGTTAGTGTTAGATTCCTTGCCGCCCCACCCATTCTCCCCGTCCTGCGAACCGATATCTAGGGTTACGGTTCTTCCCTTTGAGGGCCCTAGTTTCATGGCACCAGTGTCGGTTTTTATCATGGCTCTGCGTTTCTGGCGTGGAAAAGCTGTGTATAAGAACTGACATCAGCTCGCGAGGGCGGCGTCCAAGTACTCCGACGAAGTCATTCCGGTGCCGCCGCCGACGGACACGGAGCCGCAGACACCGCCTACCGACACGCAGGGGTACTGCAACGCAAAACTTTCCAGATCCAGTCTGACGCCTGGGGATATTCTAAGGTAAGGAATCTAACACTAACTACTGTTTCTTACAGATATATCGTTACCAAAGGTAAGTAACTTGTGCGACGTGGAATGTCCATGGCTTGAATGACTGCAGTTGAGTAAGGTTGGTCAGGGCATACCTTAATCAGCATGGTGTGGATATTTGCTTTTTACAAGAATTGCACTTGACGTGAGCCAGCTGCGTGCGCCTGCTAGCAGGATGAATGGGAGAGAAGTTTGTTGACAGCTACTCCAATTATGCGAGGAGGACCGCGATTATCCTCAGGAAAGGCCTACCTGTGCGCATGCGCACAGCGATCTGTGACCCACAATGGAGATACCTAGTTTTTAGTGGGTGTGCAGGGGGGGGGGGTAACCCTATTAGGTTGGACTCGGTTTAAGGGCCCAACATGGATGACCCTGACTTCTTTAGTGAGGTGTGGCGACTGGTTGAGACGCTTGGTCCCGGTGCTGTTCTATGGGGAGGGGACTTTAATGTAGTAGTGGATACGGACATCGACAGGTCGGGGATTCTCGCCGCCCCCAACTGCGGGCAGCAGCAGAGCTGCAGACTACTGTGGCGCTCTATGGATTAGTAGATATTTGGCACCGCTGCCATCTGCACAAGGCGGAAGGCACGTGCGTGTCGTCTGTGGACCCCACCTGGTCCAGAATAGACTTCTGGCTGACCGCGAAGGATGTAGTAACATAGGTTTCCAGGGCCACCCTCCTTGCTTGACCCCTAACTGATCATGCTCCGGCATTGGTAAATTTTTAATTACCGGGCACCCCTACCAGAGCTTTAAACTGGAGACTCCCATCCGGAGCCCTGCGTGACCAAGTCTTTAGAGTCGCGATTCTCTCTGCCATAGTGGAATACTTTTGATTGAATGAAAGAACAGTGGAATCCCCCTCCACACTATGGGAGGTATTTAAATCTGTGATCAGGGGTTCATGTATTGCTAAGCAGGCGGGTGTGCTACGATCACTGAAAGGGGACCTCAACCGCCTTGAGGAGGAAATACGGGAGCTCGAAACTGAATATTTCACCACCAGGCAGACGGTGATTCTCAGGAACATCAGGTGAAAATTGACAAATTTGAAGATGCAGCCCAAAGGGAAATGCTATTTAGGGAAAGAGGCACACTCTCGAAGATATGGTGAGGGAGATTGTGCTGGGAAAGCATTGGCGGGTCTTCTTAAAAAGCCATGGGCCAACAACTACATTAATGAGTTGCGCATTACCGAAAACCAGGTAGCGGACGGGCAGGACGCTGTCCAAGGGGAAATGCTATCCTTTTACTCTTCACTTTATGCCGTGAGACAATCTGGTACCCACCCTGATTTGATCCCCTTTCTTGACTCTATCCAGCTACTGTGGTTAGGATATGCTAGCGTAGATACCTGGATGAGCCGTTCTCGTAAGAGGAGGTGATTGGAGTAATCCGGCTTTTGCCCGGAGATGAGGCCCTGGTTACTTTTTATAAAGACTTCGCTCCGCTACTAGCACCACCCCTCCTCAGCATGTATGAGGCGTCGCTGGGGCGGGGTGTACTTCCTCCTTCCCTTCGAGAGGCACTCATCACAATTCTTAAACCAGAAAAGGACCCGCAACTGTGTGATTCCTACAGACTGCTATCGATGATCAACCTGGACAATAAAATCCTCTCCAAACTGATCGCGACTAAACTACTCCCGTACTGCCCACGGTGCTGCGTCTCGACCAATGTGGTTTCGTCGCCGGTACCATGCAATAGATAGATCCCTCCCTCCCTCCCAACCGCAGCAATTTTCTTGGATGCCACCAAGGCCTTTGAAACCTTGGAGTGGCCATATCTTTTCGCACTTCTCTGTCTTCTGGGCATTAGCCCTACTTTAAAAAAGAAATCACTCTGCTTTACTCTGCACCGACAGTGAGGCTTTGGATAAATGGCATAATCTCCTCCCCCATTTCGGTGGCACGAGACAGGGGTGCCCACTGTCCCCCCCTTCTCTTTGCCATTGCATGGTGCCTTTGGGTGCCCAACTAAGACAACACCACGCGCACTGTGGCCTAGCATTCATCCCAAGAGTGATCCATGTATGCAGACGATGTGACTCTGTATGTCAAGTGCCCAGCAGTGAATCTTGACCCCCTGATCAGAGAAATCATAAGTTTTGGCGGCCTATCTGGCGTCACCATCAACTGAGGAAAGTTGGTCATCTTCCCGTTGACCAAGATCACCGACCGGGTCCAATCGGAATCCCCACTTAGCTGGGCAGAGACCCCAGTGAAATATCTGGGAAGACATGGCTTGCCCAGTCAGGCTGGACTGTTCCATGAGGCACAGGGTCAGACCGATTTGCATATGGCCATGTCTGAACTGGGGTGGCGGAGTGGGCTAAAGAATGATGACAGATTATACCCAGATCAGTTGACTGAGGGTGAGCGCTTGCAATGTTCAACACTCCGTCCAACATCCTCTTTGGTTTAGCTTTGTTCGGTCCTTTGCTCACTTTGCCACTGGATTCAAGCTAGCCTGGCTGATGACGGTGGATTAGCCAGAAACCGGTCCCAGGATGCTTGTTTCCGGTCTGGGGAAGACATGGCTTGGCAGTTCGGGCTGGACTGTTCCCATGAGGCACAGGGTCAGACTGTATTGCATATGGCCATGTCTGAACTGGGGTGGCGGAGTGGGCTAAAGAATGACAACGGAGGAGGAGCTACGCTAGCAACCAAGATGGCCGCATAAGCTCCCGGCTCCGCTGACCTCCGCCAGTTGCTCACAAATCCTGACAATTATCCTGATTTCTCACCGGACTCCCGTGCAGCTGAGGTGTTCCTGACTCTAAAGATGCAATCCCGGAATTTCTAGCTGCTTGAATAACGAAGATACGCCGTGTTCCATTCTCGGCCTAACCCAGAGTTGAAGCCGGGGCCTTGATTTCTAACCCAGCTGGGTTGGAGTTGAATAACATCGGCCGCGGGACGTGAGTGGCGTCCGGTCTCCCGAAGTGGAGTGTTACTTGTCCGTTTCGGATGGTGGATCGGTGGCAGTTTTATCTCGCAGCTACAGCGGCGTGACGCATCGGTTGCTGTGGTCGGGGATCCGCTGCCCAGAGGCCCCGTTGGGCTCCCGGGGTCGACGGGCTTGGTTCCTCGCTGGCGGCGACGGTGTTGAGATCGCGCTTTTGAGAGTGCCCACAGTTGTCATCTGATTTGCCGGTGCCCCGGAGTAGTCGACCTCCGGGGTTCAGAGACCTGCTTGGTCGCTTCGCGAGGGGCGATGGAGCGGGTGGAATGTATACCGTCGATGCATACTGTAATGGCCGCCATTGGGGAGCTCCATTCACAGGTCACCGCCATCATCCAGAGGATGGTCGTAACGGCTGATATCATCTGCCGGAGACCGGACTCCGACCCTTTGTTGGTTCTGGAACACTTTGTTTTACCCGCGGAGCAAGAAGTGTCTGAGACGGAGGGCCCCGCGCTGAAGCCAGACTTTGTATCTTTTGTCGACCCCCGAACGACTGCTAGCAAGCCCCGGACTATCGAATCTACATCATGCCCTATGCCGATACCGCCCCAGATGGACATGGATGATCTTATATTTCAGAGCGAGTTCTCCGGTGACTGTAGGATTGTTACCTCACCCTTTTTCCCCTGGATGGTTCACATACGCTCTAGCGATTAATCTCTGGTGGACAGCGGACATCGTCTGACTCTTAGGCTTTGTGTACTATTATCCTGGCCTCAATCCTTTCGTACTGACTTTGAACTTTCTCAACATTTTGATACTCTCATTGGGATGGCGGATCGAGCGGACAGGGCTAGCATGAAAAATCGTAGTGGCCAGGGTTGACTTTGACTGGATGGGTTCGAACAATGACTTCATTTGATACGGGATCTGTAACCTATACTAGCGCGGGAGTCGGGTGGTTCTTACAAGCTCCCCCCAGTCTGATTTTTATTGTTGCATTGTATTATTCTGGATACGTGTAGGGATGGGTTGCTACTGGCGGGGGGTAAGGGAGACCGGGGGCCTGTTTGATATTTCCTCCTGCACTCTTTCTTTTTCCTTCTTTTAGGTCTAGTTCCGGGGCGACGGGCACACTGCCAGTGGGGATGGGCCGTAGCCATTGCAGGGGTGCAGGGTGGGGGGGATCGGGGAGGGGTTTGTTATTTTGCCTTAGTTTAGTTCTATGACCTTTTTTTTCTTTCCTTTTTTTCTTTTACGAGAGACGGGTTGTTTATCCTGTATTGATTTCTTATGTATCGGGGTGTCTGACTTGATCTTCATTATCCTGAACTATGGGTGGGTGAGCCCTGCTGGCTTCTACTTTGCTGGATTGTTGATCGTACTTCTCCTTATTGATGTACCAAACTAGGTTGACATTGCATACTCCTTTGAATTGAATTTTCCACGTTGATTTATTCGCTCACCTATCGCAATATTGTATTCTATGTATCACACCCGATATATGTAAATTTCTCTTGTTTCCTTCAATAAAACCCTTAAAAAAATAAATAAAAAAAAATGACAACGGATTAAATGCCCAGATGAGGGTCCCTTGCTCACTTTGCACTGGATTCAAGCTAGCCAGGCTGATGACGGCTGATTAGCCAGCAACCTGTCCCCGGATGCTAGTTTCCGGTCCAGGGAAGACATGGCTTGGCAGTTCGGGCTGGACTGTTCCCATGAGGCACATGCGGGATGGTGGCTCTCGTCACTTGGAGACTGTTTTTCATATATGTATGTATGTATATACTGCAATCTTCCCACTGTCAACTGTGCCTTTGCTGAGATAGACTTGGCGGTTCATGGGTCCCGTAGTTTGGTCTCCCAGGAAACGATAAAGGAACTGCAGGAAGGAGAGCAGAGTCCTAAATTCTGAGGGTGCGGGTGGCGCCGCCCCCGCAGCTCTGGCAGAACCTCCGCAGTTGCCGATGGCCTACCCGCCCTTACCGGGTTCATTGGCGACTCCAGCCCAACTTCAGGAGTTCCTGTCAGCTATGGCACGTGTCTTCGGACTGTCCGGCCCCACCGGTGCGCCTTCGGGCCCCGCGGGCCCAACTGGGGGTCCTTGTGCTTCGACGTCGCCGGTTTCGGCCCCAACGTCGTTGACGACTCTGGTGTCGACGCCGAGAGACCCCCATGGATCCCCGTCCATGTTGGTTGGCCCTGTAGGACCGACATAGATAGTGCCGCCACTGGTGTTGGCCACGGTCCCGGCCGACGCCGTCCCTGGCTTTCTGCCCGACGTGAAGACCACGCCGGAAGGATGTTGACCGATGCCGATTCCATCGCCGATAGTGAATTTCTATCCCTTTCTTCAACCACCTCCTTATGTTCCACCTGTTCAGCATGTGGAGGAAGGTGAGGACTGGGAGGGGTCTGAGGACCCTCTCGCCGCATAATGCGAGTTGGACTCGGACTGGGATGAGGATTGGGGAAGGCAGGTGACCAGGATTATACTCCGGAACCTGGCTCACTGTCTCCTTCTACTGTGGCTACGGAGGAGGGTGGCTCCTATTCTATGGTGTTGCGTAGGGCAGCCGAGGCTCTTAATCTCGAGCCCCCTACCGTGGCTGTCGGGACTAACCGCCTGATAGAGGTGCTTCGGTCGGCGTCGTCTACTACAGAGCCTCTGTTGCCCTTTAATGATGCACTCTCGGACGTTCTTTTGGGCACCTCGTCCAGGCCCAACACAGGGGATCCTGTGTATAAGAACGGGGCCCGACGCCATCGCCCGGGCGACCCTGTTTTCCTCTCCCAACACCCTACCCCTGAGAGCGTGGTTGTCCAAGCCTCTGCGTCCCCGAGCGCGTTCCCTTCCGCACCACCGGACAAAGAATCCAAGAAACTGGAGCAGTTTGGGAAGAAGATTTTTTGTTCCGCCAGTTCAGGACTGTGGTCTGTGAACACCCCATGTCTCTTGAGCCGTTCTTCCCATTCTGTGTGGGATTCGGTTGCGCAAGTGTTGCCTCAGTGTCCGGTGGAGGCTCAGACAGTACTCTACTAGGCTATTGCTGAAGGGAGAGACGTAGCTAAGTTCACGATCCTTTGTGGTCTTGACACTGCTGGGCACGGCGATTTCCACGACAGTGGCGCTACGCCGCCACGCCTGGCTGAGAACAACTGCCTTTTCTAAGGAAGTTCTGAACACATTGATTGACATGCCCTTTGATGGCACTTGGCTGTTTGGCGATAAGGCGGATTGCGCGTTGGAGCACTTTAAGGACTCGGGGGCTACGGCCAAGTCCTTGGGCCTCACGGCCACACTCACTCCTTCTGCTTTTTGCTCCTTTCGTGCTCAAGGAAGTGGCGCCCAAGCACATTTGTTTCAGAGTCACAGGCCTGCGCAGCAACAGTCTCTGCGCAGCCGCGGGCGTGGGACCTGCAGAGGCGGTTCACGGACCCAGCGTGCGTGTAAGTCCACCACCACCCCTGCTGCCACTGCTTCCAAACCTTCCTAGTCCGGTGTTTCAGGCCCACCAGACGCCAGTGGGTGGCAGGATTCGCCATCACCTCCACCACTAGCGCACCATCACATCGGAAAGGTGGGTTCTGCAAATTGTCCGAAGGGGTTACTCCCTCCCCTTCGAGTCAGCCCCCCCAGCCATGCCACCACAGTATCACCGCATGTTGGGGGATCACTTGGCACTTCTCCAGCAGGTAGTTACGGCCCTCTTGGCCAAGGGGGCCATCGAGCGCGTTCCGACGCCAGAAGTAGGTTGTGGTTGTTACTCCCACTACTTCTTGGTTCCAAAGAAGGACAAAGACCTGCGTCCCATCTTAGACCTTCGGAACGTCAATCGCTTCTTCCGGAAGAAGTTCAAGATGCTCACACTTGCTCAGGTCTTGTCTGCCCTCGACCCGCAAGACTGGATGGTAGCATTGGACCTGCAGGACAAGTGTTTCCATATCCCCGTCCTGCCGGCCCACCGGTGTTACCTGCCATTCACGGTAGGGCAGGAGAATTATAAGTTCACTGTGCTTCCCTTTGGCCTTACCAACGCCCCTCGGGTGTTCACCAAAGTGATGGCGGTGGTCGCAGCTCATCTGCGCAAATCAGGAGTTTCAGTCTTCCCCCTATCTCGACAACTGGTTGTTGAAGGCGGGCTCGCCCCGGGCAGTAGTCTCCCACCTCCAGACTACGGCCGACCTCCTGCATTTGCTGGGGTTTTCCATCAACGTGCCAAAGTCGCTCCTGATTCCCACTCGGAACCTCCTCTCGATCGGAGCGGTTTGGGACACGGCGCAGTTTTGGGTTTATCCTCCTGAACAGCGAGTCCTGGACATTCGGGCTATGATTCCGATCTTTCAGCCCTTGTCCTGGGTTTCGGTCAGGACGACCTTGAGGCTGCTGGGCCTCATTGCCTCCTGCATCCTGCTCACCAACCATGCCAGATGGCATATGCGGGCTTTGCAGTGGGACCTGAAGTTCCAGTGGGCGCAGCATCAGGGGAACCTGTCTGACCATGTCCAGATCTCGGAGGGCACTTCACAATTTCAGTGGTGGCTCACGAATCAGCATTGGGTCAGCGGCAGATCCCTCTCCCTTCCCCAGCCAGAGCACACAGTGGTGATGGACGTGTTCCTTCTGTGATGGGATGGCCACATGGGAGAGGTGGAGATCAGAGGCCTCTGGTCTCCGGCAGAGTCCCAGCTCCATATCAACCTTCTGGAGCTTCGGGCGATGCTTCTTGCACTGAAAGCATTCCTCCCCTCTGTCAAGGGGAAGGTGGTGCAGGTGTTCATAGACAACACCACCGCCATGTGGTATTGCAACAAACAAGGAGGGGTGGGGTCGTGGACCCTATGTCAGGAGGCTCTGCGCTTCTGGACATGGCTGGAACGTCAAAGCATTTACTTGACGGTTCAACACCTGGCAGGTTCTCTGAACGCCAGGCCAGACAAACTCGCCCGCCGGTGCCTGATGGATCACGAATGGCGTCTTCACTCGGAGGTGGCGCAAGGTCTGTTTCAACAGTGGGGAGAGCCTTGGTTAGATCTATTCGCCACTGAAGAGAACGTGCAATGTCATCACTTCTGCACGTTGGGATTTCCAAGGCGGCACTCGCTCTCCGACGCTTTTTGCCGCGAGTGGAGCTGCGTTCTATTGTATGCCTTTCGGCCTATACCACTTCTACGCAGAGTACTGAAGATCAGGCGCGACAGGGCTCAAGTCATTCCTGTGGCTCCGGACTGGGCTCTAAGAGTTTGGTATCCCGAGCTACTCAGTATGAGCATGGATCCCCCGATCCAACTGCCTCTTCGGGAGGATCTTCTGTCGCAGCAGCAGGGGACGGTCCTCCACCCTAACCTGTCCAGCATCCACCTACATGCGTGGAGATTGAGCTGCGGCAGTTGATTACTTTTGACTTGCCTCCTGAAGTCTGTGATATCATTCTTGCAGCCTGGCTCTCCCTCCACTAAATCGGTATACGCCTGCAGGTGGAACAAATTTGTGGCATGGTGCACAGCAAAGGCTGTGGATCCTCTTGCTGCCCTTCTTTCAGATGTTCTTTTGTTCCTTCTTTCTCTGGTCCAGCAGGGCTCTGCTCTAGGCTCTATCAAGGGCTATCGTTCTGCGATTTCGACCTTTCTCAGGCTCCCTGATCAGCCCTCTCTTTTCAAGTCCCCTGTTGTGAATAGATTTCTCAAAGGCCTTACTCACCTTTTCCCTCCTATTCCGTTTGTGATGCCACAGTGGGACTTTAATCTGGTTCTTACTTTTCTGATGTGAGCTCTTTTTGAGCCGCTACACAACTGTCCTCTTCATTTCTTAACTTTGAAGACTGCTTTCCTGGTTGCCATCACCTCCGCTAGGCGCGTGAGTGAGTTCAAGGCTCTTTCCTGTAAGCCTCCTTTTCTGTCGGTTTATCCGGACAAGGTTGTGCTTCGCACTCGTCCTTCCTTCTTGCAAAGGTTGTCACTACCTTCCACATCGCGCAAACTATCACCTTGCCCACTTTCTTTCCGCCTCCGCACCCTTCCAGAGAGGAAGAGACTCCACCGGCTGGACCCAAAACATGCGCTATAATTTTTTTTGAATCGCACACAACAGTTCCGGATGGATGATCAGCTCTTTGTTGGCTACGTGGGCGCCAAGAGAGGCTGGGCTGTACACAAGAGGACTATCTCCGCTGGGTCATCTTGTGTATCAAAGCCTGTTATTCTCTGGCTAAAAAGGAACCTCCAGTGGGGTTGCGCGCCCATTCCACCTGGGCAGCAGAAGCTATGTTATGTTATGTTAATTTCGATTTATATAGCGCCAAATCACCGACAGGTCTCTTAGCGCTTGCTTTGGGAACCCGTCCTGGCTTTCCCTGCGAGATAACCCCTACTGGGCATCCCCAAGGTGAAGACCAGGCATCCCATCGCAGTGGGGCCGTAGTGGAGATTAAGCAAGCTATTGCCCAGAGTTGCTGAGTGTATACCCATGATTCGAGTAGGCACCGAGGCGAGAATTATCGAGTCCGTGGACATTTTGAGCTCAAGACCCTGCCGCGTCGGGAATTGAACCCTGGTCTCGGGTCTGACCTCTGCATCAGGGTCTGCCTCCTCTAACCAGTGAGCCACACTTCTCCTGGTTTCACATGGATTCTCCCTGCAAGACATCTGTCAGGCAGCCATGTGGGCTTTGTTGCGCACCTTACCAAGCATTATTGCCTTGACAGTCAAGTCCAGAGAGACGGCTTCTTTGGCCGTTCTGTTCTACGTGACTTTCTGGTGTGATCTTGGTTCGCAGACCCACCACCGTGTTTGGTATTGCTGGGGTATTTATTCTAAGGTAAAGAATCTATCACTAACGTGTCTCTTTCAGATGCACAAGTTACTTATTTGTGTAATGATATATATGTAAGAGACATTAGTTAGTGATAGATTCTTTACCGCCCCACCCATCCTCCCGGTTCTGCAAACTGATTTCTAGGGTTAAGGTCATCCCTTTCAGGGCCCTAGTTTCAATGCACCAGTGGTCAATATCTTGCATGGCTCTGCATTCCTGACGCGGAAAGTCGTGTACAGAACTGACGTCAGCGTGCCTGGATGCGTCTAAGTAGCTCTAGCGACGTCATCTCGGCGACGACGTACGCAGAGCCCTACGATGATGCCTACCGAAGCGCCTTGGTACTGCTGACGAAAACTTTCCGGACCCAGTCTGACGCCTGGGGATATTCTAAGGTAAGGAATCTATCATCAACTAATGTCTCTTACAGATATATCGTTACATAAGTAACTTGTGCTTTACGTAACCACAAGCTTAAATACAGCAAACTAGTAATCGGCAAAATGGCGGACAGATGGACCAAGCAGGAACAGCTACTTCAAGATATGTTTGATGAAGAGAGAGCACTAACTTTGGTGTATAACAAATAACGCATCAGTAACACAAGAACCATGAGCATGCCAAAACAACTTATGAGAGAGTTAGAACAGGCGAGAATCATGGAGATAAATAAATGGTGGTAAAGTGTCACTTGGAAAAAATATATAGACTGTGAAAGAATACCTAGAGGCCTGAGAATCTTTGTTCTACCTACACTAAGCGATCTAGATCCGGATCTCCTTTTTAAGTGGCAATCGGATACAACCAAATTCTCCATGAAGCTAATAAACACATTGAGTACGCATGCAGAAAGAAGACTAGCTCAAACAATTAAAAAAACAAAAAATTGGGAAAAATCTTTAGAACAATTCAAGGAAACACCTGCATTCATCAAGTTATTTGAAGACCTTGAAAAAAGATTAGACAAACCTGAACTAGAAGTACAAAATAAGAAAATCTGCAAATTTCAATGGGATAAAATTGATTATGCGACAGGGAGAGTGTACACATTTGCAGGGAGTTATTATCCAAATTACAGCAAAAAATCCATGGATCGATTACAGGAACAAGAACAGACAAGGATGTCAAGTGTGGAGAGTTCTGAGGTGAGCTCTGGGGATGAATGAATGTCCACTGGCAGACAAAAAGTGCATTTTTTCTGGGGAGATGCGTCTTCTGCGAGTGACAACGTGAGGGAGAGGGAGGGACTCATTCCAAAAAACAGAACATCAACATACTATTGAACAAGGGACTAACATTCTGCCCATCCAATGGCATGGATCTGTCAATGTCTAGTCAATTTATATGCGTTCTGCCGGAAACTAAAATTAAAAAAGTACTTTTCAAATACCCATATGAGACCCAGGGAACAACAAAATCAAGACATATTTTCACCACTGACCCTGAATGTTATCCCACCATTGAGATCATTACACAGTCTTGAGACCGAAAGCTATGGAAATATACCTATAGCTACCACAGAAACCATGACAGACATGCAAATATGTGAAGAGATGACTATCGCAACCAACATGTCTATCAGTAGCAACTGCAAACCTCGATCAAGATTCTGCCCACAACATGACCAAAGATGACAATTGGGCATTAAATGATTTGCGGATTTATGACAATATCGTCATAAAACCCTCAGATAAGGGTGGTAACATCGTTGTGATACACTCCCAAAATGATTACCTGGAAATTAAGACAGTTGAATGATGTGAACAGCTATGAGAAACTCAAAGAAGATCCAGCTTCCTCAATTATGACCAGATTCCATAGCATATTACGTGGCTGGTCCACGGATGATTTGTTAGATGACAATGACTTAGAATACCTCTAAGTCAATCGACCTATCACTCCAACCATCTATGTTTTGCCAAAAGTTCACAAGAATTTGGAGAATCCCCCAGGGCGCCCAATCGTTAGTTCTGGTGGATCACTCTTGGAAAACACCTCCAGATTCTTAGATATTTTTTCTTTCCTTATGTACAGTAATTTACCTTCTTATCTTCGGGATTCAATGGATTTCTTAAATCGGAAGTTTGGGATCCCCTGGAAAGAAAACTACACAATGGTGACCATTGATGTAGTCTCGTTGTATACATTGATCAGACATGAGGATGTTATGAAAGCCTGTGAATTTTACCTGAGATCACGATCAAGTGTCCTGGGCCAAACCAATGTGATTCTTGACATGATTAATTTCTGTCTTACAAATAACATTGATCTTTGATAAGAAATTCTACAGACAATGGGTACATCCTCTGTGCCCACATATGCTAATCTGACAATGGGCCTGTAGGAAGCAGAAAATATCTGGTCTGAAACAAACAAAAAATTGATGGACAACGTGATACACTAGACGCGTTATATAGATGATTTGTTTTTAATTTGGGAAGGTACCACCTATGATCTCAATTCCTTTCTTAAATCGCATAATAATAACGCATTCCAGCTGAAATTCACATATAACATCAGCCTCCAAGAGATAGACTACCTGAATATACATATTTATATCAAAGAGCAAAAATATGTACAACCCTCTTCCGCAAGCCGACCGCATGCAACAG
The DNA here is from genome assembly GCF_964261635.1 of Lissotriton helveticus. Classification (NCBI taxonomy): domain Eukaryota; kingdom Metazoa; phylum Chordata; class Amphibia; order Caudata; family Salamandridae; genus Lissotriton; species Lissotriton helveticus. The sequence goes on along the minus strand of NC_136065.1, from coordinate 298,647,879 downwards.
TATCCTCTTAGCAAATAGTGCTCACCCAAAATGTCTTAAATGGAGTATCCCCTATGAGGAGTTTCTTCGAGCACGTAGAAACTGTACTGAAGATCAAAGTTCCTCTCACAGATTGACCAGATGTAAAGGAGATTTCTGAGAAGAGGATACCCAATGGTGGTTTTGGACAATGCAAAAACAAGGGCTATGAAAAAGAAGAGTCTTTAGTGCATCCCAAGAGCCTCAAAGAGAAGCAAAGGGAACAACCAGAGGAGAATAATATAAGGTATATCACACAATACAACTTCTCGAGTAATACAATAAGAGATTCATTACAAAACCATTGGAAAATACTTACAAAGCATGAAGATTTAAAAGCATATGCATCAGATCATCTAAGTATTACCTACAAAAAGGCATCTTCCCTGGTGGACCTGTTGCAAGTTCGCTGTATTGAGTGCTGCCTCTCTGTGTCCTTCAGTAACTGCAATGGAACGGTTATGAACCTTCCTTAATCTTTTAAAATTCCCATTGTTCTCTTTTTTCTTACCCATATGAGTATCTTGTGTATGCTCCCAGAGGTGCTACCTCTGGCTCTGGTAGTTTCTTTGTCTAGGCATACTGTTCGAGTATTGCTCCATGCTGTTCCTTGTGCATGACTTATGGTTTCCCTTCTGTCTTTTTTTACAAAACAGTTTGGCCACGATAATGTTTTCCGACCGCGAGCAGTAATGGCTCAGTAGCGTTGCTTTCTGTCCTGGGTTCCCTTCCTCGCGGCCGACCCTGTTTCGGGTTCTGTCGTGCCTGTGCATTCGTATTTAGGTTGAGGTAGAATGTTGTCTTTGGGCACATTTCTGTTCCTCTGCCAGGAGTACATATTTTTCTATCTTTTGCTTTTGTTACCTGTGGTTCCTACCACAGCTTTTGAGCTGCAGAGCAATTTCTTGTTAGCCATACTGCCTTAGAGCAGCGGGTCTCTTCTATCTTCTTACTCTCAAGCTAGCCACCTGTTAGTACTACTCCGGGATTTTGATCTGCTCAGTTCGCAGGCCTTCCTCCAGGAATGATTTCGCTTTGGTATCTAATTTTAGTACCTGTCTCTACCAGATAAGGCGTTACCAAAGGGAAGTAACTTGTTCATCAGAACGCTCTTATTTTAACATTTATTTTGAACCTTTAACCGGGACCATTAACAATCAATACATTTTGAGGAGTGGCACATGTGAACTTCACAGCTCTTGCCTATGGCCATACCACCCTGAATGCGCCTGGTCTCGGAAGCTAAGCAGGGTCAGTCCTGGTTAGTACTCCGATGGGAATCAGCTTCACAGCTCTCTATCCCTGTCATCAATCCCCCGCCCCTCCCCCTACTAATATTCCAGTCAAGCAATCATAATGAACAATTTACTTACTTTCGGTAACACCTTATCTGATTGAGCAGATTCAATCCCTTTGAATTTCCCAGGAGTCAGGCTGGATCCAGAAGATTTTTTGAAAGCAGTACCCCTACGTGCTAGTAGATGGTGTTTTTAGGCTCCGCATGTATTTGGCCGAAACCTAGGTGCGCTGATGTCAGTTTCTTTTCACAACTTTCCACACCTGAAGAGCAGAGCCATGAATATCACTGGTGTGGAAAACTAGGGCCCTGAAACGGATCAGCCCTGTCCCTAGAAATCCTTTCACAGAGCAGAGAGGATGGGTGGGTCGATAAGGAATATGTGGCTAGATATATTCTCTATCAGATAAGGCATTACCGAAGGTAAGTAACTTGTGCATCTGCTAGAGATTCTACCGTAGATTCCTTACCTTTAAATAAATACCCAAGCAATACCATCCCCGGAGGTGTGGCTGCGGACCTATTTCACACAAGGAATTCCTGCAGGACCGAATGGGCGAAGTGCTCGTTCTACGGACCTAACTGTCCAGACAAAAATGTTTGGTTAACTTGTGCACGGAAGCTTACATTGCTGCCTGGAAGATGTCCAAGACCGGGACTCTACGTGCTAACGAAGTGGTTGCAGCTTAAGCTCTGTTGGAATGAGTTTGCAAACCTTCAGGAGGGTGCTTTTTGGCCACTGTATAGCAGAACTTAATGCAGAGCACAACCCTTCTAGAGATGGTCAATTTCTGCATGGCCCGTTCCTATCACATCAGAATATCCCACAAAGAGTTTGTCATCCACCCAGAACAGCCAGTCGTAGAGATAGGGGAAGACTGGCACCCCTGAACTCCACAGATGAGCTGCAACCACCACCATTACCTTGGTGAACACCCGAAGGGCACTGGTGGGGCCAAAAGAGAGCAGAGTGAATTGAAAATGCTTGTGGCCTACCACACACCGCATATATCACCAGTGGGCAGGCAGGACGGGAATGTGGATATAGGCAGCCTGCAAGTCCAACGCCACCATCCAGTCTCCTATTTCCAGGAGAGTCAAGACCTGAGCCAACGTGAGCATTTTGATTTTCTCATTCTTGAGGTAGAAGAAACTGACGGCCCGCAGATCCAAAATAGGATGAAGGCCTTTGTCGTTTTTGGGAACCAGAAAGTAACAGGAATAGCAAACACATTCTACTTCTGGCTCCAGAACCCTCTCTATGGCTCCGTTGGCCAAGAGGGAGATGACTTGCTTACGGAGAAGGGACAGATGATCCTCAGTCAGTCAGTCAGTTAGTCAGCCGTTAGTGATATGATGGAATCGAGGGAGGGGGTGTCATGAAGGGGAGGGAATAGCTCCGTGGGACAATTTGCAAAACTCACCTGTCCAATGTAATGAACAGCCAGTGGGGCAGATGATGGTGAATCCTGATGCCAAGTCTGTGGGCACCGCACCCTCTGCCTCGTAGAGGCAGAGTGGGCTAAAGAACGGTGATGGATCAAACCCAGATCTTTTGACTGGGTGTGAATGTTTGATTGGTTCAGATGCTCTGTCCATCACCACCCCCTTTTGTACCGCTTTGGCCGCCATAAGTGTGGCAGGGTATGCTCAGACGTGAGTCCCTTGCTCACTTTGCCACTGGATTCAAGCAAGCAGGGCTGAAGACGGCTGTAATGCTAGAAACTGGTCCTCGGAAGCTTGTTTCCGGTCCAGGGAAGACATGGCTTGGCAGTTCGGGCTGGACTGTTCCCATGAGGCAGAGGGTCAGACTGATTTGCATATAGCCATGTCTGAACTGGGGTGGCAGAGTAGGCTAAAGAACGGTGATGGATCAAACCCAGATCTTTTGACTGGGTGTGAGTGTTTGATTGGTTCAGATACTCCGTCCATCACCACCCCCTTTTGTACCGCTTTGGCCGCCATAAGTGTGGCAGGGTATGCTCAGACGTGAGTCCCTTGCTCACTTTGCCACTGGATTCAAGCAAGCCGGGCTGAAGACGGCTGTAATGCCAGAAACCGGTCCTCGGAAGCTTGTTTCCGGTCCAGGGAAGACATGGCTTGGCAGTTCGGGCTGGACTGTTCCCATGAGGCACAGGGTCAGACTGATTTGCATATAGCCATGTCTGAACTGGGGTGGCAGAGTGGGCTAAAGAACGGTGATGGATCAAACCCAGATCTTTTGACTGGGTGTGAGTGTTTGATTTGTTCAGATGCTCCGTCCATCACCACCCCCTTTTGTACCATCGTAGAGGCTGGGGAGCATGTGCACCTCAGTGGCTGGGAGAGAATTGGCATGGTTGGAAGCCCCTTCCATAGCTACAAAAGGAGCGAAAGGTGAATTGGGGGCGATGTGGGGCCTTAGAAAGGCCCAAAGACTTAGCCGTAGCCTGACTGTCCTTGAAGCACTTCAGCGCCGAACCTGCCTAGTCTCCGAAGAGACGGGTAGCATCGAAGAGTATGTACATAAGGATTGCCTGGACATCCCTCGAACAGCCAGTCGTCCTTAGCCAGGTGTGGTGCTTCTAGGCCAACTTCGATGAAACTTCTCTGCATAGTGAGTTGGTGGTGTCAAACCCACAGTGGTTAGTGAGCTTTGCTCCGTCTCTCCCATCAGCAACAGCCTGAGCGAGTCCTCCTGGTCCTCCTCCTGGACCTGTGGCAGCACTTGCGCAACCGTGTCCCGCAGAGTGTGTAATGGCCCTATAGGTTTTACGCAGTTCACAGACCGCAATCTCAGGCTGGCGGAAGAAAACATCTTCTTTCCCAATGGGTCCAGCCTCTTGGTTTCCCCATCCAAAAGAAGCAGAAAAAGGAAAGCAAAATGAGAGAAGAGTAAGATAGGGGAAAAAGAAAATGAAGACCGCAAAGAAGAGAAATAGATTGGAAAGGAAGGCGGGGAAAGAAGAAATCGAAAAAGAAAGACCAGGTAAGATAGGAAAATAAAGAAATAACTAGACAGAAGTAAAGCGAATATAAAAAATAAGAGATGGCAAAACGGGGGAGAAAAATAAATGGAGAAGGAAAGAAAGGAAGGAGTGGCAAAAAAGAACAATCGAAGGCGAGAAGAAAAAAGAAAAAGCAAGACCGAATTGAAGCAAAAAGAGAGAAAGAAATAATTATTGAAGAGTGACCGGACTGCTTGGTCATTCACTGTCCGCTATTTTGCTTCATAGAACAGGATCAACAGTATGTTAACGTGCTGCTGTGGCAATTATGCAGTTGCATATTCTCAAGCCAACTGATGGGCAATTATTATGTGTAATCTACTCAGAAGGCAAGCAAGCTACTGGTGGATCACGAATAACCTGTTTAAGACCATTCTGCTAGTGAAAGTTATCTCCATGCTCTTAAGCCTGATTTGGTTATTCTAGTACATAATGATTTGTGGACCTTTCATCCATTACCAAATGAAATACTGTTAACTGTCCACAAACTATTGGAAATTTTCTAGCATGTTCATTCAATTAATATGCAATAAAACGAATTGGTCCCAAATCCTTCCACCCACATGCGAAGTCATGAACCATGTTTCTATGGTTTGTTTCAATTCATAGACAATATATTTTTTCATATGGAGTGATCCAGTGACTTTATTGAGCGAATTTTGATTATTTTAACCGCTACCGCGTTTTCCCGCTGTGCGCTGGAATTTCAAAAATGCGCGGTTTGTGACAAAGCCAGCTCGTCATCCGCGTAGCGCAGGTAACGCCCATGACGAGCTGGCTTTGTCATCCGCACTGAAGGGGTTAAATGCGAATCCTTTGAACATCAAGTTAATGTTGGGCAAAAGCAAAGAATCGTTAGTATTTTTAAATTCAACAATTGAGATAAATGTTAAAATGAGGACGTATATTCATGGAAAACACACTGCTTCAAATTCTATTCTTTTACATTTGCATGCTGTATAAATTAATTGAAAGCATTCCTTTTGTTGATTTTTTTTTGTTTTTTGAGTGTGAAAAAAAATAGTAACCTCGGAACCAACATTTTTTAAAGAATTTCCAAAAATGAAGGAAAGATTGATCAAATATGGTTATAAATCGCCAAATTAAAGGCAACTTCGAATAGAGTGAAGTCTTTGAGTAGAAAGAAAGTGCTATTTGAATATTCACCTAAATCCAGGCACTCAGACCAGAATGATATGTACATACTACTGGAAATGTTATACCGCATAGAGAGATTAGAGATGCCTTGGCACCTTCTAACTCAAGGTAAAAAATGGTGTGTCCTGGAACATCCTTCAATAACGTACAAAACATTGTCTAATCTGAAAAATACATTTTGTGAGAGCTATTTTGAAATGCTGACAATAGTAGGCTTTCTCCTCTACCTAAGGGTAGCTTGTGGACATTGTAAAATGTGAACTTTTGACTAAGCCCCATCAAATGTTTTGACAACCTAAAAACTAAGGGCCATATGTAGGTAATTTGTGTTTTACGATTCTCAAATTGCGATTTTTAGGGAATCGCAATTAGAGAATCGCAAAACGCAATGTAGGTAAGATTTGAATTTTTTTTGCGAATCCCGCTTACTCCTTATTTGCGAATCGCAAATTGAGATTCGCAAATAAGGAATACCTTCTCATTCATTCCTTTGGGCTAGAAGGCCCATAGGAATGAATAGGAAGACATTCTCAATTTGCGATTCTCAATTACATATTCACAAATTGAGAATGCAATTTCAGGGTTGTAAGGGGGTCAATAGGACACCCTTTTGCACCCCTGAAATTAACATGTGTGCACATGTGGCCCGCATGTATGTGACCCACATGGCACTTTGAAAAATGCCAAAAAGTGCATTTTTCAAAGAAATCGCAAAATATCACCAACCTGAAATTGGTGGTATTTTGCGATTCCTTAAGCCAAAATTTGCACAACTTGGGTGCTTCCTACATTGCATTTAAGAAATCGCAATTTGCGATTCCTTAAATGCAATAGCAAAATAAGGAATCGCAAATTTTGCGATTGATTATTTTGCATGTGGGTTTTTGTGTGCTACATAGCACACTGCCCTAATTGCGATCACAAATGCTGAAATTCTGTGAATTTCAGTATTTGCGAGCGCAATTAGGCTTCCTACATATGGCCCAAAATCACAAGAATATGAAACGTGTTTGGAGTGAAGCCACAGAGAACTTGAGTTGGGGCCTCAGAGGAATTGCCGGGTGACACAGACCCAACGGAGGTGATTAGGGGCGGCAATGACATAGACTATATTACATAACCCAGTTATGACTAGTGGGTGAACATACGTCGGGAGAGGGTGGGAAGGATCTGAGGGGGGGGGGGAGGTGGGCATGGAAGTGGCTGTTTCGGGGATTACGTTTCTCATTTCTTATGTACCTACTAGTAGTTTTGCTGAAACCCCACGCTTGTACTTGATTCATGGGGAATCTTGGGAATCTAGAGACAAGAAAAAGTTGCATAACTGACGGGCATTGGCCGAATGTTGAAGCCAGTCCGTGTAATTACCTTTTCATTTGTGATACTTATGCTGCAACCATAAAAAAGTGTTATAAAAAAAAAAAAGAATATGAAACGTGTTTGTTCATTAATTGTTTAACAATTTTTTGTAGTATGTTTTATAGTATGCCTTTGTGGTAAAAAAATACAGGAGAGCACAATCAGAAATTTAAAAAACACAGATAGTGGAACATATTAGAGCCAATCAAAATAAAAATCTTAGCTATGCCACAGCACAATATGTTTAAAAAAAACATTTGTGCAAAGTTGATAGCTTGAAATTGTTTGGAATTTATAGAGTAAAAGAGGCAAGATGGTTTTCCAGATTAAATGTTTCACCCTTCATCCGGTGAGTGGTGCTAGAGATCATGTGAAATTGTATATCTTGAAAATGAATGTGGCGTTTTAAGATGTTATTGCTGTTTAGAACTAGTTTGCTGTTTTATTACAATTTGTTTTAAAGATGTGACATATCATGTTTATTAAAGGGAACCAGTAGCATAGGAATGATGTGAGAGGTCAATTACTTAGTTCAAAATTTGAACTCTGAATAATTATTGGATTATTAAATATCAAAGGTAATAACTAACTGCTTTGTAATTACCTCAATTAAACCCATCTTGAATGATCACTCCTCTTTTTGCATTTGTATTACCCAGTAAGACCATGAGGGAAGGCTAAGGCAAATCCCATACATGTGTGACCGGTGAATGGTATTTTGTAAAGAATTGGCTAAATGCATTTGCTGAGAGATACTATTTTTATAATTTAGAAGTTTGAAATACAGCCTAAAGTTTAAATTAACGTTTGTGACACTGGAGCATCATTTGCAGTTTGCACATAGGGCGGGTTCCGAGCAATTTTGGAGTTAAGGGATCTGTTGCCATTCAGAACGGAGCATTCCAGCAAATGTGTTATTTATTTTTTTTATTCTTTTTTTGTTTAATATAGCATGAACTCGACCCGAAGGTATCAGACCGCTTTACATGAGCACCAGTTGCTTTAATGATGGGCGCATTATTTGTTTTTTTTGTTAGGCACAGGGAGATGAAGTGATTTGCCCCGAATCAGATTTTATTGAGCGTCCCTGCCGAGACTCGAACCGGGTTTCCCAGCTTCGAGGATGACCGCTCCAGCTGTAGGCTTCTTCCAGTTGTGCAAGCATTTTGGCAGACATTATATGCATCTGATTTTTTGACTTTCTAAATTGCAGATTGCTGTGGAAGTGACCGAATCCTTTATTGAGTATATAAAGACAAAACCTATTGTGTTTGAAGTATTTGGACACTATCAGCAACATCCACTCCATCTGCAAGGACTCGATCTCAGGTAACCACTTAAACTTAGAAGGCTACCATAGAATGGTTGCAGGTATTTGCCAACATGGTCTCATAAAGAGACAAGTTGATGCTTATGACAGAAACTGGGAGCAGAGTGTTTGCAGCATCACTGATTTGGACAGAGGAATTTCAACGTTTGCAACCGGAGAGTCCTTGTAGAGTCTGTACCTGGAGTAGGAGAATTGCTGTGCTTGCTTTGCCTGGGTGCTGAAGACTCCTAGCACTGTCACAATCTGTGATGAATGAGTTGTCATAGAATAGATGCAAGAGAAGCTGAATATGTTTGATTTAGGTGCTGAAATATTTCTGTACGTAGAGTCCCTGAGAGTGCATGTGCTAGTGGCAGTAGAGGCAGTGCACTTAGATGAGCAAGGTGCAAGCAGAGTTGTGCCATTTCAAAGATTACGTTTAGGTGAGTCTGTGTGCTGTTATATTCAGTGATCTAGAAAGATGTTAGATTGGCACAGACTATGGTAAGGTATCCTGAAGCAAGCAAATTCTGGAGTCAGAAGAATTGCTGCACTGTCACGAACAAAGTTCATGAGCAACCAACGCTTAAAATCAAGGAGATAGAAGTACTGGCATACACTTGGGTTATTTTAGGCCCTGCTCTGGCACAGGCTGGAGTTTTGGGAATCCATGTGCAGCTGCAATGTAGGAGTAAGAAATCTGCTGTTCTGCATGCATTGGTTTGGGTGGCCCTTGCTCTGGCACAGGGTTCCATCTGAAGATTCTCTGCACTGGCATAAAATGTTATCATGAAAGCCTCTGCAGCAGCAGTTTGGTCCCGAACATTGCATGCACTGGCACAGCCTGGTCTAAGGAAAGCCCATATTCTGTCACAGAATGTGGTTCTGAAAGTTCCTGTCCATGCACAGTCTGGAGTCAAGGTATCCTCCTGCTTTGATCACAGTTTTCTTTCATCAATTTCCTCAGTCTTACCACTATGCTCAAGTGTGATTACTGATTGGTCTGCTTTGTTGTTTGCTTTCTACAGACAAGAGACTTTTTTGATACTGCTATAAGTGTGACTCAGATTAAACCTCTAATCGTTCTCTTTTGTTGGCAGCCCACCACAGCCATTACGAAAGTTTTTTCCACCTCCCATGCCTCTCTCTAAGCCAGGTGAGTGTACACAGATTCTTCAAGATGTTCACGAAGAAATTCCTCTTTATAATGTAGGTCAATGGTGCACTTTACTTCCATGAAAGGATGCTCAAACATTTTTTTCTTTAACTATCTTTAGTATTTTCCTAATGTTTAAATTTATTGTTTTGAACACACATTAACCTTATCTTTCAGTTTCATATAAAGCTCAAATTGTTTATATTCTGATATACACTTTGGCACATCATAGCTCCCATTATTTTCCATTTTAGATGCAGAAACACTAATTTCATCATTTTTGTTTTTATATTCTCACATGTGTGTGCCCACATCTGTCTTTCCATGTGTGAGCAAGTACACACAGGGCTTTTGAACAAGCTTTTAGTGCCATTGGGACTATCATATCATTTTCCTGGTAGAGGCAATTCAGTAAAATAGATTTACCATGATATTTATAGGATTCTCATAGTGAATAGTATCAATACTCTCTCCCCATTATTAAAAACAGATTGTGTTTTAGCTTCTAAATAATTAAAATGGAACTTTCCTCATGACAGAATTTGTACATGAAGGAATTCAAAGAGAATATTCTGTCTTATGAGATCTTATTCATTTATTCTTAACATGTCATTTGTCAAAATGTCTTCTACAAAAGGATAGCACTTACTTCTTCTTTGGTTGCTGATTTTTGGTAGCCTCCGATGTGATTTTTTGGGCCAGTATATTCTTTCTTATGGGTGATCGCAGGCAATCTAACGCTCTGAGTGGGTGATCAGGGAAATTACTTTTCTCTTAGTTGGGCGATCTCGGGGTTTACCTGTCTGTTGTCCCTCTTAATTCAGTAGAATAGTGTACTTAGGTTTCTCAAAACCCTTTCATTTTGCTGGAATGAAGCCCACTTGTTCATGTAACAGTGATATTATCCTCTGCATGCTCATTTTTCTGTTAATTTTTTCTTCTGTTTTCTTTTTATGTTCCTCATCCAAATACCATTTTGCTGCCTGATTGGACCCATTTGTCCGCTATCTTGATTCAACATTTCCTCCTTTTTTACCTTCCATCACTCCTTTTTCATTACCTTCCTCTTGTTCTAAATGCATATCATTTCATCCCTGGCTTACCTTATTGTTCCTAAATGTTTACTTTCTTTTCCTTCATTGTCTGCTGTGTCTTCCTTCACTGCTTATTATATGTCCTTAATGACTTTTTACTCACTGATGGTGGCCTCCCTTTTTAAAATTCACTGCTTACTTCCTCTTCTTTTCTTGGCTACACTACTTTTCTTTCTTTATTCGTGATCTTTCCTCTCTGTTCAATATTCTCTGCTCCTATCTCTCTATTCCTCATTCACGACTCACCCCTTGCATACTTCTCATTGACCGCTCTTCCTTTTTTTCCTTCATGGTGGCCCTCAATTCTCTGCCTATCACTCTAACTCACCCTTATCCTTTGTCTCCTACTCCCTCTTTCATTCTCATTGCATGCGCTTCATTTCTTTGATCACAAATGACATCTATTCCTTGCCTGCTCCACCATCCTGCTTCCATTATTTCATGCTTTCCCCTCTCTTGCTTCATTGCTTGTACCCTTCATTTTGCATGTCCCTTTTGCTCTCTGCCTCTTTTCAGACCATGCCAGGAAGATTGACTTGGTGCGACATCTCATGTCTGACTATGTTAACGGACAGGTACTGGATGTGTTCTCTGAGCACGCAAACGTACTCGTCTCCTCTGCAATCACCAATTTCCAGGATGGTGCTGACCAGCTGCCACACTTTCTGTTTCTGCCAGTCCCTAACTTTCAGGTGGAGCGGGCCCCTAAAAGAGATGGTTAGTAGCAGGAAAAAAAGCCTGGCCTCCACCAACAATCACAACTATGAAAGATGATTAGCCAAAGATTAAACCTAGTTGTCAGTAGGGTGATGAATAACTAAAAGTAAAGCAAAAGGTACTTGCTTTACAAATGGATCTCTAGCTTTGTATTATTTTTATATTCAATGCTTGTTTGAATATCCTATCTTTTCAAGGCTTCCAGACTTCACATGTTTCATAGCAGTAATACCTACTTTTACCCATCACTGTCAAATTAAGTACTTAGTGACTTCATGAAGAGTACAAGATACTGCAATCCACCCAAGGGTTTTAGATTTCTCTCTGCATGTCAGTGATGTACTGGGCATCTAAGTTGTTATGATTAAGGGAAGGATTTCAATGTTTTAGAAGAATTCAATGTTCTTTCTATTTAATGCAGTTCAGTCATGTGGGGAAGTTTGTGGTTCTGAAAGAACCTAGTTTTTAATCTGTTATGTATTCACATTTTTCACAAGTGAGGTTTTCTCTACCCATTCCCATCTTTGTCTGGCAGTTCCATAGACACTATCTGCTGTTTCAGGTAGGCCACAAGCACTTCCAGCGCTCTGTGCTAGTTTTGGCCTGATCAGTGCAACTTGGATGTTAATAAAAGTGATGGTGGTGGCCGCAGCAGAGGTTGGAAATATCAGTCTTCCGATACCTTGACAACCGGCTGTTGAAGGCTGACTCGCCTCAACTGGTCATAGACCACCTCTAGACGATGGTCGACCTGTTGATATTGTTAGATATTCCATCAACATACCAAAATGAAAACTGACTCCTTCACGAGTTCTCTTCATTGAAGTCATCCTGGATGCAGTGCTTTTCCGAAACATCCATACACCTCAATAAGTCAGGACATTCTGGCTATGATCCCCCTGTTTCAACCTGCGGCCTGAATCTCAGTGAGTTTGGTTCTGTGCCTTCTTGGCCTCCTGTATCCTGCTTGTGGACCACACTAGGTGGCACATGTGGGCTCTGCCCTCGGATTGGAGGTGGGCAAACTCACTGAGTTTCACTCAGTAGACTTCCACAGAGTTACAGAAAATCTCCGGGAGATTATGCAGAATTCTGCCAAAAGACAGAAAATATACAGCTCTTGCTACAATTTGGCACCGGTAGTGCGAGCAGCGCTGAAAATCAGTGTGAACTGCACCATGCGTTGCACAAGAAGGTGCAGCCATATGAGTTGATTTTGCTGCAGCTAAAGTAGAAAATCTACTTGAGCTGCAGCAAATCTACTCAAATACTGGCCCTCTGGCCATAACTGCCTGTGAATGCCAGGGACTGCCTGCATTAGAAAATCGCGCTAGGAAACACCAAATCTTATTCATCAGCTCACATATTCTGAAGACGCACAGAGATAAATTCAGCCACGTGACAATTGGTGGAATTCAGCCGGAACTCCACGTTAAAGAGTAACCCAGAGTGGCCAAAATCCGTCAATTCCGCAGGCAGAATGCAACATACTGCCCACCCATAAATGGGATTTGAAGTTTCAGTACGCTAAGGACAAAGGCAATATGTTAGATTCCAGGTGTTGAAGGAGATTGCGAAAGATCTCAGTGGTGGTTGCTCGACCAGAATAGGACAGGGCAGACCCCTCTCCCTACTGCGCCCAGATCTAACAGTCCTAACGTATGCATTACTTCTGGGTTGGAGAGATCATCTTGGAGAAGTGGCGATCCGAGTATTCTGGTCTCCAGCAAAAGCTCATCAGCAAAAGCTCATCCCCACATCACCTTGCTGAAGTTCTAAACGATTTGCTTGGCACTGAAGGCATTTCTCCCAACCATCAAGGTGAAGCACAATTGCCATTTGTTGCTGCAACAAACTGAGCTTTGTAGGGTCGTGGGTCGTACGGGGCAGATGATCTCAACCACCGTTACCTAGCGGATCACGAATGGAAGTTACACTCTGAGGTGGCACAGGATGTCTTCCACCGTCATTTTTAGTAGGGTATTGCACAGGATGTCACTATGTCTAGGAAATAACTGCTCTTTGAGGCAGAGCTAGTCTGCAGTTGAGAGCTTGCCCAAGAGGTGAGGGCTTAGTAGCTGGCTGTTCATGGACGTGCCCTGGCTCACTGAGTAAGTATGTTGCAGAATGGGAATGGGTTTCCCTACAAAAGGGGTCTAATGTAGGGTAAGTCTGACATGCCATCCATTACCATGTGGAGTTGGTATATGTTTTGGGTTGTCTCTTTAGCCATTCCACCCTGGAAATGGTCGGAAATTGACTGCAGCCTGGGAATGGAGTATCTCTCTTCTGGGATGGGAGCAGAAATGGATGATCTGCACATTTGGTGGTGGTATAATGGAAAGGCCCTTGGGAGAAAAAAAAAAAATTCACTTCAACTGTGCTAAATGTGTGCTATGTAGATTACCACAAAGAAAAAATAGAAGGCTAAATGAGATCACATATGACATTTCAATTAGTACTCCTGGAAGCTTTCCAGGCATATGTATGTGAATGTTTGTGAATTGAAATAAAAAGTTCACTTAAATTAAGTTTGAAATGTAAATATTCTACTTTTTTTTCAATTGGTCATAATGAATATCTTCTCATGTCTATGAGAAAGTTCTGGAATTTGTGTGAATCACTGAATTCCTACCACCCTGCCTTCACACACTTTTCCGAATAAAAATGGGTGGGTTTTGTGTTGTGAGTAGTTGCAGTAATTGGCTTAGGTGATATCTGGCACACAGAGAACACTAAACAACTGAGTAATAAGGAGAGCTATTGGCAGTGCTGGGAAGGGAATTGGTTCTTACCCTGAAATGAACAAGGTTAGGGGATGAAATGTGTTTCTTGCAGTCTGTCACTGTGCACAGCTACGTTAACTACTGCTGACATGTTACACCGTACCATGTTAGACTGGCCTAGTGTACCTCACCACATAAAGGTCCCTTTTCCCAGTTAGTGAGGGATTGCCAAGAGTTGAAAAAGAAGACCCTAACACAACTCTGTGACCCATTCAATGAATACTGGTGTGGTCCTATGGTTAGGTGTGCATACACCTTTCAAGGTCCTCGGGTGATGTGCAGGTAAACTTCATAGACATGCCATTTGATGGTGAACGGTTTATCAGTGAGAAATTTGATTCCTCTCATTAGCACCATCCAGATGTGAGAGTAGTTAAACTTGAGGTGTGGTATTATGTCTAGGGTATTGGCGTTTCTCGGTAGAAATTACACATGGATATTAGGTGCAGAAATCCCTATTGAGGACTGTGCCGCAAGGTATAGAGAACCACTAAACTCTATAAACCTGAGCCTGTGCTCAAAGCTACAAATTCATACACTCCCCAGCACACGTCAAGTTATATAAAGGGTTCCCTATTAGGATTCAAGAACAATTCATATGTCAATAGTCCAGCAAATAAATTCAACTTTGTAGGAAAACAAAAGGTTGTTCGTTGTTTATTCCATCTTATTCCGTCTATAATGTATTCATCACAGCCAACACGTGTTTCGTCGCATTGGGGGGGTCTCTCCCGCGACTTCCTCAAGGCTGTATAAATGTAAAAACATATACAGTACTCATGTGTTTAATGTGCAAGATCAATGTCGCATATAGTAAAGTTTAACAAAGTCGCATGCACTTCAATAATCTCGGCAAGGCACAGTATAGAAAGTTTCGCAAGAAGAGTAAAAAAGTAAAAAAGTACAGAGACGCCATATCTATGGCGTAGGACCATATAACCCGAATTTGATGGAGAGAGATGTTAGCATGTGTAGTTGTGGTTAACGAGCAATATGTGCAACCTTGAAACCAGACTGTGCGGTTCACACATCTGTAATGTCGTTGTGACCTAGTATTCCTATCACACATATCCCACAGTGTGTAATGAAGATCAAAAATTTAAGATAAAACTATATCTTCCCCCAAAATCCCAATCAACGTGATTGCTAAGTGCGATTCACCGTGAAGTATACAAGCGTGTTTCTCAATAGTGATAAGCCAAGACCAATAAATACCTAAAGCTTCTCATCCGCGAATTCTATGAGGTTTTATCAAAAGACAGATAAGGAATCTTTAGTATACAATCCAATCACTCTACTTAATCGTTTGAGACAAAGGTTTTATCAAGGCTACATATTAAAAATCCAACCACCTACTTGATATGTGGGGATAATTCCGACCCACATAGGGGTTCTAGTTTCTTGCGACGCGCCCACTCTTAATTCAAACAAGTATCTGAGTGTATTGATTGCAGGTATCTGTAAGCCCAAATGGGTATGAAGGTAAATACACTCCTTGCCACAAATGTATCCTGTTTTGAACCATACATATATACTCCACTCCACGTGTCCTCTAATGTTGTAATACCCATAAGAGTAGCTAACATATTAACATATACCTGGGTCCATGGACTAGTATTCAACTTATATGGATACACGTCTGTCCCTCAAATTAACGATTGAACCCAAGACCACATTAGTAATTACGAAGTTTCTCAAGAGTTGACAGTGAATCTAAGTATAATTCAGAATAATATACCGGAGCAATCGGTAGCTCCCAATCACATGTTTTAACTTGAGCCGGAAACGGGAATCACAATATGTTAAATTTATACATATATCGTAAATGCGCCCATCATAGCGACATCCTAAAATATCTTCACGGATATAATCTCACCTTGGTATCATCACTCCTATTTGTCAAGCACGTCGCTCCTGTTGCTCTCGTGTGTGGTATGCAACTGTCGAGTGCTGCTTTCGTGTGTGTTAAGTAACACTTCCTGATCCCTACGTAAAGGGCCGTGACTACACATCACAAGTATCGTGATACCTAAGCCTCTGTTACACGTTCCGTTGCAAAGGTTCCGCCATATTGTAGGAGGAATATAGAGGTAAAAAGTTCCTTAATGTTTGAGTATATATTTATTCAAGTTTCACCGCATGGTTCTAGCCTGTTGCTCATATATCGTAATATAATGCAAGTAAACTTATGTGTCAATGTCGGTTTTAAGTATCAAGCTAGTAGTAATCAAATCCCCATAGTATTTTAACAATAATCGATCCCAATAGAGGAAACCTGATCCATACCGCGCTTGGGTACTTTATCACTTGTCGTTCCCAATGGATGTGATCTCATCCATACGGCGCTGGACAATCAGGTTCGGCGTATAGACTGCGACGCACGTTGACCGTCAAAATTGAGCTCATGCAATATTTTCATAACGTATGATTAACTATTGAATAAAGTTTTCAAATTTCAGATTCGGTGTGTTTTTTATAACTATTAGTTTCGAGGTGAGATAAACATGTCAAACTATATAGGTCATGAAATACGTAATAATACGAAATTTTGTAGTGAATTTGCAAACGAGATCGTATTTCAAGACCTATATAGTGTCAATGTAGTGAGCTATTATTTTGAAATTTAATATTGTGAACACTGTGTACTTAAGTGCTAAATAGGTGCGTGCCATCTATTTAGATAATTTTGTATTTTGTGCCTTCATGCCTCCTAATTCTCTCCATCGATTAAGATTCGAACACAGGAGTATACCTTAAATCAAGTATACAAACACATATCATTAGTGACACTCCTCCTATTTCACTAGGGAGAGAATGCAAATGTAACAGAAAAAAAGAAACACAGTTGCAATTTACAGCTCTAATTATATCTCAAGTTATATCAGCATGTTCATTTCCAGTAATACACATTAAGGCATTATATCAGTTGTGTGTCACATAAGTTAAACCAGTCCACACAGATCAGACCATTTTCTCAATTTCATTCACGCACCCAAGAAATAGTGTAATTCCTGATCGATATTACGTCCACACTCCGTACTTCTAAGCTTTAAAATCCAGAGTGCTTCCCTTTTACGTAATTCCAGCTCCCTGTTCCCACCTCTAGGGTGTCTCGGTATATGTTCCATTCCGTAGAAATGGAAACGTCTGTTTAACTGTAGCAGACATATAGACATATGGCAGAACCTTTGAGATAAGATCGAACATTAACTGTCTGACTACATTTGTCGTATATGCCATAGAATGTAAATGCACCAAGAAATACATAGGAAGCACTATCCGATCACTGAGAGAGTGGATTGGAGAACATATTCGGGCAGTGAAACAGGGGGACATGAAGTACCCTTTAGCGGCACATATGTCTATATGTCCGCTATAGACAAACGGACGTTTCCATTTCTTTGCCTGTATCCGCCATCCTCCATGTGCAAAAAGGAACTCTTCTCACAAACAAAGCATTATAAAAAGATTAATAAGAGAACTATTATTTTGTCTTCCAGACAGGTTACAAGTAGATCAGTTTTCAAATATTTGAAAGGCTAGATGTCTATATTTGCATTCACATTCTCTGTGTGATTTAAGAGAATTCTAATGGATACCTCTTCTCACAAGTTCCTTTCAATCACCCTCCTTCCAGATCATAGATGGTATCTGGAATTATTTTTGGTACCTAGGGGGTCACTTGCACCGTGTCATGTTGTTTAATGTTAGAGAGGGGCTGTCGAACTTCAGCATCAGTGGTGAAAAAGATCAATGTAAAGCACTGCAAGTGTTATTAAGCTTGTTCCTTTTTTTGCTGCTCTATAGATTCAGAATCCTGAGCTGCTGAGTTTCCTCAGTTTTCTTCACCTTATTCTTGGACCTTTACTTTCTTGGGGGAAATTATTTTTATTGTTTTTACAATAATAACACAATTCATAACCACATAAAAATGTCTTTTGCAGAATCCCCACAATTTTCAGAAGAATCTGCATCGGCACAGAGTTATTAATCAAAGATGTATCCACTTAGCCTTATTTCCCCATTTTCCAAATTGAACAGATATGCAAATAATGAGACAGAGATACTATACAAGGTAAAACCCCGTAACTCATACCTGGGTCAGGGAATGTGGAAATGGTCGTTCCAGGGTCCCCATATCTTTATGTACTTATTAGAGTAACCTCTGGATCTATATACTGCCTCCCAAGCTATCCAGCAATAGTCTATACTCATTCCTTATCCATCAGCTCATTTGAGGATGAGGCCCCTTCAGTGGGTCCTGTGTATCTAGTGGAATTAGTTATGTAAGGATTGGCCGTAGCGCAAGCATAGAAATTCGCCACTAACCTTATTCAGATGACCAGCAGAAACGATGTCTGACGATAGGCCCCCTAGTCCCGCCTAAACACGATCCCAACAGGGAAATAACCAACTCTCTGTGTGAATACGTGCCCAGGAAGGAAAAGGGGAAGTGGATAAAATATTAAACAGGTGGTAGATGGTTTTCTGTGGGTCCCCCTGAGTACGGGTCAATGGCCTGCGAGATATCCATAGGAGCGTCCACACTGTAATAAGGAAGGACAAAAACAGAAGGTTTATATCAATCCTTTGAAGAGCGATAGTAAAGCCCAGAAACCTTCTCTTACTACTCACCAAAGTATCACACCACCCAATCAGGGAATGTTGGCATTAGGCATCATTGTAGAAAAGACCTTCTATGATAAAGTACTTAATCCTTAAGAGGATTACTGATAGGTCATCTTTCACTTAGAACATTCCAGATATGCCGCCCAGTATCAGAGGAACAGGAGCACAAGTGCATCAGAAAATCAGTTCCGGTTGTTAACTGCACAACACTAGTCGCTGTTCTTGTTTGTACAGCTCCTCTCTTCAATGAAACAAAAACAAACGGTAGTCTCAGATTCAATTACCCCTGTGACTTCACAACACAGTACAAGGGTATTAGGAGGAATGCAACTCTCCAACGCGTCTCCTGCTATAGGCGAAAGGAATGTCGGAGTGCGCGTCTTTAACAGCAGACGCGTTCTCTCACAAAACCCTTCGAGCACTCATGATGCCAAACAAAAGCAAGGCGCGTTTGTAGTACACCGCGGTTACTATCTAGAGAAACAATTAAAGGCACCGAACAAACACACAATGGAGGCGGGCCCGCACTCCGATCGGCTCAGTACTTATCGCAAATACGCGACCTTCCACAGGTTCCAGGAAGCAAGGTTCATCACAGGTTTCAAGGCACGGCAGGCTCCTATCTTCCAGCGGAATTCCGGCGGGGATCACCATCCGCCCTCTCCAAACAATCCGGGATGATTGACAAGCACCTTCCTCTTGGGAGGGAGGTGCTTTTGTATGAACCGCCTTGTGCCTCCATATGCCAGCCCCTTAGCATGCTGGTAGTTGTAGTACTTTCGACCAGGAACACTCACTACTTTGAATACACAAGCAACGGGGCAACGTAGGTGGATAGGACACACGCCCCCTCGACCATGAAACCGCTACAAGTTATTTGTAGACTTAAAGGAAAGCTATGCCTCAATGTGTGGTGAGTGAGTTGCAGTGGTGGAAGTATGCAGAACATCTTCAGAAAGGAGAGCTCTTTTATCATCAGAGTTGGGGTGCTAACCTTCGAGGACTAGCGCTCAGTACATTGTGGTCAAAGCAGGAGTTAAATAGGCACAGAAGTGTTTTTGGGTCAAGTGCAGGCAGACTGGCATTTCAACCCTTGTTGCTGGGTAATCAAATACAGACCTTAGCAAACAACTCCACTGCTGTGTCCTGTGCCACCAGCCAGTGGAATGTAGGTTCTCTTCCTCAATGGTCAGAAGTCCTAAGTATCTGTCCAAATGGGACTTGGAAAGAAAATTCTCTTCCAGGGGATCCTCATCAATAGTCAAAAGCACTGAATATTCCCGCCCATGTGCGGGACCCCGGAAACAATATAAAAATATATATGTAAAAACACATATCTAGCTCCACATATATGTACGTACATATATTATATTTCTCATACCACTGCAGCTCCAAAAAGAGGCTAACACAATGTAAAACCTTGTACATGTACTGCAATTATAAAGGAAAAAAAGAACACATTAAATCAAATATCCTTTGAATGTTGTGCTTTAATGAGTACAACCACTCATAACTCCTGAAAATTGCTCATAAAAAGACATTGTTAGCCTCAGGCTGCATTGAAAAGCAATAACATAGAAAATGAAAGCATTTTCAACAAAAAACTGGCACTGTGCCTTTAAGGCAGCCCTGTCCCCACGCTTCCCAGCATGCCTCAGCGGTGACAGTTAGGTCAGTTGTTCTTTCCGGCTCCTTCTGTCAGGACCATGGTTTACAGCTCCCACCTTTTTTTGACTTTCTGTCAGAATTACTTGGTGTTTTCTCCAATTTTTTGATCTCACTCGACCGATTTTTACCCTAGAGAGATAGTTATACCTTTTTTGGGCTCATAAAAGGTTAATTTTTTGTCAAAAGGCTCTTTTTGACACCTGCCCTGCCTGTGGGCATAAGAAGGAAAAACGACACCGGGTTGTGGCTCTGACACAGTAAGGCTGAGCCTAAAGTAACCAACAAAAACAACACACCTGCCAGTACTGGAAGTCACTAATTTATATTTGAACTAACCTTTATGAATGAAACATACCGGTCCGTTTTTTAATTTCCGTCACTAGTTTAATATTTAATTTTGTCACTAGTGGAACATTAGTTCATCAATAATTCAACATTTTGTGTATATATAAACAACTGTACATATAAAACATTACACTTTGTCATAACAAAATATCAATAAACAATACAGTTCTCAATTTTCAACACATCCAACTTTCATTCTGGCCAACACATTCATACTACTCTCATGCATCAAAACAAACACTTTTGGTCCCATTCTCTACTATCCATTATCTATCCTTATTGATGGTATTTTTAAGTTTTTCCAGTTTTTTTGTCCGAACAGCCCCAACACTGTGAGATGAGCGACGGAACGAGGCAGAGGACGAAAAGAAATACCGGGCCGCTGCCTTTATTCAAACTTGGGCATTGACTGCTGCTACACGCGAAACATTTCCTCAAATTTAAAAAGAGTGTTTCGTGTCCAGTGTCTCCACAGCACTTTCTCAGCAAAAGGATTCTGCTCCATGCAAATAAGAGATTGTTGGTCCTGAGGAGAACCCCGCAATAGGGGGTTTGAAACGCGTCGACCTGGTTTGATGCCTATTGTCTTGGTTCAATTGGAATACAAAGGGAGTCTTGGACTTTGAGGACTTGGTTCTGTTTTCCAAAGGACTGTTTGAACAAAAAAACTGGAAAAACTTAAAAATACAATCTATAAGGATAGATAATGGATAGTAGACAATGGGACCAAAAGTGTTTGTTTTGATGCATGAGAGTAGTATGAATGTGTTGGCCAGAATGAAAGTTGGATGTGTTGAAAATTGAGAACTGTATTGTTTATTGATAATTTGTTATGACAAAGTGTAATGTTTTATATGTACAGTTGTTTATATATACACAAAATGTTGAATTATTGATGAACTAATGTTCCACTAGTGACAAAATGAAATATTAAACTAGTGACGGAAATTAAACGGACCGGTATGTTTCATTCATAAAGGTTAGTTCAAATATAAATTAGTGACTTCCAGTACTGGCAGGTGTGTTGTTTTTGTGGGATAAGAAGGCTTGGTCAGATACACATCCAGTGTGTATTCGCTGTCTACCTGACTCTCATGAGGTAGCATCTTGTGTCCACTGCCAGTCCTTGTCATCCAGGACTATCAAGGACAGAGAAAGAAGCAGGATTTATGGACTTTCTGAGAGAGGTAGGTCTCCAAAGAGACTTAAGAAGCGGTCGACGTCGAAAAAAGTCCCGACCTGCTCTCCTTCGGCGTCGGGATCAGCGTCGAGGTCTCCAACGACGAAGAAGGTGAAGTCTTCAGCATCGAAAGTCAAGAAAACTCCGCTGCCGTCAACCGGGCGATGTGCAGCGTCGAGAGAGAGGTCGCTGTTGAAGCAGGGCGGCTCAACGTCGAGACCTCCGTCGTCGAAGGCTGAGGTAGAGTTTTCGACGTCTAAGCCTCCGCCGTCGCCTAGTCGTCGGCGCTCGGCGTCGAGGCAGCCTCCGTCGTCGTCTGGCTATCGACGCTCGACGTTGAGGCATCCTCCGTCGTCGCCAGGTCATCGGCGATCGACGTCGAAGCACCCTCCGTCATCGCCAGGTCATCGGCGATCG
Source organism: Lissotriton helveticus (assembly GCF_964261635.1). NCBI lineage: Eukaryota > Metazoa > Chordata > Amphibia > Caudata > Salamandridae > Lissotriton > Lissotriton helveticus. The sequence continues at coordinate 298,625,759 of NC_136065.1, read as the reverse complement.
ACGCCGAAGAAGCGATCGACCTCGAAGCACCCTCAACGTCGTCGCCAGGTCATCGGCGATCGACGTTGAGGGATTCTCCGTCGACGACCCATCGGCACTCGACGTCGAGGCATTCATCGTCGTCGAAGGACCATGGTAGTTCGACCTCGAAGCTTCCTCTGTCGGCGTCACACCATCGACGCTCGACGTCGAGGCATTCATAAACGTCGGCAGGACACTCGCCGTCGAGAGATGAACAAAGCTCGACGTTGGAAAAGCCTTTATGGACTTCACCTCCTCGGAAGTCGACGTCGAGGCATTGGACTCCAGTGGTTCAGCCTCAACCAGTGGCGCAGCAGTCTCTAAGGTCGTCTGGACCCGCTTCAGCTGCAGAGGATGACCAGGATTCGCAAGTGAGTGACAATCACGCTGCCAAGCGGAAGAGATCTCCAGAGCAGAGGGACTCTCGCAGTCGCTCCAGGTCTGCGGCTGGCTCAGGTTCGGACTCTGGCCCGGATTTAATTATTTACAAGTCGGGCAGCGAGGAATCCAGGCATTCGCAAAGGGATGCAACGCCTCCATCACACTCTCCAGTGAAAAATTCAGCTCCAAAGTCGCCTACTGTCAGGCTTTCACCGAGATGGTACAAGCCACTTCATCACTGGGCTAAGGACAAGGAAACAGCGTATCTGATGCAGCAACCGCTCTCTAGGCCTAGAGAACGGTCACGCTCTCCGGTGAGGCAAAGAGAAGGATCACGCTCTCCAGTTCGCCAGAGAGAAAGATCACGCTCCCCAGTTCGCCAGAGAGAAAGATCACGCTCCCCAGTTCGCCAGAGAGAAAGGTCACGCTCCCCAGTTCGCCAGAGGGAAAGATCACGCTCTCCAGTTCGCTAGAGGGAAAGATCACGCTCTCCAGTTCGCCAGAGGGAAAGATCACGCTCTCCAGTTTGCCAGAGGGAAAGATCACGCTCCCCAGTTCGCCAGAGGGTAAGATCGCTCTCCCCAGTTCGCCAGAAGGAAAGATCACGCTCCAGGGTGCGAACCAGCAGGCGTAGATCACGATCAAGAAGCAAAAGAAAAGAGCGAAGAACTCCTTCTACTTCTTCTTCCTCGACCCGCTCTCACAGAAACTACTCTCCTACCCTAACAGACTCTTCAACGAGGGTATCTCCAATTGATATCTTCACTTTTCAGGACATACTTGGTAGGGGAGCTCTTAAGCTGGGAGTTAACTTAAAAGCTCCGCAGATCAAGACCTCAGTAATTTTTGAAACACTACAGCATAGGTCTGCACCCAAACCTCTTCTGCCTTTGGTGTCGGGGATTATAGAGCCAGTTATGGACGTCTTCTTAACCCCAGCGACGGTCAAGGCGGCTCTGGCAAGGATTCTTAAAAAGTACAAATCTCCAGAGGACGATCTGCTTTTCCTCAGAGCTGATCTTCCCCCGGACTCAGTGATTATCGCAGCGGAGAGGAAGTCCAATGCAGTCGCCTCATCCTCCACTGTGCCTCCGGATAAGGACAGTAAGATGCAAGACTCGTGGGGAAGGCGGGTCTGCAATACATCAGCGGCTTTTCTCAAAGTTGCCAATGCGGAAGCCCTCTTGTGGCGTTATGGCCGATCCCTGTGGGATTCTCTGCAGCGTTTTGTGGAGAAACTCCCAGCAGAGGATCGTAAGGACTTTGAAGAAATCCTCCTGGAAGGCAGTCAAGTCTCCAACCAGGTGATAAGCGCCGCAGCGGATGGGGCTACCCTAGCAGCTCATGGGTATGCTCATGGGGTAACGGCAAGGAGGTCATCATGGTTGCGCCTAACGGCTTTGAAACCAGAAGCCCAAGCGTGCATATTGAACTTGCCTTTTTCAGGTGCTTCGTTGTTTGGCACAAGTGCGGACGAAGAGATGCAGCGCATGAAGGCAGAGCTGGAAACTCTCAAGGCGGTGGGTCTTGAGAAGAAGGAGTTCAAGAGGAAATTTTGCTCCTTCAACAAGGGCTCTACAAAGCAGCGGGTTCAAACCCCGAACTGGCAGAAGAGCCACGATCAGCAGGGGCAGCAAAAGTCCCAGTACAAAGGAAAGCGTAATTACAAGGGAGGAAGTAATCAACGCCAAGGCAACAACACCGGCAAGACTCAATCCAAGCAATGAGTCATCTCTTCCCCCAGCGCCGTGGACCACTCCAGTGGGGGGAAGCCTGGAAAAGCATTTGAAAGAGTGGCAAAGCATCACAAAAGACAGATGGGTGTTGTCTACATTTCAGAATGGGTACGGTCTTCGTTTCAATCATCTGCCTCCACCGGTTCCCCCGATGTCAACATCAAATCATCAGCTGCACCTACTGCAAAGAGAAGTCGCCACTCTATTTGAAAAGTCAGCTATCGAGGGAGTGCCGGTCTCTCAGATGGGGAAAGGGGTGTACTCCCGTTATTTTCGGGTCAAGAAAAAAGGACAGAAGGCAGAATACAGACCCATTCTGGACTTGCGAACACTAAATCTGCACGTCAAAAAGGAAAGATTTCGCATGTTGGCGCTTCACCAAATATATCCACATCTCAGGAAGGGAGATTGGATGTGTTCGCTGGACCTTCAAGATGCTTATTTTCATGTTCCAATACACCCCAGTCACAGAAGATTTCTTCGGTTCAGGGTGGGGATCTCCCACTATCAGTTCAAAGTCCTACCGTTTGGGTTGAAGTCGGCCCCTCGGGTGTTCACGAAGTGTGTTGCAGTGGTGGCAGCTGCTCTACGCCGCAGAGGGGTCTTCGTGTACCCATACTTGGACGATTGGCTGGTGAAAGGTCCTTCCCCAGTCAGAGTAAGAAATCAGTTCCAGAATTGTATACAGCTCTGCCAGAGACTAGGGCTACATGTCAACTTCGGAAAGTCTGTCATTCAGCCCACCCAGAGAATCCACTTCCTTGGAGCTCTGCTAGACTCCGAAGCAGGAAAAGTGTTTCCTTCGGAGGAGAGACAATTATCAATCACCCAGAAATGTCAACTGATTCTTCGCGGCAAGACTCAGAAAGTGCGCAGGATTGCCTCCCTGCTAGGGTCGATGGCGTCTTGCATCTTCCTAGTCCCGAATGCCAGACTTTGAATGCGTCCTCTTCAGCAGGAAATGGAAGACAAGTGGGATCAGCAATCGGCTCCCTGGGACGATCACATCACCATCTCAGACGCAGCTCGAGCTTCTATTCCGTGGTGGACAAAAGCTCAGAATATGCAGGAGGGAGTCCTGTTCCACCAACCTCGCCCTGTGCAAACACTGATCACGGACGCTTCCCTTCTGGGCTGGGGAGCGCACATGGGCCCACTGCAGGTGCAAGGTCAGTGGTCACACAAGGAAAGCACTTACAATATCAACATGCTGGAGCTGAGAGCAGTCCACCTAGCTCTCAAAGCGTTCCTCCCCTCAATCCAAGAGGCATCTGTGCTAGTACAGACGGACAACACCACCACGATGTACTACTTGAACAAGCAGGGGGGAACGCGCTCCCGGACATTATCGTTGGAAGCGCAGAGGATCTGGCATTGGCTTCTGGCTCGCAGGCTATCTGTCACGGTGGTTCACCTTCCAGGAGAACAAAACGTGAGGGCAGACGCTCTAAGCCGTCATTTCGACGACAAGGAAGATTGGGTTCTTCACGACGAAGTGGTAGAGGAACTTTTTCAATCCTGGGGTCGTCCCACCATAGACCTGTTCGCGGACGACCAAAACGCCAAATGCCGAAGCTTAGCCTCCAGGTTCCACCGGCCAGGCTCGAGAGGGAATGCTCTTTTGATCGACTGGTCAAACAAATTTGTGTACCCCTTTCCACCTCTCCCGTTGATTCCGAAGGTAGTGAGCAAGCTAACACACAACAATGATATTGATTGCTCTCGATTGGCCGAGGCAGTGGTGGTACACGGACCTGCTTCACCTGTCAGTAACTCCTCACAAGAGGCTACCATGCAGGCCGGACCTGTTGTCCAAGATGGATGGGAGGATCTACCATCCCAACCTTTCGTCACTGAGCTTGGCAGCATGGCTCCTGAGGTCATCCAATACGGCCATCTAGGTTTGCCAGAGGCCTGCATGTTCATTCTGAAAGAAGCAAGGCGTCCTTCCACCAGACATTCGTATGCATGCAAGTGGAAGAGATTCTATATGTGGTGTATACAGAATAGTCATGATCCGATCAAATGTCAAGAAGCAGTTCTTCCTTATTTGTTGTATCTGGCTAAAGCAGGTTTAAAATTTAATTCCATCAAGGTGCACCTAGCGGCCATAACGGCTTATAGGCGGTCACCTTCTCAAACCTCTTTTTTCCAGCTAACATCTGTCAAGGACTTCCTGCAAGGGTTGAAAAAAGTATACCCTCCAGTGCGTCCTCCTTCTCCATCCTGGGAGTTGAACCTGGTGCTATCAAAGTTAATGGGTCCTCCTTTTGAACCCATTCACAAAGCTACTTTACAACATCTTTCATGGAAAGCGGCTTTTTTGGTGGCTATCACGTCAGCTCGCAGAGTGAACGAGATTCAAGCCCTCTGTGCATCAGAACCCTATACGGTGTTCCATTTGAATAGGGTGGTGCTGCGGACGCATCCATTTTTTCTGCCTAAAGTGGTGTCAGATTTTCATGTAAATCAGACCATTTCTCTGCCCACTTTTTTTTTCCCAACCCCTCTACTCCAGCTGAGAGGGCTCTGCATTCTTTAGACCTGAAAAGGGTTTTAAAATTCTATCTTGACAGGTCTAAAGTGATTTGTCATTCTGATCATCTTTTCGTTAACTATGGATCGATCAGGACAGTCCATGCTACCTCAAAATGTTCCATTTCCAGATGGATCGTTTCATGTATTAAACTTGCTTACCAGCTAGCGCAAAAACCCCTGGGGTTTTCTCCCAAGGCGCATTCCACCAGGGGAAGAGCTGCGACTGCGGCCTTTCTCAATAATGTGCCCATGTCTGAGATCTGTAAGGCGGCGACCTGGCGGTCAGTCCATACATTTACCAGACATTGTCTTGATTCTGACACGAGAGCAGATACCCAAGTAGGCCAAGCCTCCTTGCGGAATCTGTTTAACAGCCAGTCTGGGCTGTGATGTTGGGTCTTTTAAGGTAGAAGATGTACTTCTCATTTACCTGCAGGTGGTTGTTGGGCTTGCTATTCTATTCAGTGCTTATGACTATTGATGAGGATCCCCTGGAAGAGAAGGATAAGTTACTTACCTGTAATCCTAGTTCTCTTCCAGGGTTATCCTCATCAAAGTCATAAGCAACCCACCCGCCTCCCCAGGTAAATGAGAGCTGTACGTTTTTATATTTGTATTTAGCCCTGACATCAGGGTTATGCTAAGAACAACTGACCTAACTGTCACCCCTGAGGCATGATGGGAAGCCTGGGGTCAGGGCTGCCTTAAAGGCACAGTGCCAGTTTTTTATCGGAAAATGCTTTCATTTTCTATGTTATTGCTTTTCAATGCAGCCTGAGGCTAACAATGTCTTTTTATGAGCAATTTTCAGGAGTTATGAGTGGTTTTACGCATTAAAACACAAAATTCAAAGAATATTTGATTTAATGTGTTCTTTGTTTCCTTTATAATTGCAGTACATGTACAAGGTTTTACATTGTGTTAGTCTCTTTTTGGGGCTGCATTGGTATGAGAAAAATAATATATGTACGTACATATATGTGGAGCTAGATATGTGTTTTTACATATATATTTTTATATTGTTTCCGGGGTCCCGCACATGGGCGGGAATATTCAGTGCTTATGACTTTGATGAGGATACCCCTGGAAGAGAACTAGGATTACAGGTAAGTAACTTATCCATTTCAGCTATTAGCATTTCATCTAGCAGTAACAGAGAACGAGGCAGCAGATTTTCTGTGCAGGATTACTTTGATGAGTCTCAAATGGCATCTTTATCCAGATTTGGCATTCGAGGTGTTGCACAGCTGGGGTATTCTGGATATAGATTCTTTCAACTCAAGACTACTAGCTTGGACCCCAGTTTTGATTAAGGACATTTCCATCTGACGTTTTTCTCCCTAAAGCGGGCATTTAATCTGCATTCTTCCCCTTCTGTTGATGCAGTGGGTTATTTGCTTGACCTATTTTCGGAGAGTTAAAATAATTACTGCTTAGTGTCGTGATTGTTCTGTGGATCCCTTGCACGCACATTTTACATCGTCCTTTTAGGGTTATCAGTAAAAGGGCTTAATATGCATCATGTTAAGCATTATTATCTGCTATGTCTGCTTGTCAGTTTATGCACTAGCAGTGTTTGATATTTAAATTGTCTATCGTTCTTTTAAAAGTCTGCAAATTGTTTTGTGTGAGGCCTTTCAATGTACTGGCTTGCGACTTGAATCTGGTGATGACATATTTTATGGATTCTCATTTTGAGCTAATGCTTTCCTGGAAACTTACATTTCTCTCTTGGAAGGTGGCTTTTTTTTACAGTAATCACTTTGGCCAGGTGGGTTGGCGTACTGCAGGTTTTGTCTGCCTCTCTTCCTTTTTGGGTGTTGGATAAGGATAGGATAGTGCTTCAGTTACAGCCCTTTTTTACCTTATATGCTGAACAGCCACATGTCTCAGAATATGTCAATGCTTGCTTTCTTTCCTCCAGCATACCATTGAAATGAAGTTTGAATCCTAGAAAATCTTTGAGTTTTTATACCCAGCAACTGTTAGATTCGCTGAAAGATAATAACCCTTTAAGGAATCCAGCACGAGGTTTGCTTTTAGGAAGCAGATTATTTACTGGTGGGTCTCAACTATCAAGCTAGGAATGTTCCTCCTAAGGCTCATTCCACAAGATGCATAGCTGTGAATTAGGCTCCATTACGGTGTATTCCATGCAGTTTGTTTACAGTGCTGCTATCTGGTCTTTCCTACACTCTTTCTGGAAACTATATTGTCTAGAGATGGGAGCTGTAGTACATTTCAATTTTACAGCCATTTGTGTTCTGGCTTGGTCTCTTTGCTCATCCTTCCTCTTTTGCTTGAAGTGTATTACTTTGGGAGTGCTCAAGTGAGATTCTGTAGGTTTTAACATCCATTAGAAGAGCAAGTTGGTAGTGATTTCAACCCCACCGCTCAACGTGCTAATCAGCATGTGCCGTAGAATCGGAAAAAAAACAATTTACTATCCTCATGATAAGGGGTCCGCGTAAGGAGCTTTGAAATCTTTGTTCACAATGTACCCCATTTTCCATTTCAGAAGATGGTACCCATTTGAGCTGAGATTCCTAAAAACATATAGAGGCATAATGAATTAATAAAATATACAAACTTTGGGTAGTTCACATTTATTTCTCAAGTTTTCACTTTCCGGTACAAGATATCCATATTCATTGAAACATAGCCAAACTTATTATTTTCTCACTTTTGTATTGACGTTTTTCACTTTGATGTAGCAAATTTATGATGGATTCATTGATTGAATACAATGTGTTAATCATCTACACCACTATTCTACAATGTTATCTTTTATAGATTCACAAATGAAGCATCCTCCACCACTTCAATTTGTATTTAAGTGAAATCTTTGTGTTTCATGGAATCTGCATAGACCTACAAATCAGTGCTGCATTTAGCCCAAATTGCATCTCATTCATATTAAATGTTATTTTTATCAGCTACAAATGAATTACTGCTAAGTTGGTTTTGAAGTCTGGGATCCTCACCCTGGTGTTGTAGGTGTTCAAACAAGCACCCAATTAAAAACAATTGCAATTCTGGAGATCTATCACAGCTATGTAACTGATGTCTAGTAAAGAACATTGAGCTGGATCTTCTGGGAAGAATGACTAGAAGCATCAGATCTGGACAACGCAGCTTCTCGTCCAACGCGTTAAAGGAGCACAGTTGTTATTCACTGAATAAAATTAGATTATTCCGAGAAATATCACGTCAGTTAACTGACGCAGGAACCATGAGTAAGTGGTAAAGGATTTGTGGTATTTATTTGGAATGTGGCTAACATGATGATGTAACCAATTCAAAAAAGAGATGTAGTGGCTATGGTATAGGAGGCTTAATAGAAGTGTGGGAGAGGATGATAGAGTAGAAGATGAGAGTTAGGAGATTGGAGGAGAACCGAAATAATGAAATATAAGTAACAATGGACCTGCTATTCACAAATAGATGAGGATGTGCTGCAATATGAGAGATGGCGCTTGGAGAGCTGCTTTGTGGGAGAGAAGTGACATAACCATGGTAAGGAACTTGAGGGTCTGTAGCGGCAAAAGCAGGGGATTGGAAAGTGGAGGAAGTCTCTGTTTTACAGAGGAAAATAGATCATTTGGGAGGAGTAGAAAAATGCTCATAGGGTAGACAGACTGTAATGAAGAGGAGTGGGGCAAAAGAGGTTGATGGGAGCGAAACAGACAATTCTCTGGGGTTTTGTAAGACTAGCAGCAGTAGTGCATATTTGTAATCTTTATCCTCACTCTTTCAGTTCCAGCCACAAAGCTGAATCCCCTAAGTAAGACGAGCCTGGGACAAAGTGTCATTAAATATGACCTGCTTCTCTGGCTGGAGATAAGTGAGCTGGAGCCTACCGGAGAGTAAGTACAGCAGCCTCTTCCACACTCTCCTCATCTGTAAGCATCAGTAAACTGATATGATCCAAGCTTGTTTGAAAATGTTATTTTCTTCTCACAGAATTTCTTAATCAAGGTTGATGTATTCTGTGGTATCAGCAATCTTTCCCTTTCCTTCCCTGTCTGTCCTATTGCATTATCACTCACTAGTATCCTTGCCCCGTATGACCTCTTATACTGGCTTTTTGCACGAGTGTTTCTTTCCTGGTTGTTCATTGTCTCTTCCCCTTTGGTCATCCTACATTGCTGTTGTGTAGTATGCCATTCTGTCAGTTTATTGTCACGTAATGCTTCATTTGAGTTGATGGTTGCAGGTGGGGCCCACTGGCACCCATTTTTGGGGACTAGCATTCATTTTTCCTCATTAGGCTTTGGGCCAGAACAAGAGGGAAAAGAAGCAAGGATGAAAAGGTACCTGAAAGGGTGTGATAAAGGGACACAAAGTGTCTAGAAGTGGATGAAAAAAAGCACAAGGTGGGATCACAATTATGTGGCCTTGGTATTCTGCACTCCGGCACTTCATAGTGCTGTGTTCTGGTTTCTACTATTAAGATCAATGAGGTGACCCTGTGTCCCTCACAACCTGGCTAATAGTTCTATAAACTACAAGTGGCTCTGTTGGGCAAAACCAGACGTTTCCTTCTATAAAAAAAGTACTTTTTTAGGATGATTGATGGTGTTGGTGCAATTGCTTTAGACCGCACACAACAAGAATCAGGACGATTACACAATTATTATTGTCTATTAATCAAAAGAATGATTTTTTATATATCAAAAAAGTTGTTAAGTTTTTTGAATATTTGAATTGGCTGACAAACACAATACAACAAGTAATGACAATAAGAGAGAAATATAGTGACTAGTGTGACAAATAGTGAAAAGAACCATAACATTCAATCAATACAAGACAACAAAATAACTATTAAAAAAAGTGTCTGTCCTCTTGAATTTCAGCAATAACCCACAGTATCTCTAGAATATATGGTTACAGAGAAACAGGAAATGAGAGAATGAGATAACAGTGGGATTATGAGATAATCAAATAGGGTCTTCCTCAGGACAAATTAAAAGCTAGTGTCAGGAAGACTCCATCTAACTCGGACGCCATCAGGAACCTGCAAGTTCCTGACGGCGTCCAAGTTAGAGGGTGTTTCCTGAAGTTTTCTCGCAAACTGCCAGAAATGTAGGCAGTCCTTCTGAAGGCTGATTAATTCGTCCTACAGATGTGATTTACTCGTTGTTTTGTGAGGTCACAGCACCGTAAATTGGTACGTGTGTAATGTGACTCTCCTCTATCACGCAATAATTCATCAACCAGGATTGTCCACACTGTGGTACTCAAATCTATTTGAACAATGGATTACCCTGCCACTTATACAGGAGACCAATTCATAGGACTTATGGGGGCGAGTAAAGTATTGATGCCTTTTTGATTGACATCCATGATTATAGACAATCTGTAGCGATTTTCTTACTTGGGAGTTATTTTCAGTCACTACGCTACTACTGTGGAAAAGTAAATTTTGCCATGTTCTGTGTCCCTACGTGTCATCCATCATATGTTATGTGTGCATGACCAATATGCATATGTTATTCCCCATGTCCGATTAAAGACGCAATTATAGTTGTGTCCACCTCTGATATGCCATTTCCTAGTCCTCATGAGTAATATGAGTATCAGGCATATGTAAAGTTATGTTGCCACGTTTCTCAGTGTGCACGTTATTCTATTATAAAGTCCCCGTTTCCAGGCCTCAACAGGGCCCGGACATCAGATTCAGCTCCTGTCTCCTGAAGCCTCGCTGAGGAGCGATACAGCCCCCACCTGTATCCTCGACCTTTCACTTACTTCCTGCCTCGCAGTGCCCGGTGCAGCTTGGCTCTGCCTCTGAGTCTGCCAAGACTATGTTGTGATTCCAGCTATCAGTTCAGTCCTCCTTCTCTGCATTCCTAAACTACTGAACTGCATCAATAGTTTCCGTCATTGTCTAGCCTATTCGGCTCCATGTTAAGAGAAATACTGTATTTAATGGTCATTTAATATTCTTCATCACGCACTACATGTAGAATAAATGCATGCTCCAGTCTTAGAGTCAGTTAGCTTTTCCCCTCCTAACTTCTAGTTTATATCAACATGTTCCCTAAACATTAGATACTATATAGGGTTTAGGTACATGTCGCTCCGACCCTCCAGACTTTAGTCTCTGCTCCTAGCACAGAGTTCATAGCCCCCAGCTTCTCCTAGTAACACGTCATCCCAGCAGTTTGCGCGCACCACCAGGTTAGAGGTCCCGGCTCCTTAGGTAGCCCCCTCCATGGTTTCCGCCCCATTCAAGACATATTCTGTTACGTTCGCATCACATGTCTGAGTTACGCCTTCTTTATCCCTTATCTTTCGCGACTGCTACGCGTCACGCCTTCTGTTCCACCCACTGCTACGCCTACTGCAATGTAATGCTATGTGTTTGCGTTATGTATATATGCTCATGTATTGTTATTAAGAGACAGCGCGCTCATCCCAAACCCAGCCCCAGCAGCTGCTGGGCCCTGTCATCCTATTCCTATGCAGGTTGTCCTGTTCCTGTCCTTGTGCTGTATTAAACCTGCAAAACTCCTACTACCTCGAATCTTGACTCTTATTTATTGAGCTATCTGTTATGATATATGTCTAGTCAAAAATAGGGTATTATTTATTTATTTACCACATAATGGCGCCCGAATAGGGACTTGCCCTTTCCCCACGCGTCGGTGAAGCCACGCCGACCCCCTGACCCTCTGCAGTCGTGACGGAACTCTTCTGCGCAGTGGCAGATATTTCTGCTCAAGTATCCCTCAGGCCCACGGAGGAGACGGAGGAGGCGGTCCAGCATCCAGACGAGACGGTGGAGGAACGCGGCGAGTCCCGACCAGAGCCCAAGCCAAGAGTCCAAGGTCCGAGGTATCCGGAGGTCCACCCGTAACTGAAGTCCGAAGTCCGTCGTCGTAGCAGTCCAGTCCAGTCCGAGGCCTTCCGTTCTTGCTGCCCGGTGAGTACCGTTACTGGGGTGGTATCTAGACAGGGTCAATTTAATTGACTCTGGTCTGTGGGTTGGTGGTACACAGTCCCACAAACGAAGTGTCCACTTCGGTGGATGCGGGTCCTGACGTGTCTCTTTAAGAGACCGGTAAGTTTCGTACTGTTTCAGCAGTGCATCTAGTTTCTGTTCTAGTCAGTTCTGTTCTCGAGAAATTTCAAGTATTTTCAGGTGGTTTTCTGTTCGAACTGTTATTCATAATGTTCTTCATGTATTTTAATGTTGTTGTATGAGTGCGACGTGATTTCGTGTTTTCATTGTGTATTGTATTATGTCCAGATTATAGTCCAGTCATGCCGCTCTTCTCAAAATTACGTCAGTTAAAAACTAGAAAGGGTCTGCTGGAAGCAGCAGTTCCCGTCCCGCCCAGGGACAGTCCAGGTCACTTTATGTATCAGAAGCATGGCATAAGCGCCATATTGTATCTAGATTTATGGGTAGAGTATACCAAACAGTTAGAAGAAAAGTATAGATGGCCCGTATCGGGTACATGGGATGCCGAATGCATCATGCGAGTAGAAGAAGCATTATGGAAGAAGAAAGCCAGACAGTCACAGAAAGATGCCATCGAGTTATGGCGCAAAGAAGCTCATAAAAGAACCGAAAAAGAAATCAGAAAATCAGAATTAAGTAGAGAATCCCAAGAACGAGCCCAAGAAAGAGAATTAATCGAGATAGGTGAACGAGTTAGAACTGAGCAATCAGACAGACAGAGGCATGCCCTTATTAAGGGTATGTATCCTCTTCTTGCTGAGGGCTTGCCAAAGGCGACCCCGGAGGCATCCAGTAACTTTCCGCCACCACTAGTTCCGACCAAACTACGTCACAAACCGACCGCAGCTGATATTTTCATCTCGTCCTATTTGGACGACACAGTCCCCGAATATGCAAATCCTTTTCGGGCTCCGCCCTTCCCTGTAAATCAGGTAATTCCTGCTCCTCCAGACACCGGGGTGCCCTTAACAGCTCCCCCGGGTCAGCCCGCCATACAAGTCCAGCCCACGTTACAATTACCCACCCTGCCAGGACGAAAAGCATCAGTTGATGATTCTAGTTTAGGGGCCGCAGGAGGAGGTCTTCCTCAAACCCCGCCGCCATACAAGCGTTTATCAGCACTCGAATTACATGCTCAAGCATCACAGCGTACTCCCAAGAGTAATAAGTCTGTTGCAGAGATCAGGCAAACCCTTGGCGAATGTGTCTATGACCCAGTTCCAGGCGAGTTTAATATGGTTTTATATTCCGTACGCGTAAGGAGAGTGACCGAGTATCTAGTCACCCTGCCGAATATGAAAGAAGATCTAGACAGGATATATCGTTTCATCCGTACAGGGGATGACCCACAAAGTATTAGTGATGCCATGTCTCAAAGGAAAGCCGAGATTCAGCGCATGATATTGAAGTTCTTAATTAACTGTCTAATAAGAGAACAAGATTACCCGTCTAAAGACCCGGAAGAAATGAAAACTCTGACAAAGTGGAGTGATAATATAGCCGAAGGAAAGCACAATACTATTGGTGCCATGGAAAGTATGTACAAGAAAATCCGTAGAGAGATAATAAAGATACACGAACAGCGTAAAGCAGCACAAGTAAGCGAGAAAGAAAGTACCTCTGATCCTGAAGAGGAAGATGAGGAGAATACTGCCAGAATAGCGTATGTAGGAAAACCTAGATTTCCAGATCGCCATTTACGCCTAGAACATAAGCCAGTTTTCCATCATTCAGCACCAGAACAAGGTTCCCTAGAACAAGTATTCCAAGCTACCGATCACATTCTGAAATCACGAATCGGTTATAGTGAATTAAGTACTATGCATGAACAGGAACTAGTTCGGTCAGCAGTCCGATGGATTACTGATTCTACCACTTTTCCAGACGAAATAGTGGCACAAATGTTTCTGAAAATGCCCCCAGCCGAGCAGCGACTGGTGGGTATGTATATGATTCAGCACCTCATTACTCTGTATGAGGGTCAGCACTCTGATCCAGGCCCGTTACATGATATCCTGAACGAGTTACTCCAGTACAGATGGAGAGGTCTAGGTACCGATTTAATTAGTGTAATTCTAGAACAGCGCCACAAATATAGAACATTCTTGAACCCGCATTTTGTTCATGTCTCACCCCCAGAAAGTAAACCATTTTACATGGAAAGACAGAACCCGTTACGAGAAGTGCATCCAGTTAAGACAGAGGACGGTGAAATGCAACGAGTGTTTGTATACACCCCGATTACAAAGATGGAACTTCTAGAGATGAAGAAATTAATTCCCTGTCATGATAAAGATCCAGCAGGGTTCCATAGAGAATTAAAAGACATGCTCCGTATGGGAGAATACACATACCCAGATATCATTAAAATGTTAAAGGTTCTGTTGCCCGCAGGGGTGTATGAAAAGCTTAAAGAAAAAGAATGGGAGGTGGGAGAGAAAAAGATAGATTGGGCAGTTCTAGAAGCTGAAGACAAGTCACGTGTACCAGGTACTGGTCTTGGAGATAAATGTAAAGAATTACCAGAATTATTGATTCAAGTTTTACCCAGATTATTAACAACGAGAAAAGAAGACTGGGATGCAATCTCAGCCTGTAAACAGAAACAAGATGAAGATATTAGTGATTTTTATTCTAGGTTTGAAAAATGTTTCAGTATCAACAGTGGCCTCAAGACCAGTAGTGAGTCATACCCTCACCTGTTTGTTACTAAATTAGTCGAGAATTCAAGCCCACAAGTTAGAAACCGAGTTCTGAAAGTCGAAAGTACCTGGCAAGCAAATACTCCGTCCCAGATGCTCCAGATGCTTCAGTATCACCAGAATAGAATCAGGGAAGAGCAAGAACACGAGAGAAAACGTATGAAAGACACGAAAATGAAAGTGCTAGTTGCACAATCTGTTCCTCAAGACAGTCAGAAGAGGGGTCCGAATCAAGCCAGTCATCCTGCAGCACCCGTTAAAGGGAACTGCAATTATTGTAAACAGCCAGGTCATTTTATAAATGAGTGTGCAGTTCTGAAACATAACATAGCTACTGGTAAGACTAAAGAAAGACCACGTCCGCCTAGACAGGAACAAGTTTCACAGATTCCTCAGCCACAGAATGCACCACAGACAGTTACAGTACCGCAGCCTATTGCTGCAACACAGCATGTTACATCGCAGATGTACCAGTATGCACAGTCTGAGTATCCAGAGTACCAGCCATATTCATGAAACAGCCTAGAGAGGGAGGTAGGCTTGCCTCTCATCGAGAGACCTGTAGATCAAGAAGGTCCCTATGTTCACAGTCAAGTATTAGGGAAAGACAGAAAGTTTTTGATTGATACAGGGGCAAGTAGGACCACAATTAGTCACGCCGAAGTTCCAGGGGCTCCGCTCTCAGGCTCAAGAAATGTTTCCCTTGGATTTTCAGGAAAGCCTATCGTTAATGAGATTTCAAAGCCAGTCACTCTAGAAGTAGGTCCATTGTCCCGCACTACTGATCTGTTACTTACTAAGTCATGTCCAGAAAATCTATTGGGCATTAAAACACTGAAAGAGTTAGGTGCAGTTATATGTTGTTCCCCGGAGGGAATACGTCTGTTCCTACGTGACTTTAAGGGTCACTATGTATTACGAGATTTTGATCCCAGACTGTCTAAAGTTCCGCAGCATTTATGGGCGCAAGGTCCAACTGATGTAGGTTACATGCAAATCACACCCCATCGTGTGACTCTCAAACCAGGTGTAGTGTTACCACGAATCAGACAGTACATATTGCCACCCGAGGCTGTAGCAGCCTTATCCAAAATTATTGATGAGCTCATGGCTCAAGGAGTAGTTGTAGAAACTGACTCCAACGTATGTAACTCTCCGATCATTCCAGTCATGAAACGTACTGATCCAAATGCACCCCCAGTATATCGATTAGTGATCGACCTACGAGAGCTTAATAAATGTATTATTCCTCAGTACCCAGTTGTCCCAGATATCTCTTCCCTGTTAACTGCTATTGATTCCGAAGCCACGTTCTTCACTGTCATAGACCTCAAGAACGCATTTTTTAGTGTTCCCATTCATCCAGACAGCCAGTTTCTTTTCGGATTCTGTTTAAATGGAAGGAGCTATATGTTTACACGCGCTCCTCAAGGTTTCACAGAAAGCCCTAGTATTTACAGTCAAGCACTCAAGAGACAACTAGACAATGTTCACATGCCAACTGACACTGCCCTGCTCCAGTATGTCGATGATCTACTGATCACAGCCCGTTCTGAACGTGACTGCGAGCGAGCGTCACTCACGGTTTTGTATTTCCTAGCCGAGATGGGGCACAAGGTGTCACCTTCGAAGCTTCAATTCTGTGTCCAGCAAGTGGTCTACTTAGGACACTTACTGTCCAAGAGGGGTAGGCAGTTGACACCAGACCGTATCCAGTTGATAGCGAGTCTTCCCCAGCCCAGAACCCAGAAGGAGGTACGTGCCTTTATTGGCCTTACTTCTTATTGCAGACAATGGATTCCTCAGTATGCATTTCTAGCCAAGCCACTGATACAGTTAACGACACAGGAGGCAGCCGTACCGACTGTCCTCCCTTGGACATCTGAACATACACTTAGTTTCAACGAGTTAAAGAAAGCTTTATGTCAAGCTCCAGTTCTAGCAACACCGAACTACAGTAAGCCTTTTACACTTTTCGTTACTGAACGTGAAGGTACAGCATTATCTGTTCTCACACAAGACCAAGCAGGACAATACAAGCCCTGTGCTTATTTTTCTAGCACATTAGATCCAGTCGCCCAGGCTCTGCCTGCGTGCCTCAAGTCAGTTGCAGCCACAGCACTAGCTATCAGACAAAGTGATTCCATAGTCTTAGGACATACCTTGACAGTACAAGTCCCACACTCCGTGGAAGTTCTTTTAAACCGAACACAAACTCAGCACTTGACAATTGCACGTTTAACAGGTTATGAATTGACATTGTTTCAGCCACACATAGAAATCAGACGCTGCAACGTTCTGAATCCTGCTACACTGTTACCATCAGTTAGTTCAAATCCTGCCGCACACGACTGTGTGGAAGTAGTCAACATTACGACAAAGCCAAGACAAGACCTGACAGACATTCCGTTACCAGATCCTGACCTGACACTTTATGTGGATGGTTCATGTATGAGAACTAGTACAGGAGAACTAGTAGCCGCGTATGCAGTGACTACTGACACCGAAGTTATTAAGACACACCGCATTGATACCCTGTCCGCTCAAGCAGCAGAGCTAGTTGCTCTGACACAAGCCTGTATACACGCCAAGAACCTGAAAGTTAATGTTTACACAGATTCACGTTACGCATTTGGAGTTGTACACGACTTTGGAGTGCTCTGGCAGGAGAGAGGTTTCATGACTTCTCATGGAACCAAGATTCAGCATGGTCTCCTTATTCAAGCTCTGTTAGATGCCATACACTTACCGACATCTATTGCTATCATGAAGTGCAAAGCACATACGAAAGTTACTGACACTATTTCTCAAGGTAATGATCTAGCAGATCGCACAGCCAAGCTTACAGCACAGACTCTAGACACTCAAGTTAATCTAACACAGACACATACTCCAGATCTGACTACATGTATGACAGTTAAGGACCCCACCCAGGATGTCATAGATATCCAGTTACATGCTACTCCCGATGAAATCAAGAAATGGTCCGAACAAGGAGGGGTCCAGACAGATCAAGGATGGTTAACGAAGGGTAGAACCGCATGGTTTCTCCCCGACTCTATGGTTCAAGTCATTATTAATACCGCACATAGTCCAGCACACTTAGGAGAAAAAGCAATGTTAGACAGTATCCAGAACATTTGGTTCAACAAGCATTTACGAGCTGCAGCCAAGCAGAAAGTCCGTACCTGTATGATATGTTGTCAGTTTAATCCAGGTAAAAGTGTCCCGGTGGAACAAGGTGGATTCCAGCCCCCTGACCACCCTTTTGAGGTCCTCCAGATGGATTATATTCAGATGGAGCGATGTCGAGGTTTCAAGTATGTTCTTGTAGTTGTATGCGCTTTGTCCAGATGGACAGAAGCATATCCAGTCCCAGATTACACAGCCGCGACCACTGCCAAGCAGTTGGTTCGTGAGTTTTTCCCTCGATATGGACTCCCTAGAGTCGTATATTCTGATAACGGTCAGCCATTCTCATCTGAGTTGATGAAGCACGTTTCCCTATTGTTAGGGTGCCAGTGGAAGTTTCATTGTGTACGCCATCCTGAAGCAGCCGGTCTAGTCGAGAGACATAATCAGACTCTGAAAATCCGAATTGCCAAAATATGTAAAGATAAGGGTGTGGACTGGCTAGTAGCTCTGCCAGTTGCTTTGTTTTATATGCGCATGGTCGCACATTCCAGATCAGGTCTGTCCCCGTATGAGGTCGTCTTCGGCCGCCCCCCTAACATGTGGGGTACTCCTAGACCCCGAAGTATTACTGATGTTTCATGTAATATGCTGACAGATTACCTAGCTTCCTTGATGTCTGCCCTCAACTCATGTCGTTCACAGGTTGCCGCCGCATTTCCAGACAATACCGAGGTGGCACCGCATGAGATCGTTCCAGGTTCGATGGTGCTCGTACGTAACTTCGACAGATCAAGTCCGCTGGAGCCACGTTGGAAGGAGCCCCGTCAGGTCCTCCTCACCACCCGTACAGCCGTGAAATTGGAAGGACGACGCGGCTGGGTGCACCTTTCGCACGTCAAGAAATTCTACGGATTAAAGCCGGTCTCCAAGAACATTTCCCAGGATATCAAGACTTGTCAAAACATTGTTCCTAAGGACTGTCCCGCAAATGACATTGACACAACCCCTCCCCTGTTAGAGAAAACTCCGCAGCAGGAGTATAAGCAAAAACTCCGGTCTAGTAAAATAAGTCAGTCAGTTTGATTGTCTAAGTCCTCCCCTAGGTGAAACGGTTAGACTGTTTCTGACATGTATAAAATGGACCCCCATAGTGAGAGAGTCAGTCAAAACTCAAACCGATGTATCGTTTTTCTAAGTTTCATATTATTCATCAGCATAATGATTTCCTGCACTAGTTACGCATTTTTCCTGTGTTTTCCAGTTTCACATGTAAATAAGCCTTCTAATGTTACAGTAGAGCACACGTTTAGTGATCTGCCTCCTCACGAATATTCATACCGCCTCGCTATGCGTAACAATACATTTATCCGCATGTTGCATTATTCACATCAAACCAGCAATGCCACTAATTGTTGGGTGTGTGGTCGACTCCCCCCTTTTCAGACGTCAAAGGGAGTTCTGCCACTCTTTCCTTATCCTTTTTCACATAATGGTTCGTGTGGAGCATGGTCCACGTTAACGTCATCCTCAACAGATATGTCTTTTCTTAACAGCACATGTTTCCCAGACAAGCAAGGTTTCCCCCACAGAACAGGTTTAGATCTAGAAAATGAAGTGTACAATTTAGGTAACTATTCGTCGAATTTTATGGTCCTGAATGTTCAGTCTGATACTACTCCAGACTCACCTGCTATTTCAGTACTACCAGTCAAAGGCGAATTATGTGTCCGTAATTATGGTTCTGTACACGTAGGACATAGTGATTGTATTACTATTATCAAGTATAGTGACAGTGGGAAATCTATTTTTAAAGCTTCACGTCATTCTTATTTTGTTTGTGGTCAAACCGCATATGTTCGTCTGCCCCTCGATTGGGAGGGAACCTGTTACATTGCCTTCCTACTGCCACCTGTTTTTCTAGCCCCACCTGACTACCATAGGAATTCCTACCTAGTACATACTAGACACAAAAGAAACCTACCGATTGTCGATTATACTGAAACTGCTGCAGAGCAATTCATTGATATTGATAAAGGTGTGTTCCCTTATTTAGGTACAGTTGTAAACAGTAAGCTAATTCGTAGGTTAACAAGAACCCTTGAAGCAGTAGTAGATGAGACTGCCTCCGCTCTAGGTAACTTAACCGAAGAACAATCCTTTATGAGAATTGTCGTGCTCCAGAATCGTCTCGTCCTTGACGTCATACTGGCCGATAGGGGTGGGGCCTGTAGACTCATCGGATCTAGTTGCTGCATTTTCATTCCAAATAACGCGCCGTCTGTTTATTTAGCTATAACCAGACTTCATAAAATTGCCCATCTGTTACACCAAGATCCAGGCACCTGGACATGGTCCGGTTGGTTCTGGAACATAATTTCCGCCTGGGGATGGAAAATCCTGTCCTTTCTAGGTATTGCAGTAGCGATCATATTCAGCTGCTGCCTCTGTATACAATGTGGCCCTGCGATTTGCGGCATGTGTGCTACCTCTTGTATTCCTAGTCCCAAGCCCCGTTCTAAATCTCGTTCCAAGACAATTCGAGATGAGCAAATGATACTGTATGAAATGATAGATGGTATCATGAATATTGATGTTTCCTGATGGAAACGTAGTGACAAGGAGGGAATGTGGAAAAGTAAATTTTGCCATGTTCTGTGTCCCTACGTGTCATCCATCATATGTTATGTGTGCATGACCAATATGCATATGTTATTCCCCATGTCCGATTAAAGACGCAATTATAGTTGTGTCCACCTCTGATATGCCATTTCCTAGTCCTCATGAGTAATATGAGTATCAGGCATATGTAAAGTTATGTTGCCACGTTTCTCAGTGTGCACGTTATTCTATTATAAAGTCCCCGTTTCCAGGCCTCAACAGGGCCCGGACATCAGATTCAGCTCCTGTCTCCTGAAGCCTCGCTGAGGAGCGATACAGCCCCCACCTGTATCCTCGACCTTTCACTTACTTCCTGCCTCGCAGTGCCCGGTGCAGCTTGGCTCTGCCTCTGAGTCTGCCAAGACTATGTTGTGATTCCAGCTATCAGTTCAGTCCTCCTTCTCTGCATTCCTAAACTACTGAACTGCATCAATAGTTTCCGTCATTGTCTAGCCTATTCGGCTCCATGTTAAGAGAAATACTGTATTTAATGGTCATTTAATATTCTTCATCACGCACTACATGTAGAATAAATGCATGCTCCAGTCTTAGAGTCAGTTAGCTTTTCCCCTCCTAACTTCTAGTTTATATCAACATGTTCCCTAAACATTAGATACTAGATAGGGTTTAGGTACATGTCGCTCCGACCCTCCAGACTTTAGTCTCTGCTCCTAGCACAGAGTTCATAGCCCCCAGCTTCTCCTAGTAACACGTCATCCTAGCAGTTTGCGCGCACCACCAGGTTAGAGGTCCCGGCTCCTTAGGTAGCCCCCTCCATGGTTTCCGCCCCATTCAAGACATATTCTGTTACGTTCGCATCACATGTCTGAGTTACGCCTTCTTTATCCCTTATCTTTCGCGACTGCTACGCGTCACGCCTTCTGTTCCACCCACTGCTACGCCTACTGCAATGTAATGCTATGTGTTTGCGTTATGTATATATGCTCATGTATTGTTATTAAGAGACAGCGCGCTCATCCCAAACCCAGCCCCAGCAGCTGCTGGGCCCTGTCATCCTATTCCTATGCAGGTTGTCCTGTTCCTGTCCTTGTGCTGTATTAAACCTGCAAAACTCCTACTACCTCGAATCTTGACTCTTATTTATTGAGCTATCTGTTATGATATATGTCTAGTCAAAAATAGGGTATTATTTATTTATTTACCACACTACCATATTCGGGGAGAAATAGACTCAGTTTCACTTTCGGAATACTGAGGCTGACACTAGCCTTTCATTTGTCTTGTGGAAGACCCTATTTGATGATCCCATAATCGCACTGTTATCTGGGTTGAAACGATGAGTAACATTCTCTCATGTCCTGTTTCTCTGTAACCATATATTCTAGAGATACTGTGGGTTATTGCTGAAATTAAAAATGGGAGACTTTTTTTTATAGTTATGTTGTTGTCTTGTATTGTATGAATTTGATGGTTCTTTTGACTATTTGTCACACCAGTCACTATACTGCCCTGTGTTTTTGTCATTACGTCATTATTTGTTGTATTGTTTGTCAGCCCATTCAAATATTCAAAAAAAATTTTTTGATATTTAAAAAATCTATTTTTCGATTAAAAGTCAATAATGATTGTTCATCCGTTTTGATTCCTGTTGTGTGCTGTCTAAAACAATTGAACTAACACCATCAATCGTCTTAAAAAATCACTTTTTCATATGAGGAAACTTCTGGTTCTACCCAACAGAGCCACTTGTAGTGTTCCGGCTTCTAAGCAAAACTTTATACACCCGCACTTAATATTTTACAAATTAGGCAGTTTTGTCACTACTCCCTCAGTTCTTTCAATCCCCCATTTTGCAATATTTCTGCCCTTAAATTCAATTAAACTGGTAGCATAAAAATGTCTCCTCTGTCTTCTGAGCCTTGCAGACTGAGGGCTCCTGTGCCCCTGTCCCTTTACACTGGCATTGTCCCTGTCCCTCTACACTATCATTACCCCTGTCACTCTACACTGGCAGTGCCCCAGTCCCTCTACACTGGAAGTTTTTATTACATGCAGGTATCAGTATTCCTGCTCCCTCAGCTGCATTATCCCTGCCTATGACCTCTGGCCCTCACAGTCTATTATATCCCTGTTTCATTTGCCTTTTCCATGCAGGCTTTAAGACCCCCTACTCCCAGTCCTATTACACTTCTAGACCGCAGTCTTGTCACTCTGCACTCTCAGCACTGTCACTGTTCTCTTTCCCATAGGTACATACCTGCTGTTGTTGACCATAGCAATGGGCAGCCATGCCAGGGAACATTCCTGCTGCATCAGGTAAGAAGCGGTCTCCTTTCTACACTTCTTCCGCCAGTTTACGCCTTTCCATGCATGAAGTATTGTTTGATCCTATAGAACAGGATACAGTCTATAGGATGGATTTCTTGTAATTTCTTATGTTTGCTTATTCCTTTAGTTTTCCTAAATTAACCTTTCACAGGTACTTGACTGGATCCAGAAACAGTTTGTAGCACCTGTCCAGTGGCACTGTGCAGTATCAGTCATAAATCCTTGTGACGTCACCAGAAGTGTCGTAATTGATCTTTATAAAGAGCCAAAACACTTGACATATGCTCCTTTTTTTCTCTGCCTCCACAGATTTGTATTAAACAAAAAGACAATAGAAATCCGTATGTCCATGCGAACAGGGGTTCCAAGTGATCCTTCAAACAGGCGTTCACATGGAACTCATTCGAGATAAAATTATGAACTTCACAGATTTTTCTGTGTGGGCTAAATCAAAGTAGACCAATATTAATTAGATGTTTGGAAAAGCAATAATAGCACAGCCAATATTTAAGTACGCAACTGCGGTTGAGCTGAAATTAGTTGTTTTCAACTAGAATCATGTTGACAAAAAATATAGAATGACAAAAAATGAGTGTTTTTAAAGAAAAAAATAGGATAGGAAGACCCCAAGTGTGTAATCAAGCCAGAACCAAAGTAAAACAGAAAAAGGTGAAATGAAACGTCAGCATAAGAGGTTAATTGGTTGATGCATATAAGAGGCAGCAGTTTCTAATCAAAACAATATTGAATACATAAAATCAATCATTGTATGAGTATGAGCAATATGGAAACGTTGTCAGTCTCTTTAATGGTTTGGACCCTTTAGCCCCTTGCCTGCGGGGCTAATTCCCCCTCTGTGCTGGGGGGCGCACACAGCGCCCCGGTGCTCATGACGAGCTCAGCTCGTCATGAGCCACGGTGGCCGTGTGCTCGGCCACACCTGTTTCTTCAGAACGTTCAGCACAGCAGGGGAATTAGCCCCGCGTGCGAGTGTTCTGACCGTTATGACGAGCTCAGCTCGTCATGAACACACAGCCACCGTGGCTCATGACGAGCTGAGCTAGTCATGAGCATGGGAGGGGTTAAGGATAATAGGGTCTCATCAGGACTAAGATTGCCTGGGGTCTATGGAAACAGAAAGCTTAGATTAGGGAACTGTTAGAATCTAGTGTGGTTTAAATTGAAAAAAATGGAAATCACATACTGGCTGAATTTAGAAAGCGTGGCAATTATTCAAAAATAGAAATCTCTGAGGGTAAGGGAGTCAATCCTAGTTGGTGGACTAGAGTCACTGTCTCTTGATGGCGGCAATACCTATGGAAGAGAGGGCTTGTGTAAAAAAGAGAGCAAACTTTGGCTGGAGTGGTAAATTAATCCGAAATAGAGTAGGCTCACCTTGTGGTCCGCTGAGTGCAGCTCTCTAGTGGACACATCGAGTTAAACGAAAGAAGGTATATTCCTTTGTGGAGGTTTATGTTCAATGCGATAGTCCATAGGGGTTAAAGAAATGGAGCACACGTTGGTGTAGTACCCATAAGATTAAGCTGGTCAGTCCTCCATAATGGAGAATTTTGTTTATTTACTTGAAGTGGCATGGGTAGCTCCTGTTGGCGAGGACACTCCTTTAAGCAGGGCACAAGTCCTAAACAAGCATTTGCAATGCAATAGGTCTCGCATTTACACAAGTTTGAGCTATTGGCATTGGAAATGACAATGGCTTTTATTTATGTTTTGATTTTTAAAAACTAAATAAAAGGCATTTTCATTAATGTTTGAATTCATGGCTGTTTTGCCCCATTCTGTCTACCTGGCCCCTGTAGAGCTCTGTGTTGCTACAAGTTAAATAAAGAAGCCGGTGGTCACAACTGGGTACGAGAGACCCTCCTGCAGTAAGAGAAACACTTTAAAGAAAATAGTGCTTACAGACTAAAGAAGACGTGTGTAACAACCGAAGTAAAAGATCCAGTCCTCATGGGAGGTTACAAATGAAGACAAGGCGGTACTAAGGAGGGATTAACGGGCCTCATAATGAATCAGAAGCCAGCATTTATGAAGGACAGTGACACAAACCAATGACAAATATGGGCGGACAGTGGGCGGGCTTCAAATACATACTCCAATACAGCATGCCTCCCAGAACAGCGCATGCGCTGCCCAGGCTCGACCGAAAAAGGAACAATTTATGGTTCAATCCGTTCCAGGAAGCACCACCACATTCTGGAACTCCTTGACCCCAGACATGTCCAACGTCAGTCTGTAAACCTGAACTGAAAGCCCTCTTTTGTGAGAGACACTAAGTGCCTGTTGGATCCCTCCTCTGCCTCATTCCTGTAAGATGCTCTTCATGCCTTGCACATGTTCATTTCTTGTACTGTGTATATTTATGGCTGGTGTAACTTTTGATGCTTTTGTAATGCTCCAGCGCTATTGTAAAACACTCCAACACCTCTGGGTAATATTAGCACTGCTTAAAACTGCTTAAATAAATAAACCTAGTTTAGCCCTCACTCCTGCCTGTAAACCTGATAGCATCCAGTCATTTACAGCACGCTGACATCTTCAAGTCCCCTAATACTCCCTTCCACCTTTTCGTTAGGCACCCCTCGCAGTCCCATAACATGAGCAGTGTGCTGAATCTTAGGGGTCTTCATTCATTCACCATCTTTTCTTTGTGCCTCAGCCAAGTCATATTGGGGTGACAGGGTGCCTTAAAATGTAAACACAGTGTAATAAAGAGAACCGTACCCCACTGACCGGCACTAGAGCTCTGGTGAGAAGTAAAATGGCGACATTGACGATTTCTTGAAAACAAAAGATGGCTGCCTCCCACAAAGTGCACGACATGCTCTCAGCCAGAGCAGACCGTCCAGGTAGCACTAGGAAAGTCAAAGAAACTAATTGCAACTCTGGCAGCTTAATGGTGGTCCTCCTCATTCACCCAGCTACTGCGGACGAACAGAGAAATAACCTCTATTATCCAATCCATGCAAGTTAGCAGAAGCTTACCTGCACTCATAAAAGCGGCCATTTCACCTGCAATACAGGGGGGTTTCATGCTGCAAAACAGCACTTAACTCCCTGGTGTGTGCAGCACAGACCTTCTGCTCTTCACTCCCACCAGCCTGCTTCTCTCCATTACACTACAGGCCGCGCTCCTAATCACTCGTTATAACCCTTCCACCAACCTCCCATTTATTTACTTTTATGCCACTTATGCTCAAAGCCATGTCCGTCCAACTAACCATTGCGGTTGCCCTTCTTTCTCGTCTGTTCTAGGCACCTCAAGCATGCGCGCCTCTTTTCAAGCCACGCTGCACCCATTTTGGCTGTGTGTGCCGTGCACGCGCATTATGCCGTTGTACTTGTGTTTGCTCCACTATGAGCGTCCATGGAGGAGCATTTTTGCGCCTAGGAGGACTGGGCGAGGGAGGGAAAGTGAAAGTGCGCCATGCGCGTGCTGTGTTCACGCGGGGACAGGAGATGTGCACAGGTAGGGAGTGCACATCTCCTGTCCGTATGCGTGCACATCTCCTGTCCCCCTTCGGCAGAGAAACTGAAGACTATAGCTTTCGCCAAGGCACGCAGCGCATGCGCTGCATCGCTAGGCGAGACCTAAAAAAGAAGTGGGGGACGCTCCAAGTTAGGTGGTCTCACAGGAAGTGACGTCACGAAAGGCAGTCCCCTCTCTTTACAGGAAGTTGTGATGAGCAAAAATAGCCTGGTTTCCGGCGTCAGTATCAATGTTTCTCCCTCTACCTCTGGACAGCTGCTGTCCTAAATATATTGTTCCCTTCCTGAGCCTCACCTGCCTCGGTGTTGTGAAGCGTTGGTCGTCCCTGGCCTGAGGGCAGGCAGTGTCGCTCATACATTAATCCGGTTGTGATGATACGGGCACAGTGGCGCATTAAACGCGTTATCTGTCAGACTGGCCAGCCCTATAGTCTGCAGAGCCGTAAAATGACCGACCCTATCCCAGCTCGGTGACTCATTCACCCTGAGCCTCAATCGACCGCCTGACGTGAGAAATCCTTCCTGCCCAGAGGTGGGGACCTGCCGAGCAGCGCTGCTGGTTGAATACAGCCAGCCCCGTACTTGGGAGATCGACGGGTTGGCTGTGCGGGCAAGTAACGCCACCATTGAAAGTCCAGCTTTTGGGCAGGGGGGACGGCGTCCACCCGGTAAAATAAGTGGGGGGACGCCGTCCACCCCGTGGTACCCCGACTCGAGCCCTGCCTGTAAGGATTGGAATGCTAATGAAGGCTGGCTCCTTAAAGTGGGACAGATAAGGAGAACAGGAGCTCTCCGCGTAGCGTCCTTGTGGAATGGGCATGTCGGGGCGTGACTGCGGGGAACCAACACCCAATTGGATAGGATCATGTCTGCAAGTATTATATCAAGCAAGAGAATTGCTGATCTGGGAAATACAAATGCGAGTTAAATTGTGATGTGGAAGAGGCGGCCAATCTGTAGAGCATCTGGTGTTGGCGGCTTATACCCATTTCCGATAGTTACGGGACAGGCAGGGAGTTTGCTTACACCCGCATAGGGTCCTGTTGCTGTTCCGCCAGGAGGATTGACATTCAGGTAGAACTGCAAGCAATAAAGCAAAGAAATAAAATATTGAGGAATAATAAAAAATAAACAATAAATCATACTAAGAGTCTAGGGAGAACTCTGAGAAAATTAGATGATGATAATTTTTCAAAAGCGGGATGTAACTCATTTTGGATTCCAACTACCGGAGAGCGGGACGACAACTCTAGGGTTGACAAAGCCTCTACTGTAATCAGAGGTTGAACGGACAGGGCCTATATTGGCTCAGGTAAGCAGAGGGGAGCCTTAAAAAACGATTGATTATCTGGAGAACATGGATCTCTCTTATACCACATATATTATTCCCAAAAGGAACCCGCAGAGGGGTGCTGCGCGGAGGCATGGTGTAAACCTATATAAGCCTTCTGGTTTGGACGTAAAGGTGCATGAGTAATTTAAATTGAGGCCAGAGATCCTGAGGGTAATTCCCAAATCAGATGGACGTGCCTCCTAATCTCATATTGATTACAATGAGCAAACAAAGCTTGTGAACTGCGTCTACCTAATTATTCTTAGTAACGTTGCCAGAAAGGTCCTGGGAAAATTCTGATAAAAACATAAAAATGCAAATAACGTGAATAAAGAGAACATGATTGTGTACATTCACATAGTGTTCAAAAGGCTCTTGAAACTTTGGTCTTAAGCATATAGTCAGATGTTAACAACAGTCCTTTCATAAGAAAAGATCGTAATTAGGTCATTATATCAGGTCATTAGGGAAACAAAATTTCGCCATTCTTCACTTTCAGACTATTTTTTATAGTGTCACAAGTATCTATCCATTTGCATTCAAGTCTTTGTAAAAGGTACTTCATGTCACCTCCTCTCGACGGTAACGTTGCTTTTTCCAGGACTTGCCATTTGATGTCATCTGCTGTGTGTTTTTTCTCCAGAAAATGAGAAACCATTGGTGCTGTGATGATAGAACATCGAATTCTGCTCCTGCGTTTGGAAATCCTTGCTCTGATATGCTGAGTAGTCTGCCCAATATACATTAATCCACAGGGACATCATATACAGAATACCACATGGTTGATGCACAATTTGTGTGGTGATGTAAAGTAGTTGTTACCAGATCATGTGTAAACGTTTTTTTTGTTTTTGGAACATTTTTATTAGCATTTTTCGTTAATTGATACATATTACTGCATACTGAGATAAATAAGTACTACATGGTACTGCGAGTAGTCATATACAGATTAATTACATCTACATGTTCTTCTTCACATTCTCCCCCCACAATCACAGTAACGTTATTTAGAATGGTGAAAACGTTGCAACAGCCCCGGTCTATACAATTAGTCACTGACGTCTGACACCTGACACCGATTCAACTATAGGTGGATCGCAAATGTTACCCCTGAAGGCATTCCACTTTCCCCACACCCATGTTCATTTCTTGGGGCACCCCCTATGTACATATACCACTTTCTCCGCTATCATTGCGCCATCCATGTCACAGCACCACTGATGGTAGGTGGGAATTAGCCTCGCTCCCCAGTGTTGAGCTATGTTCAGTTTTGCTATCCTCATGCCTAACGTTGCCCAACCTTGGACCATTTGATTGTGGTCTGTCGGCTCCCAGATATTTAGTAGACATCTCTTGGGTTCCGGTTCAACGGTAGCTCCGCCCACCCGTGAGATGGTGCGCATGCCGGCTTCCCAATATGGTTTGATTTCAGGGCAATCCCACAGTATGTGGTCAAAGTTACCCAGCCCCCCACATTGGTCGTAGACAGAGTTTTGTGTCAGCACGTCCCATTCGGTGCATAGTTGTGCCTGTGTAATAGATTTGATGGAGTATTACCACCTCTCGCGGGGACGCAAGTGCTTCCTGCCAGTCTGTCTCGTTCAGTTTCCCGATGTCGGTCTGCCATCTGTCCCTGAGGGTTTTAGTGGGGTCCGGTTGGTTATTAACAAGTTTGCAGTATGTTTGGGAAATCGCTTTTTTGTCATGTGGTCCATCCATAATCTATCCTCTAGTGGTGAGGTCTCTGGGATCTCAGTTCCCGGTGGGATGAGTTTAATAAGCACATGGCTAATCTGCATTTTTTTTTCTTTTTCTTTTCCTTTTTTTTTGTCCTCATATATGCCACCAGATTTTGTATGCTCTAGATGGGTCTCGCTGTTGCCTCTTATACCGACATTTCCGAGTCCGCCCTGGAGACAGTATCATAGCAGAGAGGGATGTCCCAGAGGTAGGTTGTTTTCCTTGTCCAACTCCCCTTAGCCCATGATGGAGTACTTTAAGCCGGGGGAGGACAGGGCATACACAACCTCTGGCATTATCATCCGACCATTTACTTGTTTGACCAGACCTTCAGTTTAGACCAGACATTCTCAGTGTTCCCATTACGACCAACCATGTCCATCTTACATACTTCCATTATATGTTTTAAACATTCTGCAAATCTGGGGGGAGCAGCTGACTTCCACTCTTTGCAGATTTCTCTCCTGGCAATAACTACTACATAAAAGATAAACTGTGTGTCTAAATTATTAATCTGCATATGACGGAAAGTTTCGGTCGACGCCATCCCATATGTTTCCTGGAGCTAAGTGAACGTAATGATCTTGCCCCTACCCCACAATTCCGCAACCCGGGAGATACCTATTAGGTCCCATTGTTTAAGTCCCTTGCTATTACGTAATTTGCCTAAGCGTCGGGTTTCCCAACATGTTGTAGCTTGTGTTAATACCCCCTCCCAGCCAAGTGCGCGGGGTGCAGTGAACCATATTCGTACGGTGTGTGCTACTGGTCCTATGAGGTTATACCCCGATATTTATTGTAGAGTGCTCCCATGACACCCTCTGCACCGAGGACATATCTGTCCATACGGAACACCGGTTCCTCTTGCGGAGCGTGGATCCATTGATTTATCACGGTGAGCTGTGATGCCCAGTAGTATACTTTTATATTTGGAAGGGCAAGTCCGCCATCATACCAGCTTTTCACCAGTTTATGCATAGCTATACGGGTGGGTTTTCCATTCTAAAGGAGATTGCTAACTTCGGTTTCAATTGCTTTAAAATAGTTGGGGGAAACCGGAAACTGGGTATGTTTTAGGGCGTATAGGAATCTAGGGTGTGCCTTCATTTTGACTGTAAACGTTTTTGTGTTCAAGGTAAATGCACGGGAAGTGCAGCCACCACACCTATAGTGTCCTGTTATGGGCTGTAAACCCCATCTATTTAGCATGGTGGTGTAATTTTTGATTTGATCTGTATTGGCGTGGACAAGAGCCTGTTTTATGTTTCTACCCTTTCTGTAGGAGAAGACTGGTGGTTCAATCAATGTGTCCATTGTTTTAACTACTTGCCAGTGCATTTTGATAATTTTAACTATCTTGTTGGTATCTGGACAAAAGGTAGGAACACAAACCACTATGTTCATTTTTGATTTCGGATGTGTTTGCAAGATCTTTTCTCTTGAACTGTACCAAGCTCTTTTCATAGAGTTTCTAACAAGGTGTTTTGGGTAGCCTCCTTCATGTAGTTTGTAGCTTAGAATGTTACCTTCTCTGAAGAAATCTTCCTTCAGTGAGCAGTTCCACAGATTTGTATCCACCCTCCTATTTTTGTTTTTTCTTTCTTTGAGTTGGAGTAAATGTTTTTCAAAGAAAATTAGTCACTCAAGTGTTTGGACTTTCAGATTGATTCTTAGTACATCGTGTGGCTTTGAGAATATACGTTTCTCGTCCCAGGCATGATGTTACAGAGAAATAAAAGGAGCCAACCTGTGCACTGACTTCAGTGTGTTTCTTTATTTCCATGCTCTTTTGGAGGCACACAGATGCAACCAATGAATGCAAAGGACGGGAGTGAGCCATAAAAGCAAATCTCATTGGGGGGCGTGGCCAAGATGGCAGCGACGATAGATGTGTGAGCCGGAGCTCTGTGCCAGACACAACATTCATCTGGGGCTTATCTGCTCCTTCCCGCCGCAATTCCGATGGAGGGCCCCCACGATGCCACCACGACTCCCACTGACGAGCTGGGGGCGGTGATTGCGCACTTAGCGCTGGAATCTGGGGACCACGGTTCGATCCCCGGCTCCGGCAGCAGGTTTGCCCAGCACCATGTGACTCTGGGCAATAGCTCGCTTAATCTTCCCGACGGCCCCCAGCGCCTAGAGACCCTTACGGGTGATTGTGCGCTTTACAAATGTGGACTTTACTTTACAACTACGACATCTCTTGAGGGCCAGCTGAATGCGGGAGTGCAGGGCGGCGCTGGTCATTGCAGGTAAAGCAAGTGGCGGATGCACGGAGCACCAGTATTACAGTCTCATATAGGGGTGAAGCAGAGGGGTGCCCACCGCAGATCGGGGTCAGAGGGCGGAAAAGCCAGATCGCGAACCGCAAGGACTGCTGTTGCTGACATCCCTGTGACGTAACCCAGGGGGCGACGGAGCGCCTTTCAGCCCAGGTGCGGTGACCAGTGCCTGTGAGCGTCAGACCCTTGCAGTGCTATGCAGGCACTGTGGATGCCACCCTCATTTGGCACAGGATACCGAGAGGTGCTGAGGAGCCTTTCCAACGCGGGACGTGACCCTGCCTCAGTGTCTCCTTGCTGGAAGCGGCATCTGCGGAGGCTGTCCCTGACTGCTGCGGGCCCTGTAGTCTGCGAGGGGCCCGATCCCCAGCCCTCATGTGCACGGGTTGAGGACCACAGTCTCAAGTGAACACCTCTGCGCGGACACAGGCATGAGCGGCTCAGTCGGCCTTGCAATAGGCCACATCAAGGACTGTGGGCTCCGGAGTGGGCGCTGGTCACCACTGCACCTCCACTGTTATGAGGCTGATAGTGGTGAGTCGCCTGGCAGTGGTGGCACTCAGGGGCAGGTATCTTCTCTTCTGTGAAGGGCTCCATGTCCCTACATTGTACCTCCACACAGGAGTTAGAGGAAATAATGTCCCCCTGGACTCTGGACCTAACACAGCACACCGTTAAGAAATAGGTGGTGCCCCTGACACCCGGGAGGGTGCTACCCGCGAACACCCTTGGTCCCTCTCTGGGGGGTGACAGTAGTGCCTGCGCACTCCAATCGACCTGTGGCTCCTATGGGGTGTGGGAGGACCTTGGCTCTGGCTTCAGTCTTACGCACAGGCCAACCCGGCCCAAGACCCTGCGGGACGCTGGAGGATAACCCACACGACAATTAACCTGCACAGGTGGTGCACACCAACGCGCTGGAGGCACCCACGTCATGGGTTCATTGACCTGTCTGGTTGACCCGCTTGCGTATGGTGCTGGCCCGGGCCCCGGCCCATCCAATTACTGAGTCCCTTGCTCCTGTTCCATATCAACCGTTCAGCGCCGGCCATTGCTGCTCAACCCCCCTGCTCAGGGGCCAAAGACAATCTCGGACAGCTCTCGTTGCACCCCCTACTACCCACTGACAATGGCTGCCCAATCCACCACCTCCCTGCGCAACTGCCTCACAGTGGACCGCCTTTGTGACCTGCTGATCTTGTGTGTTGAACTACCCAGGGCCCTCCAATATAGGCCTCATGCGCCCCTGTGGCCCTCGCCTGGCCACATCATCATGCACAACCTGACATTTGCTCCCTCAGTCTGAACTGACCCACTCACCACACAGCTTCAACACAGATCACCCACAGTGATTTCCCTACGCGGTTCGCTCCCTTCCATGGATATGGTGAAGCCCAAAGACACCAAAATGTCGCACACTGGTTGTGGTGATGCCAAAATGGATCCGACACCCGGGGACAGGGCCCTCGGCTGCCTCCAACAGTTGGAAAGGACCCTCCAGGCTCACTCTGCATAGTTTATTAAAGTGCTACAGACACTAAGACCTTCCTGGAAGCTCGTATTGACTGTGTCTCAGTGTGGTAAATAAAATATTACCCTGGCAGAATTTCTAGGCATTAACAAAGTATCATGCATCAAGTGAGAGGCAGAGTCCTTGGTATCTGAGTTAAAATGGGCTTTATTCCAATAACTCGAGTCAAAGGGAGAATATGTTCCATCACCACAGAGGTTCAGGAAGAGTCTTCTAACATTTAATAACAAAACATCATATATATACTTTTTACTCCTTGTACATAGGAGCAGGCGCAAGACAGAAAATGAGATAAGAACATGTGGGTGTACACTTGATGAGTCATAGGTGTGTGATAGGTAGGTGTCATAGGTGGGTGGTACACAGAGGAGGAGTTTGCATGACCAGCTCGAACTGTGCCCTAATTGTGCAACTTTGAACATGACGTACAATTGACGTGTAACTGGGTGGAGGCTGACTTACAACCTAGCAGAGAGATCTCTTATGTCAAGGCGACCAGCACATCTAGTACAACTGATATCTAGAGTCAGGGGATGTATTATCTGAAGAAAAGGTTGTTCGTCACTAAAAGACAGAGAGGGCATATTTATTCGTTCATTGCATGAGCTTTCTATGGGTGCAAGCACTGTGAATTACTTCAATGGAGACAGAATGGCTAGGCCTATCTCCCTCGGACGGGTTCTGTTTACTTTTCCTCACCGGGCAGGCAGATAACTGTTAAGCAAAATATACTGTCTTGGCAACCCTTACTGGGCTTCTTGCGGCTGAACTAGAAGTATGCGAGGTCAGAGGGACGTAACTGCAGCTTCAGTGTGTCAGGAGTCATGAAAACATTAATTCAGAAAGTGGTTTCAGGCTCAACCAGTACGATATTTATTTAAAAGAGCACAATGCAAAATGCAAATACATGGGCCTTATGCTAACTTAACCTTTGGGAGACTTGATGACTTGACTTGTAGGACATGTTTGCAGAGGCCTAGTGATTCAGGCCACTACGGGAAATATGCATGGGTGACATGCACATGACATGTAACATAGGGTATATGTAGAGGACATATTTGGTCATATTTGGTCAGGCAAAATATCATTTTCCTCATTCCCTCCTTGTTCCCTACATAACCCTTTAGGATACATCTATATTCATGAGACCGTATAGTTGATCATACAGCATCATTTCTTCATCTTTTATCATTTGTTTACGTGGATGTGGAATACAGGCAGTAGCACACAGCCCGCAAATCGCCGGGCCACACTGCAAACAGACAGCAACCAAATACCATAAGTAGGGCCATTCCTAGGAAGGACATAACTTTCCATCCCCATGCAGATATTACACCCCAGAACCAACTGGACCAAGTCCATGTGCCTGGATCTTGATGTATGGCATTAGCAATCTTGTGGAGTCTTGTTATTGCTTCGTACACAGATGGTGCATTATCTGGGATGAAAACGCAACAACTAGATCGGATGACTCTACAAGCTCCGCCCCTATCCGCCAAGATGACGTCTAGAACGAGGCGGTTTTGAAGAACGACAAGTCTAATAGCAGACTGTTCCTGGGTTAAGTTCGCCAGGGCAGATGCAGTTATATTTACAACTGTTTCAAGAGTCCTTGTTAACCTGCGTATCAGTTTACTGTTTTGGACGGGACCTATGAAGAAAAAGAATCCTCTGTTGAAATCTGTATATTGCTCCCATGCTGTTTCAGTCTGATCGATACCTGCAGAATCTGTCTCTCTCTTTTGTCTAACATGTTCTAGTCGTGAATCTCTATGATAATTTGATGGGGCTAGAAAAACGGGTGGCAATAAGAATGCTATATAACAAGTCCCACCCCAGTCTAAGGGCAGATGTACGTAGGCTGTCTGACCACAAATGAAATAGGTATGGCGTGATGTTTTGAAAGAAGAAAGTCCGTTATCATCAAACTCTACTACAGTGTTACACTTGCTGTGTCCCATATGTACTGAGCCTTTCTTACTAACACATAAATCACCTTTTGCTGGCAGGACTGATATAAACGGTGGACCTGTGTTTTGCTTGGGCTGAACATTTAACATTATAAAATTAACAGATGCATTTCCCTGTTCGTACTCTTCATTCTCTAAATCGGATCCCTTTCTTTGGGGGAATCCGTCTTTGTCTGGAAAGCATGCTTCATTCATTACTTTATTCAGGTTTCCATATATCCAGCCACCTGAATAAGCTATGTACCTTCTATCTATTGATGTCATTAGAGCAAACCATGCTCCACACGAACCATTGTGTGAGAACGGTAAAGGGTAGAAGGGCAATACTCCCTTCGTCTCTTGATAAGGGGGCAGTTGGCCACATACCCAGCAATTAGTCGCATTGCTGGTCTGGTGAGAATGGTGTAACATTCGAATAAAGGTATTGTTACGTAGTGCAAGTCGATATGACAATTCATGAGGTGGCAGGTCACTAAATGTGTGCTCTGCGGTGCTGTTACTGGAAGAGTGTAAACGTGAGGAAATGGGAAAGAAAACATGTAGCAATAAACTGACACCAATTATAACAATGCACAGAATAAAAAGGACGATTAAGGTAACTATACATCTACTGCGTAATCTCTTGCAGTATTTTTCCTTCTTATCTCTCTTCTTGCTATTCTCATATGTGATCTTATGCATGTCAGAATCGAGTCTAACCGATTCACCACCGGGTGGGCTTAAACAATTAAACTACGTCTGACTTGCTAGTTCTAGACCTATACTCTTGCTGAGGGGTATTTTCTAGCAAAGGTCAGTGTTCTTTTTTTAGTTTTTTTTTTTGTCAAAGTTCCAAATAGTGATGAAGGTGAGTTCGGCCTTTACGTCCTTCCACCAACTTCGGCGTCTTCCAACGTGGCTCAAGGGGACTTGAACGATCAAAGATCCTGAGGAGTCCAAATTCTCCTGGTGCTATGGCATGTTCCTCGACCTGGGTGTCAGGTGTCAGGGAAGGCGGCAGCAACCTGTGAATGAAAAGAGAGTAGTGCAGAAATCAAGGAAGCCAGGTAATTTGTCAGCATGTTACTGTCAACATCAGTTAGTTTTCTTTCTAGGCATAGGCGTACCCCACATATACAGTTCATAAGGAGATAGGCCTGTTCTGGAATGAGCTACCATAAGCATGTAAAAGAGGGCGACCGGCAAGGCAACCATCCAATCCACGCCTTTTTCTGTACAGATCTTAGCAATTCCTGTCTTGAGGGTCGGATTATGTCTTTCTACAAGGCCTACTGCTTCTGGGTGTCTGACACAATGGAACTTCTTTCCTAACAGAAGTGACACTTGTTTCATTAATTCAGAGGAGAATGGCTGATCGTTATCTGAATAGATCACATGAGGTAGATCACATGAGGTGATTCATAGCTGGGGAATTACTGCGCACTAATTGTCTGGCTGTTGTAACAGCAGTATAATCTGGAACTGGATATGCTTCTGTCCATCTGGACAGGGCACATACAACTAAGACATATTTGTTGATTCCTTGATCCTCTACATCTGTCCATTTGGATATAATTCATCTGGAGAACCTCAAAAGGGTGGTCAGGAGGATGAAATCCGCCTTGTTCCACCGGAATGCCTTTACCTGGATTGAACTGGCAATAGATCATACATGTTCGTAGATCATACATGTTCGTACATGTTCGCACTGCTGCACGTAGGTGCTTGTTAAACCAAACAGTCTGTAAGCAGTCTAGCATTGCCTTCTCTCCTAAGTGTGCGGGACTATGTGTTGTGTTTATGATTATTTGTATCATAGAACCTGAAAGAAAACCATGTGCTTTTTCCCTTAGTCATCTAACCTTGGTTAGTCTGGATCCCTCCTTGTAAAGTCCATTTCTTTATCTCATCTGTGGTGGCATGTGTCTGTATGTCGAGTACATCTTGAGTGGGATCCCTGACTGTCATGCTTTATGTCAGTAATGGTACCTCTGTCCTTGTCGTGTCAATTTTAGATCTCCTTGCCGTGTATGTTGGTGTCTGTGCTGTCTGAGCTGTTTGGTCTGCCAGGTCATTACCCTGGGAAATGGTGTCTGTAACTTTGGTGTAAGCTTTATATTTTAGGATAGAAATGGCTGTAGGTAAATGTATGGCTTCTAACAGGGCCTGAATAAGCTGGCTGTGCTGAATCTTGGCACCATGGGAGGTCAAGACTACGCCAAAGGCATATTGTGAATCCGTATAAATGTTTACTTTCAAGTGCTTGGCTCTTATGCTGGCTTGTGTCAGAGCGATGAGCTCTGCTGCTTGAGCAGACAGGGTGTCTATTTTCTGTGTTTCTATGACTTCAGTGGTCACGGCATACGCTGCTACTAAGTCTCCTGTACTTGTTCTCATGCGTGATCCATCTACATAGAGTGTCAGGTCTGGGTCTAGAAGTGCAATATCTGTCATGTCTTGTCTTGGTTTATTCATTACTTCCACATAGTCATGTGGTGATGCATGTACTGTACTTGAGGGCAAAAGCGTTGCAGGATTCAGAATGTTACAACGTCTGATCTCTATGTGTGGTTGAAATAATGTCAGTTCATATCCTGTCAGACTCGCTACAGTCAAATGTAAAAATAAATAAAAAATAAAAAAGCATAAAATGTTTACTGTGACATGGAGTCGCTTAAAACTGGCCTCAAATGCCAAGGTGTGATCTTGTGTCCAAGGGAGATCAGTCAAAATGGCTGCCTCCTGTGTAGTTAACTGTATGAGTGGTTGGCTAGATATGCATACTGGGGAATCCATTGCCTACAGTAAGAAGTGAGGCCAGTAAAGGCACGTACTTCCTTCTGTGTCCTGGGCTGTGAAAGGTTAGTAATGAGCTGTATGATTCTTGTGTTAGCTGTCTACCTGGTGACCCTCCTTGGAAAGCAAGTGTTGTACACCACTTGCTTTACACAGAAAGTGCAAGACTGACAGAGATGCAATGTCACGGTCTGGTTCTGATCCCGCTGTATTAGCGCTGTGTTGGTAGGCATGTCAATACTGTCTAGCTGTCTTTTCAGTGTCTGACTGCAAATGCTTGGGCTCACTGTCACCAATCTAGCAAAAATGAAATACATAAAAACAAATAAATAAATAAATAATTAAAATTAATTCTCAATTCAAAAGCACTATTTTATATTGGGGAACCTCTATCCAAACCTCTGCAGTTTTACAATAAATCCTACTCTAGATCTTGGGAACAGTATGACCATACTACCTACAATATGTTCTCTAAATGTATCTGAATTAATCCACATTATTCGTGTTAGAAACAGAAGGCCTAGAAGCCTTGAAAAAAACTCACTCCTTTGAGAAGCAGCCCCTCCCTCTAGAATTATGTTCGCGCTCGGAGCTTTGAATCAATTCCAAGCCGGGCTACACTGAGATCTAAAATTGAATGACTGCCAGATGCTGAACTCATCGCAAGAGCAAGACTCTTGCCAATTATTCTGTTTACACTACTGAGGGAATAACTATCCATTTGCAAGCGTGACTTTATCTGAAGTCAATGACGCTTTTAGTGTTGACTGCTTCAGAGGAGCAACTTGGCCCCCCCTTCACATAAACAAAGGGATCGCGGAAAGAATTGGGTTATGGCCAGCAAGACAGGCACTGCTCGCTCCAAGAGGGAGTAGCCCTCCCTTTTTATATAAACATTAATTACTGGGAACCAAGCCATCTCGTTCTAGGACGGACTGTCTCAAGGTTAAAAAAACACATTCCTTGTACGTCATAACATATCTCTTCCCAGGCCAGAGCTTTTCTAACTTTAACTGAAGCAAACTTTAAAACGTTGTAAAAAGTAAATTAACAAAGACATATTTTTATTTTGTAACTAAGTGACATGCTAACATTTTAAATAATTCTGTACTGCTACTAGCTGCAAGGGAAAAAATAAACAGAACAAAACAATCATGGCATGGAAACACACCATATTTTACTTTTTTGAAAATAACATGTCGAACTTCTTAATTCTGCATTGCATAACCAATATTTTCATAAGCAAGTGTGTCAGCTTTTCTATTCTACCCATTAAAAGGGCCAGATTCATAATTTTTCAAAAGGCCATGTTTTCTAATTTTAGTGGGGACTGTTCTCTGCACATATCAATTGAAGCAGCCTGTCAAAGTACATAGGTCAATCTTGAAACTAAATGCAAATTAAACTAATGTAGGGGACACATAGCAATGCATTAAGATGGTAGTGTATTATAGCTATCAAAAAGGCCACGTTCATTAATTTACAAATAGCCACTTTCCTAAGTGAGTGGGATAACTGTCACACGCTATTCTAAAGGGCAGCTTGCATTGGGAAAAATAATCATTCATATTTCGTAGAAACATCCCTATTTAAAAAACACACTGTTCTATTACACTAATGAAAAACGCATTCTATGAAGGGTCTGATTTATATTTTCTTGTCAACCCTGAAAACATCTAAGCACCCTTTGTGCAAACCTTTATCTCAATTCGACTGGTCTATTTACAACTATACCGACCTCTGAGCCAAACACCCTTAAGGCAAAACCCTTACAAATACACTTCTTTACTCTCCATGCAACATTTTACCATTCAATCTGCAAACTGAATACGCCCATTGGATAACATGGCAAATCGCACCCCCGCACAAAACATGCTTTTCCACCACTTCCACAGCTCAGATCCTTTTCAAATTTGGCATCACAGTAGTCCAAGCTATTCCCTAAATCCTCACCAAAAAGCAACTAAATCCCTCCACTGGAACGGGTACGAATTTCCGCTCAAAAACACGCCCCCCCCGCAAACACAAAAAAAAAAAAAACGCCAGAATCCCTCAACACCTTGTTAAAACAAATACTGCCTTCTCAATAAAAGATATTAACTCTTTGGCAGCCTAAGCACAATCATTCCCCAATGACTGCAGTACATGGGAAAGTCATGAACTCATCTCTCCACGTTATCACATAACACATACGCACATCTTCAAAACATTTTCTCTAAGCACTTGAAAGAGATCCAGCTCTCTCCTGCCTAACGTAATGGCTAGGGACCTGATGATAACATGCTCTGCACAAGCCATAACCACATGGCGCTATTTACAAGCCATATTTACAAGAAACTCAACAAGTCACAAAAATGACACGCTATTTACAAGGCATATTTACAAGGAGCTATACTTAAGAAAATTCAACAAACTACTCACAAGTCTTAATCACAAGTCGCTATTTACAAGGAACTACAAGCCACTCACAAAGCGTTACACACATGGATGTAACAAACTATTCACAAGTCTTAAGTACAAATTCACAAATAAACCAACTAGTTACTCACAAGGCACTTTCGCAGTCCAGAAGGGACTTGTCTAGATACAAGGAAATGAACTCTTCAGATGTTGTTGGCTTTAATTCTACATACTCTAAAGGGTACAGGTGGTGGCGTTCTCTACCTACTGGGTCTTTCTGAGGTGGTCACTTTAGCTAGTCTTTCTGACAGAACGGGATAAATACCAGTTACAACGGCATTTCTTGGCTTGTTTAGTTCTCTCTGCTTTATTGAATTCATTCTTTGTTCTCCTATGTCACTCTTTGCGCCATAACTCAATGGCATCTTTCTGAGAGGGTCTTGACTTTCTTTTTCCAAATGGCGTTTAGCCCATGCTTATTATACATAAAATGACCAGTTGTGTCTCTAGGCCGGGTTTTAACTGTCTATTCTAGTAAACCTCTTCTGGTCCCTATCTGACGTAATTTTGAAAACAGAAACCAATACAATGGAAACACAATACACAAGAATAGACTGAAACATTCAACAATCATTCATACAAGACACATTATAACACTAAAACAGACACAGTCTAACCTGATACAGAGAGTTAAACATGTACTTGAAAAACAGTTTGTGCACTGAAAATACAGTACAACCATACCGGTCTCAGGAATGAGACACGTCTTTACCGGGCCCACCTTTTACCGTGGGCACGTCTTTACCGGGCCCACCTTTTACCGTGGGCACGTCTTTACCGGGCCCACCTTTTACCGTGGGCACGTCTTTACCGGGCCCACCTTTTACCGTGGGCACGTCTTTACCGGGCCCACCTTTTACCGTGGGCACGTCTTTACCGGGCCCACCTTTTACCGTGGGCCCGTCTTGAAACTAGATGCAATCCCTATAGTGGTACTCACCGGGAAAGCAGAACTTGAAACTTGAAGGCCTCGGAAACTTGACTTGACTACGCTTGCGCCTTGGAACAGGTGGACCTCTGGAGACCTCGGACCTTGCTCTCTCACGGGCTGGGCCTCTGGTTGAGATGATCCGCTTTCCTCACCGCCTCACATGGATGCCTGGTCCGTCCGTCCTCCTCCGTGGGCCTGAGGGAGTGGCAGGAAGACCTGCTGGTGCGCTTTGAAGTCCGTCACGGCTGTAGAAGGGGGCAAAGACTAGACCCACAACTCCGGCGAGTGGGGAAAGGGATATGTCCCGGTAAGGGCGCCAAATTATGTGGTAAATAAAATATTACCCTGGCAGAATTTCTAGGCATTAACAAAGTATCATGCATCAAGTGAGAGGCAGAGTCCGTGGTATCTGAGTTAAAATGGGCTTTATTCCAATAACTCGAGTCAAAGGGAGAATATGTTCCATCACCACAGAGGTTCAGGAAGAGTCTTCTAACATTTAATAACAAAACATCATATATATACTTTTTACTCCTTGTACATAGGAGCAGGCGCAAGACAGAAAATGAGATAAGAACATGTGGGTGTACACTTGATGAGTCATAGGTGTGTGATAGGTAGGTGTCATAGGTGGGTGGTACACAGAGGAGTTTGCATGACCAGCTCGAACTGTGCCCTAATTGTGCAACTTTGAACATGACGTACAATTGACGTGTAACTGGGTGGAGGCTGACTTACAACCTAGCAGAGAGATCTCTTATGTCAAGGCGACCAGCACATCTAGTACAACTGATATCTAGAGTCAGGGGATGTATTATCTGAAGAAAAGGTTGTTCGTCACTAAAAGACAGAGAGGGCATATTTATTCGTTCATTGCATGAGCTTTCTATGGGTGCAAGCACTGTGAATTACTTCAATGGAGACAGAATGGCTAGGCCTATCTCCCTCGGACGGGTTCTGTTTACTTTTCCTCACCGGGCAGGCAGATAACTGTTAAGCAAAATATACTGTCTTGGCAACCCTTACTGGGCTTCTTGCGGCTGAACTAGAAGTATGCGAGGTCAGAGGGACGTAACTGCAGCTTCAGTGTGTCAGGAGTCATGAAAACATTAATTCAGAAAGTGGTTTCAGGCTCAACCAGTACGATATTTATTTAAAAGAGCACAATGCAAAATGCAAATACATGGGCCTTATGCTAACTTAACCTTTGGGAGACTTGATGACTTGACTTGCAGGACATGTTTGCAGAGGCCTAGTGATTCAGGCCACTACGGGAAATATGCATGGGTGACATGCACATGACATGTAACATAGGGTATATGTAGAGGACATATTTGGTCATATTTGGTCAGGCAAAATATCATTTTCCTCATCAGTGGAGGTGAATATACTATGGGTGACCACCACAAGCTGCCAGTTCACGTGGAGGAAGCAGAGTCAACACTGGCATTCCTGCACCCCTCGGCCAAGGAACTACAGGAGCGGGGTGGTTGCGGAGGTTCTCGTACTGCATCGCAGGGGGAAGATGCGGAGGGCAGATCCAGACGTAACAACATCCCCCTGGTGGGCTTTACAGAACGATCAGAGGGCCCCAGCGTGGATCTGTTTTTTAGAGGAATGGT
Source organism: Lissotriton helveticus (assembly GCF_964261635.1). Classification (NCBI taxonomy): domain Eukaryota; kingdom Metazoa; phylum Chordata; class Amphibia; order Caudata; family Salamandridae; genus Lissotriton; species Lissotriton helveticus. Next base: position 298,583,172 of record NC_136065.1, on the reverse strand, counting down.
TGGGGCAGAATACTCTGGAATGCAAGGCTCCATACTTCTTCTTGATCGAGAGGGCCCACTGCACCCCGGGCCGACCCCTCCTCGGGAAACTCCCTTGCGCCTCATCATTGTTTGGGGGTGTTTTTCTGGACGGGCCTTGGGTGGGCCACTGTCCTGGGGGGGATTGTGTTATTATTATTGATATGATTACACAAGTTGCACTACTAATGTTCACAATGGTGCTCGCCATCTGCCAGCATGCCATGGTTCAACACTGCACTTCATGGGAACTCACAGGCTGGTCTGGGGGTGGGATGGGATTGCGCACACCCCTCCCATTTACTGACTGGTATTACACACATGACTGCTGCGCACACTGACACTCGTATCCCCCAGTATCACATTATGACCTGGAATGTACGGGGCATGGCCACACCATTAAAATGCTACTGTGTATGTGCTTAGCTCAGGTGGCAACATATCCACATCGCCGTGCTCCAAATGACACACCGAGCTGCCCAAACACCGCACCAAATAGAGGGGTCAGGTACGTGGCACAGTAGCCTACTCCTTTACCCGCGGGATGCTCATCTTGATCACGTCGGGAGTCCTTTTATTGTTTCCGCACACCAGGTAGACGCGGTGGCAGGTAGGTGGGAGGGCCAGCTCAATGGGTTACCCCTAATGTTGGTTGCGATATATGGCCCATCACCCAACAAGAAGAATTGTTTGACACACTCACTCTGGCGCTCCTTTGTGACCTGTCCTCCCCCGCCCTGTCGCAGGGGGGAGACTTCAATTGTGTTCTGGATGTGACACTTGACCGCTCCACACCTCCTCTCTGAGCTGCGGTCTCCGGGCGCTCCACTCAATACCTTCGCCAATGGGTGGGCCACATGTGTCTCCTAGATGCGCGGCGGCTTGTGCACCTGGGATGCTGTAAATACTCCTTTTACTCCCACGTATACGATGTGCAACTCAAAATTGATCTCCCACTCTGCATGCGAAGACTTCGGACCATACAGAAAGCAGCAGCCAGACTCATCCTTGACCTTCCCCAATGATTCCACATCACACCACACCTTAGGCAACTCTACGAGCTCCCCGTGCAAAAGAGATGCCAATTCAAGCTGCTGACCCACGCACACAAGGCTCTATACAGCTAATGACTCACCTACATTAACCACCGCCTGAAATTTTACCTGCCCGCACTCCTCGCATCCACCGAAGCAGAAGTGGAGGACAATCCTTCTCCCACATAGCAGCAAAAACCTGGAACAGCCTTTCCACACAACTCCAGACCATCATCTCCCATCCGGAATTCCATAGAGCTCTCAAGGCCTGGCTGTTCAAATGAGCTACCAAAACCTGCAAGTGCCAGAATACCCTCTCGGTGATTAGCGGCTCTTTAGAGCTGTTGTTTGATTGATTGGCTTCTTGTCGCCATCACCTTGGCACAGCAAGTAAGTGAGCTTCAAGTTCTATGCCAATACACCATGCACTACCTTCCAAGACAAATTGGATCTGCAGACTCTGGCATCCTTCCTGCAAAAAGTTGACGCTGTGCCATGTTAAACCATAATCCTGCAGTCATTCTGTTTTCCGGCTCACCCCTCTGAAGAGGAGGAGAGTCTCCATCGCTTGGACACCAAGAGAGCGTTGAGTTTTTTAATTCGATCATATCAAAGAACACTGGGTGGATGATCAGCTCTTTATTGCGTTCTCAGGAGCGAGAAAAGACAAGGCAGTGCAGAAGAGAGCAATCTCCCACAGGATTATGCTCTGCATAAAGATCTGTTACTCATTGGCTAAAAAGCAGCTTCGCGACAAACTGCATACTCATTCTACCAGGGCCAAAGCTGCTACCTCTGCATTAGCACCCAGCACCCCCATACTTTCACGAAGCAAAACTGACGACCTAAAATGAGCTCTCATTTTTTCACTGTGTGCACAGTTGATGACCAGCTTTTTGTAGGTTTTGCTAGTGCTTAGGTTAGGGCAGTGCACAATAGAACTGGGTGGATCGCCCTATGCATGAAAACATGCTATGCCTTAGCCAAGAAAGTGCCCCCTGAAGACCTACGAACTCCTTCCAACAGAGCCAATTCTACTATGCTGGCGTTGGAAAGTGCTGTTCCAGTACTGGAAATCTGTCAGGCTCCTACATGGGTGTCTGTGCAAGACGGCCACTACTAGCTAGTCTGTCAAGTACACTAAGAGTGCCTTTTTGCCCACTAGGTCCTGCAGGAATTATTTACGCGAGTCCTCTCTTCAGACCCGGGCCATTTTGGAAGGTACTGTTTTGGTATCTATTCAAAAAATGACAATTATGCAGTTAGAAGTACGTGTGGGCGCAGCTCACAGAGTTCTACTCTTCTGAATTCTGCGGAATTCTTTAAAAATTCTGCAGACTTCCACGTGTGGTAGAGTATGCTCAGCAATGTGTATGCTCAGCAATGTGTATACAGTATCTGTGATTTACTTCATCTTCTGAATCGAACGGCTTCCTGCTTTTAAAAATGGTAACTCAGCAATTGTACACACATCTGTGTCTGTTACGCCAGCTACTGCTGTAAGGCACATCACGTGTAAGGAACATCGCCCCTCTTGTCCCTCTTTCATGTCCCTGAACAAAGCATGTTCACCAATCAGCCATGCTACGCAAGGCAGTCGGAAGCAGGAAGTGCGGAACTTACCTGCATCTGCAGCTCCCCCATGTCCTGCTGCAAGGAGAGCAGAGGTATGTCCAACCCAGCTCCTGAGTCCTGTAAGGCTCTCTGCTCCGCTGAAGGGTCCTCCTCTTCTGTGTGCGGGGTGTGCAAGAACCACAGCACAAGGCATCTCCCACCACGGGGAGTGCTGGCTCCGGAGATCCTCATTCCTCCCAACCTCTGCTCCGCTCTCTTTCCAGTGCCAGGGGAGCCCGGGCAGGCAACCGTACTTCCAGAAGTGGGGAGCAGGCCTGTCACCACCCGCACCCAGACTCAGTGCACCATAGCCTTTGAGGTCATGTGATCTGCCCAACTAGGGCGTGGCTAGGGTCTGCGTTCCCTGGCATGCTGGGCAGGTGGAGGTGCCGCACACACTGTGTGTGTACTGTGCCTTTCTGAAGATGCGTGCAGCACAAACAGGCTGGTCCGCAGTCCTCGCACTTAGCTGGTGCTACACATGTACACACTACTCTATGTGGTGCGTGTAGCCGGGTCAGGACAGCTATTACATCCTCGCCTCACAGGCATGAGATCACATTCATTCAGCTCGCATTTATTTTCAGGTAGCATTTCATGCATGATCCCGTACATGCTCTGACTGTTTTTGTCCTATGTGGGAGTTATCGGACGTGGCCTCGGACGTGGCTTCGGAGTGCACTCTGCCAGGACTATCCAGGAGAGGCTGTCCTGGTCTAATCAGGACCCCCACTCTCACAGGGGCCTACAAGGCATATGGGGGCACTTCTCAAGAGTGCCCGGCTGCAGGTCAGTAGTTTGCCGCAGATGGAAGGAGGTCCTGATGGCACTGCCCCACTCCAGGGCTCAGGCTTCTGTTTTAGCTCTGCAGTGACTGGTAGCATGTGGCCATGTGATCTACTGCGTCCTGCAGGACCACGATCACATCACTGCTCATCAGAACCTCAGGAGGCCTTTAGCCGCACTGACACTGCTCTCAACTGCCCCAAAACGTGCTGGTCTTGTCCCAAAACGATGGATGAGCAGCTGGTAAACTCCGCTCCACCCTCATTGCGGAGTTTTTGCTTAACTTCGCACTCCAAGTGGAGTCGCAAGAACTTCTTGAGCTCTGCCAGTGGAGCGGAGTGTGCCACCCACCCCTAGTTAGAACTATCCATTAGAAGAATAAGTTACTTACCTTTGACATCACTGGCTCCTGCTACGGCGGCTTCGTTTTCCAAGGTGCTGGAATGGTCTCAGCCCGCCTCTGAGTTTGGGAGAAGAATGGGCGGTACACTGAGGTCATTGACCTTATGCCGGGCGGAAGGGATTGCCATTTCTGCCTACGCCTGAACGAATCCTGTGCTTGGGGGCTGCAGCAGTTTTGGGGACCCGAGGAGGCCTTTTAATTTGGCCTTATCAAGAAATTGACTGTCACTGACATCGCGATCCTGCCTACCGCTGACCACTTTGCAGTACAGACTCCACGCACCACCTACCTCGGCAAAAGTGCATCTTGGGACTTGCAGTTCACTAGAATTCCGTGAACTGTGAATGGGTGAGCGATTACCTGATGGGGCGTAGCGGGTTTCCCAGGAATTGTTCAATGCGATGGGTGGCAGCCTCCGTATCACTTGGCACTAAAGAAGGCCAGAAGGGCTGAAATGCATTTGCCGTTGTTTAAATAAAGTGCTTCCAAGATTCCCCTGTGTGGCCTCTGCTCTTTCCAGGAGGAGGTTTTGGTGGTTTGACACGTGTCAGCCAGAGACGCGTTTCAGAGGCCCCCACTGCGCAAGTTGGCTGGGACATCACTGGCTCCTGCTACGGTGGCTTCGTGTTGTTTTCCGAAGTGTTGGAATGGTCATTGACCTTATGCTGGGCGGAATGGATTGCCATTTCTGCCCCCGCCTGAACAAATCCTGTGCTTGGGGGCTGCAGCGGTTTTTGGGACCCGAGGACGCCTTTTAATTTGTACTTATCAGGAAATTGCCCTGCCTTTGGCAAAAAGAAGGCTAGATCAGACACACACTCTGTGTGTATACTCTGTCTCCTGCTTCTCACTCTTCTGCCACCTGTCATCACTGCAAGAAGTTGTCGAAGAACCATCAAGGACAGGGAGAGAATTCAACTTTATGGCCTCTCTGAAAGAGGTAGCTCTCAAGTGAGGCAACCGAAAAAGAGAACATGGTCGACGTCGGGATCGGCGTCGAAGCTACCAACGGAGAAGCAGTCGTCATCGAAGACTACGGTGGTGCAGGCGCATCACTCTTCTAAGAAATCGAGGACAACTCTCTCAACGTCGACGAAGGTAAATGGCCCTCCGTTGCCGTCAACCAGGCAATGATCGACGTCGAGGAGCAAATCTACGTCGACGCTGACTAGCTGTTCGACGTCAAGACAAACCACTCCTTTGTCGCCACCTCAACGGCGATCGACGTCGAGGCAGAAGTCTCCGTTGAGGTCAATACAAAGATCCTCGACGTCGAGGCGCAAGACTCCGTCCCCCGACTTTGAAGCAGAAGTCTCCGTCGACGTCAGCACACTGCAGGTCGACGTCGAGACACCGGTCTTCAGAGCAGAGGTGGTTGACGTCGAAGCAAGGTACTCCGTCCGCGTCAGGCTGGCGCTCAGGGTCGAGGCATCGGTCGACTTCAAGAGTGAGTCCTCCTTTGTAGAGGAGAAGCTCGACATCGAGGCAGACGTCACCGTCTCTGAGACGGTTGATGTCGAGAAGGCAGTCTGTCCAGAGGGGACGTTCAAGATCGACGTTGAGGCACCAGTCCAAAGGGGCCTCACGTCCGATAAGCCTGTCTACATCACCAACGTCGAGAACCGGTTCTCGCAGCTCTCACAGATTTTCATCGTCCAGATCTCCTGAGGTAGTGATCTCAACATCTTTCTTTCCAGTGTCCATGGACCGTCCAGATTTAGTGGACAGGCTTGCACAATTAGAGGGAGATAAATCTCCTCCTCCACATTCTTCTGAGAGGCGAGAATGGCAAAGATCACCTTCCATCCATCTATCACCGAGATGGAACCAGCTTTTACATCACTGGGCCACAACTTCAGCAACAAGGGCACAGCACTACTCAAGACCCCTCCACAGGTCTCCTTTGGCTCGGCTGGTGCAGGCTGTGGATAGAGATCGTACTCCATCAAGAGGCAGGGATCGCAGTTGCACTCCTGCACATTCTCACAGAAGGAGGTCCAGATCCAGAAGCAGGAGGAGAAGGCACAGATCTCCAACACCTTCCTCCTCTTCCACACACACGTCACAAAGAGACTACTCACCGACTCTTACTGACAGCCCACCGTCCAGGATCTCGCTGGTGGATGACGTTGGCACTTTCCAGGACGTACTTTCCAGAGGGGTAACTAAGCTAAACATCCCTGTGCCAACTCGGCAGAGCTCGTCCTCTGTTATCTTCAAAACTTTACACCAGAGGGCAGCATCTAGACCACTGCTGCCATTGGTGCCGGGCCTACGCCAACCGGTTATGGACATTTTCCTTACGCCGGTGACCCTCAAGACCGCTCTGGCTAGGATTCTGAAGAAATATCGTCCACCGGAGGAAGACCCGCTTTTTCTTAGATCTGATTCCCGCCCCCCCCTCCACCGGATTCTGTTATAATCGCTGCAGCAAAAAAGACTCGCGCAGTTGCCTCCTCCTCTATTGTTCCACCAGATAAGGAGAGTAAAATACACGATTCGTGGGTAAGGAAGGTCTGCGGCTCATCAGCCTCCATGATCAAGGTCTCGAGTGCATCGGCTCTTTTGGGTCGCTACGACAGGTCTTTGTCGGACTCTCTTCAAAGATTTACGGAAAAGCTGCCCAAAGAAGATCGCAAAGATTTTTAAGAAATCTTGCAAGAAGGCAGCTTGGTGGCGAACCAAGTTATCAGCGCCGCAGCTAATGGAGATACTCTTTCAGCTCATGCCTATGCCCATGGGATATGCGATAGGAGAGCCTTCTGGCTTCGTCTCACAGTGCTTAAACCAGAAGCACAGTCTTGGATCCTCAATCTTCCCTTCTCTGGCTCTTCTGTATTCGGTGCACACACAGATGAGGGAATGTCCCGGATGAAGACTGAGCTAGACAAACTAAAGGCCATGGGTCTAGAAAAGAAGAAAGAGTTCCCAAGACGCTTCAGACCTTACAGTCGGCGATCCTCCCAACAGAGGGTTCATACCCCTCATTGGCAGAAGAATCGGGATCAGCAGGCTCAGCAAAGGTCCTAATACCAAGGCCGGCGTTCCTCCAGAGGAAGAGGAAACCAGCGTCAGTCTAACACCTCCGCTAAGACGCAGGTCAAACAATGAGTGCCCACTTCCCCGTCACCGTTCACCACTCCAGTGGGGGGGGGGGGGGGGGGGGGGGGGGGGGGGAAGTATTGCAAATCATCTCGAAGAGTGGCGAGCTATCACTAAGGACCAGTGGGTGTTAGCTATCCTGCAGAATGGGTCCTCTCTCTACGTTTTAGATGCCATCCCCCCTCAATCCCTCCAGTTCCATCATAGTGCCACCAGATGAAGATATTGCTGAGAGAAGTTGCCACCCTTCTGCGAAAATCAGCCATCGAGAAGGTGCCAATTAGTCAACGAGGTCGAGGGGTCTACTCAAGATACTTCTTGGTAAAGAAGAAGGATTGAAAAGCAGAATACAGACCCATTCTGGATCTGTGAACACTCAACAAGTCAATCAAAAAGGAGAAGTTTTGCATGTTGGCTCTCAATCAAATATATCCGCATCTCAGGCAGGGAGACTGGATGTGTTCGCAGGATCTGCAAGATGCCTATTTCATGTTCGGGTCAGACAATATCTGAGATTCCTGGTGGGAATTTGAACTACCCGTTCAAAGTGCTACCCTTCGGGTAGAAGTCAGCTCCCCGAGTGTTCACGAAGTGTATGGCAGTGGTGGCAGCCATACTACGTTGCAGAGGCATCTTCGTGTACCCTTACCTGGACGCCTGGCTGTTAAAGGGTCCCTCTCTCCATAGCGTGAGGAGTCACTTCCTACAATGCCCAGAGCTTTGCCACCGGCTAGGCCTTCATGTGAACTTCGACAAATCAACTCAGCAACCTACACAGAGAATCCATTATATGGAAGCTCTGGTAGACTCCGGGGTAGGAAAAGTGTTTCCTTCGGAGGAGAGACAGTTTTCCATCACACAGAAAGGCAGACTAATTCTGGACAACAGAATGCCGTCAGATTGTCTCCGTGTTAGGGTCGATGGCATCCTGCATTTTCCTGGTCCCCAATGCCAGGCTGAGAATGCGTCCTCTGCAGCAGGATCTGGAGGACAAGTGGGATCAGCAAACAGCTTGCTGGGATGATAAAATAAATCTCTCAAACGCAGCAAGAACATCCATCCCATGGTGGATGAAGAAGGAGAATATGCAAGTAGGGATACCTTTTCATCAGGCACCTCCCTCTCAGACACTGATCACGGACGCCTCCCTCCAAGGCTGGGGAGCCCAAATGGGGTCTCTCCAGACGCAAGGACAATGGTCATTAAAAGAACGCTCATATCACATGAAAATGTTGGAGCTGAGAGCCGTTAACCTGGCCCTCAAGGCTTTCTTACCTTCGATTCAGGCAAACTCAATTTTAGTACAGACGGACAATACCACCACCATGTACTACCTGAACAAACAGGGGGGAACTCGCTCAGGCACTTTGTCTCTGGAAGCTCAAGCTCTCTGGCATTGGCTTCTGGCACGGAACCTATCAATCACAGTGGGACACCAGCCGGGGGACCAAAACGAAGTTGACACTTCGAAGACCGACAAGACTGGGTACTCAACGATGAGGTCGTCGAAGACATTTTCCAGGCTTGGGGTCGTCCCAGGATCGACCTCTTCACGGACGACGAAAATACAAAATGTTGAGACTTTGCCTCAAGGTTCTACCGGCCAGGGTCGAAGGGGAATGCCCTTTTGATAGACTGGTCAGGGGCATTTGTGTACGCCTTTCCACCCTTTCCTCTCATCCCGAAGGTGGTGACCAAGCTCTCATTCGCACACAAGGATGATCCTGATTGCCCCGGACTGGCCGAGACAATGGTGGTACCCGGACCTTCTGCACCTGTCAGAATGCCCGCACAGGAGACTGCTGTGCAGGCTGGACCTGCTGTCCAAGAAGAACGAGAGGATTCATCACCCCAAACTTCCCTCATTGAACTTGGCAGCATGGCTCCTGAGGTCCTCCAATATGGCCATTTAGGACTGTCACAAGACTACATGACTATCTTAAAAGAAACGAGGAGGCTGTCCACTAGGCACTCATATGAGTGTAAGTGGAAAAGGTTTTATATGTGATTCGTACAAAACAATTTTAACCCAACCAAGGGGCAGGAGGAAGTCATTTTACCATACCTGCTTTACCTAGCTAGAGCAGATTTGAAGTTTCCTTCCATTAAGGTGCACTTAGCAGCCATCACTGCATATAGGTGCTCGCCTTCTCAGCCTGGACCTGACGCTATCAAAGTTGATGGGTCCACCTTTCGAACCTATCCACCAAGCAACCTTGCACCACCTCGCGTGGAAGGTGGCTTTTCTGGTAGTGATCACCTCAGCTCGCAGAGTGAGTGAAATACAGGCCCCCTCTGCTCAAAGGAACCTTACACTGTGTTTCCATTTCAATAGGGTGGTATTGAGGACTCATCCCTCCTTCCTTCCGACGGTGGTGTCAGATTTCCATGTGAATCAGACCATCTCTGTACTGACCTTTTTCCCCTAATCCCTCCACTCCAGCCGAGAGAGTTTTACACTCGCTTGACCTAAAAAGAGTTTTAAAAATCTTACTGGATAGGTCCATGTCCATGAGAAAAGCTGATCAACTACTCATTAATGATGGGTCTATCAGAACAGGTTTTCAGCTTCAAAGCGGTCCATCTCCAGATGGATAGTTTCATGCATCAAGTTAGCTTATCAATTAGCACAAAAGCCCCTTGGGCCTACTCCCAAGGTGCACTCCATAAGAGGAAAAGCGGCTACGACTGCTTTCCTTCATAACCTGCCTATCTGTGAGATCTGTAAGGCAGCAACTGGGAGGTCCACACATACGTTTACAAGGCACTATTGTCTAGATTCAGACACCAGAACAGACAGTATGTTGGGTCATTCACTCATTTGCCTGCAGGTGGAAGATGGGCTTGCTATTCTGTTCAGTGCTTATGACTATTGATGAGGATCCCCTGGAGCAGAATCATGAGTTACTTATCTGTAATCCTAGTTCTCTTCCAGGGGTATCCTCATCAAAGTCATACGCAACCCACCCTCCTCCCCAGGCAAATGAGATTACTTCATTATTAAATGATATCTTTGTGCCCTGATCTTCAGGGTTACGCAAAGAACAACTGACCTAACTGTCACCCCTGAGGCATGATGGGAAGCTAGGAGTCATGGCTGCCTTAAATGCACAGTGCCAGTTTTGTATGAACATGCTTTCATTTCCTATGCTATTGGTTTACAATGCAGCCTGTAGGCTAACAGTGTCTGCTTTTTTGCTGTTTTTTTCATGAGGTTTACTCATTATAAACAGAGTTCAAGTGCTACTTGCCCTCGTGTGTTTTTATACATATATTATGTATTTGCAAAAGCGGTTTATTTGTCATTACATTATTTAGCCTCCTAGATGGGGGCTGCATTGTTAGCAGCTCCCCATGTGGAAAAGCAATGCTGGCTCATGAAGGACGCAGGGAGTCGGCTGGGACTGTTGGGGCATTGGGGCTCCCCCTACGGTCCCCAATGTTTTATATAAACCCCGGGGGATGGGGTGGCTGGGGATAATAAAAATTAGTGATAGGGGATATTTTTTTTTAAACTGTAAAATTAGGAGTTGCGCACCCAGCGCGGCGTTAATGTGGCCCCCTGGTGTGCACGCGTTGGATGCACGACTCCTATCGTGTAGGGTGCGCGACTGCAACGCGTTTGGTGCACGACTTCTACGCGTTGGGTGCAGGACTCTGACTAACTAAGTACACAATTGTGTTTCAGGCCTACAATTCAAAAGTCAGTATCCATACACTCCAGCAACCACCCTGTGACTGCTCTTGCAATCCCATAGTGACTCTTTCAGTACCATGTACTAATCCATTCACTAAAGTAAAACTCAACCAATTATGAATTCACCCAGTGTCTCTCCTTATAGTACTGTTATCATTCAGTCAGTATGCATGTACTCATGCAGTGAGCCAGGCTTTAGGGCACGGAGTGCTTCAAACTCCTATGTTGAAGGGGCGTTCCATAGGTGTGCGTGTTTGCACAGAACACTCATAGAACAAGACACATCTCCAGATTTATTACAAATCATAAATCAGGACGTGTGTGAATGCTGCACCATCCTCCAATTGGCGTAACAAGGCACAACAAGGAGAATTATTTTCATTTCTCCTAATTTTTTCTCTTTGAATGTATGCTATAATACACAGCATACATTGAAGGAGAAAAATGCCTTTACAGATTGTTTTTGTACAGGACGGTGTGTCTTCCTGCACAAAAGCAAATTCTGCATGACACAGATATCCTTGCGCCATGGTGCAAGGGTGCCTGTGTCATCGCATGGCTGCAGTTTAAGCAGCAGTGCAGAGGGGAAGCATAGACTTGCAACATATTTATGTACATATGTTGCATCCCTGTGCTTCGGACGTCCTACAGCACACTGCAGCTAAAGAGCTAAAAGTGTCATGCTACAGTACTTCCTTATAGTTCTGCACTTATACATACACCATACAGTACTAATGCATTATTTCAGTCAATTATGCACTATGCATACATTCAAACAAACTTTCATACACTATCATACAAATATAGCTCTTTCTTTAACCAGAGAAGTTAGTTCTGAAAATAACTTTTTTTTTGTTTTTTTGTTTTAGAATTTTTTTTTTTTAACAATTTTCAGATTTTTTTGTTTTTTGAAAAGAAAAAAGGACGAAAAAAAACAGTGAACTAACAGCCCAGAAAAAAAAGTCTAACAGCAGTGGTTTTGTTGTGCTGCACAGACTAAGTCCACAGACTGCTCTCCGTAGCACAAAAGTTGGTTGCACTTGATGCAGTGTATTTTTATGTGTGCAAATTCGGAACGTATGTCCGGACGTGCTGGCGAAGAGGAACTGGCAGAAGTACTTGGGACTGCAGTTTGAGGGTTGTCTCGAAGTCTCCTGCACTCCTCCCGAGACAGATTAAGGGTGCAGACTCTTAAGATGTTTGTACATACTTGCAGTGCCGCAAGAGTACTTTTTATCCGCACTGCATCTTGAAAGAACGTTACCACAGATTTTACAGGTGACTTTTGTGGCATTCACCTTCTTTTGTCCTTCAGGGTAGGTAAAAAACTTCCACACCACTGAAGAAGGTCTTTTGGAGGTGGAGATTCCACAACAAATTCTTCGTCCGAAGAATGGTCTGATTCTTGTGGTGGCTGTTGTCCTGAAGCCATTTTGTCCTCAAATTGGAAAATATCAGAAAAGAAATAATCCAAAAGAAGTTCTTCTCAGCTAAGAGATCTGTCTCCAAAGAAGCTCTAAGAAGAATGATTGAAATGGGTGGGGTCCTTCAATAGTTACAATGGGAAAAGTTATGAACCAATCAAATCTATTTTTTTCTGGTCACATGGGATCCAAGTAGGGTGCGCACACCAGCGCGACTAAGCAAAATTGCCTTTAAAAGTAATATAACTATTAAAAGTAAAAGAATACTATTTTTATGATTAGCTCAGATAATGTCTTGCCTTAATATTTATATTAAATATATATATATATATATATATATGTTTTTGGACGTTAACATTTTTTGCGGAAGTCGCGCACCCACCGCGTTGAACACGTATATGACGTCACGTGGAACCATGTGACCCTCGGGTACCGTAATACGTACATGTCGCGTATGCACCAGAAGTCTCATATCGGTCGCATAGCAATCGCCCAGTAAAATTCTTTTTTTTTTTTTTTTTTTTTTCTTTTTTTTTTTAAAAACCTTTATTGAGAGACACGTATAAGTACAAGCGCTGGCCTACAACCACAGGGGCCGGCCGCAAAGTCAGGAGAATCAAAATAACAAAGCAATGTATACGATAGGGTAAATACAGGATGGATGCAAATAAAGTCGTTACATCGCCAGCGCCAGGATAAAAGAGGTTTCATTTTACATTATATAAAGGAGGCAGCAACCATATCTACCAGCGCGTCATGCAACATATACAGAAAAGAAGGGGGGGGGGCGGGAGGGAAATAGCCCCCCACGCAAGCAGACGACCACAGTAGGGCAAAGCCCAAAGACCTCACACGCCCATACCAGGTGCAGAATAGAGGAAGAATACCAGCATACAAATAAAGTGGACGCCACACGTACAGCCCACCCGCCCCGAAAAAGGAGAAAGTGCAGACGCTAGCGAAACAGAGGAGTAAACACCAAGGGACATAGCCCACCCCCTGGAAAAGGCAAAAAAGGGGCCATAGAATAAAACAAACTAAAATAACAAACACCCCCCCCACCCTACATCACTGTAATGGCTACGGCCTACCCCACTAAACAGCGTGCCTGTCGCCCAGAGTCACCCGAAATATAGAAAAAGAGAAAGAGAATTATAACGAAGAAAGAGAGGGGAATAAGAAAAGGAAGGAGAAGAAAAGGAAGAAAGAGAGAGGAGAGGAGCCAGCGACCGAGACATAAAACACTACCCCCGCAACAATAATGCACTAATCGAGGTCGAAAAGGAGAGTCAAGAAAAGCCTACACCAGGATGTAAACAGGAACCATCCAGAATAACGAGGCCCGGAGATGCCATGTAAAAAGGGTCCCACAGACATCCGGGCACGATCACCCCTGTCCACTTTTATGAAGAGTCGAGCCTCCCAACCCCGCCACAGCCAAAAAACAGCAGAACACAGTGGGTCCATACCAGTCAAGAAAAGCCGGCGGGATCTCCGCAAAACAACGTCCCGGCAAACTAGAAGCAACCAGGAGAACTCGGCAACAGTCAGAATGCAAAAGTTCCTCAAAGATCCACGTGGTCAAGCACAGTATCTGGGCCGTCCAGCACGAAGCAAAGAAAACAGGATGTAGAAAGCACTGCAGCATCGGTACCGGGTCCGCTAGATCCCATAGAATCGAGCACCCAGCCGGAGATCCCAGCACAGCCGCCGGCGAAGTTTCAGGCAGTACAATTCGGGGAGACGACACTTCGTCACAAAATGGCGGAGCCACCATGGCAGCTATCCGCAACTCCAAGGCTCGACATTTCAAGGACAGGTCGATCCGCAGAGCAGTCAGGGCAAACCAGATAGCACTCCGAGTAGGGGCCGCCCAAACCAAACGAGGGCTGGAGAAAGCAAATGCGGCAGCCTCCCTGTCTCCAGGAGAAAGACACCCCGAGGGGCCATCCGCCATCTTAAGTACAGCACCCTCCGCCATCGCCGCAGGTTCTTCCAAGTCCATCAGGAGCACCGGCGGCCCCAGGGCTCACCGCCAAACCGCGGCGGATGGCGCTCGGCGGAGAAAGGAGAGTCACCAGAAGAACGGGTGTGCTCCCCACAGCACTCGGGGGGAGCCCAGCACCGGATCCCGGGCGGGACTAACAACAGGAGTGGGTTTCTCACTTGAGGGGTGCCGGACAGCGCGGCTTCTCTTCTTCGGGCCGGTAGGCGAACGGACATGCGGGGTGGCCCACCAGCAGGGGCGGGTCTGCCCCAGGGGTCCCGGCCCGCGGCTCTCAGGCTCCCACCATCGGGTCTCTCCACCGGTTCCGGACCGCCGGCACTCCGATCATCTCCGGGCAGGCATAGCACTCGAGGCCCCGGCGTCAGGGCCGGGAAGGCCAACAAAGTGACCAGGGCAGAACGCCGGAATCACTGCACGCCAGAGCCCCGGAAAAGGATGGTAAGTGAAGGCTCTTCCTCAGTGACCAAATTCGGAACACCCCGAGCAGGATCAAATACAGGATAGGTGGCGGGGAGGAAGAGATCACGGAGCGAGGCGGTTATGCGACCGTTCCGATCGCCATCTTGGCTCCTCCCCCCCAGTAAAATTCTTAACCGTCGCACACCCTACGCGGATCCTACACAACAATCCTAAAATGACAGCTCGGTTCCTCGCAGTGATCGAGAAAGGTGTGCTTTGGGTGTGCGACTCCCAAAAAAAATAGAAAAAAAAAATAAAGAAAAGAATATAAATATATTTAAAAAAATATAAAATAAAAAAATATATATTTTTTAAATTAAAAAAATATATATATTTTTTTTTTATTCTTTTTATTATATTCATCATTAACATGACATAGGCATTCAGCTGATATAAGTACATACTGAGAATCGGCAAAAACACATCCCCAACACAATATTACAGTAAAAGTCAATACTCCACCTCCCTGAACAGTACTCCATAGAATATTCACATCTCTCTCCCTAGTGTTCCTCATCTGTACTCTCGTCTGCCTGATCTTACGGTGGTTCACAAATATCTCCCCTAAATTTATTCCATGCCCCCCAGATCTTACTCCACTTCCGGGGACAGCCGCGATTAAGGAATACCGTTCTTTCGGCTACCATAACCGTGTTCATGTCTTTACACCATGCGGCGAGCGACAGTATTTCAGCAGCCCCCCATTTTTGGGCGATGTTGTGCTTGGCTATCATTGTCCCAAGTGTGGCCCAATCTTGTGCTGGATGAGTAAGGTCATTTGGCTCCCAAACATTTAATAAGCATCTTTTGGGCTCTGGCAATAGTGACACCTCCTCTGTTTGTGATATTGTTCGCATCACTTTTGTCCAGTAGTCCATAATCTTCGTGCATTCCCATATGGTGTGGTAGAAGGTACCCTCCTCCCCACAGCGTCTCAGGCAGTATGGGTGCGATGTTTTACCTATCCTATACAAGGTGAGTCTGTAGTAGTAAGTTCTATGAAGGATTTATAGTTGTATTAGTCTAAATCGTGAGGGTATATCCACCTCCCGCGGTGAGGCCCATGCCTCCTGCCATGCTTTGTCATCAAGATCACCTACATCGGGAGACCATTTTTCCCTAAGTGGTATCGTAGAGTCCAGCAGGTTAACTAATTTTCGGTAAGTGAATGACGTAGCTCGCTTATGCATGTATTCTGTCAATAACCTGTCTTTGAGAGGCGAAGCTTCCAGGACCCCGGTGCCAGGCGGCAGGGCCGCTGTCAGTGCATGTTTAATCTGTGTGTATCGGAAGATTTCCGAGGGTGCCAGCTCGTATTGTTGCTGGAGGCGCTCAAATGCAACTACGTTCCCCTTATACCACATGTCTCCTACTGTGGATATGCCAATGGCGTCCCATTGATCAAAGCCCTTACTATTCCTGAGCCCTCCTAGTTGCCTCGTGTCCCAAAGAGGACAGAGTTGGGTTGCCAGCCCAATTTAACCTGTGCAGCATGCCATGTAGTAACAGTATGTTTTGCGGATCCTATTAGTGTGGGTGCTTGCTTTTTATTGTAGAGTGTCGACAACATACTCCCGGTTCCCAATTCAAATCTGTCTGCCTTAAACGCAGGGTCTGCTTGCGAAGCGTGTAGCCACTGGTTTACCACCTTTAATTGCGCCGCCCAATAATATAATTGTATGTCCGGGAGTGCTATCCCCCATCATACCATCCTCGAACCAATTTGGCCTGTGCTATGCGTGCCAGTTTGTTTCCCCGCAGCAGGCTGGAAACCTGGGCTGCTATTGCCTTAAAATAACTTGGCGGCACCGAAAATGGCGCATTTTCAAGCGCATACAGAAATCTGGGAAGCACCATCATTTTAAAGAGCGCTGCCTTTCCTATCCGCGTCAGCGGTAACGTCCCCCAGTGTGTTGCTTCCCGCTTTAGGCTCTCCAGCGGGGGCATCAGAGTTCGAGGCATGTGGGCTGCTAAATTCATATCTGTAGCATAGATCGCCGCCTAGTGTTGGGTCCGGATGATTGCACATTGTTGTCCTGGAAGAGTCTTCGAAGTATCACGAGATAGGTGGTTCCTCCCCTGGACTACAGTGCGCATGGGCATCGACTCCATCCCCAGATTGTTTATTTCCGCCATTGGGTTCGGATGTGATTTCGACGTCTCCTGTTCGGAATTGTGATAGAACTTTTTCAAGGCCAAAAGGCCTTCTTTTCACCGTCGGTATTGTTCGCGTTCGGTCCCGTATATCTTCCAGCTCGTGGAGTCGGAAAGCCGGGGGGTCGTGTGACTCTTCGGTGATCGGGGCCTAGTCGACGCAGCAAGACTTCGACGGCATGGAGCGGAGTCCGTTCAAGAAATGTCCTGTGTGTGGATCCAAGTACCCACACATTGACGTCCATCCTGTGTGCAGCAAGTGCCTGTCGCCGGACCACGACGAGGCCAACTGTATGGCCTGTTCCAGATTTAGGTCGAAGAAGACGATCACGCTTCGGCGCGTGGCGCGCCTTGAGGCCCAGCGATCGACTCCGGCACCGGTGGACATCTTTGACGACCCCGAAGCAGACGAGCAAGTGCGTCACCTGCAGATTTCACCTACACCGGTGGAGGTCGAGTCCGACTACGAAGCGGACATACACTGCCAAGACATTGAGGAACTCGTCGAGAAGGTAGGGGACGACGACGAAGCATATGGGGCCATGGAAGATAGCTCGGAGGAAGAGCTATGCCCCGTTCGTACTCTTACGAAGGCTCAGGTCACGGGATCGCCACGCGGCCTTACCCAAGACCATACTCCTCACTCCACGGCCCCGCCTTCCGGCCCGGCTACGGAGACCTCCGCGAAGCCGCCATTACTGAAATCGAAACCGAAACCCTCGGGATCGATGAAAACAAAGATGGCCGACACGCCATCGAAACCGAAGACGTCTGCTCCACCAGCGACGCCGTCTTCTTCGGGGGCCTCCAAACCGATGAATGCTGTCGACCAGGCATAGGTGCCGAAGGTGGTCATGGAGCCAAGCTCGAAGAAGGCCGTCGAGCCGGTGTCGACCAAGGCGGACAAGCCGACCTCCAAGAAGGCTGTCGAGCCTCCGTCAGGACAATCTGTCGCGCCGAAGACCAAGGGGCCCGTAGACGCGAAGTCAGTGAAGGGCGCAGAGCCATGGTCTGCAGTTGTTACTCCTAAAGGGAAACCTGTCGATCCGAAGCCGTCGGCGTCGACGTCTGCGGCAGTGGACAGTGATCGAAGCGCACCAGTCACGGGTGCTCCTGCGCCTCGACCAGACAAGCACGAGTCATCCACGCTAGGGTTTCCCCTGGGGGCGGACCGGGGACATCGGTCGGGTCGACGAAACCGTCCGCTTCCTTTACGAAGCAGGTCTCGGACTCCCTCAAGCGCCTTAAGGACAAGGCTTTGGCATCGGAACCAAAGACTCCTTCCGTACCGAAGCCGGCGGACCCACCGAAAACCACCTCGGCCCCGATCCTCTACACGTTACCGCCTAAGGTGGCGCCGAAGGCCTTTGCACCGCGGTCGGTGCCCAAAGACACTGTGTCGAAGTCAACTCACCCGGCTGGGACTTTGGGTCATCGACATCCATTAGTTGAAGAACGGTCGGAGCATTTCATCGATGCCGACACCGGGAAACTCACGCTATACAAGAGGAAAATAACTTCACAGCCTTTACAGTCGTTTACAATCCCTCTGAAACGAAAGAAGCCTGCACCAGAAGCACCAGTTCTGGTTGAGCAGATTCTTCCTCAGCCTAGGAGGAGTGCAACAGCTTCACCCACTTACTCTGATGGAGATGAAGGGGAGCAGGATGAGGAGTACAATTTTCCTGCTCATACAGAGCATGATGAGCAACAGGACTCATGGATGGACACAGGTGATCGAGGGGACCAGCAGACGGTCCAAGATCCTCAGGTTTATAACGTCAAGCCGTCTCCCACTGAAGATTCTGCGGCTTTTAATGCCTTAATTGAAAGGGCAGCTACAAACCATAAAGTGGAAATGCATGCTGACCCCGTGGAGGTGGACTTCCTTTTTGACACTTTCTCTACTGCTGAAAAAACTGTCAAGACTCTCCCAATGTTGAAAGGAGTCCTTAAGCATGCGGCAGACATTTTCAAGGAACCCACAAGATCAAGGGTTGTCAACCCACGCATTGAGAAGAAGTACAGACCGGCACCTGGCGACCCCACCTACATAAGGGGCCAGTTGCCTTTGGACTCTTTGGTGGTCTCTAATGCCCGCAAGAGGGCAAACTCCCAAACCACGGGTGAAGCTCCTCCCCCAGACAGAGTCAAAAGTGCTGGAGGCTTGGGGGGAAGTAGATAGGATACACACAATGGGTAAACCAAAACACTCTTGTTCTCTGGACGGGACTATAGTTCATAAGAATCATAACATGTTTAGCCTATACTACTGCTTAGCTAATAAACAATGTAATGATGAGTGTACGAACTGATGCCAAGTATCCATGCAACAGCGTCTTTAGTTCTTAGTTATACAAATAGAAAATGTAAGTTGCAGTAATGATTGATTATGGCTGAATGTTGAAGCCACACTATTCCATGTCGATACATATCAAAATGAATATTGCAATGCAACAATAAAAATATATATTTTTTTAAAAGTGCTGGAGGCATCTGGGAAGCGGGTAGCAGCTCAGGCGGCCAACATATGGCGCATCTCAAACACGCAGGCTCTGTTGGCCAGATACGATAGGGCACACTATGACACCCTAGAGCAGCTGTTACAACACCTCCCAGACCAGTTTAAGGAGGGAGTTGAAATGCTTATCCAGGAGGGGAAGCTCATCTCCAACGCTGCTATAAAGTGTGCGCTAGATGTTGCGGACACGGCAGCGAGAGCGATCAACACTCGTGTGATGTTGAGGCGTCAGGCATGGCTCCGCATCTCGGGATTCAAGCCAGAGATACAGACTACTATCCTCAACCAGCCCGTTAATCCTGACAGGTTATTTGGTCCAGAGGTGGACACCACCCTGGAGAAGATCAAAAAAGATACCGAGACTGTCAAGTCCATGGGGGCTCTCCAGTCACAACAATTTAGAGGGAACACTTTTCGTCACTCAGGCAATCGAGGTGTTAACAGAGGACACATGTCGCAGCAGACGCCATTCAATAAAAGTGGTGCGCAATCCTCCTACAGCAATCAGGGCAGAGGTGGAAACAGTGCCAAGGGTAGAGGCAGAGGCAACAACAGTTCCCGTTCCTCTGCCGCCAACAAACAGTGACTCCCTGTCACTGCCCCCGACCATCCAACACCTGTCGGGGGAGGCTCCAACAGTTCCTGCCCATCTGGGAGTCCATCACCACAGACAGGTGGGTCAGGAAACTTATCCAGTTCGGCTATTGTTTGGAGCTGACATCCACCCCACCAAACATGCCCCCAAAACACCGTCCTATGTCAGCAGAGCACTTGCACTTATTGCAGCAGGAGGTTCTGGTGATGCTGCAAAAAGGCGCAATAGAGCTCGTGCCAGTGGAGGAAGAAAAGGGGGTGGTGAATCATTTTGTCCACCATATGCGTGGAAGGGTATACTCAGATGTGAGTCCCTTGCTCATTGCACCATCAGGATTCAAGCAAGCCGGGCCGACGACGCCTGAAATGGCAGAAACCGGTCCCCGGAAGCTTGTTTCCTTCCCAGTATAAGAATTGGCTTGGTAGTTTGGTTTGCCCTGTTCCTATCATGCACTGGGACAGGAACAGACTAATTTGCATATAGCCAAGTTCTGAGCTGGGATGGTGCAGTGAGCTAAAAAACGGTGATGGATCAAGCCCTGATCTTTGGACTGGGTAAGAGTGGTCTGCTTAATTCAGGCACTCTGTTCATCACCACCCCCTTTTCTGAATCATTTTGTCCACCATATGCGTGGAAGGGTATACTCAGATGTGAGTCCCTTGCTCATTGCACCATCAGGATTCAAGCAAGCCGGGCCGACGACGCCTGAAATGGCAGAAACCGGTCCCCGGAAGCTTGTTTCCTTCCCAGTATAAGAATTGGCTTGGTAGTTTGGTTTGCCCTGTTCCCATCATGCACTGGGACAGGAACAGACTAATTTGCATATAGCCAAGTTCTGAGCTGGGATGGTGCAGTGAGCTAAAAAACGGTGATGGATCAAGCCCTGATCTTTGGACTGGGTAAGAGTGGTCTGCTTAATTCAGGCACTCTGTTCATCACCACCCCCTTTTCTGAATCATTTTGTCCACCATATGCGTGGAAGGGTATACTCAGATGTGAGTCCCTTGCTCATTGCACCATCAGGATTCAAGCAAGCCGGGCCGACGACGCCTGAAATGGCAGAAACCGGTCCCCGGAAGCTTGTTTCCTTCCCAGTATAAGAATTGGCTTGGTAGTTTGGTTTGCCCTGTTCCCATCATGCACTGGGACAGGAACAGACTAATTTGCATATAGCCAAGTTCTGACCTGGGATGGTGCAGTGAGCTAAAAAACGGTGATGGATCAAGCCCCGATCTTTGGACTGGGTAAGAGTGGTCTGCTTAATTCAGGCACTCTGTTCATCACCACCCCCTTTTCTGAATCAGTGGAGGAAGAAGGCACAGGGGTTTATTCCCTGTACTTCTTAATCCCAAAAAAGGACGGCTCACTCAGACCGATTCTGGACCTACGCCCCTTGAACCAGTACATTCTTTCAGAACACTTCCACATGTTGACACTGCAGCAGGTTCTTCCCTTGGTACAACGGGGAGACTTCCTCGCAACCTTGGACCTCAAGGATGCTTACTTTCACATACCACTCCACCCATCCCACAGAAAGTACCTCCGGTTCACCATCCAAAACCGACATTACCAGTTCAAGGTACTCCCCTTCGGAGTGACCACTGCTCCCAGAGTGTTCACAAAATGTCTGGCAACAGTGGCGGCGCACCTCCGGAGACAGGGTATACATGTCTACCCTTATCTGGACGACTGGCTCGTTCAGGCAAAGTCAGCCCAGCAGTGCGCCGCAGATATGTCCCACACCATTCACCTCCTTCACAGTCTAGGATTTTCACTGAACTACCCGAAGTCGCACCTTTAGCCGGCCCATGTGCGGCAGTATTCGTGCGCGACGATAAATACTCTGGCTGCCACAGCTCAGCCAAACCCAGACAACATCCAGTCGCTAATCCAGAGGTTCAGACCGCAACACTCAATCCCAGCGAGAGTGTTCATGCAGTTGATAGGCATGATGGCCTCCTGCATCTTCATAGTCCCGCACGCCAGGTTGCATATGCGTCCGCTCCAAGAATGCTTAGCGCATCAGTGGACTCAGGCTCAAGGACAGTTGAACGACCTAGTGTTGGTGACGGGTCGGGCATACAGCTCTCAGCATTGGTGGAATCCACACAACCTTTGCAAGGGCCGCCCGTTCCAAGAGCCTGTGCCACAGATTACACTGACGACGGACGCATCTCTCCAGGGCTGGGGGGCTCATGTGCTCCACTACACAGTGCAGGGACTATGGACGACGCAACAAAAGAAGATGCACATCAACTACTTGGAACTGATGGCAATCTTCATGGCTCTCAAGTCCTTCGAAGTACATCTGTGCAACAAAGTCGTGTTGATCCGGACGGACAACGTGACAGCCATGTACTACATTCAAAAGCAGGGAGGTACGCACTCTCCAGAGTTGTCTCCTCTGGCTCAGAGCATGTGGGAGTGGGCCATTCAGAGGAACATCTTCCTCTTGCTCGATGCATCCATTCCTAATATCATCTGCTATTTGTTGCATCTTTACAAATGCAATCTAGCATACGCTTCCATTCGGATACACTTATCCGCCATAGCGGCTTATCTCCAAAACAGGCAGCATCTCTCTGTCTTCAGGGTGCCTGCCATTAAAGCATTCCTGGAAGGGCTGAAGCGGGTCATCCCTCCCAGGACCCCGCCAGCTCCTGTGTGGAACCTCAATGTGGTACTCACCAGATTGATGGGTCCCCCGTTTGAACCTCTGCATTCGTGTGAGATTCAGTTCCTAACATGGAAAGTGGCTTTTCTCATTGCCATCACGTCTCTACGACGTGTTAGTGAGCTACAGGCGCTCACAATTCAAGAGCCATTTATACAAATTCATTCAAACAGGGTGGTGCTGCGCACTAACCCCAAGTTTCTTCCGAAGGTGGTGTCGCAGTTTCATGTCAATCAAACCATCGAACTGCCCGCATTCTTTCCAAACCCAGAAACGGTAGCAGAAAGAATGCTCCATACGCTTGATGTCAAAAGAGCGCTAATGTACTATATTGACAGAACACAACATTTTAGAAAGACACAGCAACTCTTTCTTGCCTTCGCAGCCCAGCATAAAGGCAACCCCATTTCCAAAGCAGGAATAGCCAGGTGGATCGTTAAGTGTATTCAGATTTGCTATCAGAAGGCTAAGCGCACTTTAACGGTCCCCCCCAGGGAACACTCCACACGCAAGTTGGGGGCCTCCATGGCATTCCTAGGTAACATTCCTTTGGAAGACATTTGTAGGGCAGCCACATGGTCTACACCACATACGTTTACCAAACATTACTGTGTAGATGTGCATTCCAAACAGCAGGCAGCTGTAGGACAGGCTGTTCTCAAAACACTTTTTCAGACTTCTGCAGCTGGCACGGGCGGCCGCCGTTAATGGAGAGACTGCTATGTATTCTATGCTACAGATATGAATTTAGCAGCCCTCATGCCTCGAACTGAATATGCTACTTACCAGTATGCATCTGTTCTTGGCATGTAGGGCTGCTAACATTCATATCAACCGCCCTCTTCCCCGGCGCCCGTAGCGGCTGCAGACTTTTCTTGCATTTAATCTCTAGCATGGCCATCGCTTACACTGTTACACTCCATCTTTGCCACAATGGCTAAAAACAATCTGGGGATGGAGTCGATGCCCATGCGCACTGTAGTCCAGGGGAGGAGCCACCTATCTCGTGATACTTCGAAGACTCTTCCAGGACAACAATGTGCAATCATCCGGACCCAACACTAGGCGGCGATCTATGCTACAGATATGAATGTTAGCAGCCCTACATGCCAAGAACAGATGCATACTGGTAAGTAGCATATTCATTTTGTTTGAGGAAGTCATCAGAGTCGGCTGTGATATAGATACCTAGATATTTAAACGTATCGCCTGTGATCTGGAGTGGGCTGCCTTCAGGAAGTCGTGGAGGAGGGTCATGCAGTACATACAAGATTGATTTGGACCAGTTTATAGTATATCCTGGCGCCCGTCCAAAGAGCTTGCATATATTTAGAAGGACTAGTAGGGAGCGCCTGGGAGTGGCCATATATAATAGGACGTCATCCGCATATAGGGAGATGCGGTCCTCCCACCCTTCCACCCATCTGATTCCTCGTATCATTGGCTCCCACCTAATCCACGCCGCCAACGGCTCTAGCACCAGGGCAAAGAGCAGCAGTGACAGGGGACATCCTTGGTGTGTGCCCCGTGCCAGCGGGAAGTCATCAGAAATGTGCCCGTTGGCCCTAACATGTGCTACCGGCTTAGTGTATAGAAGACTGACCCATGCGCAGTACAGCGAACAAAAGGGCCACTCAACCATATCAAACGCCATTTTGGCGTCCATGGAGAGTATGACCGCTGGTTCCTGAAGACACGGGCCATCACCCCATGCAGGCGTCTCAAGTTCAGTGCCGTTATTTCTGCCTGGCATGAAACCGGACTAATCCGGGTGTATCAGGGTCATAAGGTGCGGCGTTAGTCTAATCGCCAGTAGCTTTGCAAGGATTTTAGCTTCCGCATTGATCAACTATATTGGGTGATATGAGGTACATTCTTCAGCAGGTTTCCCCGGTTTAGGTATCACTACTCTGGTGGCCATTCGTTGATCTAGCGGTAACTCGCCTGTCTGTAAGCAGTCGGTGTAGATATACAGCAAGTGTGGGGCTATAGTCCCTGCCGCCTTTTTGTAGAGTTCAACAGGTATGCCATCTGAAAGAGACACGTTAGTATTAGATTCCTTACCTTAGAATATCCCCAGGCGTCAGACTGGATCCGGAAACTTTTGCGTAGCAGTACCCTTGCGTGTCGGTAGGCGTCGTCTGCGGCTCCGCGTCCGTCGTCGGCGTCGTGGGCGCCGTGAGGACGTCGTCGGAGTACTTATACGCCGCCTCCGCGTGCTGACGTCAGTTCTTCTTTTTTCCGCGCCAGCAAGCGCAGATCTGGAAAAAGAAGTAACCCATAGTCAATTTTGACTAACTTTTTTGATCATTTTTTGATCATTTCTCGAAGTCTACGACTCCGATCGGTGCCGTAGGGATGCCTGGCTTTAAACACTGCGAGGATTGCGACCGCACGATGTCGGTCACGGATCCTCACTACCTGTGTCTAAGTTGTCTAGGCGTCGACCACGACGACAAGGCCTGCTCCGACTGCCGGGCCCTCTCTTCGAAAGCCAGGGGGGAGCGGTCCCGCAGGCGACTCGAACTCTGGCAGTCGGTCCCGCGCCGCGAGAGGTCTCGGTCCCACGGGAGGTCGAGGGACAGGTCGCGCCTCGGAGCCACCACAGTTCCGAGAGTAGGCCGCTCTCCTCCGGGTCGAAGTCGTCGTCAGGTAAGAAGCACAAGAAGTACAAGAGGCGTCATTGCTCTTCGGACTCCCCCCGACGCTCGCGCAATGCGCGGTGACACCACCCACGTGGCTCCGTCAGAGTCGCGGGCGCCACGTCCAGCTCCACACCCTACAGTCCCTGGGCTAGACGTGACGCCGGAGGAGATCGAGCGCTTCATCATGGCCATGAGAAAACTCTCTCCTCCGACGGGCTCCTCGGCGCCTTCGGGCCCAGCGGACCTGTCTGGGGCCTCTAGCGGGTCGGGGGCTTCGGCCCCGACGCCGTCGGGGGCTTCGGCCCCGATGCCGCCGGCGCCGCAGGGCCCCCCAATCCCGACGCTGCAGGGTCCAGCGGTCCCGCGCCGCGGGACCACCCAAGACCTTCTTCTGGATCTGGATCGTCGCCGGTGGACCTTACGACCTCCCCGGCGTCGGACCATCAGGTGTCGCCTCCGGTACCTCCTTCGTTCCTGTTCCGACGTCGGGACGGCCCCGATGGGCGCCGCTCCAGACGTCGTTTGGAGAGTTTCACTTCTATGAACAGGCCCCATTGGTTGAAAACCCTGAGTATCAGGAGATGGGTGATGAAGGGGATTGGGAGGGGTCTGAGGACCCTCTGACCCGAGAGTGTCAGTCTCATGAGGACTGGGCAGGAGACCTTGAGGAGGCCAGTGGTCTGGGCACCTCTCCAGACACTGGTTTTGTCTCCCCTCCTTCCGTGACTTAGGAGGAGGGGGCAACCTACAGTGTGGTGTTGATGAGGGCTGCCAAGGCCTTGGGCCTTGAGCTCCCCATCGCGGCCGTGAGGACTAACCTCCTCACTGAGGTCCTTAAGCCGCAGTCAAGCTCGGCCGAGCCTCTGCTGCCCTTTAATGAGGCCTTGACCGACGTTCTTCTGGGCACTTGGTCCCAGCCTGCTAGGGATTCGTCCGTAGATAGGAACGTGGCCAGACGCCACCGCCCAGCCCTGGGCGACCCATGTTTCCTGTCCACCCAACCCACCCCCGAGAGCCTGGTCATCCAGGCCTCCAATTCGCAGACCGCATTCCCGTCGGCGCCGCCGGACAGGGAATCCAAGAGGTACGAGCAGTACGGTAAAAAGATCTTCTCGTCCCTTAGTCTGGGTCTGCGGTCTTCCAATACCGCATGCCTCTTGGGCCGCTACACCCACTCTCTGTGGGATACGGTTGCGGAAGTGCTGCCAGAGTGTCCGTTGGAGGTACGGGCCAAACTTGGCCAAGCCCTTGTGGAGGGCCGGGATGCTGCCAAATATTCTATCCGGTGTGGGCTGGATACCACCGACTCACTAGGTAGGGCGATGGCAACGACGGTGGCGGTCAGACGCCACGCCTGGTTGAGGTCCGCCAACTTTTCGGCCGATGTCCAAAACACTCTGATGGACATGCCGTTTGATGGCCGTCGCCTCTTTGGCGACAAGGCAGACCATGCGCTTGAGCGCTTTAAGGACTCCAGGGCTACGGCCAAGTCCTTGGGCCTCTCGGCCCCGCGCCAGCAATCGGCTGCCTTTCACTCCTTTCGTGGCCACGGAAGGGGTGTACCCACACGTGCTGCCAGCCACGCTCCGCAGGGTAATACCCTACGCGGTGGCGGCCGTGGGAACCGCCGTCCTGGCGGTTGGGAACAACGGCGAGGTCAGTCCACACCTTCCCCCGCAGCATCTGCCTCAAAACCCTCCTAGTCCGTGCTTTCAGGCCCATGTGACGCCAGTGGGGGGCAGGGTTCGCCATCACCACCTCCACTGGCGCACTGTCACTTCGGACAGGTGGGTGCTGCAAATCGTCCGAAGGGGCTACTCCCTCCCCTTCGAGGCGACCCCTCCAGCCATGCCACCGCAGAACCACTGTGTATCGGGGGATCATTTGCGACTTCTGCAGGAGGAAGTTACGGCCCTCTTGGCCAAGGGGGCCATCGAGCGCGTTCCTGGGCCAGAAGTAGAATGTGGTTGCTACTCCCACTACTTTCTTGTACCCAAGAAGGGCAAGGGGGGCCTACGCCCTATCTTGGACCTAAGGAACGTCAACGGCTTCCTCCGGAAGGAGAAGTTCAAAATGCTGACACTGGCTCAGGTCCTAGCTGCCCTGGACCCAGGAGACTGGTTGGTAGCGTTGGACTTGCAGGACGCTTATTTCCACATCCCTGTCCTGCCGGCCCACCGGCGCTACCTGCGGTTCACGGTCGGCCACGAGCACTTTCAGTATACCGTGCTCCCCTTCGGCCTTACCAGCGACCCACGGGTGTTCACAAAGGTGATGGGGGTGGTCTCAGCTCATCTGCGCAGGTTAGGGGTTTCAGTCTTCCCCTACCTCGACGACTGGTTGTTGAAGGCGGGCTCGCCCCAGACAGTCGTCAGCCACCTCCAGACTACGGCAGATCTCCTGCACAGGCTGGGGTTCTCCATCAATGTGCCGAAGTCACACCTCTGCCCCTCTCAGAAGCTCCTTTTCATCGGAGCGGTTCTCGACTCGGCACGGTTTCGGGTTTATCCACCCGAACAGCGGGTCCGGGATATTCAGGCTCTGATTCCCATCTTTTAGCCGTTGTCCCGGGTCTCGGTCAGGTTGACACTGCGGCTTCTGGGGCTGATGGCCTCCTGCATCCTACTGGTGCATCACGCCAGGTGGCGGATGCGGGCTCTGCAGTGGGACCTGAAGTTTCAGTGGGCCCAGCATTAGGGCAACCTGTCCGAATACGTCCTGATCTCGGAGGGCACTGCGAGACAGCTGCAGTGGTGGCTCACGGACCGCGATTGGGTCAGCGGCAGGTCCCTCTCCCTTCCCCAACCGGAGCACGTAGTTGTGACGGACGCGTCCCTCCAGGGCTGGGGTGGCCACATGGGAGAGGCGGAGATCAGAGGCCTCTGGTCTCCGGCGGAGGCCCGGCTCCACATCAACCCGTTGGAGTTACGGGCGATTCGTCTAGCGCTGAAGGCATTCCTCCCTTCTGTCAGGGGGAGTGTAGTGCAGGTGTTCACGGACAACACCACCGCCATGTGGTACTGCAACAAACAGGGCGGGGTGGGGTCGTGGACCCTTTGCCAGGAGGCTCTGCGCCTCTGGCAATGGCTGGAACGCCAGGGCGTGACCCTGGTGGCTCATCACCTGGCAGGTTCTCCGAACGCCAGGGCGGACGATCTCAGCCGTCGGTGCATGATGGATCACGAATGGCGTCTGAACTTGGACGTGGCGCAAGGCCTCTTTCAGCAATGGGGAGAGCCTTGGTTAGATCTATTCGCCACCGAACAGAACGTGCAATGTCATCAGTTCTGCGCATTGGAATTTCCAAGGCGGCACTCGCTCGGAGACGCTTTTCGTCGCGAGTGGAGTTGCGGTCTGTTGTACGCCTTTCCGCCTATACCACTTCTGCCCAGAGTGCTGAAGAAGATCATGCGCGACCGGGCCCAAGTCATCCTTGTGGCTCCGGACTGGGCATGAAGGTACTGGTATCCAGAGCTACTCAGTATGTCAATCGATCCCCCGGTTCGTCTGCCTCTTCAGGAGGACCTTCTGTCGCAGCAGCAGGGGACGGTCCTCCACCCGAACCTATCCAGTCTCCACCTCCATGCTTGGAGATTGAGCGGCGACAGTTGAGGCCATTTGACTTGCCTCCTGAAGTCTGTAACGTCATTCTGGCAGCCAGGCGTCCCTCCACAAAGTCGGTATACGCCTGCAGGTGGAACAGATTTGTGGCATGGTGCACAGCAAAGGCTGTGGATCCTCTTGTTGCCCCTCTCTCTGAGGTTCTTCTCTTCCTTCTTTCTCTTGCCCAGCAGGGCTCTGCTCTGGGCACTATCAAGGGCTACCTTTCTGCCCTTTCAGCCTTTCTGAGGCTGCCTGATCAACCTTCTTTGTTCAAGTCCCCTATTGTAAGTAGATTTCTAAAAGGCATCACACACACATTCCCTCCTGTTCCGTTTGTGATGCCTCAGTGGGACTTGAACCTGGTTCTTACGTTTCTGATGTGCGCTTCTTTTGAGCCACTTCACAACTGTCTTCTCCGCCTTCTTACTCTGAAGACAGCATTCCTGGTTGCCATCACCTCTGCCAGGAGAGTGAGTGAGCTCCAGGCTCTTTCTTGTACTCCACCTTTCCTTTCTGTCCATCTGGACAAAGTGGTGTTGCGAACTAAGCCATCTTTCCTGCCCAAGGTTGTCCCGGCCTTCCACATCGGGCAGTCTATCACCTTGCCAACCTTCTTCCCGCCACCGCATCCCTCTAAAGAGGAAGAGCGGCTCCACCTTCTGGACCCAAAACATGCGCTCTCATTTTACTTGGATCGCACACGCCAGTCCCGCGTGGATGACCAACTCTTTGTTGGTTATGTGGGCGCTAAGAAGGGGAAAGCGGTGCACAAGAGGACCATCTCCCGGTGGATCATCTTGTGTATCCAGGCATGCTACTCCTTGGCTAGGAAGGAGCCCCCTGTTGGCTTACGGGCTCATTCCACCCGAGCCACGGCGACTACAACTGCCCTGGGCCGGGGAGTGCCCTTGCAAGACATCTGTCAGGCAGCTACGTGGGCCTCGCTGCACACGTTTGCAAGGCACTACTGCCTCGATAGCCAAGTCCGGAGGGATGGCTTCTTTGGCCGTTCTGTCCTCCAGGACTTTCTGGTGTGCTTATTGGTTCGCAGATCCACCACCGGGGTTGGTATTGCTGGGGTATCTATTCTAAGGTAAGGAATCTAATACTAACGTGTCTTTCAGATGCACAAGTTACTACTTGTGTAACGATATATCTGTAAGAGACATTAGTTAGTATTAGATTCCTTACCGACCCACCCATCCTCCCCGTTCTGCGAACAGATATCTAGGGTTAGGGTTACCCCCTTTCAGGGCCCTAGTTTCAATGGCACCAGTGTTGGTTTTTAACATGGCTCTGCGTTTCTGGCGCGGAAAAGCTGTGTCTAAGAACTGACGTCAGCACGCGGAGGCGGCGTCTCAGTACTCCGACGACGCCATCACGGCGCCGACGACGGACGCGGAGCCGCAGACAACGCCTACCGACGCGTAAGGGTACTGCTACGCAAAAGTTTCCGGATCCAGTCTGACGCCTGGGGATATTCTAAGGTAAGGAATCTAATACTAACTAATGTCTCTTACAGATATATCGTTACACAAGTAGTAACTTGTGCGTTAGGCCCTATGGCTTTGCCCGATTGTAATGACCCAATCGCCACTCGTAACTCCTCTACCGTGAGGTCCGCCTCAAGAGTGAGAGCTGCTTCCGGGGCGAGCCTGGGCATATCAATATCTTTTATATAAGACAGCGCCTCCTCCAATGTCATCTCCGAGGACGACGCATATACCTGTTTAAAATGGTGCGCCAGTGTGTGTAGTATTTGTTGCAGGTCTGTAGTAGTTTGCCTATCCCCCGTCGGGATCGCCAAAATCCATTTATTACCCTGTTCTTTTTTGTGCAACCACACCAGAAGTTTCCCGGCTTTGTCACCGGTTTCATATATCTTATAATGCGTGGCCATTAGTCGCGACCTGATCATGCCCTCAATGTGACTCCTGTACTGTTGCTGCTTCAGACGCAAATTTTGGGCTGTATCCGGTGTTGGATTGTTGGAGTGTTGTGTCTCGGAGTCGTGTAATTCTAGCTCCATATCATGCAACTCCTGCGGCTTCTCTCGCTTGTGCCCTGCTATAGATACAATGGCCTGCCCTCTGAGGACAGTTTTATAGGCCACCCACTGGGTAAAAAAAATATTTTTATTAAATATGTGTAATGTAATTTAAAAAATAAGATATCTAAAAATAAATAGATTAAAAACATGTAGTAAAACAATATGAAAAAAAATATAACGATAAATGCATTTAAAAATTATCATTGAAAAAACCTTAGAAATTCACTGAAAAAACCATAGGTTTTACGGGTGTTCTAGTTAGCTGGACATTTCACTCGTACAAAACCATTGAAATTCCTCCGTTATAGTTAGTTGTACTCACTATAAGTCACGCGCCCGCAATCCACTGCTGATGAGGTCACATATTACATCATTTATGACATCGTCTGTGACATCTCTGATGACATCACTGATGACCTCTCAAATAACATCACTGAGGACATCTCAAATGACATCACTGATGACGTCATCCACATGACAATGTGATACATCTCATCATATACTAGTATAACCTTTCAACACTCATTATAAAATATGGACTACCATATTTGAAACAATTCACAAACCAATACAAGTTTCTAAAAACCCACTCAGTGATTCCTACATCTACACACACATCTAAACACTTACCTATACATTCATTCATACATGCTAACAAAGATCAATAGAATACTATTAAACATACTTATACACCTACATCAACATTACGCACCAGTACACATCCTATTCAGTTAAGCAGTCATCCTACTCACTTATGCAAACAATTGATCATACTTATATTTACTAAGCTACACACTTATACAAACACCACTTTATTTATTCATATAGGTAGTAACTCATACTAAGAGTGTGATGAAATCACTATTATAGCTATACAGTTTTCTATACAGTCACTCATGCGATTACTGAGACTTATGTATACATATTTATATACACCGACTGTCACATACACTGCCTTTTATATTTCTAGTTTGTTGGACATGTATCATTGACAAATATATTTACTCATCACCACACCCATAAAGAGATTCACTCACCCAAACAACTGTTTCCACATACGGTCTTAACTCATATACCTACTAAATCAACTATTTACACATCTTTGGACATTCTCACACCTCCCACCCAACCACACGCATTCACTATCCAATACAAATACTCACTTAACTAATTAGTAACTTATATAGACTTTCACATAGCTAGTAACCAACTTATGTAGTAGTTTACACAACACGAGATAGTGATACAGGTATTCACACAGTTCAATCACTATCCCATATGTTTAGTGAGACACTTTAAATTAGTTAGTCAATCACAGTGCTACTAAATCCTCCATCCAAACACTTATACATCCACTCAGTCTTCAATGCAGATTGCTATATATTTAATTCTTATTTAAATATTGAACCAAACCACATTCGCTGGATGATGTCATCAGTGATGTCATTTGAGATGTCATCAGTGATGTCACTGACCATGTAATGAATGATGTAATATGTGACATCATCAGCAGTGGATTGCGGGGGTGTGAGTTATAGTGAGTACAACTAACTCGAACAGAGGGATTTCAATGGTTTTGTACGAGTGAAATGTCCAGCTAACTATAACACCCCTAAAACCTATGGTTTTTTTCAGTGAATTTCTAAGGTTTTTTACCACAAGTTAATTAACTGCCCTCAGATGGGCTACATCATACGTATTTCCGAGGCCCATTTGAGGGCTTTGAATGTAAACAGTTTAATTATCGTGCACCCATCAGTGGAGTAAGTTGCTGACACAAACCACAAGGCCCAACGGGCATTGCGTTGAACATTATGATGTAGCCCATCTGAGGGCAGTTAATTAACTTGTGTGGGTGTGTCAAACAGCACAAACTTCTTTTTGTCGAGCCTCTGAAGAGAGCGGTAGCTCAGAAACGCGTCAGGCTTTTAACTTTCGACATGAGAGCTGTGAGTTTATTGGAATGCGGAACTCTACCGTACCCAATTAAATGCTTTTCAGCAAGCTGTTGGTCGTGTGCGTCCTTGCCTGGGGGCATTTGGGAGCTTTGATAGATATATAGCTGCTGTTCAAATAAAGGGATTTGTGAATCCATCAAGTGCGGAGTGGCGTCCTCATTGCAGAGGCATCTTTGTTGGATTTATAGGCGGCAAGTCTCAGCCGCCGAGGATGCACCGCCCGAGCAACTTGAATCGGGTCTGGACGGCTGTGAACATTCGGCTGTGAAATAGCGCACAAGATTGTTAATTATTAGCAGAACACCAAGGTTGGGGGCCCACTGGAGGGCTGCGAAAACATTCAAGAGATAAAGCAGGAAAAACAAATACAGCATGAAAACGGACCCCAATGTGGGGAATGGATTGGAACTACACCGACCAGTATGCCTCACTGGAGAGTGCATACAAGTGGGGAGATGACGTGTGTAGCTCTCACCGCCTCTTGCTGCCTGCCCCTTGACAAAGAAGTAGGATACTTCGAAACGCATTGAGACAATTTAAAAACCTAACTGGTGTAGCTGCTGTTCAAATAAAGGGATTTGTGAATCCATCAAGTGCGGAGTGGCGTCCTCATTGCAGAGGCATCTTTGTTGGATATACATATATATATATATGGACACGAGATTTGGCTGGTCCCCAGCCTCTGTATCGGCGGGCTCACGGCAGGGGTAGCCACCCCCTTTAACATATACACACTCAACCGGCGTGTTCCTCCCTTCGGTCGCGGAAAAGAACAACACAGGAGCCGTGGCCTCTGTTCGTGGTGCAGTTTATTTCAGACACAACGTCCTACGCGTTTCGGAGTGAAAACTACTCCTTCAATTTACATTTGGTGATTTCCGTAAATGCTTACATTTCAAGTATTGTGCTTGATGATGGCACGAGCAGTATTCTACTACATTAGTTAAAATTAAAACGTGGCTCATGACCAAAATCCCAAATTCATAGAAAGACTTTCATTTTGGGTTTAAACATTGCTCGTGACAAAACAACGCTTACATTAACATTGCTAAGCATTTCACAGTATTGTCTGTTTAAATTATAGATTGTGGGTTGCTCGAAGTTATAAAATAATAATAAAACTTTGCAACTGACGGGTTCGAACCTCTGGTCTCAAAAGACAGCGTGTATATGAACTCTCTGTCTCTCTGTTTCTTGAGCTATACAATTCACCACGTTCGACGAGTGAAATATTGGAAGGCATCATATTCACTCAGTTAAGTACACGTCCAATATTGATTCACACTCAATGCTGCCCCAGTGGGCAAAAAGAATATTGTGTTCATCAAAGTTTTAACAACCATTTTTAGTCCGTACTGTTTAGCTCAAAATACTGCCCAAGTGGGCTATTTTCACTCCTGTTAGTTCCCAAGAATAAAGTTCATCCAAACGAAATTCAAAATTGGTCAGCCAGAATTATTGCCCCAGTGGGCTACTGCATTCTTGATTGCCAGCATAGTCCATCATCATTCATTTTTGTACGGCTCCTGTGTTGTACTTTTCCGCGACCGAAGGGAGGAACACGCCAGTTGAGTGTGTGTGTGTGTGTATATATATATATATATATATATATATATATATATATATATATATCCACAGCTACCCTTCTCCGTTGAAAAGGATGAGGGGACACGGCAGGGTTTCAAAGGAATTCTTTATTTTGTATTGGCATGACGCGTTTCGGCGGTTGCCTCATCAGATGCCTCCGTTGTTGCAATCTCAAAGTTTTTTCTTTTTTCTTCTTTCTTTTATTGATTATGCCCCCTCCTTCTAAAGTAGCGTAGGGCTCACCTGCACCACATTTCGTTAAGGAGCACTCTGCCAATTCATGCTATGCGGACTGCAGATCCCATCATGCAGTTGGTTCTCAATGTGGACGAATGCTCCCACAGTCGGATTTTTTTCTTCTTACTCGCGGTGATATATATATATATATGTATATATATGTTTTTTGATATATAATTTGTATTATTTCCGGGGTCCCGGCACATGGGCGGGAATATTCAGTGTTTATGACTTTGAGGATACCCCTGGAAGAGAACTAGGATTACAGGTAAGTAACTTATCCTTTGGCACACTGCTTTCTCCAGTCTCTCACGATTCATCTACGTCTGAGGCTGCAAAAGAGTTCCAGATGTACTGATTTAAATATGCAGGTTGCTGTGTCACTTCCAGAGGTGGTGCAATATCTCCAAGGAGGCCCGTCGTGCCACCTGCTTGACGTGCTACAGCAGTTGGCATGTAAAATTCCAGATTCATTCTGGCGCCTGGGTATATGCAAAAGGCGAGGCATCCGCAGTTAGACTATTCACCAGAAAGAGAATTGCCGAAGTAGCTTGTTCTCTATGGAGGTAGTGCCTCTGGAAGAAAATAACAGATGGATTTAGGCCCAGATCTCTGTACTGGGGTGAATGTATGACATTGATCTGCATTCTGTCCATCTATTGTTCTTTTTACATTTGTCACCCCGAGTGTGACGGGTATGCCCAGACGTGGGTCCTGTGCTCTCCATGCCACTGGAGTCAACCTATCCTGGCTGATGAGGGTTGAAACCCCAAACCGGTCCTAATATGCTTGTTTCCAGTCCAGGGAGGACCTGGCCTGGCAGTTCGGAATGGAATGTTCCCATTGGGCACAGGGCCAAGACTGATTTGCATATGGCGGGGTTCAAACTGGAATGGCATGGGGGAGTAAAAACCGATGGGTTTAGGACCAGATCTCTGTACTGGGGGGAATGTATGACATTGTTCTGCATTATGTCCATCAATTGTTCTTTTTGTATCTGGAAGAAAGGGGCATGGGTTTTAACTCTCTTTACATTCTTGGTCCCCAAAAAGGATGGGAATCTGGGGCTCATTCTGGATCATAAGTTCAGCTGGCCCTGAATGCCAGGCATTGATTGGCTTTGCTTTACCTCAAGTGCTAATACCATGGGAATCCTACACTCTGTTCCCGACTTGCCACTTCGCTGAGATCAGCGCATTGTGTTTTTATGTAAGTGTTGACACCTGTAGATTCTTCAATGAGATGGTCAGGAGTCTGTGTTGCCATAATTGGATGACTGGCTGGTGATGTCAGAGTCACTTAATGCTGGTTGAGGAACGGCTTCTGATGGGTGCTTCTTCCTGCAGATTCCTCACCTGTGAATATCCACCAGGCATCAGACAGGATCCAGAAACTTTTTTGCATAGCTCCTTGACACCAGTAGGGAGTGCTGGCTCCATGTTGATGTTAGGCATAACACCTCTGTGACATCACTGGTGCCCACACAACACCCCGACTGGCGCACTAACCGTAGTTCCCTTTTTGTCTGTGCTTTTTGATGCAGATCCACAGTGCCTTTCTCCTAGAGGTTTTTACCTCAGAAATTCAAAATTTCAGCTCAGTGCAGTCACCCTTGTGACAAACAAATGTCACTAACAAATCCACATGAAGGCAATCTATGGTGTTAGGTTATATACCTATCCACCACAACACTAGACCCTGCCCTAATTGTGTAGTCTGTTGCCTAAAATTTTAATGTATGGGACAGCGGAGGAGGGACAGCTCAATGGGTCTTATTGTTCTTCTAAATCTTCAAAAGAAAAGAGAAAACACCAAAAAGAAGAAAAGGTCTTATTTGTGTGAAAATGAATATACAGAGGTAAGTCATTTTAATCTCAGAAATCTTCATCTGAGCCCCGAATTGGTGGTGATCCACTCACTGCAGGCTCCTTCACCTTCTGCCCATGTTGGTGCCTCAGCTCCCGGCTCCACCGATGCTGCTTCCACACCCTTCTCTTCTGGCAATTTCAGTGCTGTTTATGGATCCCTCTACCTTCCTCCATGTAATTTGGGATATTTGTGTATGCCTATGGCCCTGTTGGTCCATCTGGAGCTCCACTCTGTTTCCCACCTGCGGGTTCTCCCCTGGCTTAGATTGTCTCTGTAGTTGAGCCTTTTGTTATTCCAGGGCCGATACCTATACTGGCGCTGCTCTCAATGCCGACTACAGTGCCTGTACTAATTTTGACATTGGCACCAATTCAGATACCACCAACTGTGCCAATTGCTCCAAACAATACTGATTGCCCTAGAAGAAAAGCCCAGAGACTTCAGGAGGGAGGATTGCCACCATGTACAGAGATTCAACAGTATTGCACCTGTTGAATTTTTAGCATAGCTCTGACCCAATATCACACAAATATACTGGTGATTACCATGACCGCATCTTTTCTGCTCGGTCATTGGGGGAGCCTTACAGTACTTTACAAGAAGGTAGTGGTCTGGGCACTTCCCCAGAGGTAGATATGAATCTGTCTCCAAATTTTACTTTGGCTGATATTTATTCCTAATACTACATCTTTAAAAAGCAGCTGAAGTTTTTTGCAATTGGCCTTGCCTTCAGTTGAGTTGATAACTAAGATAACATAACATAAGTATTTGTAAAGCACACGTTCACCCAGAGGTCTCTTGGTGCTGAATAACAGCTATTAATTGTTACCCAACTCAGTGGTACTCATTTTATCGACCTCAGATGGATCAAAGGCTGAGTGGACCTGCCGCGATTTGAACCTGTGACCATGAGGTCGAACACAGGCCCGTGCAATGGACGCATTAGTCCACTGAGCCACCAGACCCGGCTAAGATCCTCGCAAATGTTTTAGATTTGTCCAATTCTTGCAGAATCTCGCCTTAATTTTGTTGAAGCTTTCACAACGTCAATAAAGGGTATAAGGCAAAACCTAATTTCATGCCTGCAATGAATAGATCCAAAGTGCTAAGATATGGACCAGCCCCTGGAGAACCATCTTTTTTGTCTCTACTTCAGTATTGGCATTTCACATTACACTTGTTACGTGAAATGCCTAAACTTCCACCACATCACATAATTGAGTTTCTGTTTGGGTAAAAATCATTTTTCAGCCGCAGAGGAAAACGGCCAAATAACTTAACAAGAGCAAATTTTTGTGTCACTTGCTCTATTAATGTTTTAGCCGAAAATGCATCCTCGGGCCCAAAAATGGACACGAAGACGCATGTCATGCTAAACAATAATGCATAATGCAGGTTCCACGTTTTGTATAGATTTTGGGGGGTTTTCACCCAACACTGATGTGGACCCACAAGCACCACCTAGTGTTGATTACTCAACACTGTTAGATCCGGTCTGGAACCTAGGACAGGGTTCCTGTAAGGAATCTGGAGGAGACTATCCACCAGAAAGAATGTTATCAGTGTCATATTTTCCACGGGGCAGAGTACCATTTTCAGATTCCATAAAGTAAGTGGGATCATCATCTCTAGGGCTGCTATCTGGTTCACTCTGACCGTTTTCTAAATGCTCTATCCTACTTGGCAAGTCTTCAATTTCTCTTAACCCCTTGAGTGCTGGCCACGTTCAGCGGACGTCGCGCGCACTACTTCGGTAGTGCCCTGCCCGCGCAATAGAACGTTCCGCACCAGCGCGGAATGTTCAGCGCAGCGGAGGGGTTAATAGTGTTTTTGTTTCTACTTTTCAACTGTTGATGAACATTTAGGCATAATGTGTATATCTATTGGGAAACAGCCTTTGCAACAAGGTAAATACATCGCATGCCTTTGCCTCGCATTTTTTAGCACGCATATTATTACATGCGAATATGCATTTACAACGCATGCCAATACCACGTATTTAAGGTAACTTGGGGGGGGGGGGCGGTTAGGGTCTCCCCCCACTAATACATTGTTTTTAAATCTAAAAACAATGCGTTGTATAGGCTTGCGATGTAAATGCATAATCGCATGTAAAAACATGCAAGCAAAAAATGCAGGGCGAAGTCATGCAATGTGTTTACCAGCGTTGTACCATCCTACAACCATATCTATTCCCCATATTGTCCCTCTAAAGAATTGCTTTTTTGTGCTTAGATTATTAATCGTCCCATTTGTTGGTTGATACATTTTGAAATATACCGGAAGACCTCCATTAATTGTTTCGGAGGAGGTGACGTGAATGGTGATGATGAACATTGTGAGGGGATCTGATCTTGGATTGCTGCTCATTTTGGTGGGAGAAGTGAAGGAATCCAAATTCCGACCTCTTCTTTCCTGGCGCCATGCTTCTGAGCTTTTGAGTGATGTCAGTCTGGATACTCAGCCCCGCCTGCCCCTGCTCTCCCCGCCCACTTACATACCGCTGATGTGCGGAAGTTTCTCTGTTTTAAGGACTCTTTCAAGGACGATCGGCCTAGTTCTATTTTAAATATTAGGTTTGTCCCAAGGGACCGGTCTGAAAGCAAAAATACTTATACTGCATATAATCCTGGAATGTTTATTTACAAAATCTGTCTATGAATTCTGGAACATTGTATGGAAGTAAAGTTCTTATTAAGCTTTGGACAGTGCTTTGCATTGTTTT
The DNA here is from genome assembly GCF_964261635.1 of Lissotriton helveticus. Taxonomy (NCBI): domain Eukaryota; kingdom Metazoa; phylum Chordata; class Amphibia; order Caudata; family Salamandridae; genus Lissotriton; species Lissotriton helveticus. The sequence goes on along the minus strand of NC_136065.1, from coordinate 298,544,009 downwards.
TGGGACAAATGTACAAGTGCTGTGATGGGCATAGGATTGATGTGTCCTAGTCATAGCTCTTACCGGCAGTATTTATTTATATTTTGCGTCTTTATCATTGCCTCAATTTTTTTCCCTGCCACACCACGTAAAACTAACCATATAGCAGACAACTCCTCTGATGCCCCTGCCCATTCGCTGCACAGTGCAAGGAGCCAGCTTTTCTCTGTGAAGTGAGCATGGTCCCTGCTATTCTTTGAGTAGTGATGGCCCGGTGTTTTTTCATAAAGGTGTTCAAGGTCTAGGTTACTCTGTACACTGCGACCGTATGTCCCACTGTTCTTTGCAAAATGAGGTTTTTACATTTTTTTGTTAGCATGCTAATTAAGCCAATAGGGGAAAGTAATTTGATTCTGTGATTAATTTTTTGTTGTAGGGTATCCAACGTAGGATCACGGTCACAATCATCCACGAGCGTGGCAACGAACTACATTGGAAGGACGTGCGTGAGTTGGTTGTGGGTGAGTCTCTTTCCTGCACCCAAATACCTTAATAATAGTCTTACGCTATACTGTGCATTGGAGTAGAGGCAGCTGCACTTGCTTTTCAGAGAATTACCTGTTGGCCTTTTGCATTGTGTGCGGTATTGTTTAATTGCTGTGATTAATCAAACATTTGCAAAGATTATGTATTACACGCTCTTATTCTCTGGCTCGTTCACAAACTCTTGGAACTCATGATGAGATTGAGAACTGTTGTTTAGCAATTAATGTGGGAGATTTGGATGCCAGTATCATGCATGGCTGTGTGCATCATGTTCGAAGCTCCCCGTTTCTGCTTCACCAGTTCCCTTTTTCTGCTTATTGGTGTGCATCATATTTAGCTTCTCTTTATCCAACTGTATTGCTAATGTGGTGCTCCCCCCACATAGCATGTCTTTTTTTGATATTATCTTGTTTCCATTAATGCCTTCAGTTTGAAATCACAAGTCTTCGGTATAATGCCATGTACCGTGTATTCTGATAATTTGCTACAACTCACCCATATTACCTCTTCGCCTATTGTTTAGGCAACAGTTGCATTACAATTGAGGTACACAAGACCAAATATGTTTTCACTTTGTAACATTCCCTGCTCATGCAAACCTTGAAGGAGCAGGAGTTGCAGCTTTCCTCACCATTGCAACTAAAGGAGATGTGTTGGATCCACACTGGTTCTATTGGCCAATCTCAGTGCCATTTGATTTTTCTTTCTCTGTCCTCCTCCTGTGGTTTATTGGTCTCCATGGCAAGCAGATAAGGCTCATTTGACCCATTTAAATATTTGCAGCACGACTATGGGTTTTCGACCCACTTAGACACAAGTGCAGACTTGGACTTCACCCAGGAGGCACTGAGTGCCAATGGTAGAGAGTCCTCTCAATTCCTTTGCCCCCAGTGCTACCCCTGCCATCCTCAGTACTGCTACAGTTGATTTTGGTGCGATTTTAGAGGCCTCATCTTCATGGCTGATGTTGTCCAGTCATGGTCACCGTTCCCCCTCTCTTGAACACCATAGATGATGTTTACTTTTTGCATGGGTAGGGATCTGGATTCCCAGGGGCAACCTGGTGCTGCATTAGAGCAGAATGTTCTTGTTTCCTAGGTCTCCAATTTCTCTGAATCCAAGGATCCTCCAGAACAAAAGATCAAGGAGACCCAGAGCTGTCACCCCGATTGCTCTCACTTGGCCCCTAAAGGGAACGGTTATTGACCGACTTTACAACGACTACAACCAGATGGCGGGAGAAAATGTGCGGCACCCAAGCCTCCCATTCCTCAGCAAGAGTGCGTGACTTCTGCAGAACTAACTCTTGCACTTCTTTGTCTTTCTTCCGAGAACTTTGAAGGGCTTTACATCGTCCAAGAAATCTTCCACTAGGACTTAGTTCAGGAGCCAATGGCTCCTTCCTAAATGCAGTACACGTTGTTCAGGCAATATTTTCCCTCATCCCTATGCTTCCTCAGCTGTGAGGAATTAATCTATTTGGGTGTCCAGGTGTGCCTTACACCTTTACATTGACAGAACTAGTAGCCTGTGGAATTCTGACCACTGTTTGTGACCGAGGGCAATAATACAATTTAAGCTGCTGATAAGGCCACTGTTGTCAGATGAATAATAATTATCACCCATGCCCCCGGTATTGTAGAGACTTCATTCATAGTATACGACTACTGAATTTTCCAAAACCCCTCGCTGTATGTCCAGCTGGAGAAAACAGGGTCATTATGTGTCACCCATCTCACATCTGAGGCAGTAGGAATTGTTTGTCGTGCCCACATCTGCTCTCGGATGCCAACTTCACGTGGTCTGGGACTGCCCAAAAATATTTTGCTTCTGATGTCTGATCTGGAATGCACTTTGGGGATACCTGCCCAATACACTCCAGAGGTTTTCCTCCTAGGGCTATATTCGCACAGTAAACTAGTGCGGGTGAACAATAGCTTTCTGAACCTGGCAATAGTATTAGCTTGGAGAGAAGTGGTGATACATGGGATCTTCTCGGGAGGCCCTCCACATTGTAAATTGAAAAAGCATATTCAGTGCAATAGGTCTCACATGTGCAAGATTTTAAGCTGTTGGCATTGTGAATGTTAATGCCTTCCTTTTATTTATGTATTTTTCAAAGCAACACACATATATAAAAGGCATTGTCATTTCTAATGATAATAGCTCAAACTCTCGCGAATGCAAGACCACTTTAATAGTGGCTGCGCCCTTTCTTTAGACTCTGCTCCCCGTATTCAGGTTACTGTGAGAACCGTCTGAAGAAAGGGGCATGGCCACCATTAAAGTGAAAGCACATATGGGGCGCTTTTACACAAATTGTAAAAATAAATAAAGCTTTTGTAGCGCTGCCACTAAAGTGAAAGCGGTCACGCTGTAAATTAAATACGTAAGTAAGCGCGTTCGCTAAAGTGTAACGTGCCCGTGCTGTAAATTAAATAAACTAATAAGCGCGGCCGCTAAAGTGAAAGCAGACCACACCATAAATTAAATATTTAAAGAAGCACAGCCATGCTGGAAATTAAAAAATACATGATTAATAACAATATAACAGGGAACGGTGGGCTGCGACGTCGTGGGTGGAATAGGGAAGATCATTAAAGAGAGCCTGAACAACTCACACCGAAGGGTCTCGAGGCGCTGTGGGCTGTCGGGGAGTTTAAGTGAGCTATTGCCCAGAGTCGCATGATGCTGAGCTGCCGCCAGCGCCTGGGATTGAACCGTGAGCCCAGCGCTCCAGTGTCAGCCGACCTGGCTGTTGCGCCACACCCCTCCCACTGGACAACTATTGTTGTAGAGTTCCTGGATACAAACTCATACTACCTAAGGACAAGCGATGTATGTATCACGCATAAAGAGGGTGTTTCTTTTCCGTATTTCACTTCTCTGTTACCATCCAATCAATACTTACTGACTCGAGTAACTTTTTTTCAGATGTACAAATCAGATTATGTTATTAATGTTTACTTTGTTGATTATTCTCTCATTACAACCAGGCTACTGCTACTAATTAACTGAAACTGAGAGGGTCCATAGCAGCGGGTTTTATTTATTGATATTTCTGTGAGCATTTGACACCTCACTGTCCATGACTCTACAGGTCAATCGAACAGTGGCCACCTGTTGGGGGGTCATTAAAATCCTCAAGAGAATCCTTCACTATCTCTCTCCTTTAGCACGCAAGCAGACGGTGGTTGCATTGGTGGGTTCCAGGTTGGACTACTGCAACGCACTTTATGCAGACTCCAACAAGGGACTCATTCAACGCCTTCAGGTCGTACAGAATGCGGCTGCTCGATTTGTTCTGGCGCTTCCTAATGTGTCCTCCGCAACAACGGCCAGAAGGAGCCTGCATTGGCTCCCTATACATCTGAGGATCTCTTTTAAGATCTTATGTTTAGCATATAGAGCTCTCGCAGATGGGCCATTGGACCCCCTAGGTGCCCTTCTGACTCGCTACATGCCTAGTAGATCCCTCAGATCATCGGAGATGAATCTGCTGGTGGTCCCTCGTGCCAGAAAGGTGCGCTGGGGAAGTAGAGCATTTTCCATTGTGGCCCCTAGACTGTGGAATTCCCTTCCCCCGGAGATCAAGACCCAACCTTCTTTGTCCCTTTTTAAAAAAGCGCTAAAAACCTGGTACTTTATCAAGGCCTACCCACAGTGAGAGTATATTTGTAATAGCTAGTTTTCATTTGGTTAGGCGCCTTGACGCCCATTGGGCTTAGTAGCGCTATATAAATTTGTTTTCATTCATTTCATTCATTCATGTGGCCCGTATGTTTCTAATTATACTACATGTAAATAATATTTTGCTTGTACATACTTTGTACAAATGTTCACTCTGAAAATCCTCCATCTGCTGTCCATGCACCTTCCATGGTTGCTAAGACATCAGTGGCGTTTCCCAGGCTTGCAGCAGTTGGAGACTCCCCAGTCTGAAGCGAGATTTAGATAGAACGTGCTCTGCATCCTCTTTGCTTATGCCTAAGCTGCCTGATGCCAACTACTTCTTATCATTCTCAGTTGCTGTGCAGCCCTCCTACCCTTTGATAACAGGAAAGAGTCAGGAAATAAGGGTGAAATGTTTAACTTCAAGGTGATTTTGTGACACTCAGTAGGCATTCTCCCACTATCATAGCTCGATCTTCCACCCTCTGGCAATCGGCCAAATAAAACACACTACATGTGTACCACAAATGAAGCGTTAACGCATGCACGACTTCCAAGCACAGTGCTCTGAAATTAGCTGCTATAGAATAGGTTTTAGTTCTCATCCTGGGGATCTTCTTTATTAGTCATAACATAAGTACTGAATTGTTTTAACCATGTGTGGAATCTCAGAACATATTTTACAAAAAAAGAATATATACTCGCACAAGCACACATACTTGAAATCGTTTTTCCTTTTAAAAAGTAATATTTTCTAAACCGCAAATTATTTCAAAAGCATATAAACCGTCTGTTTTGTGGTTTAAATATTTTTATTGATTTCCAAGCAAGTATTAAAGACAAGCCCCTCAGCTCCTTGGAAACAGTGCAAATGAGACCACAAAGTCGCAAGATACATCGTTACCAAAGGCAATAAGCGTGGAGCGGGCCCACAAAGTTAAGGGAGAAAGAAAACAATCTTAATAAAACCCAACAATAACCCCCCCCCCATTCCTCCCCTCGTCCACCTGTAACGAAAAAAGAAGAAAAAACAGTCTAGGGTTCATCGCCATCTTTGCGACATTTCAGGGAATCGCTGCTTGGAATTTGTGTGTCTGGAAGGCGGAGTAGTCGGAGGTAACGAGGGCATGTCAACTCTCGGAATTCAGACACCAGCAAAGTTAGGAAGGGCCGCCATAACTCTGGGAATTCAGACCCTCTGCCTGCTAATGTGAGGGTTAGTTTCTCCATGCCTAGCACCAGCCAAAGTCTCTGAAGCCATCCAGAATGTGTTGGAATTTGGGTAGAGCACCAGTGTGACAGAATGTTTTGTGTCGCTGCGCCTAAGGCAATAGCAATCAGCCGACCCCTCCTGAGATTTAAGTGAGTATGTCAATGGGTTGTGTAAGCCCAGGAGGACATAAGCGGGAAATCACGGGAGTTGTGTCTCAAAGTGGAGGTCTATTTCATCAAGGATTTAGGACCAATATGGTTGTATACAGGTACAACTCCAGAGAACGTGTTCTAGCATACCCACCTCTCCGCACCCCCTCCAGCACAGTGCGCTCTGGGGGGGGTCGAATCGGTGTAGGCGCTCCGGAGTGTAATACCAATACGTGGCAATCTTGGTCAAGGTCTCCGTGAGACCCATATGATATGCCGAATGTCGCCCCCCTATGATAAATGCCCTCCCATTCTTTGTGTCTTAAAGATCTGCCCAAGTCCCGTTCCCAGCGAGCACGGCCTGTGTTGTATGTGTGTGTGGTAGTAGCTAAAAGCATTTTGTAAAGGTCGTAGATAATTTTCTTATCCGAAGTACGTGTTACGAGACATTTTTAATAAGGGGTCAGAAGGCACTGTGCCTGAGGTTTATTATGTGAGTGAAGTGCCCAATGTCTGATTTGCAAATAAGGCAAACGCTCTGACTCTGGGAGGCCATAGTGTTCTTTTAGCTGCGGAAATGCGATGATGCCATCTAAGTCGAAAAGGTGACCCAAGGACCTGCATGGGGGTCTGTGCCGGGGTGAAACTCTGGGTTATCAAATATTGGTGTGAGAGGTGATGGGAAGGTGGTTAGTTGGTGGGCAGTGTTAGTACGGTCCCAGGATTCCATAATAGTTCTTGTGATGTATGAAGCATAAAGATTGGGCGGTCTATGCTGTTTACGGAGAAAGCGGATGCCTTGTAAGGGCCTGACTGCCACCGCTTGGTCCTGAAACAGCCAGTGTTTCTCCAACTCTAGGCGATGCCTTTCCGCCAAGTATCTGATCTGGGAAGCGTGGAAGTAAAGTTGAAGATCGGGCATCCCCACTCCCCCCTCCCCTCCTCTCTGGCGGGAGAACCGCCATCGCATGCCGGAATTGGGGTTTACGACTGTGCCAAATAAATTGCACTAGCTCTGCCTGAGTCTGTTGGATCCAGCCCGACCGAGGATGAAGGGTCTGGCAGAGGTACAGAATCTGCGGGAGAATAGTCATTTTGGTAGCCGCAATCCTACCTAGCCACAAGATTGTGAAATTTTTCCACCTAGTGACCTTCGTGCATATATGAGAGCGGAGATTAGAGTAGTTGTCTGCAGTGGCCTGGATAGTGGGAGCTAGGTGAATTCCTAAGTAGGGAATCGAAGCAGATACCTGCTACTATGATAAAAGGGTCCAGAGGTGGTAGGTTCCAAGGAAGTATTTATTGAAGTACAATGTTACAAAGGTATGGTGTTGAAGCCAGGATGGAAAGTAGGCCAATAAGTAACTCTGTAAGTACGCCCCACCAGGAGCTGTCCTCCTGGCAGCTCAGCCTTCAGTCACCAACTGAATTAGTTCACCCATCCAACATTCCATGACATATACAACATTCCACACAGACAGGCTAGAGAGCAGGGGAAGAGAGAGGATCGAGAAATCACCATACTACAATACCCATTGTATAGGATGCTCCTCCTGGATGTGGGAGAGAGTGAGATGCTAAGAGCTATAGGTTTGTCCATATTGATTGTAAAACCCGACCCTTGCGCAAAGCCATACAGTTCGATGAAGAGTGCACAGAGCTGTTATTGGATCCGAAAGGGAGAGCAAGATATAGTCTGCGTAGAGACTTATCATATGGATGTCTCCCCCAAATGTAATCCCAGAAATAAGGGGATGCCATCGGACCCGAAGTGCCAAAGGTCCAATACAGAGCGCAAATAGGAGGGATGATAGGGGGCACCCTTGCCTAGTGCCCCTCCCTATGGGAAAGCGGGAGGAAGTATGACCATTAACCCGAACTGTTGCCGTAGGAGAGCGGTAGCAATTCAGGATCCGAGTGCGTAGCTTCTCACCAAAGCCTGCGTGCATCAGGACCATCTCCAAGTAAGGCCAGTTCACTGTCAAAGGCCTTCTCTGCATTGATGGCTAGGAGCATATATTCTCCTTGGGTGCTTGACACCTTTTCATTCAGGTGCAGAATGCGCTTAGTATTACCACTTGTCTCATAAGATGCTAGTGTATAGTTTAATGTCTGTTCAACAGCGATATGGGCCTGTATGCTCTGCAAGCCGTCTTGCCCTTCCCGGGTTTCGGGATAACAACTATTGCTGCTTCCAGCATCTCCCCCGGAATAGCCCCCACTTGTTCAAAGGTATTAAACAGAGCCGTCAAAAGTGGGGCCACTTGGCTGCAAAATGTCTGGGCTGGGCGATTTACCCAGCTTGAGGCGTGAGATTGCAGAAATAACCTCCTCCGTCTGTATAGCCCTACCTAGGTAATCCACCTGCGCTTGGTTTACAGAAGGCATGTGAGCTGAGGCTATATAATCGGCACTATTCTGGTCTTCCAGGGAATCACCAGTATAGAGGTCTGCATAGAAGTCTCGGAATGCTTCCGCTATAGCCGCATCGTCAGAAACCGACTCGCCCCCTGGTGTTCGGACTGTATGAACACTCTGTCTCTGTCTAGTCTCTCGCAGAAGGCGACAGCATCTGTCCCCTCCCGTGTAGTATGAGTTATGAAGCCTGAGAGCCGAATACTTGGCCTTATCTTGGTCTAAGGCTGCGAGTTGCTTCCTCTCTATACAAAGCTGACGCCAAGCCCGGAAAGCACTGGATCTCTGATGCATCTGTTTGAGCTCTGAGACTCGCTGGGAAAGTTCCTCCCTTTTGCGACTTCGCTCTCGATTGTGGGCCGAGGATATATCGATAAATTCCCCCCTCATGACCGCCTTCAATGCCATCCATTGTGTCGCTAGCGATGTGTCCGGGTTAGCATTGAGAGTGAGGAAATTCGTGATGGCTTTCTGGATCTGTTAGATTACAGAGGGGTGATGTAGCAGCGTGTCGTGCCGGCGCCAGTGTCGGAGAGGCCGCGAGGATGGTGGGAGCTGGCCAGAACTGGGGAGTGGTCTGAGAGGGAGGCTGTTGTATCATAAGATTTACATTCTTATGTGAATCAGCCTAGGTCTTCCTAGCTGCTCAGCCAGAGCGTGAGATGATGACGGAATGTTGGTGTGCCTGTGTTGAATGGAATGCCTGGGTGACTGTGTGGATGGGTGTGTGACATTTGGAGATGGGCTGAGCAGCTAGGCAGGCTGCTCCTGGTGGGGCTGGCAGCTGGATTAAGAACTGTACTTGGATTATCCCTGTTTGATGTTATAGACATGGATTAATAAAGAAGACTACAAGAAACTTACAACCTGGCTACCAGTGTCTTCATATACAAAGTACAACAGAGGCCGTTAAAAATCTGGTGCTTGATGCGTGTGCCTGGAGTGATGAGGAGCTAAGAGCAAATAATCTAATTGCGCGTATGTTTTGTGCGCCCCTGAGTAGAAGGTGTAACTGCGACTGTTCGGGTGAAAGTGATGCCAAAGATCCAACAGCCCCAGGTCGTGGCGACGAGACCTCCCTGCAGATGTGAAAACACCCGCTTGATGGGTTCTCTGACAGGAACGGTTTAAAGTCTTATCAAAGACAATGTTGAGGTCACCACCCAGCAACAGGTGGCGATCTGAGGTTGCGGCAGCCTCATTGAGTGCATTGAGGAGGAACGTACTCTGCCCTCCATTAGGTGCGTATATGGAACCGACTACAAATGTGACCCCTCCCAATAAGAATTGATATGTAAGCCATCAGCCCTTACTCTCTGCCCCTTTCTGCAAGACCCTGCCAGTAAAGGATCGGGAGACCAATATAGCTACCCCAGCAGATTTAGAGGTGTGAGAGGAGAATATCTGTGTAGGGAAGGCCCGGGATTTCAATCTGTGGTGGTCTTTGACAAGGTGAGTCTCCTGTAGGAGGCATATGTCGGCCTTCGAGTGTTCTAGGTAGTGAAGGACAGCTCTTTGTTTGATGGGGTTATTCAAACCCCGCACATTTAGAGCGAGGACCTTAAGAGTCGTTTGTCATCAAAAAATCCAGGGGTAGTACAAATTGCGATGTCGGGTGCGGACTATATTAAACAAAAGGGGGTGCCAAAGCAGGTCATCAAGTCTAGTGTCAGGTAGCCCCCGGGGAGCAACAAAAAAAGGGGGACTAGGGAACCCGTACCCAAAAGAAAACCCCAAAATCCCCCTCAAAACCAGTGTTCCAGCCAATAAAACATGGCATAAACAGATAGGAAAGTCAAGATCCAAAAAAGATGTCATTCTTCCTGGAATAACCAGGAGATCGTTGGGATGGAGGCCGTAGTGTGACCAAGAGGGGGGTCTCGGCCCCCCGCCGCCCACCGGGAATCAGAGAACCAACTCGAGATAGATTCAGGTTTCCAACTGCTCACTCTGCACTGGGGCTCGCCCCGGCTAGGGTGTCTGCTGCGGAGGCCAATGCGTCTTGCTGGCTTCTTGCTATGTCCGTTTTGTTCGGCTTCCGGACATGCTGGCGTCTACCTTGTAGCTGCCATCCCGATGGGGAAGTCTCGGGTCCCGAGACAGTGCTTTGGCGGTCTTCCTCCTTACTTGGCGTCGCCAGGCCCTGTAGGCGACAGGAGTCAAGAAGGGAGCGTAGCTGATGGAGTTTGCCATTGAATCGAAAGATGAGGCAGAATGGATGGCCCCGTGAATACGGGATGCCCTGCTGCCTGGGGTGTTCAGTCATGGGACGGAATTGTCAGCGGCGTTGCAAAGTGATAAGGGCCAGGTCTTGGTAAAGTACCGGAGAGTGCCCTTGGTAGGAAATAGGGTGAAGGGCTCTCGCTTTTGTGAGGATAGCCTCTTTGGTTTTGAAATCTTGGACGCACACAAGGATATCTCCTGGAGGAGCATTAGGCGCCCGTGGTGCGCCAACTCTGTTCGCCGTAGTCCAAGATGATCTCAGCACCATCAGGGGCCCCTAAGATGTGGCGGAAAAAGCCCGATGCGAATGCAAAGAGATCTTTGGGGTTTCCGATGTTTTCACCCCCCGGATCCGAATGTTATTCCTGCGTGATCTGTTTTCCAAGTCCTCCAGGTGAGTTTCGATACCTAGGTTCTGATCTTGTAAGCGAAGTATCTCCTGTTGGAGCATATTCACTTCAGACGCTGTAGTGTTGCTCTTGTCCTCCAACGCCGCCACGCATTCCCCCACCTCATCAACATCTCTGCGGATCTCCTTTATCTCGGCTGTGAGGTCCGCCTTCACCGTTTGCAGGTCGGCTCTGAGAGTGTGAAAGAGTGATTCTAAGAACGATTTAGTGATAGGCTCATCCCTGGTGCTGCGAGATTGCTGCAGTGTCACCATTTTGGGGGTCGCGACTGCAAGGTTGGGAATAGAGTGTGCGCGGCCGAAGATATCTTTCAGAGGTATCTGTTTTCTCATCCTGGATAAGGACATAGTCGGAAGGTCCCAAACAGAAGATCAGCACTAGGAGGTGTGCGTCAGCCCTGCCACCTCGTAATGAAGGACACTGAGATATTGACTCTAGGAGTGTAGAGCTGTTCTCAAGCGGCCTACACGTCACCTCCTCAAGTTAGTCACAAGGGGATCTCCGCTCGCATCTAGGCAGGGGCCCTTCTGCGTGTCCCGGCCCCAGGAATGTATGAGACGTCTCGTGGTTCGTGTAAGGCCTTTAGAGTGAACAGTTTATAGTCTGAGCTAGATTCGATCTCCTTCTGCAGCCGGGTAAGTCAGGGTGTGGTGTCTGGTCGGGGAGTAGATGAGATGGTCCTGCTCACCCTCACGAGTCAACCGCTAGCAGAGGATCGGTGTGTACAATGGGACGAAATCAAGCTATTACAGTCCTTCTGTCTCACAGGCTCGCCTGCTGTCCCTGCTCTCAGTCCCCGCAATCCGGTCCGGGGAGATACAGGCCCAATAGCCCCCACAGAGAGGCGACTATTCGCTATCTGGGGCGGGGGCCGCCGCAGCCTCGGACAGCAGTTTTGCGGGGGTAAGCGCTCTCGGCCTCCCAGCAGGCATCCGGGTCCACCACCGAGCCCCGGTCCTCCACACTCAGCCTCTCTACACGTTGGACCATGGCCCCGCCCCCTCCGGGCCTAGCCGGCCAATGCGGTAGGCCGCTGCCACCCAAATCGAGGCCGGGGACTCGGCGATGGCTTTTCTCTATGTGCGGCATCGGCAAGCTAACAAAGCATCCACGCTGCAGCGTCTCGCCTCCTGCACCCCCTCACCTTACTCACAGTCCAGAGCAAGGCTTGGCCCCGCTGTCCCCGTAGGCGAACACCCGATCACAGCGAGGGGAGGCAGTCACGGCCCCGCGAGACAGTCCTCGGGGTGCAATGGAGAGGGCAAGTCATCTGGTTTCGGGCCCCCACTGCAAGGTGCTCTGTGCGTTTGCCCGTCTCTGGGCCTGCTCTGGCGGCGCTGTAGGCCGACTCCTCCAAAATCGAGGCCTGGGGGCTCAACTCTGTCACCCGCTGCGTGAGGCGGCGATGTCTCAGGGCAGATCAGGCGCTGTCGGCATGGGAGAGGGATAGGTCCCACCTCGATCCCAGCCAGACGCGGTCAATGGAATGCAGGCTGTTCGAGAGCACTCAGCGAGTTCCATGCGCCGTGTAGCCTGTAGAGACCGCGCCGTCTCCCGAGTGTAGGCCCACCCGGCCTCCGAAGCTGAAAGGGCCAGTTCTCAGGCGGAGTGGTAGGCGACCCGCTTGTCTTCCAGGTCTCCAGGAAGAGGCCGTTAAAAGGGCGGCTGGCCCCGGTGGTCCTCGTCAAGGGTTGCCGCCTTGTGGAAGCCTCTGCGGAGCATCAGCAGGTGTAGGCCGGGCCGCCTCTCCCTCAGCTCGCGCCGATCCGCTGGCAGACGATGACCGCAGCCGACCGCTGCGATAGTCGAGGGCAGAGAATCACCGGGTAAGCCTTCCACCGGTGTTATCAGCTTCCTCTGGGTCTCTCAGAAGCTCGTCGATGCTAATTTTGGCGGACGGCGGACAAGAGCTCCAGAAAACACGTACTACCTTGCGGCCATCTTGGCCACGCCACCCCTAAACTGTGTATTTTGGCTTATTTTCCCCTATTTAGTTTTGGAAAAAATCAATTGTTAATGCAGAAAAATAGTAATATTAACACAAAAAGAAAATTCTTTCACAAAAGGGATGGTGAGAGAAAATACTCACAATGTTGCTGTATAGGCCGAAGCCTTCAGTATCCCAGTCTTCTCGAACAGTGCTTCCCAAACTCGTACCATGACCAAATTTTCAGAACAACAAACTTTTGTGACCTACATATCTTTGATGGGCATGAGGCATGTAGGAAGCTGGCTCTAAATATACTATACCAAAAGTAAGGTATATTCTGGCCAGAGTCCAGGGGGTCCCCAGAGGTATAACAGTGACTAAATTAGATAATCACTAGCAGCTCTTTGTGGTTGTGTGGTCAAACAGTTAGGCTTATCCAGAGAGTGTGTTAAGCATTTATTGTATTCACTCAATCAAGGCTGATGGCACACACTCAAAGACAGAATCTCAACCAATTAGGTTTTTTTTAAAAAAAGGTATACTTATGTTTTATTTGTAGAACTAAGCAGGACTTGGCACAGGCAAGTGAATATCATTTCAAATACAAAACTTTACAAGGAAATGGAATTGGAATGGTTACAGTTTTGTAGTGGCTTTTAAGTGTTTAGATTACATAGATATCATTTGCTATTACTTTCAGATTACTTTTCAGTTAATTTGACTACTTAGGGTGATATGCTGAGATCACACAATGGGCCTTACAAAAAATAGGTAAGACGATAGTTTTGGGTTTAAAGCAAAGTTACTTGGTTTTCCATACTACAGTCAGTTCAACACGAAACATTTTTGGAACAAAAATCATAACATTGGTTCCTATAGGGGAAAAGAAGGTTATCGGTTTGCAGGTAAGTAAATGACCTGCAAGAATAGCTTTTGGAGGTTAGACCCAAGATTCAGTTAGGCACTCAAATCGCACCACCAGCGGCCCTAGGGGAGCCAGGTGCAGAGTGCAGGGGCCCAATGTTTGCCAGTGGGGTTGGGGGCCTTCGGTCAGGGGCTACTTACGAGCAGACTATTCGGGTGTGGGAGCAAAGCTCCTGCACTTAGAAATTAGTACTGCAGGGGTCAGTTATCAGCACAGGAGCTGTACTACCAGCATCAAAGAGGCGGCCGGATGCAGAGTGCCAAGAAGACATCGGAAGCCCTGTAGTTTTCAGTGGAGATCCCTGGATCGGAAAAGATGCTGTAGGCTTGGTCAAGAAGGCTTCCTGAGGGTTACCACAGGCAGGAGAGTTAAGGTGGGTTCTTGGGCATGCCTGTACACCATTGGTGAGGCGACCCTAGGCTGTGGGGAGTCGTGTGCAGGGGTGTCTTTTGGCGTTGGGTCTTCTCACCAGCTCCGGTCACCGTTGGGGGACACACCTCAGGTTGAGTCTTCTGGCACTGACTTGAAGCTCAATGTAGGTCAGGGATCACCAGGTCTGCATAGCTGGGGAGACCTCCTTGTGGTTTTGGGCCACTTGGGCCGTGGGCGTCTGGTGCAGAGTGGTGCAGAACCTACGAGCTAGTTGGGTCCAGGTTCTGTGTTGGAGTCTTGTGTTGAGCAAATTCGGTGCTCACGGGAGACAGAGTCTTTTTAGATGAAGGCAGGGCAGGTCCTCCAGGTTCTGGATGGCTGCTGGACACACCAGAGTTTCGCTGTGAGCAGGTCGGAGTTGAAACAAGCTGTTAGGAGTACGGCCAACGTTGTTGGTGTCCTCTTCGTTTTGTGTTAGCACAGCTCTTCGGTCCTTCTTTCTTACTCTACTCTAAGGAAGACAAGGCTCAGGGTCGCTCCTAAATACTAAATTTAGGGGCATTACGGGGGTGTGCAGGTTGGGACCAGTAGGTCCCTTCCTTGGGGTGGGTACACCCCCCTATTATGCTACCTTTCAGTGTGAGGAGGCATGAGTCTCTCTCTAATTGGCTGGGTCCCCTCACTTTCAAGATGGAGGGGACTGTGATGTGTGCTTCACCTCGCCTCCCCCACCTGAAGGGTGGGGTTGGCAAAGGTAGGCACACCTCTCCTCCTAACTTGGTTTTCCTGCTGATTCTCCCACCCAAAGTGGGGGTTAGAACCGGGGAGGGGGGGTGAGCCAGTTGCTGGGTGCAGCAAAAGGTAGAGACATCTCACAAAGACAGCAGGCCTTTAAAGCTTCCCCTTCATGGAGCGTGACACCTCTGCCCTGGATGGGCTTTGTTTCTGGACCCAGAGAGCGTAGGCCATCTACCCAGGGGTCTAGAAACCTGTCTGGTCATGGCAAATGACAGGTAGCCATTCAGGAACCTCATCAGAGCTGATCGTTTTTCAGAGGGCATATCTAAGATGCCCTCTGAGTGCATTTTACATTAATTCCCACACTGGCATCAGTGTGGGTTTAATCTGCTGAGAAGTTTGCTACCAAACTACCCAGGTTTCAGTGAAGCCATTATGGAGCTCTGGAGTTCATAAAGACCAACTCCCAAACCATATACTCTTTATGGTTTTACTGCACTTACAATGTCTAAGAATGGACTTAGACAATTTAGGGTTACAGGGCTTATGCCGTTCTACCATTGCCTGTAGGCTAGTGCACCATGCTAGAAGGGTGACTTACCTAGGCCCCAGGCAGTGGGTTGCAGGCATGGCACACAGGGATGTGTGCCATGTCGACTCTTCACTTTTCTCTGCACCAAAACTCTCAGCTTGCAATGGCAGTGTGTGGGTGTTAAGGTGCAGGGTCTCCAAGGGTGGCACAAAAGGTGCTGCAGGCCTTAGAGACCTTCCTTGATCACCATGCCCTTGGTACTCCTAGTACCTTTTACAAGGGGCTTGCCTGTGTCCAGTGATGTACCAATTGTGGGTTCAGAGATACAGTTTTGGGAAAGGACACAGGCCCTGGGAACCTGTTTGGCAGGGACCCTGGGCACATCAAGTCGAAGTGCAAAAAGGGGCACTTTTCTACAAGGCTGGAGGTTTTTTAATGTAACTAAAGCATAGTGTGATGGCACAGTGTCATTTCCAGACAGCATATTTTCCATTGAAGTGGCCACTAAATTTGCATAGACATGTAGTTTAACTACATTGCACAAAAATGATAATGTATGGGAATATGTTTCAGTGAATATTTATAATTTGTGCATTATTAAGTACATTGTCTCGATTGTTTGATCCTATTAAAATATTTGTTTCCAACACACGAGAATTACAAAACAAGCATTTGCAATGCAATAGGTCTTGCATGTGCGAGAGTTTGAGCTATTTTTATTGCAAATGACATTGCCTTTTATTTAAGTTTTGGTTTTTGGAACATAAATAAAAGCCATTGTCATTTACAATGCCAATAGGTCAAACTCGCCTCAATGTGTGACCTATTGCATTGCAAATGCTTATTGTTACCGAAAAACCCTTTCCACAGCACATACTGGCTCTTTTAACGTTACTCACAAAAACAAAGAAGTACAGGTAAAGCACGAGATGGCTTCGTGTTACCAAAAGCACAATGCTCCAGAACTGGAATTATAATCAACATAGTGGCAGAACTTGCATCCCAATGGCAGGAGTCGGGAGGCCTCACAAGGAACATATTAACCTGTAATAATGTGCTAGAATCTGTTGGAGGAATATGGTTAAAGACCAGTGTGCACACTGATGAGAGGCCTGTGAGTCCAGAACAGTGTCTCCTATGAATGAGCAGTGCGGACCCTGAGTAACAGTCTCTTAATCATGCAGTTTTGCCATCTGCACTAGTCCTGTTATCATCCGCGCTATTCTTATTGTTGTCATCGGCACTAGTCTCGTTGTCATCGGTACTAGTCTTGTTGTCATTGGCACTAGTCTCATTGTTGTCATCAGCGCTATTCTCACTGTTCTCGTTCGCACTAGTCCCACTGTTATCATCAGAGCTATAGTCATTGTTATCATCGGTGCTATTCTCATTGTTGTCATGAGCACTAGTCCCATTGTTATCATCAGAGATATTTTCATTGTTATCATCACCACTAGTCCCGTTGTTATCATCAGGGCTGTTCTCATTGTTGTCATGGGCACTAGTCCCATGGTTATCAGTGCTATTCTCATTGCTGTCATGGGCACTAGTCCCATTGTTATAATCAGTGCTATTCTCATTGTTGGCATCGGCAATAGTCCCATTGGTATCATTAGTGCTATTCTCATTGTTGGCATCGGGCAATAGTCCCATTGGTATCATCAGTGCTATTCTCATTGTTGTCATGGGTACTAGTCCCATGGTTATCAGTGGTATTCTCATTGTTGTCAGGAGCACTAGTTCCATTGGTATCATCAGCGCTAGTCTCATTGTTGTCATGGGCACTAGTCCCATGGTGATCAGTGCTATTCTCATTGTTGTATGACTTTATTCGATATACAAATATCATATAAGTGTACACAGTTCATTCATCAGTGTTATAAAAGGAAAAGGTATAGTTTTGTCATACATACAGTACAAAAGGGAATTAAAAAAACAAGATATACAAGGTATAAAAAGTTTGTTAAAAATTATGCAGGATTTAAGAACAATTTATATACAATTAAAACCACAAAAACAAAGGGGACATTGCTGGAGCTCCATGAACTACATCATGTTCGCCCAGAGGAGCTTAGATCTAGTTAGCCAAGCACATCCCAAATATTCTGCTGTCCCACAAATTACGCTGGGGATGGAGGTGTCCGTTGTAAGAATGCGCAATGCCTCCCTATGGTTCTTGGACCCCAGATTAGAACACACGTTTCAACCATTTTCTTCTCGCCTGTTTGTACACTGGACAGGCGAAGAGAAAATGGGGGATAGATTCCGTGGGAGAAGCACAGCCAGGGCACCCACTATCTTTCTCCCTCGAGTGTGTCCACCCCACTGTGAAGTCATTCAGAGGGAGTGTGCCAGACCTCAACTTCAGCTAGAGTGCCCTGTCTCTCGGGGATTCAATAAAATCTAGAAAAGGTTCCAGTTTAGGGGTGGGCTTGAAGTCTAGAAACTTCTCTGTCAAAGAGCCCTGTTTCAAGTTTCGAATGGCTTCGTTAGACACCCACTCCCAATAGGCCTTCTTGACTACTTGCTTTGGTGGCGGGGTCTGGCTTTCCCAGGCATCTGCCAGACCAATGTCCCCCACCAGCTGTTTCAGTTTGGATACTCAGGATATCTTATGGCCTGTATCTATTCGGACCAGTTTGGTCAGGGTGGAGGAATAGTTGCACAGTTCGGGGGTCCTTCTGAGACGTACCCAGAATAAAAGAGGGCGTAGCCTTGCTATATCGCTTATTGAGTGTTTCCCATAGTCATGATAGAGAGGAACCAGAGGGGTCGATGAAGGAAGCGAGACCAGGTCCCTGTAAAATTTGTTCTCCGATCTCACTAGATGCATGATGTTCTCAAAACCCCACAGTTCCGCCCTGTATGGTGACGAGGGCAAGGCTTTCCCCTCATAGACCTTGATGGCAGGGGTTATTCTCATTGTTGTCATGGGCACTAGTCCCATTGTTATCATCAGCGCTATTTCCATTGTGTCATGGGCACTAGTCTCATGGTTATCAGTGCTATTCTCATTGTTGGCATCAACACTAGTCCCATTGTTATCATCAGTGCTATTCTCATTGTTGTCATGGGCACTAATCCCATTGTTATCATCAGTGCTATTCTCATTGTTGGCATGGGCACTAGTCCCGTTGTTATCAATAGTGCTATTCTCATTGTTGGCATCAGCACTATTCCATGGTTATCAGTGCTATTCTCATTGTTGGCATCGGCATTAGTCCCATTGGTGTCATCAGCGCTATTCTCATTGTTTGCATCGACACTAGTCCCATTGGTATCATCAGCGCTATTCTCATTGTTGGCATCGGCACTAGTCCCATTGGTATCATCAGCGCTATTCTCAATGTTGGTATGGGCACTAGTCCCATTGTTATCACTAGTGCTATTCTCATTGTTGGCATTGACACTAGTCCCATTGTTATCTTTAGCACTTTTCATTGTGTCATGGGCACTTGTCTCATGGTTATCAGTGCTATTCTCATTGTTGGCATCAGCACTAGTCCCATTGTTATCATCAGTGCTACTCTCTTTGTTGGCATCGGCACTAGTCCCATTGTTATCATCAGTGCTATTCTCATTGTTGACATTGGCACTAGTCCCATGGTTATCATCAGCGCTATTCTCATTGTTGTCAGGAGCACTAGTCCCATTGGTATCATCAGCGCTATTCTCATTGTTGGCATGGGCACTAGTCCCATTGTTATCACTAGTGCTATTCTCATTGTTGGCATGGGCACTAGTCCCATTGTTATCAGTGCTATTCTCATTGTTGGCATCGGCACTAGTCCCATTGTTATCATCAGCGCTATTCTCATTGTTGTCAGGAGCACTAGTCCCATTGGTATCATCAGCGCTATTCTCATTGTTGTCATGGGCACTGGTCCCATTGGTATCAGTGCTATTCTCATTTTTCGCATCAGCACTAGTCCAATTTTCATCATCAGTGCTATTCTCATTGTTGGCATCGGCACTAGTCCCATTGTTATCATCAGTGCTATTCTCATTGTTGTCAGGAGCACTAGTCCCTGTAACAGTCACCTGAGTATAAGGTCCATGTCCAGCTGCATATCTGATGGTCACTGCTTCATATTGGTAAAAGGCTTCTGCTCCGGTCCACCCCGCCTATAGCACAGCGCCTCACTGTGAGGACAGAAGATGAGGTGTTTAGAATCAGAGAACAGAAAGCGCACCAGCAAGAAAGTAGGTGAGGCACATTCGGGCTAATGAAGTGTCCGAGACCATTGGAATAGGAGGCAAAGAAACACTGAAGGCAATGCATCTCCAAAAAGATCAAACAATAGGAACCGGCGTCGCACACTTCCAGCTGCACTCACAGTTTTAATTGCATTTACATAACACTTACTATTTGTGGCGAGGCGTCGAGTCATGAATGACATACCAAATAGTCTACACCCCCTCTCAGAAGTCAGCCCACTTACATTTACTTTCACTACCTTCAAACTTGTACAGAGCTCCGCAGTCTTAATATGGCTCACGCTACTGCACCACGCTTCCCTGGGAAATGGATCCCCCCAAAAAAGAAGCCCTCGTGTGGTGCGCGCACGCCACTGCGAGCCATGTGGTTTCAATTATCGTGCCCGTGTCTGGGCACGATAATTGAAACCACATAACGGCCGGTGTGCATAATAGACACCAATAGGCCATGAGCGGAGCAATGCACCCGCCTTTGGCCTATTGCGTGCTCACTTTGTAAAAAACACGCAGGCAAAGGCCAATAACGTGCCCCAAAAGTAAGAGCACACGCTCGTGCGTGTGCCATTCCTAGGTCAGCTTCTGAAACCCCATTTTTACCCACTAAGGGCCAGATGTAGGTAATTCCTATTTACCGACTCCTAAATACCGACTCATACCGAATCGGTATTTAAGAGTCGGTAAATAGGAAGGAGGCAGATGTAGGTAAAAAATTACCGATTCTGTAAGAGTCGGTATTTACCGAATCTGTAAATACCGATTCAGTATTTCACATTGATTCCTATGGGCCTTGAGCCCATAGGAATCAATGTGAAATACCGATTCGGTAAATACCGAATCCTGCAAGGGTGCAGGGGGTGTCACTTTGACACCCTCTAGCACCCCAAGTACAGGCATGTGTGCCATGTGCCACACAGACATGCCCTAAGGGCATGTCTGTGTGTCACATGGCACAGGTGTGCATGCACAGATGTGCATGCACACCTGAATTCGGTATTTTACCACCCAATAGGATTGGGTGGTAAAATACCGACTCTTAAGGGCCTGTGGCATCTTAGGAGTGTCACCTACATATGGATTTACAGAATCGGTATATTTACCGATTCGGTAAAATACCGAAGTGGTAAATTTACTGAATCGGTAAATATACCGATTTCTGTAAATTCAGACCCACCTACATCTCAAAAGCCAAATACCGGTCGGTAACGGCCGAAATTGGCCGTTACCGACCGGTATTTGGCGACCTACATCTGGCCCTATATGTCTTGTGCTGTGCACTGCAACGCTAGCCGCAAGACCTAAAAAAGTGCTTAATTTTTGCTTTCCTAACTGCTGAATTCATTTACTGGAATTTGCATATCGTTGTGTGTTAGAACCAAATGTATCTTTCACACTCCCTTTACCCTAGCAAGATTATCACATAATTCACTTTATTTTTCTTTCTCCGACTACAAAGTGAGAGGAGTTTGAAAACACCAAACCCCATGTTAAAAAATAAGCAGCAGCTTGTCGGAAGACACAGCTGGACATTTGTCCCTGGTCTTTGAAGTGCAGCAAATGTGAAAAGATAAATACAGAAGTTTTTATACCTCCACTTATAAGTGGGCTCCCATGCATTCGAATGACAGTTCATTATTAATTAAATCTGAAAGAAACAGGTTAGTATTAGATTCCTTACCTTAGAATATCCCCAGGCGTCAGTCTGGATCCGGAAACTTTTGCGTAGCAGTACCCCTGCGCGTCGGTAGGCGTCGTCTGCAGGCGTCCCCTGCGGCTCCGCGTCGTCGGCGTCGTGCGCCGTGATGACGTCGCTGGAGTATATAGACGCCGCCTCCGCGCGCTGACGTCAGTTCTTCTTTTTTCCGCGCCAGTTAGCGCAGATCCGAAGAGCAGTACTCCGGTCTTTTGACCAAGTTTTTTTGTTAACTGATTGATCTTTACGGTGCCGGTAGGATGCCCGGTTTCAAGAGTTGTGACGAGTGCGACCGCATGATGTCGGTCACCGACCACCATCGACTCTGCCTCCGGTGTCTGGGCGCGGACCACGACGTGGAGTCCTGCGTCGACTGTCGGGCCTTGACTGGAAAAGCTAGGCGGGAGCGGGCCCGCAAGCTTCTCGAACTCCGGTTGTCGGCCCCGCGTCGAGAGCGGTCCCGGTCCGGTCGGAGGTCGAGGGAGCGGTCGAGGGAGCGGTCGCGGAGCCGCCATGGGCGCTCCGGGAGTCGCCACCATTCCTCCGGCTCGTCAGGTAAGCACAAGAAGTCGGGGCGTCGCCATCGCACCCCCGACTCCCCCCGACGCCCGCGTGCTGCGGCCGGGGGCTCGGGTGACCCCACCCCCGCGGTCCCGCATGGGTCGCCGACGCCGTCTGCCCCACACCTGTCGGTCCCTGGGGAAGGCGCGTCGCGTGAGGAGATCGAGGCCTTCCTCATTGCTATGAGGGCGAGGTCTTCTCCGGCGGGGCCTTCGGCGCCTGCGGGCCCGTCTGTCCCGTCTGGGGGCCCGAGCGGTTCGGGTGCTCCTGCCCCGGCGCCGCCGGTGGCTCCGGCCCCGGCGCCGCTGGTTCCCTCTGGTTCGTCGCCGGCTGGTCTCCCGGCCTCTCCGGCGTCGGTTCCTGTGGGCCAGCCCATGGTACCGCCCCCGCGTGGTGCAGCGACTCCGCCGTCGGCTCCGGCCGGCGTCGGGTCCCCGGCACCGACGCCGCGCGGCGCCACCCCCCTTTCCTCCCCGACTCCGGACTCGGAGCCGGACCGGCGTCGGCCGACGCCGGACCCGACGCCGATGGGGCCTGTTGACCCCGATGTCTATATCGTCGACCCAGAATATGGGTATGACGAGGAGGAGTATGGAGAGGGTTGGGAGGGGTCTGAGGACCCTCTATCCCGTGCCTGCCAGTACGATGTGGACTGGGTAGGTGATCTGGGTGATGCCAGTGGCCTGGACGAGTCGCCCAACCCTGGGTTTGTCTCTCCGTCCCCTGTGGCGTCCGAGGCGGGTGCTGCCTATTCGGTGGTCCTGATGAGGGCTGCCAAGGCCTTACACCTTGAGCTCCCCGTCGCGAAGGTCAAACCGAATATCCTGACGGAAGTTTTTAAACCGCAGTCATGCCCCCAGGAGCCTCTGCTGCCGTTTAATGAGGCCCTGACGGATGTCCTTCTGGGCACCTGGTCCAGGCCCGCCTCTGGTGCGCCGGTTGACCGGAACGTTGCCAGGCGTCACCGTCCCTGCGCGGACGACCCTGCCTTCCTGTCCACCCATCCCTCCCCGGAGAGTCTGGTGATCCAGGCCTCCACTTCGCAGTCCGCATTTCCGTCGGCTCCGCCCGACCGGGAATCAAAGAGGTACGACCAATTCGGAAAGAAAGTGTTTTCCTCTTTGAGTGCTGGGCTGCGGTCTTGTAACACCGCGTGCCTCTTGGGCCGCTACACCCACTCCCTGTGGGATACGGTCGAGGAGTGTTTGCCGCAATGCCCCCAGGAAGTGCGGGACAAGCTCACCCGGGCCTTTGTTGAAGGCCGGGATGCGGCGCGGTACTCGATCCGTTGTGGTCTGGACACCACGGACTCACTGGGACGGGCCATGTCCACTACGGTGGCGATTCGTCGCCATGCCTGGCTGAGATCTGCCAACTTCTCACCAGACGTCCAAAATACGCTTATGGACATGCCATTTGATGGCAGTCGCCTATTTGGTGACAAAGCGGACCACGCGCTGGAGCGCTTCAAGGACTCCAGGGTCACGGCCAAGTCCTTGGGTCTCTCGACCCAGACCCAGCGCCAGCAGACGGGTTCGTTTCGGCCCTTTCGTGGCCAAGGGAGAGGAGGTCCCACACGTGCTGCCAGCCACGCGGCGCAGAGCGCTCCCCAGCGCGGTGGCGCCCGTGGTTTCCGCCGTGGTGGCGGTAGAGGCCAGCGTCGTGGTCAGTCCACGCCTCCCTCCGCTGCGGCATCCAAGCCTTCCTAGTCCGAGCTTTCGGGCTCACGTGACGCCAGTGGGTGGCAGGGTTCGCCATCACCACTCCCGCTGGCGCGCGATAACATCGGACAGGTGGGTGCTGCAGCTTGTCCGAAGGGGCTATGCCCTCCCCTTCGAGTCCACTCCTCCAGCCATGCCACCGCAGAACCACCGTGTGTCGGGGGACCACTTGACACTTCTGCAGGAGGAAGTTACGGCCCTCTTGGCCAAGGGGGCCATCGAGCGCGTTCCTGGGCCAGAAGTAGGGTGTGGTTGCTACTCCCACTACTTTCTGGTACCCAAGAAGGACAAGGGAGGCCTGCGTCCTATCTTGGATCTACGGAACGTCAACGGCTTCCTCCGGAAGGAGAAGTTCAAGATGTTGACTTTGGCTCAGGTCTTGGCTGCTCTAGACCCACAAGACTGGATGGTAGCGTTGGACTTGCAGGATGCGTACTTTCACATCCCCGTCCTGCCGGCCCACCGGCGTTACCTGCGGTTCACGGTAGGCCACGAGCATTTTCAGTTTATCGTGCTCCCATTCGGCCTTACCAGCGCCCCACGGGTGTTCACGAAAGTGATGGCGGTGGTCGCAGCTCATCTGCGCCGGTTAGGGGTTTCAGTCTTCCCCTACCTCGACGACTGGCTGTTGAAGGCGGGCTCGCCCCAGACAGTCGTCCACCACCTTCAGATGACGGCAGACCTCCTGCACGAGTTGGGGTTTTCCATCAATGTGCCGAAATCACACCTGTGTCCCTCTCAAAAGCTCCTTTTCATCGGAGCGGTTCTCGACTCGGCGCAGTTTCGGGTTTATCCCCCGGAACGGCGGGTCCGGGATATTCAGGCTCTGATTCCCATCTTTCAGCCGTTATCCCGGGTTTCGGTCAGGTTGACGCTGCGGCTTCTGGGGCTGATGGCCTCCTGCATCCTTCTGGTGCATCACGCCAGATGGCGGATGCGGGCTCTGCAGTGGGACCTGAAGTTTCAGTGGGCCCAGCATCAGGGCAACCTATCCGACCATGTCCTGATCTCGGAGGGCACTGCGAGACAGTTGCAGTGGTGGCTTACAGACCGCGATTGGGTCAGGGGCAGATCCCTCTCCCTTCCCCAGCCGGAGCACGTGGTTGTGACGGACGCGTCCCTCCAAGGCTGGGGTGGCCACTTGGGAGAGGCGGAGATCAGAGGCCTCTGGTCTCCGGCGGAGTCCCGGCTCCATATCAACATGTTGGAGCTGCGGGCGATTCGCCTGGCACTGAAGGCATTCCTCCCCTTTGTCAACGGGAGTGTAGTGCAGGTGTTCACGGACAACACCACCGCCATGTGGTACTGCAACAAACAGGGCGGTGTGGGGTCGTGGACCCTTTGCCAAGAGGCTCTGCGCCTCTGGCAATGGCTGGAACGTCAGGGCGTGACTCTGACGGTTCAACACCTGGCAGGTTCTCTGAACGCCAGGGCGGACGAACTCAGCCGTCGGTGCTCGGTGGATCACGAATGGCGTCTGAACTCGGATGTGGCGAGAGGCCTCTTTCAGCAATGGGGAGAGCCTTGGTTAGATCTATTCGCCACAGAAGAGAACGCGCAATGTCATCAGTTCTGCGCGTTGGAGTTTCCAAGACGGCACTCGCTCGGCGACGCCTTTCGGCGCGAGTGGAGTTGCGGTCTGTTGTACGCCTTTCCGCCTATACCACTTCTGCCCAGAGTGCTGAAGAAGATCAGGCGCGACCGGGCCCAAGTTATCCTTGTGGCTCCGGACTGGGCTCGAAGGTACTGGTATCCCGAGCTACTCAGCATGACAGTCGGTCCCTCGATCCGCCTGCCCCTTCAGGAGGACCTTCTGTCGCAGCAGCAGGGGACGGTCCTCCACCCGAACCTGTCCAGTCTCCACCTCCATGCGTGGAGATTGAGCGGCGACAGTTGAGGCCATTTGACTTGCCTCCTGAAGTCTGTGATGTCATTCTGGCAGCCAGGCGTCCCTCCACAAAGTCGGTATACGCCTGCCGGTGGAACAGATTTGTGGCATGGTGCACAGCAAAGGCTGTGGATCCCCTTTCTGCCCCTCTATCTGAGGTTCTCCTCTTCCTCCTTTCCCTTGCCCAGCAGGGCTCTGCTCTGGGCACTATCAAGGGCTATCTTTCTGCCCTTTCCGCCTTCTTGAGGCTACCTGATCAGCCATCTTTGTTCAAGTCCCCTATTGTGTTAAGATTCTTAAAGGGCATCACGCACATGTATCCTCCAGCTCCGTTCGTGATGCCTCAGTGGGACTTGAACCTGGTTTTGACTTTCCTGATGTGCGCTCCCTTTGAGCCCCTTCATTCCTGTCCTCTCCGTCTTCTCACCTTAAAGACGGCCTTCCTGGTAGCCATCACCTCTGCCAGGAGAGTGAGTGAGCTCCAGGCTCTTTCTGTTCAACCTCCTTTCTTGTCTGTTCATCCTGATAAGGTGGTTCTTCGGACCAGACCTTCTTTCCTGCCCAAGGTAGTCTCTGCTTTTCACATTGGGCAGTCCATCACCTTGCCCTCCTTCTTCCCGCCTCCGCATCCTTCAAAGGATGAAGAGCGGCTCCATCGTCTGGACCCAAAACGTGCGCTTTCATTCTATATGGATCGCACACGCCAGTTCCGGGTGGATGACCAACTGTTTGTTGGCTACGTGGGTGAGAAGAAGGGAAGGGCGGTACAGAAACGGACCATCTCTCGGTGGGTCGTCCTGTGCATCAAAGCATGCTACTCTTTGGCTCGGAAGGAGCCTCCTGTTGGGCTGAGGGCCCATTCCACTCGGGCCACGGCGGCTACTACTGCCCTGGGCCGGGGAGTCCCTTTGCAGGACATTTGCCAGGCGGCCACGTGGGCCTCGCTGCACACCTTTGCGAGGCACTACTGCCTGGACAGTCAAGTCCGGAGGGATGGCTTCTTTGGCCGTTCGGTCCTCCAGGACTTTCTGGTGTAGGTTGTATTGGTTCGCAGACCCACCACCGGGGTTGGTATTGCTGGGGTATCTATTCTAAGGTAAGGAATCTAATACTAACCTGTTTCTTTCAGATGAACAAGTTACTTACCTTCGGTAACGATATATCTGTAAGAAACAGTAGTTAGTATTAGATTCCTTACCGCCCCGCCCATCCTCCCCGTTCTGCGAACTGATACCTAGGGTTAGGGACATCCCTTTCAGGGCCCTAGTTTCAAATGGCACCAGTGTTGGTTCTCACATGGCTCTGCGTGTTCTGGCGCGGAAAAGCTGTGTGCAAAGAACTGACGTCAGCGCGCGGAGGCGGCGTCTATATACTCCAGCGACGTCATCACGGCGCACGACGCCGACGACGCGGAGCCGCAGGGGACGCCTGCAGACGACGCCTACCGACGCGCAGGGGTACTGCTACGCAAAAGTTTCCGGATCCAGACTGACGCCTGGGGATATTCTAAGGTAAGGAATCTAATACTAACTACTGTTTCTTACAGATATATCGTTACCGAAGGTAAGTAACTTGTTCTTTAATGCCAGAACACTGGTGTTACAGTTAGTAACGTTTTCTTCTTTATTGATTAGTTTAGCCTGGCAAACATCTAAGCTTTCTCTAGCCCAGACTAAAATCTACTTTTACTTTGCACTTGACTTGCTGTAATGGATCTGCAGACTGCTTCCTATCTTCATTTAAGGTCACTTTTCGGTGCAGTGTCAACAAAATAGGAGAGAGCGAAAAACTCTTACAAAAATGTTCAGTATAAATGACAAGGGAAGCAGTTTTCATTGTGAAATCAAGCAGAAGGTAAACTGTGACTAAAAAGAAATAACACAAGTATTCTCACAGTGCAAATGACCTACCCTCTGGGCTTTTTATAGCTTTAACCAAAACCCGGCCTCTTGCCTAGGGAGGTATGAGAATTCATGTAACAGCATACCACTCTATTGGCTTTAACATAGTGTTATGACAACCCACACATAAAGGCCTACTGGCTTTAAATATGCTTTTCACAAAAAAATGTCAAGCTGACTGTTTTTGTTTTACGTTTTCATAATAAACAGATCTGACCTGATGTTTCCCCATTAAGCAATTTGGCCTTTATTTCTGGATTGTCACCGAAAACGTATTGAGCACAAACTTTGCCACAAAGCAACCATTTGTATACAGTCATAAAATTGCAGATACATACAAAATGACAGATGACAAAATAATATGCAACCCCACCCAAAAGGACTGAATGTGGATTTTTAAACCTCTTATCTATCCTTAGAGTTTGTATCAGGAGTAACTAATACCAAACGTACAACCTACTCTGGTAGTCTCAGAGATTTCATTTAACATTGCTGAACCAATCAGTTCTATATCCGCTATTTTTACTTGTTACCATTATCAACTGAGGCTTGCTAAATGTGCAGTAATGTTTCTCACAAGAAAGTCAGCAAAGGCAGCAAGCAAGTCTAATTACAATTACTGTTGGCAAAACAATATACAACCCCGCTGAAAAGGGCCAAGAAGGATTATCACATTGTAAATCTTCAAATCCAAGTATTTTAACAGAGGGGGTAACTACCACCAAAAGCCCTGCCTACTATGGTAATCTGTGAGATTACATGTAGCACATGTAAACCTGTCTACAACCAGTAAAACAATGATCCACCCTTAAAGGCCTATTTGCGTTAATATATGCTTTTGATAATAAAAATGCCAGTTTTTCTGCCTATGTCACAAGTTTTCATAATAAACACATCCCGCTTACAGCCTTCATCACTGACTTATTACCACAACCAACTCAGTCTTTCTGTATTATGTGTAAGCATTCCCAAAAGTGAACAGCAGCTCTGTTCAAAAGAATCACCAAGAATAGACTCCGCGCCTGCTGAGGACAAAGAAACCCGACGCCTGGAACCACCACTGCACCTGACGCCTATGGCCCGAGTGGCCCGCCGGTCCCCCAACGCTCCAGAGTCCAAATACACCAAGGGTTGACCCTTTCAGGACTCCCCAATGTCACCTCTAGCTTCTGCACGGAGGCCGCCCCCCAACCGCAAGTGACCTGGTTAGGTGAAATCCAACCTCAAAAGGTACCCCTGCATCCAGCCACCCTCTACCCTGGAGAAGAGGACCTGAGGTGCACCTATGTCCCTGAGCCGTCCAACTTACCTGTCCTTCTATTGGTTCCTCCCGGAAGTCTTCCTGGACTGAGCCTGCAGCCAAAATCCAAAACATTCCACTGCCATTAAAAACAATAGGACACCCGACACCAAAACAGCACCCTGCACCCGGCCACCCGTGTGCCGCTGTTGGGTGCACTTTGTGTGCTAACTCGGATCCCCCTTTGCCCTGAGCTTAAGTCCATGAGTTTTGCTCCCTCAACCTTGTGACCTGCTTGTGAGCAGCCTCCAACCGGAGACCTCTTATCCCCATTGGATAAAATTGGGCCTCAGCACTCTGCACCCGGACGCCCTAGGGCCACTGAGGGTGCTTTGAGAGTGCACCCTTGACCCTGGGGGAGCCCTTGTTCTAACCCCAGAAACTTGCACCTCAAGACAGTTTACTTGCCTGCAAAACGATAACCCTATTTTCCTCCATAGGATTCCATTGACTGTTTTCCTCTGAAAACGTTTTATTGTGGAGGTTGTTTTTTATGGGAACCTAAGAAACTGTCTTGAGAAACTGTTTTACTTCATTTTTTAGGTCTCGCCAAGTGTTGCAGTGCGCATGTGCTGCTCGCTCTGCGAGACATATTGTGAGAGAGGAGATTTCAGAAGGGGGCTTGAAGCCCCACCCCTCATTTTCATTGGATGGCATCATCGTGTAAGGTAAACGGGGGCCTCCGATTGTAAATAAGATTCCTTTGTTACTGCCCTTTCTCCTTTTGTGGCGGCCCATCCGGACTAGATCGTTTCCTTCACGGCTGTCGTGAAGCAATTTCTTATCTAAAGGAGGCGTGTTATATAAACAAGCCGGTAAGCAAAGGATCCAGTCCAAATGGGCTGTCCCAAAAGGAGACGGGCCGTAAGAAAGTACGTTCCTGCCTTGCTAGCAATTCCTCACGTTTGGCGTTTCTTCTTGTGTGTGAAGAATGACGGCTCGCTGACGCATGAAAGACACGGCCGAGCCTGATCACGCACAGACTCGGTGACTTCCTCCTCAGTTTGACGGATTGGTCAGAAAACGAAAGCATCCGTGCTTTGATTAGGGAAGTTTATAAAGTTCTGAAAAGGCCCGCCACGTGTGGAAGAGTTTATAAAATGCTCTACAAACACTTTGCTATTAATTCAGTCTCTTATACGGCTCCCGTCCAGTACATATTAGAGCGAATGGAGATAAATATATATAAATCTATAACCAGATATTGACACATTCACTGCACGTCTGGGCCGAAGGATGCTGCCCCTCATCCCCCCTCTCTCCCCATGGTGCTAAACAGTTGGTTCAGAGTTTTCTGTGTCTCCGGCCTGAGGAAGACGCACGGATCTACTGCTGTAGCTACGGACCTACAACCCTTCTAACCACTCCAGTGCTGCAGTGGACCCAAGGGCGCGGCCAGCTGTCCCGACTCATACTTCACTCCTGGGCTGGAGGGGCGGCCTGAGCCTGCTTTACTCCTGGGCTGAAGGGGGCGGCCTGAGCCTGCTATACTCCTGGGTCAAAGGTGGCGGCCTGGTTCTGCTTGACTCCTGGGCCGGAGGGGCTCGCTTCTCTTCCGGGCCCAAGGGGCCGGCCTGGTCTTGTTTCTCTCCCCCAGCCATCACTGTGCAATTTGTTAAGACAAAATTCTCCTCTGGGCCCGTGACAGAAGTGATTCATTTGCTCAGACTCTCGCTGCACTGATGAACCCAGGGGCGCTGATGGGCATCACCCCTCTGCCTTTGCCTGACTAAACCTCGGTTAGTTAATTAGTCCAGAAGATCTTTCCGTCAGCCCTGTGACAGCTAAAGATGTGGATAGACAGACCGAGTGACTCACTCACCGCAGGGCGTAGCCAAGCTTCCCCCTTCCCGCTTTCACCTGGCCATCACAATGTCAGGTTTAGACATAACTTTCCACTGACCCCATGACTAATAAAGGTTTACGTAGATACATGTACGAATGTGTAAATCTGTAGGTACACACATGCACGTGAATAACTGCAATTCTCCAGTATTGAATCTTTCATAGATTCACATGCTCGTATCTTCCCCGTCATCATGGTGGGAGTCTCACGCTAAATGAATGACCATAGCAGTAAAAGAAAAACTGCATAGAAAAACCCCTAAGGAACAACATTGCTTGGTAACCTACCATTATAATTGTGGTCCAAATCCCAGCCAATCCGCTGCCAGCCCTGACATCACACTCCCCAGCAGAGCCACCATACCTCAGATTTCCAACCACCTTCGTGTGAGGAGTCGTCTCCCTGAGCCTTGCTCAGTTTTGTTCCTGAGTGAACATTTGACCTTTCTATCTGCAAGTCTTTTCATCTGGATTGAAGGTCCTGTTTTCCATCTTATATCTAAAATGGCTGAAAGCTCAAAAAAGAGTCTGTTCAGGCCCTGCAGATCTTGTGGAAAGGCCAGACTATTTTCTAAAGACCCCCACAAAGATTGTTTGTACTGTCTACACCCAAAGCATGTGCCTAAGGACTTCAAGCACTGCAGAACCTTTTCTGCTAAAACTTTAAGGGACAGAGAGGCACGCTTACTGTTGTGGCTTCAGTAAAAGAAATTCACCTCAAAATCTGACTCAGAAGATGAAAACTCAA
The DNA here is from genome assembly GCF_964261635.1 of Lissotriton helveticus. Taxonomy (NCBI): domain Eukaryota; kingdom Metazoa; phylum Chordata; class Amphibia; order Caudata; family Salamandridae; genus Lissotriton; species Lissotriton helveticus. The sequence goes on along the minus strand of NC_136065.1, from coordinate 298,513,033 downwards.
TCTTCTAAAAAGCGGAAGCCAACTACATCTGAGTAGAAAGCGGAGTCTAAGAAGCAAAAAACTGAAGACAAGGAAGAGTCCTCATACACCGCTAAAAAGGTCTTCAGATTCAAGAGTAGTGTCTTCAGCACCATCGACGAAGACTGGGGCGTCTCCGACGCTTGTTCCTGTGAAAACGTCGACGACTACTTGGTCGTCGATAACAATCTCGACGACAACGGCTGCGTCCACGTCAGTGACTAAAACCACGCCGTCGAAGAAAGGTTCGTCGACAACTCCGTCGACGGAAAGAGCGTCGTCGACGGCACCGTCGACGACTACCTCGTCGATGATAATTCGAATTTCTTCATCGACTTTGTCTACGGGAGCTCCGTCGACGACGACCTTAGTCTCCAATGTCAAAATCTTTGATCTCTATCAAGACTTTTTTACCGTTGACGGGCTCGTCGACGGTCAAGAAAGCTACATAATTTACTACTTGCACAAAAATTTCTCCTCTTCCGCCATCAAATCTGCTGGATTGTGATCGGAGGATGACGTGTTGTTGGGAGTAGCTTATAGTCCCTCACAACTACAAATCAAGAGTCAGGACACAGATGAAGAAGAGTGCCAGGAGGTTCAAGGGGATTTTTCTTTTAAAGACCGCCCAGTATCCGACTCTAAAAGATATGATTCGTTCCAACAGTCATACGAGTATGAAGAGGAAGAGGAAACACAGCCTGATGTGAGGGAGGAGTCCAATTCAATGCCTATTTCTCTAGTGACTGATTTACGACTTATGATCAACGACTATTATCGCCGTTTTCCTGACGCTAACGCTCCTGCCTTGAATACTTCAGGCGGTTATACTCAAGCTTCTGTGGTTCAACCTCCGCCTACGATGCAAAAGTTGAGATCTCTCCCAATAATTACAATTGGGGATGACTTCGCAGAGAGTGATGGAGAAGACCAGCCAGAAGAAGGGAAGCTTCTTCAGGAGAATTCAGTAGGTATCGAATGGGATCAATATATCTTGCCTATGACACTGTCTCCATCGCCAGCAAATTCTCCACCGCAGGACATTGGAGGATTCCACGACATTATGATAAAAGCCTCCAAGAGGTTTCAGCTTCTACTACCAGTGCAGGAAACAGAATGTTTCCTATACGACTTCAAAGAAGAATCGAGAAAGTCTACCAGATCAATTCCTATCATATCTGGGACGAGGGCTTGAAGATAATGAAAATCCAGCCTCAGTTGCGGCCTCGGTGTCCAGAATAGAGAAGAAATATCAGTCCCCAGAGTCTTCTCCTGCATGCCTGATTGGACATCCTCGTCCAGAATCAGTAGTGATGCAAGCGGCTCAGAGACAATCCAAAAATCCAGTCTCGACTTCTGCAGCTCCTCCCGACAAGGAAGGAAGACGGATGGGTGGCGCCGGAAAGCGTTTTGCTGTGATGGCAGCGGCTTCCATTAAAGCCTCAAACGCTCTAGCTCTGATCAGTCGTTACAATAGACAAATGTGGTCAGACATTGCACCGTTGTTAGCTCATCTTCCAGATGGCAAAAAGGAAGAAGCAACCTCCATTTTACAAGATGGAGCTAGGGCGGCCTCTGAATCCATCGATATTGCTATGGATATTTTGTCGGTGGCATTTAGACAAATGGCGGGAGCAGTGGCACTCCGGAGACAAGGTTGGCTAAAGGCCACTTCATTCAGACCGGTAGTCCAGGCTAAAATTGTAGATATGCCTTTAGACTGAGAGAATCTCTTTGGAAAGCGTATAGACGATGCTCTCCAAGGAATCAAATCTGATACAGCACGAGTGCTGGGCTCTCTGCAACAAGGTAGATTCCAGTCCTTTCGAAGAAGAGGTTCTAGAGGCCAATACAATCAGAGGTCTTCGTACCAGTCCAATAGGTACCAACCTTACAGTCAACAAGGGTATCGCCAGTTTTCGAGCAACCAGCAGTTTTGTTCTTCAAAAACTCCCTACCATCAGCAATCCTAAGGGAAGAATACTGCGAGAGGAAAATCGCAACAATCCAATCAGAGACAGTGACTTTACCAGAGCGCCCGCCACTTGGTCAGACCTCAAAAACGATCATTACCTTTCTCTCTTTTCTCAACAATGGCTGTCGATAACAACAGGCAGATGGGTACTGGACGTAATACATCAAGGCCATACCTTAGAATTTATACAGAAGCCCCCAAATCAACCACCTGTTCACAGAAAACAACAACATCTTTCAGCCCTCAAAGCAGAAATATTATCTCTTATGGTGAAAGGGGCAATAGAGGAAGTTCCGCTTTAACAGCGAGGGAAAGGATTTGTGATAAAGAAAAAGCAGACGTCCAAATGGAGGCAGGTAATGGACCTGAGAGGTTTGAACCAATTCATCAAAAAGATACCCTTTTGTATGCTATCTCTTCAGGAGATCCTCCTGATGCTACGCAAAGGAGACTACATGGCATCCCTAGACCTCTTAGATGCCTATTTCCATATTCCGATTCACATAAAACACTGGCAGTTTCTGCGTTTCATGATGGCAGAGTGCCACTACCAATTCAAAATCTTACCCTTTGGACTAAAATCGTCACCAAGGGTCTTCACAAAGTGCATGGTGCCAGTAGCAGCGCACCTGAGACTACAAGGTCACCAAATGTATCCATACCTGGATAACTGGCTCATAAAAGGTGCATCATACCAGGACACCCTGCACTCTCTACAATGCTGCATGGATCTCTTCCGTTGTCTGGAACTACGGATCAACTTAGAAAAATCGTCTCTCATTCCGTCACAATCCCTTCAATTTCTAGGAGCCATGCTTCACACAAAGGAAGCAAAGGCTTATCCTTCAGAGGAGCGTACTCAAAAAATCTTAAACCTGGAGTCACAATTGCAAACAAAAAGGTGCACTTCAGTGAGAATCTTAAAGTCCTTGTTGGGGATGATGTCTTCCTGTATCTCCTTGCCTCCCAATTGCCGATTGCACATGAGGCCCCTCCAAGAGCTTCTCGACAAGCAATGGGCGCAATCCCAAGGGTTCTTCGAAGATCGGATCACCATCACTCCTTAGATTCAGGCAGCCCTGTCATGGTGGAGGTTCAGAAATTATTTGACAAAAGGTCTGCTCTTCGAACCTCAACGTCCCAGTTATGTTATGACGACAGATGCATCACTTCAAGGTTGGGGGAGCACACCTACAGGACCTCAAAATACAAGGGCATTGTCCGCCCACAAAGCTCAACTTCATATCAACTTGTTGGAGCTAAAAGTAGTGTTCTTGGTTTTAGCGGCGTTCCTCCCAAGAATCCACGATTCGACTGTACTGGTCAGGACAGACAGTACGACGACAATGCTTTATCTATTAAAACAAGGAGGTACAAAATCCAAACTCTTATCGAAACAAGCTCAAGAGATTTGGAAATGGCTACTAATACACAACATCTCTCTCCAAGTCCAGCACGTTCCAGGAGTGCAGAACACAAGGGCAGATATCCTGAGCAGATAAGCCAGTGTTTCCCACGAGTGGGAATTAGTTCAAAGCCAACTTCTGAGAGTGTTTCGTCGGTGGGGCACCCCATCTCTTGATCTGTCTGCAAGCCACCACAACTCGAAATGCAAGCGCTTTGCAAGCAGGATCCCTCAAGCGGGAACTTGGGGCAATGCACTGCATCAACGCTGGACAGGAATGTTCGCGTACGCATTTCCTCCATTCCCTCTGATATCGAGAGTTTTACGGAAAATGAGATCGGAACCGTGGCACTTAATTCTGATAGCCCTGGCATGGCCAAGACAGGCCTGGTTCTCGGAGCTCCTCCAGTTGTCGGTGGCTCCCAGAATACAGTTTCCACTAATTCAGGTCCTGATCTCTATAAACGACGGACAAATTCTCCATCCAAATTTTACATCGCTGTACTTGTCAGCCTGGAACCTCACAAACATGAATTCCAATCCTTAAATATTTCTCAAGAATGCCGGGAAATACTCGCCCAATCTCGGGCAATTTCAACAAATAAAACTTATACAGCAAAATGGAAGAGATTTTGCCAGTGGTGTGCATCTCAAGCTCTGCATCCCTTTTATGCCTCTCCAGAGCAAATTCTACTGTACATCTGGCTAAATCAGGTCTCTCTCGTGCATCTCTCAAGGTGCATCTGGCAGCTATTTAAAGATATCGCAGAGTACCAAACCATCCATTGCTTGGGTCGCAAAGAGTGATAAAAGAATTTCTTAAAAGACTCTTCAGAGTCTTTCCTCCAGTTCAGCACCCGCTAGTCCCTTGGCAACCCAATATGGTTCTGACGCAGTTCATGAAGCCGCCGTTTGAGCCAGTACGTAAAGCGGAATTACAGTTCATTTCTTGGAAGACGACTTTGCTATTAGCCCTCAAGTCAGCTAGGAGGGTCAGTGAGATTCAGGCTTTCTCTATTGCAGAACCATTCCTTCAATTCAGGTAAGATACAGTTATCCTCAGGACGAATCCAAAATTCATTCCTAAAGTCCCTTCCATTTTTCATCTTAATGAACCTGTAGTGTTGCCTACATTCTTTAAAGATCCTTCTTCTGCAGCGGAAAAAGCCCTGCAATCTCTGGACATTAAACGATGTTTAAAATTCTATATTGACCAAACAAAACCATTTCGAAAAACAAACCAACTATTTGTGGCCTTTTCTGGGCCTAGAAAAGGTTTAGCTCTGTCCAGATCTAGTATTTCGAGATGGATAACATCTGCTATTTCCTTATGCCATGAAAAAGCTTGAAAACCTCTGCGATCCAGAGTGCACGCTCATTCCACGAGAAAGATGGCAACTTAGATGGCTCTGTTCGCGGGAGTATCGCTTCCAGACATCTGCAGAGCAGCAACATGGAAGAATGTACATACCTTCACTAGACACTATTGTTTGGACACTGCGTGGAAGGAGGATGCCGCAGTGGGACAAGCAGTCCTACGTCATTTGTTTCAATAAGGTATTTCTCAAACTATACATATTTATGTATATGTATGTGTGTGTATATATATATATATATATATATATATATATATATATATATATATATATATATATATATATATATATATATACACATATACATATATATATATATACATATATATATATATACATATATATATATATACATATATATATACATATATATATATATACATATATATACATATATATACATATATATACATATACATACATATACATACATATATATACATACAAATGCATATTGATGGTCCTCTTTACATAGATGTTGTCTTTACATTCAAAAATGTAATTGCATGGTCGTTAATATTGGATTACTTCTAGGTGTTTATAATATCCTAGTGCTAAGGAGCAGTGCCCTGAGAGAATAGGGGGTTCCATCCTGGAAACGCAATTTGGTATCAGTACTGCTCTCTATTCTGATGCCAGCATGTGAATCTATGAAAGATTCAATACTGGAGAAAAACTAGTTACTTAGCTATGGTTCTCCAGTATTGATATCTTTCATAGATGTACATGCGACCCGCCCGCCTCCCCGTTTCTCAGGTAGACCATTTTACCTCTAGATATACCCTTGGCTCTCACTCGGGTCTAGAAATCTGAGGTATGGTGGCTCTGCTGGGGAGTGTGATGTCAGGGCTGGCAGCTGATTGCCTGGGTTTTGGACCACATAATGATGATGATAGGTTACCAAATAATGTTGTTCCCTAGGGGTTTTTCTAATCAGTTTTTCTTTTACTGCTATGGTCATTCTTTTACCATGAGACTCCCACCATGATGACTGGGAAGATACAAGCATGTGAATCTATGAAAGCTATGAATACTGGAGAACCATAGTGTACAGGTAAGTAACTAGTTTTTCCTGACCGAAGTGTGCGGCTGCCTTTTCCCTCATGAGCACTTACTCCACTTCAGGTTCAAAGGGCGAGTTCGGGGGTCCACTCCTGTCCTTACTTACATGCACACACACACACTCACTGGTCCGAAGGGCGAGACTAGACTCTGCTCCTGTCCCTTCACACATGCACTAGCCCAAAGGGCGATCCCGGCCTCTCCTTTCTCACACACACAGGGGGAGCCCGACTCTGCTCCAGTCCCTTCAGACACTGGGCTGAAGGGCGCGTCTGGCTAGCCCCGTCCCGGGCTACCACTGCGTCAGGCAGTCAGTTCCGACTGAACTTCCCGCCCCGTGGCTGGATAATTGCCCCACGCTGCGGGGTAAGTGCGGCCACAGCTGTGGGACAGGGGCGAGTGGAGGCCTCTACTCCTGGCCTCCAGGACATGTCACTGAGTTAAAAGGCAGTTTTCATGTGAACAGCGGGGATGGACGTCCCTCTGGAACCAATGCACATTTAGAAAGGAAATCTGCTGGCCTCTTCAACAAGACTTTGCAGCCACGTCAGCTCCCTGAAGGCGACATTTCATACAGCTGACATCATTTAATGCCCTAAAATTGGGTTGGGATAATGGTATCCCGTGTAAGGAAGCGAGGGCAACCCCTGACAAACATACTTAAAATAAGAAACGCATTAGTCCCCAAAGGGTCTCTGGAGTTCTAAACTTTTTAGAAATAATTATTTTCCTTTAGGCCACCTCCTGTTCCTGCATCTTCGTTCCCTTTCCTCCCTGCAGCCGCTTGTACGACTATAACTTGGCTTCTCTCTTCTTACCGCAGCGTGCGCCCTTTTCGGCTCCCCCCCAATCAACTGTGCCTGTGTATCTGCTGGATGATAACTTTTATTGAAACCCCCGAATTCGCCTGAAGCCGCACATCATACACCTATGCCTGTACCAACCCCCCCAATCCAAGCCTTGAGCAAAGCCCCCCCCCCAATTAAGAGGGGTGTCTGCACCATGTTCTGCCACGGTTACCTCGGTGTAACCGACGTAGCCAACCACTGCCTGGGCACGAAAGCGGTACACCGAGCACCAATTTATTACGGCAAAACTTTATTTGTTCGGAGACACTACATTGTTAAGTCGAAAACGCTTTATCTGAGTACCCTACATTAACGCCGAACGCAATTGCAGGCACCCCAGCCACAAACCACCTGCGGGCTCAGGCTGCAGGACGCATCTCACCTACCCTTTTCCTGTTCAACGGTACTTGCATGCTGTTCCACCAACCCAACCCACCCTACCCCGCCCCTCACCTCACACCATCCGCTCAGCAGAACTGCATCTACTCTCTGCCCAACTGCCCCAGCTCCGCCGCCTCGTTCCATGCCCCGCTACTTTGGAAGGTGACTGTCTGCTCTGCGTCACCCGCGCAAACAACCCTCGGCCCTCCACGCACTTCTCACCGCAATAGCACCCCTTCTTCCCTCTCCAGACAGTGCTTCACCCCCCGCCCATGTGTCCCGGGTGCCCCTAGGCACTGCAGTTGACAAGGAACTTCAACCAATCCACTGGCCCCAGAAGGATGAAAGGCAGAGGGCACGAAGACTGGGCCTCAAACAGTTACACAAGGACACCAGCCACTCCCTAAATCCTCTCTCTATGCTTGCTGGCTGGAGCCAAACCAGCAATCACCTCGAGGGCAGCGGACTGACAACCCTCCCTTGTGCCTGTGCAAGGCGAGAAGCCCCCTCCCATCCGCTGGCACTGTGATCCGCATTGCCCCCCCCCCTCCCTGTGTGCCGTGCCCCATCAGCACACCCTACCGGCTGCCCCACACATCTCTCCCACCCTCTCCCCCTGGGCATCAGCACCTCCTCCCTCCCAAGGCCCACTGCTCCCCGAACCTATATCTGCAAGAATACTTCTCACACCTACATATGCAGTGATAGTAATATCACACATATATCTGTAGTGATAGTGATATCACACCTGTAACTGCAATCATAGTAACAATACATGGGTATATGTAATATCCACTCAGAGTCCATATTTCAAAATGCGTGGGTATTAACACTTGTAATGCATTAGATTAATGTGATAAAAAAAACATTAATAAAAGCCAGTACCATTTACAATACAAAACTTACACTAGTACAAATGCAATGCAATAGATTTCAAAATTACAACAAAGTGCACTATTGCCATTTTGCATTTCACCATTTGATTAATGCTTCACGAAGGAAAAAAAACCCAATAACATTTACAACGCCACTAGCTCAAAACAATGTAATTGCGAGACCTACTGCATTGTAAATGCTTGTTCTAGAAAATGTCTGTGTGATATCTAGGCATATCACACTGAGTAAAAAAAGTAATCTGAAATGTAATTCAAAAAGTAATCATACAGTACCTGCAAAGTAACTGAAAAGAAATCACAACTGTTTCTAAATTGAACTACCTTATACAAAACAAGTGCATACAACTGCATTCAACTGTATTGTTTTTGCAATGTATTATTTCACTTACCTGCACCAGGCCTGGCTTGGTTCTAGAAATAAAATACAACAAAAAAATATTTTTATACAAACAAATTGATCTGAGTTCAGTCTTTGAGTATGTGACATCATTTGTTGCCTGAGTGTCTTCAATAAATGCTTAACACTACCCTCTGAGAAAGCATTCCTGCTCGCCCACACTAACACAAATAGAGAGTAAGGTATTATCTACTTTAGCCTGTGCCTAGCTTTGTGGATCCACTGGACTCTGTGCACACTATACCTTACTTTGGTATAATATATACAGAGCCAGCTTCCTACAGAACAGCATCTCATTGTGGGTGTATCCCCCTGTGCTTTTGGTGTTGTGATACTGAACTTCACAGTCTAGTATGCCTGTCCTATGATTCACTTCAGATTTCTCCCAAACAAACTTTTCCCTCGCACATTCACTGCTGCAGAGTACCATCACATGTAAGAAACTTGCTGTTGTCTCCTTTTGTGCAACATTTATTCCATGCCACCTTTGGACATTATTGCCCCAGTGAGTAAATCACAACTCACGGCAAGGCTGTAGCACATCCCACACCTGAATAGTTGCAACAGATTGACCTTACTCATAAACTAACCATAACCCATGGTTAAACGTTGATATATTTACAGACAAGTTTCCTACACACTCACCTAACCCTCTATTTTCTTGCTAATCAGTAACCAAGTTTACAGGAGAAAGCCTTAACCGGTACTCCATCTTGATCACCTGAATGCTTCCTTAAATCTATTTGCAGTGACCACCCAATCTCAAGTAAATTGCTTTCCTTTCAGGCAACAAAAGGTTTGCACTCTTTTCCAAATGTAGTCGCTGTGTCATGTGCTCTTTTGCAACATTGTTTCACTAAACATGTATATGTACGAGTTCCAGATGCATTTCTGATGGATACTTTTAACCGCAGATTCCTCACATTGTGAATATTACTCCGGCATCAGACTGGATCTGGAAACTGTTCATTAGTACCTCTGCCCGCCGGTAGGTGGCATTGTGTGGCTCCCTGCCTGTGTTGTTCTGCTTCAGAAGTGGCAGGCGGAGTCGCATATCTGATAGACATCTAGCCACAGATTCCTTAACTTAGAATATCCCCAGGCATCAGACTGGAACTGGTAATTTTTTGCAGCAGCGCCTCTGCGTGCCGGGGGACAGTGCCGCTTGGCTCTGCCCTGACATAGTCCGCGGACATGACGTCAGCAAAGCCATATAAGTCCCTCCCAGTGCGCTGACGTCAGTTTCCTTTTTTCCACGTCCCAACGCGGATCCAGGAGTAAGCGGTCCCTTTGACTTGGCCTGTTGCCCAGGCCTTTTGGATGCCTTCAGGCATCCCGGAAAAGTGTGGTGCCTTCGGGCTTTAAGGCGAGCGGCAGATGTCGGCGAACGATCCGCACACGATCTGCATGTGGTGCTTAGGAGCGCACCACGACTCCGAGGAGTGCGACGCATGCCAGCAGATGCGGCCAAAATCCCTGCTGGAGCGCCGGATGAAGCTGTTTGCCGCCCAGATGTCCCGTTCAGCGCCTCTGCGCCACTCCCCATCTCGGGCTGGGGCATCAGTTCGAGTCCGGTTGTGAAGTCATTCTCGTGGACGTCATTCATCTCACGCAGGTAAGCGGAAGCACAATTCACGGAGATCATCGGCCTCATTTAACCCTTACAGCGTGGCTCACAGCTCACGGTCTTTGCCAGGAGCCAGCGCCCCAGAGTCGACCCCCTTCTACCCACCCTTTCTGGGTGATGGGGCGACTTGGACCCAAATGGAAGCCTATTTCAAGGCTCTGCACTCCATTTTTGGGTCACCTCCTCTCCCTGGCGCGCCTTCGGGCCCCACGGTGGAGGTAGCGACTCAGGTTGAGGCTTCGCCGGCGGGTTCACCCTCGGCGCTGGGCGAGTCCCTCAACTCCATTTCCGGAGTCGGTGCGACTTCGGGACACGGCCCGGACGGGCATAACAGCCAGACGTTGAGCCCATCTGCCATGTCTCCGCATAGCCCTTTCTGGCTTCCTGCGCGGACGTCTGCGATGGCCGTGTCACAGGATTTGCCTCCTTGTCGACATCCTTCCTCAACACATGTCTCGGTAGAGGGTGAGTAGACGCCGGTCCCAGACAGGGCTGAGTCGCCTCTGCTTTTTGTTGACGTCGATACGACGACGCCGGTCGACGCCAGAGCAGGCGTCTGACCCTATTGTACCTCTGTTTGAGGAGGACGCCGCTCCAGTACACCCAGGGGTGTCTCCTTGCCCTTTGGCTCCGCTGCCCCCTGGCCTGTGGCCCCCAGTTCCTCCACCTGCAGAGTCTTTCTTTTCAATTGGACGAGTTAGCCTTCAACCGTCCCCTACAGATGATCTGTTATCGCCCCCTAGAATGGCTACAGAGGCTAGTGCTGCATTTGCAAGGGCTGTTCGCGAGGCTGCCTCCCTTAAACTTACAGCCTCCCTCAGTTTCTTTATCTTCCGACCCATTGTTGCATATCCTCCACCAGGATGAGGTAGAGGGGGGAGCCCTTGCTGCCTTTTGGTGGGTCATTATTCGATGCCCTTCTTGGCACATTGGCACGGCCCTCCTCGGGTGACCCTGTGGATAGGGGCATTGCACATCGGCATCGTCCTGCTCCGTATGATCCTGTCTGCTTGTCCCTTCATCCTAGGGCTCAGGGCCAGGTCGTCCAGGTGGTTTTCGCCACACAGCCTTCCTCTTCTCTCCCGTTACTGCCTCCGACCAGGGAGTCTCGTTGGTTGGAGACCTGTGGATGTCATATTTTTACGTCCACTAGTTCGGGCATCTGTGCTTTAAACATATCTTGTGTGTTTGCACGGGCTACTTTTGCCCTTTGGGACTCGGTGGAAGGTCATCTTCCCTCTTTCAGAGGGTCCTCTTGCTGACCTGGCTCGTCTCCATCATGGCTGGGACATGGCACAGTTTACCATTAGATTGGCTATTGATTCTACTGACTCTGTGGGTCGGGCAATGGCCGGGTCTGTCGCTCTGCGTCGCCATGCTTGGCTGCGCGATGGTGGTTTCCCTGAAAATATCCGGGAGCGTGTACGGGATTTGCCGTTTGATGGATATCCCTTTTTGACAGTCATGCGGACTCGGCAGTCAACCGCCTCCTGTCTAGCCTGCCATAATATCATGTTTTTTACATCTTTTAACGGTCTGTTACTTCCATGGCCAGTGTTGTTCTATGCCCTGGGTTCATGCTGTAAATACCCAGGTGGTCTAGTGGGCTTGTCGCCATTTTTGTTTCCCTTTATTGCGGCTGATCGGCTGCTTCTGTTCTGTTGATCCTCTGTCTATGTGCCTTGTCTCATGAGGTGCCCCTGGCTGGGGTTCACGCTTACCCTATGTGGGGTAATTGTTGGCTGCTTTGTAGCTGCCTCCCTAACACTTAAGGCTTGGTGGGCTCCTGTGGAGTCTTTTTCTAAGGGCGTTGCCCTACGGATCTGCCTGGCATCTTTTTCACATTCGTGCGGTCCACCGGTTAGCATCACTCTATGACCTGTCCGTTGGAGTCTGCTGTTCGTCCGTGGCACTCCTTTGCAAGTGTATCTGCCTCGTTTGTTACTTCCAGCAGGGTCCTTTCAGTCTCCCTTCCTTGTCTGTTTCACTTCTGTATAGTTCTGCGGATGTCCTACCACTCAATACCCTTGGTCAGTGCCCTGTTGCTGTATCAAGGCGTGCCAGATTGCCAAGGCGCACTTCTTCTATGTTGTATGCGCGTTCAGTGGTTGCTCCCAACTGTATTTGCTCTTACAGACATCTGCCGTTTTCCGATGCCTGGTTCTCCCCTCCTCTTATGTGGTGGGCAGTGCTTCTTGTGCTTTGTTCTTGCATGGTGGCATCTTCCTCACTTGCGCCGCTCATGTACATTGCTTTGTGCCTCGCTTTCCAATATACGTCCCTGGCTCGGGGGTTTTTCTCTTCCCCTGCTGCCATTTGATTGCCCATTTTTTGAATACTTCTACTACTGCTGCTACTGCTGCTGCTGCTGCTCTCTGTAGAGGTGCTCTCCTTACCTTAGGATGTTCATTGTCCTCTTTGTTCTTGTGTGCACATCTCTATTCACATCATATTCCGCTATGTGCGCTTTGTACTGGTGATTCCTGTACTGGTCACCCTTCCGGTTTGCCTCGTGTGGCACTGTGGCTCCACCATGCCGAGTGGCTGGTATCTCTTATAGATCTGGACTTTATCTGTCTGGTTCTGCTGTAATGGCTTTTGCTACCTATGGTGCACTCTTATTTCTTCTATGCCATTCATCCTTATGGCTGATATTCTACTGTTTGGCATCTACACACACCCAGCGGTCACACACACTAGGTTCTTGCTGCGGTGTCTGTGGGCTTGCCATGGACTTTCTCGTAGGTGCAGTCCTTCCTTCCTTCTGTGTGTGTTCCCTTCACAGGTCCCTTTCGCAGGTTATGTACCTGGTGAAGCATCTCTTGCATCTGGACTATTCTCGCAGCACTTTCTTGTGCCTTTCCTTTTCTATGGTGTGGTTCTGGCTGGGCACAAGGTCTACCCTGTGTACTTATGCCGCACGCATCTGCGTTTTGTAGTCATGATTTTGTGCTTTTTATGTCCGCACTTTCCAATGTCTCTTTGGAAAAGGGAGATTGCTCGCTATCAAGTATGCTCTCTTTTGAGCTTGGATCTTCCTGGCCATGGTCAGCCCCTCCCGCTGCTGTCCCAGGTGTCCTCGTTGGTGCACTTCCACAGTGCTTCTTCCTCTGTTCACGATGTTCACCTGGTGTGCTTAGACTCGGTTATACCGTTTTGTCCTCTCTCTGGGCCCTTCTTTTCGTGAGATTGGGCTCTCTCGTTCCGCACTGCCCTTCTGGTGCTGTGCTCTCTTTCTGCACTGTGTACTCTGATGGGCTTTCCTGCCGTCCCTCAGCGGCTTATGATCCCTTGCCTGCCACTGGTGTCGCTCCTAGCAGAGCTTCTGGTCTGTGATTGGAAATTGTGGCATTGCTGCCCCCACTGTGTTTTGTAAACTTGTTGACGGCTTGGTTTCTTAGAACTTGGTGGGGTGCAGTTGCAGACCCGCCTCCTGAGGGGTATGGCTTTGGTATCTATTCTAAGTTAAGGAATCTGCGGCTAGATGTCTCTATCAGATGTATGAGTTACTTACCTTCAGTAACGATGGGGCACAGGGTTCCTATCTCATCCTACATTTCTGCACCCTTACCGTGGTTGGGGCACAGGATTCATGTCGCCTTCTACTTTCCTACTCCCTGCCAATGGTCCTTTCAGTGTAGGACCTTCAACTGTTCTTCCTCCCTCCCACCATTTTTCATTGTTTTGTGGTCTCCCTTACTGGGCCTCTCCCCAATAGTTCTCTTACATAGGTTTCGGCATGCCTAGTGTTGCCGGCCTGTGGTGGATCGTTTTTAATTATATGGTTCAGGTCTTGTTGCTTGTCGCGGTCGGCTCTTATGATTCCAGGCTTCTGTCGTCTGCCTTGGTTTATTTTGTGTGCCTCGGGGGAGGGAATTGCCTTTGCTTTTGCAGGGCTGCTTTCAGAGCGCTGCTTGGCACTTTTCACTTCAATTGCTTTTTGTGCACAGTGCTTGTTACTGTCTTTTGTGGTGGTGTTTCTCACCATCCCATTCTTTTTGTTTCACTGATTTTCATCTTTTTTTCAAACACTGTTCCCATGTTCTCCCAGTTTTTGGTGGTGGCTCCGCGTTGTGGCGCGGAAAAGTTGCTCCGAAGAAAATTGACGTCAGGGAGGGACTTATATGGCTTCGCTGACGTCCTGTCCGTGCACAACGTCAGGGCGGAGCCATGCGGCGCCATCCCCCGGCCGCAGAGGTGCTGCTACAAAACATTTCCGGATCCAGTCTGACGCCTGGGGATATTCTAAGTTAAGTAATCTGCGGCCCAATGAGACCCACATCGTGGGGTTTCATAGTAGTCCCTGGTCTGTTCTGTCCCTGTTTTTGTTCGCAGCCTCCGTTTGAATTCTGGATCACTGCTACCATTTTGTTTTGTGAAAGCGATTCTCTGCCTCCATTTTGTGCCGCACTTGAAAGAACAGCGCTTGCCTGTACATTGGTCCGTCACAGAAAACTTTCTATTTGGCTTTCGCTGAACCTCTGCATCATGGGGGTTTCTCCTCCTGAGTTGACAGTCCACACTCTGCCCTTCTTCTTTGAGGGCTTATCCAGGCTATCACCTTGCCTCTTTGGGGCCCTGACCAGACGACCATCCGACTACCGAAGACCAGCTCTCTGCGCTGGCATGCCCTACGCCCCTCTTGCCTCACCCCCCACAAAGACCGGAGGCCGTGCCCTATACCTTGGACCTGATTCCACATCCCTACGCTTTCGCCATGAATCCAGAACTTTCGGAGTCTATCCTCAACAGTCAGGCCTGTATATCCTCGGCGTGAATTCCTGACTCACCCCTTAAAACACTCTTGAGACTTTCCAGCCCGCAGCTCCATTTTTTACCCTTGCTTCCAGTCTGAATCACACCTACGCATCTTCTCAGTGATATTATGCTCTCGCCCTACCCTTTCTCATATTGTCGCTCTATATCACTCTAAGTCTTTTATCTCCCCCCTCTTATCTAACCCCATTCACTTGCTCCTTGCCTACCTGCTCCGAACTCCCCCCACATGAAACCCCCCTCCTTTCACTCTCATCTTCCTCCTCTTCTCATTTATATTCTTTTCTTCCTTATACCGCCTCATCACTTCCTACCCCCTACCCCTCCACGCTCTACCCCACTCCTCTTTCCTGCTACTGACCTTTGCCCTCACCTGTCCTTGCCCTAGTCCCCACCCTGTTTACCTGTGAATTTCCTGCGTCATTGGAGAGCTAGCTATTTTGTCTGATGCCCGATGGAGCTACCTGGTTTAGCTATAGCGGAGACAGGTCGGGGATTCCCTCCTTGGACGTCACCTACCCAGTCGGTCTTTAGCCAGACTTCCTTTCGTCTCTCCTGTCGTCTCTTCTCACATCCTCCCTCTATTTATGTCTCTCCTTCTCTCCTCTCCCAATGTATTGAGACTGAACTATTTTGTCTGATGCCCGATGGAGCTACCTGGTTTAGCTATAGGGGAGATGGGCTGTGGATTCCCTCCTTGGTCGCCACCTACCCAGTCAGCCTTTAGACAGATTTCATTTCGTCTCTCCTTGTTGTCTCTTCCCCTATCCTCCCTTTCTCACCTTCCCTGTCCCCTCCCCTCTATGCTACATTTTTTTGCCCTCCATGTAATTCAAATGTTTCCCATTGAGACCTAGCTTTTTGGCCAAAGCCCGGTGGAGATACCCGATAGCTATAGAGAAGATGGGTTTTGAGACTTCCCCATCGACCGTCGCCTAACCAGCCGGACTTTGGGCAGACTTTCCTTCGTCTTTCTGCCGTATCTCCCTCCCACCCTGTTTTTCTGTGAACCTCTTCCCTCGACACTTGAGACCGAACTACGTTGTCTGATGCCCTATGGAGCTACCTGGTTTAGCTATAGGGGAGATGGTCCGTGGATTCCCTCCTTGGTCTTGACCGACTGGGTAGGTGTTTAGACAGACTTCCTTTCGTCTCTACCGTTGTCTCTTCCCTTATCCTCTTCCCTTATCCTCACTTTCTCCCCTCCCCTACCCCCACTTCTTTTCTCTCTCCTTTCTCTCCTCTCCCAATGTATTGCTGATTGTTTGATGTAATGTGTAATTGTTGATCTTTTTCTGTTATATTGTAGAACAACATTGTTGCACTTCCTTTCCTTCCCTCCTGTCGTCTCCTCCCGCATCCTCCCTCTATTTATGTCTCTCCTTCTCCCCACTCTCAATGTATTGAGACTGAACTTTTTTGTCTAAATGCCCGATGGAGCTACCTGGTTTAGCTATAGGGGAGATGGGCCGTGGATTCCCTCCTGGGTCATCACCTACCCAGTCTGTCTTTAGACAGACTTCTTTTCGTCTCTCCGTATTGTCTCTTCCCTTATCCTCCCTTCTCTCACCTCTCCTGCCCCCTCCACTACTTTTGTATCCCCTTTCTCTCCTCTCCTAATTGTATTGCCTATTTCTTGTGGATTTTTTGTTTAATTGTTGAACTTTTTCTGTTACACTGCTGCTCATGTAAAGCGCTCTGATACCTCCGGGTCTAGCCAGCGCTATATAAAACTCTTTAAATAAAAATAAAATAAATATACATCGTTACCGAAGGTATGTAACTCGTTCATTAGCGCCACCCATGCACTGTAACGTCCGTTTCTTTCTTTTCATGTCACTAGACGTGGATCCAGAGCTACCTTCTTGTATCTGACAAGGAAGTTTTCTCTTAGAAATATACCAGCATGCAAGGGCAATATCACCCCCTAAGTCTACAAGGTTCAAACCATGTAAGGACTGGCCCAAACGGATGTCAGTGACAAATTCCCATTATGTATGCCTTTGGTGGTAAGGGTTGGAAAATTACTGCAAGGCCTGGAGAGATTGCACCCAGATATATCCAAAAGCCATACTGGACCATATGGTGAAGCTTTACATTGCCAAACATCGAAAGACTCCACACTGTGACTGATCAAGGTCAAAATGGACGTCTCTGTTTCGAAGTCGCTCCAGCTGTAGATCTTCATTGTTGTAGAAGTCATGGGGTAAGTCAAAACCGAAGCAAGCACAAGAAGTCTAAGCAAGACTGCCCCTTCCCGCTGCTCTCGAACTCCAGAGAAAGCGAAAGTACATCAACATGCCTCTCAGTCTTTACCCCGAACTCAGTCCTCTTCAGAGTTAATTCTGACTCTTGTTCCGAGGAAACACAAATTTCTGGGTCCATCGGTGACATCACCTCTTTTTAACACCCTACCTGGTCCCTCCTGCGCACCTCCCGGCCCCAGAAAATTGTAAGAACCTCCAACTGGAGTCACACCACTAGGTCTGCCCTCGGCACCAGCTGAAACCTCAGAACTCACTGCGGGTTCCCCACCGACTTTGGTGCTACCTTCCGTCCCGGACTCTCGAGATCGACGTTGACACCAGAGGAAGAGGTGCAACCAGTCATGTTCTCAGACACCAAGCCATCTGATAACACTGGGGTGCAGCCTTCCGGCAAACCATTGGACTCTGACCCATTGCCCATGCCTTCAGGATGGACTCAAGTTCTGCACTACCTTTTTGGGACAAATTCATATATATATCCTTAATCTGAGAGTGATTACTTAGTACCACAGTACATGAGGACAATTGGTATGAGAATTGCAAGATGTCAGAGTTGTCTCTCCCCCAGAGGACAGTATTGCCTTGGCTTTGGTAATGCGGAGAGCAGCTAAGGTACTAACTTCCATCCCCCAATTATGGAGTTAAAGAAAACCTATTGATTGAGGTCCTTGAACCAGGTCAAACACACACAGAACTTAGTCTGTGTTTTAGTAAGCTCCTAACTGATACCTTACTAAGGGCATGGGTGAAGCCATACTAAGGACTACCAGAAAACCTGGCAAATAGCTCAGCGCGATTGGCCTGCTTGGGTGACCGGACTTTTCTGACACTGCACCCCACCTTGCCATTCCTGCTGCACCCCCACCTCACTCAACACCTTTGCCCCCTCTACTCTCTGTGCCTTCTGTTCCAAAACTTGTAGAAGATCAGGAATGACCAGGCCAAAGTCATCTTGGTGTCAACAGATTGGGCAAGGATAGTATGGTACCTGGTACTCCTGGGCATAAGTATCTGTCCTTCGATCTTTTGTCACAGTGGCATGGCAGGGTCCTGCACCGTGGCATCTGCAAGCGTCCACTCCATGCCTGGAGATCAAGAGGCGACAGCTGAGTGCATTTGACTTCCCTTCTGAATTGTAGATGCGCCTGCCATTGGGACAAGTTTATGCTTTGGTGCGGTACTCTGCAGATTGACACACTGCAAGCCAAATTATCTGAAGTCTTTCTATTTGTGTTGTCCATATCCCAGCAAAGACTTGCTTTGTGCGCAGTTAATGGTTATTTATCTTCCCTTTCTGCTTTCTTGCGGTTGCCAGACAGGCTTTCTTTATTTAAGTCACTTGTTGTTCTTCATTATTTTAAAGATTTGCACCATTTGTTCCCACCTGTTATCATGCTTCACTGGGACCTGAATCTAGTCCTCGCATTCCTGATTTGTACTACTTTTGAGCGGTTACATAGCTGTACATTGCAGCTCCTCTTACGACAGTTTTCTTATTTTCTGTAACAGCAGCACAGCGTGTGAGTGAGCTACAAGCTCTCTCTGTCAACTCTCCGTACACCACATTGTGTCGAGAAAAGCTTGTGTTAAGGATGCAAGCTTATTTTCTGCCAAATGTGGTCACACCTTTTCATGTTGGGCGAATGATTACCCTCCTTGCATTCTTCATCCAGCCTCACTCTCCTAAGGAGGAAGAGAGACTACATTAGCTTGATCTTAAGTGAGCCCGAAGTAAATCATAGCAGAGAACATCTTCTGGACAATGAGCTCTTTGTTGGATTTGCTGGGTGAAGAGGGGTAAGGGTGTACAGAAAAATATCAGATCCCACTGGATTTAGTTCTTCATTAAAATGTGCTATTCATTGGCTAAGAAAGAGCTCCCAGAGGGCTTGCGTGCTTACTCCACCAGAGACAAGACTACTACCATTGCATTGGAATGTGGAGTGCTTGTTATGGATATTTGCCTGATGGCTATGTGGGTGTCATTTCATACGTTTATGAGGCTCTATTGCTAAATAACCAGGTCCATAGAAACAAACACTTAGCCTGCTTGGTCCTGTTGGATATTTTGTTTTGAGCCAGTTCACAGACCCACCGTTTGGGCGGTACTGCTTTGGTATCTATTCAGAAGGTGAGAAATCTGCGGTATTAATCAGATATTTACCTTTGGTAACTCTCGGTTTGGTGGACACTGTATGTAACCGCAGATTCTTCACCGACCAACCCACCTGCCTGTTCTGTGAACTGTACTTTTTTCCCATTTGAAAAGGTCAGAAGTCTAGAGATCTGCACACTGGTCTACATAATCTGCTGCTGTGCTCTGTGTCAGCCCATAAAGCAGCTGTGGTCAGCACCCATTGATTGGGCTTATATGGGGCTCCACAGGTCACTTTCGGAGTGGAACGACATCAATGCAAAGTCGCACTATGTCATCTATTTCAATGCATGCATATTGCTGAAAGGTTTCTGGATCCGTTCTTGGAGACTATTCACTAGGTGAGGAATATGTAGTTAGAGTATCCCCCAGAAACAGCATTACCAAAGGTAATTAACTTGTTCTTCAGATCAATTTCAGATGTTAAAAGTGAAGTAGTCTTTCTCCATCTGTATTTTTCATAAGCATTACTTTAATTGGGTGACTGAAAAGCAAGGCACTTGTTTGCTAACTTTCCTTGTTTTCTGCAGTTCAGTTGGTTCTCTCATTCGGTTTCTCCATACAGGCCGAGTTCGAAACAAACCTGAGGTGGATGAGTCTGCTGCAGATGCTGTACTTTCTTTAAATATAATCTCTGCAAAGTATCTCAAGACTTCTCATAGTTCTAATAGGTTAGTATGGTTGCATTCTTGATGATTGGGCTCCAACACTTCTCTTTTGTCGCTAAATGTCCCTTCTTCCAGTGCTTGGCATTTCAATGTCATTTTTTATAGCATTCAACGTCTTATTGTCTCTGCTCATTGTGCCGAACCCATGACTGCACATTCTCAATATGCTTGGCTTCTGAGTGTGCATGCTCATTGTATGCTGCATTTGCCTGTCTCTGCATGCTGTTAATTTGCTGTTGTACTGTCTCTGGTGCTTGGCCGATTTCACTCAGTCTACTCACTGTGCCCATCTAGTGATTGCCTGCACACAGATTTTCTCTAGCTGTTCTCATGAGATTGGCATTTCTCTGACTGTCCCTGTTTTTTTGCGACTGGCTTATGACTGTCTCCACTAACAGCCTGGCCTCTGACTGTCTCTGCCTACTATCCATAACCATTGAATGCTTTAACTCTGCGCTGAACCTCTGAACATCCTTGTATATGATTGTTGCAGCTCACTATGCTCTGCACTTTATGGTCTGCAGTAGCTGTGACTGCTCACTAAAACCTCACTTTGTTATTACCTAGCTCTGACGGCCCCACTTTCTGTCGTGGCTACTGCCTGCCCTTTCTCGCTGTACTTTTCTTCGCATTATGCTTTTCTGCTTTGCCAGGCATAGGACTGTCTTTGCTTTTTGTGAATATGCCGGTTTATTCTGACTTTCTCTCCTGAATTTACCCTGCAGCGCCCATTTCTTTTTACATTATTCCTAGCCTTTTCCTGTAACTTTAAGGCCTTGATCACAGATCTCTCCAATGGCTTGCTGTACAGTCACCATTCTTGCTCCCACTGTACCTTTTTGCTATGCCCTTCTCTCTCTCTCTCTAGTATTTCTGTGACTATCCCTTGTCCTTTACCCAAAGTTTGACATTTATCATGACATGTATGATTTTCCCATTGCACTGAGTAAGATTCTCACAAACATGAGGCAATATCCTCGTAAATTACAGTACCTTGTTTCCTGATATGTCAGCTGTGCCTCTTTAGTGCATGGATAACATCTGAACAACTTTAAAATAAAAGCTCAGAGGGCTGTTTTCCCCTTGTGACTGGTCATCAAAAAGACTATGGGTGGATTCCATTGTATACCCTGATAGTCCTTCCACAGTTGATAAACATTGAATTTAACACAGCTATATAGTGTACTTACCAGATGTAGCTTTTGTAATTTGGACACATGGGCAGATGGCCTGAGGCGCAGTCATCTGCAACTTAGACAGGATACTGTACTGTTTGTTTGCCTACATTGGCCAGTGTTTAATTGTCTGCATGCTTAGTGACTGTGTTCTAATCTTAACTATATATAATTTCTAATGTTTTGGCTTCAGTGCAATGTGCAGTGTCTATTCCTCATTCTGATGTTTTCCTCACTAATTGCTGCATCTTCTCTTTCAGGCTATTTCTTGATAAGGACATGCCTAGGTATTCATGCTAGCCTTTCCTGCACATAAACATTCTTTGCTTGCACATGGAATGCTTTATGCTCTCTTCCTTGTAGAGCTTTCTGTCCTTTCCTAGATGTGTCTGTGTTAGGTTACCTTTGTTGTAGAATGATAGGATACCCTTTCTTACACACACCAGTTTTCTCCCATAGTCCTGTGCGTCAGCCAAAGAAATCTGCATTGGTTAATGGTACAGTTGTTCTTTTTTAATCCCCCTTCACCCATAAGATGACCTCTGAGCACTGACTCTCTCTTACCACCATATGAGGCCCATCTCAAAGCCACCTGACTCCTGTTGCAAAGCTGGACAGACTGTTTCTACATAACCTGCGTATTAGACACATATTACTAATAGATTGTTACAGAGGCATGATGTATAACCTTGCTCACTGTACTTCAGTCAAAATCACCTGTAATATGTATGCAGCATGTGATATCTCTGCCCCTTGTTCTGTACACCGGCTAATTAACATCAAATTCAGCCCCATCCCTTTCCAACTGTGTGACATTAGCATTGATTCGGATTTTTGCAAAGTATACTTGTCCGCTGTCCTCTAATTGAAACCAGCTACATTGTATTTTTTAGTAGAAAATATCAATACATTTTCCCCACTGGGCAGATTGGCTCACCATGTGACTAAAATATCCACATCCTCCTATTCATGTCCTCTGTATGTGTGCTTTGCTGACCAATACCTGGTTTCTGGCTGATTGGTGGGGATGCTGGTTAATAGCTCTCTCCTTTTTAGTTGGTTTGTCTCTTAGCCATAGCCCAGATTTCTGCTGCAGGTCATTTTGCTTGTAGCAGAGCAGCTATTTCATGTGACTTTGTAATAACCTTTCTCTGTCATGACATTTTCTCTTATATTCATAAACATTAGAAAATGCTCTTGCATGTGTGTGGCCCCTTAACATAGTCTTAAAATTTCCATGTTTCCAAATTAACAATTTCTGAAAGAGAATTGTAACCACAGGTTCTTCACCTTAGAATATTTCCAAGTTGTCAGACTGGATCCAGAAAATCTTGAGCAGTACCCCTGTGCACTGTTGAGCATCCAGGTCAAAAGTGATGTTGCAGTGCCATATAAGCTCTACCCCGGTGTGCTGGCACCAGTTCTTTTCCGCACCAACAGCACCCATCCAGAGAGCTACCGTGGTCAATTCTGGACCATTATTTTGGACTTTTTGTCATGTCTTTTTATGAGCTTTGCTCCCAGTGTGCAATGGACATGTCTCCCAACAAACCCATGGGGTTTAAACCATGTGGAGAATATCACCAGCCGATGTATGTCTCGGACCCACACTTGGTTTACCTGTGGTGCCTCGGGTCGAGCCACGGCCCCAAAGCCTGCTCCAAGTTCAAGTCCATAAACTCAAAGGCGATTCAGGAGTGAACGTTGAAGCTCCTGGCAGCATGGCAGAAGAAGGATCCATGCCGATCCTGTCCTGCTCCCATGGTTAATCGCAAAGCCATTTACCTAGCCGTTCCCGCAGACCAGCATCTTCATGGTCAAAGACTTCTTCTTCCAAGTCAGAAAAACCAATAAGAAGTCAAAGCATTCTTCAGCTTCGCCATTCAAACACCATGGTTCTAGGCTCTTACCGCTCCTATGGACCACTTGCAGAGCTGGTCCCGGGCTGCTCCCTGCAACTCTGAGGTCCCTGGACCCGGAGAGACACCATCCCAATTAAAAGAATTCTGCGATGCCGGACGTCTTTGGGCCAATGACTCCTCTGGCGCACTTTCGGGCCCATTGAGCCTAGAGGTGCCCCTGATTGGTTACAACTGATGAGCCTGCACCCTCAGCCAGCCGGGCCCTCTGGATCCATCCTCTGATCCAAACCGATGGTGTTATGGGTGCCTTCTTCCATCCCAGCTCTTTCCATCTCCATCCCCGACTCTGAACCTGTGCCATCTGACATCCATGCCAGCGCCGTCAAAGCCCTACCTGCCCATGGATTTGCCACCCCTAGATCAACCGTAACTTCCTGAAGGGGTAGATGAGGAGGAAGGATTTGGTCACCTAGAAGAAGACCCTGAGCCAGAAGAACACTGGTTTGAGAGGCTGGGTGAATCCAGTGGCCTGTACACCTCACCGTACTCTGGCAGCTTTCCCTCCAGGCCCTGTCTCAGAAGAAGGTGCATCATTTGCCACAGTGATACGCAGGGCGACATAGGTCTTTGACCTTCAGCTACCTGCTGTTGAGGTCGAGACTAATGTCTTGACAGAGGTACTTCGGTCAGGAGCCAGTTCAGCTGAACTACTGCTCCCTTTTAACAAAACCTTTGCCGACTTTCTCCTGTGGGGGCCTGGGCCAAACCTTGCACAGGGGCTCCTGTGCATTGCATGAGTGTCAACGCTGTCACCCTTTCCTAGGAGATCGAGCATTTCTTTCCCAGCACCCCTACCGGAGAGCCTGGTTGTGTAGACCTAGCGTCAAAGGTCAACCATAATGCATTCCCTTACATTCAACCGGACAGGTAATCAAGGATGCTGGACACTTTTGGGAAGCCTATTTTCTCTTATACCAGCATAGTCTTCTATCGCACACCTATTGGGCTGATGCTCCTGTGCACTGTGGGACTTGCTTCCCAAGGAGGAGGAGCATCTCTCCTTGTTCCATCAGGACGTACAGACTCTTCTGATGGATACATCTGCCAGTGGATTCCTCACCTTGTGAATATCCCCCTGCGTCAGCAAAGTTCGGACAATTCTTTTGTAGCACTCCGGCGTGGACGACTTCCTAGGAGCACGGCATCTCGCGCGACTCCGTCTGTCGTCACCGACTCCTTATTAGGCCTACGTCAGCGTGATGACATCAGTTCCCTTTTTTCCGCGTCATCGACGCTAACGGTTTTGAGGGATTTTCTGTTGAGTTGATAGTAACTTTGTTACTTTTGTGAGTTTTTCTTCAGCGTTGCTGTCTTCTGTCGTGATGTCGTCGAAGAAGACTGGGTTTAAGCCTTGTGATTCATGCGGAAAGATGATGTCCATTACAGATCCGCATGGTGACTGTCTATGGTGTCTGGGTTCGGATCACGACGTCCAGGGTTGTCGATCCTGTTTGAAGATGAACCCAAAGGCTCTTTGGGAACGTGAGGCAAAACTTCTTGTTGCCAAATTGAAGGGTAAAGATGCCAGGAAGAGTTCTAAGTCGACTTCGGGACATGCTTCCAGCTCATCTAAGAAAAAGCATAAGAGAAAGAAGCATAGTTTAAGGCACCATTCTGGTAAGGAGTCGGATTTGAAAACTAAGTCGTCTTCTAGAAGGCATCGTAAGGACATGGTATCTCACTCTCAAGTTCAGAATCCTGTAGGTGAGGCCTCGCCTTTGGAGTCACGGGAGCATTCACCGGCTCTGGTGTCGAATCCGTCTCCGGATCCGTCTGTCTTCGGGACATGAGGAAAAAGAAGAAGTTTCTGTTGCTCAGGGTTCGACGACTCCGGTTCACCAACCCGAGGAACAAGAGGAGTCTATTCCGGTGCAGCCTCCTCAGGAGCAGCCGGTGGGATCGTACCCTCCTTTTCCGGGTCCAGGACAGGACCCTTCGCATTTTTTAAACGTCATGTATGGTGTTTCTGCGGGAGCCATGTACCCCTCTGGAGCACCGGCTGGTCCCATGGGTTCGTTGGCATACGATTTGGGGGTGCCCAAGTCTATGCTCCGGCGCCGTTCTTGCCGTTTATGCCAGCTCCGGCTCCCCTTGGCATCTCTCGGCGCCGCCAAAGTCATCGACTCCGTTTACGTCTTCACCGGCTCCGGAACGACCTCAAGACCCTAATCGTGGTTCGACGCCGGCTCCAGCTCCATGTTTGATGCCGGCTCCAGCTCCACATTCGACGCCAGCTCCACATTCGACGTCAGCTCCGCATTCGACGTCAGCTCCGCATTTGACGCCGGCTCCGGCTCCTTCGGAGTCGATACCGGATCCGACGATGTCGGTTCGAATGGAGTGGTCGAGGCTTAAAGCGCAGCGTCTTTTGGAGGAGAAGAGTTATGGGGAAGCTGAAATTAAAGAAGGTGAGCTTCAAGATCAGGAGGATTATTTTGACGATCTACGAGATGCAAATTAAAAAGGCTGCAGATCTGTTGAATTTGACTTTGCCATCTATTGAGTATAAGTCGAACATTCTGACTGAAGTCCTCCATTCTCCTTCTTCTGTGGTTGAGCCTATACTTCCTTTTACTGAGGCTCTAACGGATCCCATCTTGGAGGTATGGAATAGACCACTTACGGCTCCTGCAGTTTCTAAGGCCGTTGCAAGGCGTTATAGAGTGGCTCCTGGCGACCCTGAAGTTTTGCCTACTCATCCCTTACCAGAGAGTTTGGTTGTACAAGCTGCCTGTTCTAAAAGATCTGCAGGTGCTTTTCCCCAGGTACCTGGTGATAAGGATTCCAAAAAGCAGGACCAAAATGCAAAAAAAGTGTTTTCGTCACGCAGTATGGCCCTAAAATCTTCAAATGCCACTTGTTTGCTGGGTCGATATATCCATGCTTTGATGGATACTGTTAAACAGCTGTCTCCTAAGCTTCCTGAGGGAGACAGATAGACTTTTAATGAAGTGGTTTCTGACACGCAGGCTGCTGCTCAGAAGGTCATACAGAGTGGTATGGACACAGCGGATTCGGTGGCTAGAGTCATGGGGTCTTCGATTGCCACCAGAAGAACTGCATGGCTGAAGACTTCCGAGTTCTCTGCGGATGTTCAGGCTGCTTTAATGGATTTGCCCTTTGATGGTTCAGGCCTTTTTGGTAAAAAAGCTGATGCAGCATTGGAGAGGTTCAAGGACAGCAGGGCTACAGCCAGATCTTTAGGTTTGCAAACTAGAGGATCTGTGGGCAAAAGATATAGGGGCTTTGGAAGATCTTCTTTTCGTCCCTACAAGCAATCACAGCAACAGCAGCAGCAACAACATCCGTTTTATAAATCTTACAGGGGAAAACAAAGAGGTCATGCTCGAGGACGTCAGGTCTCCTCCTCCTCTTACTCTACCCACCCCCCTCCTACTACAGCAAAGCAGCCTAGATCTGCAATTCCGGATCATGCGGGTCCTGTAGGGGGTCGGCTTACCTATTTTCTATGGGATTGGGAATCGGTCACATCAAACCTTTGGGTTCTCAATCTCGTGGAGAATGGGTATGCACTTGCCTTTCGGGAATTCCCTCCGAATTACATCCTTGCCAAGGTTTTTCCTCGGAGGACCACCTGCTACTTCTGCAGGAGGAAGTCCTGGCATTGTTGAGAAAGGGTGCGATAGAGGTGGTTCCAGAGCAAGAAAGGGGTCAGGGATGCTACTCTCGGTATTTCCTGATCCCCAAGAAGGATGGCAGACTTCGTCCAATCCTGGATCTCAGGATCTTGAACCTTTACCTGAAGCAGGAGAAGTTCAAGATGCTCACCCTTGCGCAGGTTCTTCAAGCGCTGCTGGAAGAAGACTGGATGGTGTCGATCGACTTGTAGGATGCATATTTTCGCATCCCAATCCTGAAGTTGCACAGGAAGTATCTCCGTTTTACGGTGGGATCGCAGCATTACCAGTTTGTGGTCCTTCCGTTTGGTCTTACTACTGCGCCTCAAGTCTTTACCAAGGTGATGGCTGTGGTGGCGGCACGTCTCAGAAGGTCAGGGATTCCGGTATTCCCTCATCTGGACGATTGGCTAATCAAGGCAGAATCTCCAGAGAAAGTGCTCCATCATCTGCAAGTCACAACTCAGTTGTTGTACAGGTTGGGTTTTTCGATAAATGTACCCAAATCTCACCTGGTGCCCTCCCAGCACAACCTGTTCATTGGTGCGGTACTAGATACAGCTGTATGTCTGGCATTCCCTCCTCCACAACGGATTCGCGACATACAGGAAATGATTCCTTTATTTCACAATGGAGCGGTCATTCCAGTCTTGAAGGTCCTTCGTTTGCTCGGTCTGATGGCTTCCTGCATTCTGCTGGTCAACCATGCACGCTGACATATGAGGGCACTCCAGTGGTGCCTCCGCAGGCAGTGGTATCAACACAATGGAGATCTCTGAGTCGATCAGGATCTCCAGAGAAACTGCAGCGGATCTGTCTTGGTGGAGCATGGAGGGCAATTTGTCTCATGGAAAGCCCTTCCAACTACCTCCATTGGTGGCCACGGTAATAACGGATGCATCCACTCTAGGGTGGGGTGCTCATCTGGGGGATCTGGAGATCAAGGGTCTTTGGTCTCCAGAGGAAAGGTTGCTTCACATCAACCTTCTAGAGTTGCGGGTGATAGGTCTAGCGCTCAAGGCCTTCCTCCCTTCCCTTCGCGGTCGGTCGGTTCAGTTCCTGACAGACAACACCACTGCGATGTGGTATGTCAACAAGCAGGGAGGAGTAGGGTCGGGTGGACCTGTTCGCCACTCACGAGAATGCTGACTGCCCGTCATTCTGCAGTCTCCAGCTTCCGATGCAGGGAGCCTTGGGGGGCGCGTTTCAGTTGAGTTGAGACTCAGAACTCCTTTAATCATTTCCTCACATACCCTTGATTCCTCGGGTTCTGAGGAAGATTCGCCAGGACCGGGCCCAAGTTATTTGGATCGCCCTGGATTGGCCAAGAAGGGTGTGGTACACAGATCTTCTCCACCTCTCCTCGTGCCCGCCGCTCCGTCTCCCTCTCAGGGCAGATCTCCTCCCTCAGATGGAGGGGCAGGTTCTACACCCCCACCTCCAGACCTTACACCTTCATGCCTGAAGATTGAACGGGGCAACCTGAAATATTTTTCTCTCCCACATGACGTGGTGGATGTCATTCTATCGGCCAGGCGTGATTCCACCAAATCTATCTATTCTTATAGATGGTCTAAATTTGTTACTTGGTGTGGGGAGAAGTCCGTTGATCCTTTGAAGGCTTGGTTGTCTGATATTCTTCAGTTTGCACTTACTTTGGCTTAGCAAGTGTTTGCTGTGGCTACGGTCAAAGGTTATCTTTCAGCCTTGTCGGCTTTTATCTGCCTGCCAGATCAGCCGTCCTTATTTAAGTCTCCTGTGGTTCTAAGTTTTTTAAAGGGCCTTACAAATAAATGTCCTCCTACTCCTTTTATTGTGCCTCAATGGGACTTGAACCTGGTACTTACTTTCTTAATGGGTTCTCCTTTCGAACCTTTGCACAAGTGTCCCATGAGACTTTTATCTTTTAAGACGGTCTTCCTGGTTGCAATTACCTCGGCAAGGAGGGTAAGTGAGCTTCAAGCTCTTAGTTCAAAGCCCCCATTCTTGACCATTCATGCTGAACAAATGGTTCTTAGGACCAATGCTGCTTTTCTGCCTAAGGTGGTAACTACCTTCCATCTAGGACAGTCCATTACCCTACCTACCTTCTATCCTCCCCCCCTCACCCTTCCAAGGAGGAGGAGAGACTTCACCGTCTGGACCCTAAGAGGGCGGTGAGCTTTTATCTTGATAGGACAAGAGACTATCGAGTGGATGACCAGCTCTTTGTTGGATTTGCTGGCTGCAGAAAAGGAAAAGCTGTGCACAAGCTCACACTTTCAAGATGGATTATACTATGCATCAAGATCTGCTACTCCCTGGCGGGTAAGGAGCCTCCAGAGGGTATAAGAGCTCACTCCACTAGAGCAAAGTCTTCTACATCTGCTTTGTCTAGGGGTGTACCTGTAGAGGACATTTGTAAAGTTGCGACTTGGGCTTCCCTCCACACTTTCGCGAAGCATTACTGCTTAGATTCCGAAGTGAGGAGGGACGGCCACTTTGCGCGTTCTGTCCTTCAGGATTTTCTGGTATAGGAGAGTGGACACCCTCCTCCTGGAGTAGGGACTGCTGTGGGACTCTATTCACAAGGTGAGGAATCCACTGGCAGATGTATCCATCAGAAGAACAAGTTACTCACCTTCGGTAATGCTTTTTCTCGTGGATACAGTATCTGCCTGTGGATTCCTCACATGCCCACCCGCCTCCCCGTTGTCCACTCTTCTATACCTGAGTTTATGACAATATTTAAATGTATTTTTATGTGTGTGTGTATATATATATATATATATATATATATATATATATATATATATATATATATATATATATATATATATATATATATATATATATATATATATATATATATATATATATATATATATAATGTTTTTTTCATGCATTGTCTACACACCATCTGTGTAATTTTGGATATTATATACTGTGTACACTGTATATGTATATATCTACTGTCATTGGTCCGTCCGGGTGCCTCGAAGGCACGGAAAAAAGGGCGGAACTGATGTCATCACGCCGACGTAGGCCTAATAAGGAGTCGGTAACATCAGACGGAGTCGCGTGCGATGCCGTGCTCCTATGACGTCGTCCACGCCGGCGAGCTACAAAAGAATTTTCCAAACTTTGCTGACGCAGGGGGATATTCACAAGGTGAGGCATCCACAGGCAGATACTGTATCCACCAGAAAAAGCGTTACCGAAGGTAAGTAACTTGTTCTTCTGGTCAAACAAACCATTGAGAGGGTGCCTGAGCCAGAAGTAGGGTATGGTTGTTATTCCTGCTACTTTCTGGTGCCCAAAAAGGATGGAGTCCTCCATCTTATTCTAGATCTGCCCCCTCTTGACTACTTACTGAGAAAAATGAAATTCAGGATGCTCACATGGGCTCAGGACCCTGGATGGTGGCACTGGACCTGCAGGACGTGAATTTTGACATCCCCTTCCAGATGTTACCTGCGGTTCACGTTGGGTCACAAGAATTTCCAGCTCCTGTACTCCCTTTCAATCTTTCCATGTCCATAGGGTGATGACGAAAATGAAGGAGGTGATTGTAACCCATCTGCAAAGGTCGGGGATCCATCTTCCCCTACCTTAATGACTTACTTCTTATAGGTGGGCTCGCTCCAGCAGACTTCACCCACCTCCAGACTATTGCGTACCTTCTGTATTTTCAGTCAATGTGCCGAAGTCATACCGGACCACCTCTCAGACACTCCCTTTCATCGGAACCATTCTGTTCACTGAGTGAACCCACGCCTATCCTCCTGAGCAGCATTTCCAGGATATTCATACTGTGATTCTGACTTTCCAGCCTCTATCCAGGATTTCTGTGAGGCTGACTCTGAGGCTGCTGGGTTTCATGGGCTGGTGAAGCATGCCTGAGGGTGCATGCTGGCTCTGCAGTGCTCTTTAACCTCCTGTAGCGGAGGGTGATTTACTTGACATTGAAAGCCTTCCTCTCATCCATCAAAGAAGATTGGTTCAGGTGTTTATGGACAACACCACTGCCATGTGGTACTGCAACAAACAGGGTGGGATTGGGTCGTGGACCCTGTATCAGGAGGCCCTGTGCCTCTGAATTTGGTTGGAGTGCCAAGACATCTTCCTTGTTGTGCTGCTTCTGGCAGTCTCACAGACCTCATGATAGGGTGTATCCCTTGTGGAATTGGCAGTCTGATAGGCTGTTTGAGATTCCATGACTAAAACGAGGGCAAGATAGTAATTCCATCTATCTTCCAGCCATTGGCTAATTTTAGCTACTCTTTCAAAATTGGTAAGAAAAGCTGTCAGGGCCTACCATGGTGTAAAATGTTTTAGAGACTCTGGGGGCCAACAGTAAGAGGTCCCTTACTTTGTGATAATCCGTAAAGCCAATTTGTTTAAACCTGGGTACCAGAAGGCACATAGAAGCGCTAAGGATATTGGAGTCAGATTGTACACCCTGTATAGCGGTAGCTGTAGCAAAATTTCTAAAATGGGCATGGATTATACGCTCTCACACTTTTTTATCCACATGATGTTAGCTTGTAAATTATCAGATGTTTTTAAAATTGGTTTTAATTGTGTAGTATTTTAATTGAATACTTATGAATTTTGTTAAATATGTATAGTAATGACAGGAATATATCGAATTTAATAACTTTTTAATCACCTGTACTGTTGTTATTTATGGCGTATTGTATTGTCTATTGCTTTTATGACATCCTGTCGAATAAAGCTTTTCTAAATTTGAAATTTGATAATCCCATGGCTAATTGTAGTTGGTTCTCTGTCAATTGATGGAACTGCTAAGTTCACCATTTGAAGGTATCCTGAAAGACTACCTTCTCTAGGTCAGCAGACTTTATGTACCGCTCTAAAGCCAATTCAAGTTTTTGGTGTCCATTTGCCAGGCACTAGATTAGGTTCTGACACCAGATTTTGACCACTTGACCATGAGCATCGGTATTCTGGTTAGGCTGCCCCTTTGGGAGGATCTCCTGTTGCAGTAACAAGATAGCCCAGAACTTGAACCTATACACTCTTCACCTTTATGCATGGAGATTGAGTGGCGACAGTTAAGAGTTTTTAATCTTCCTCCAAAGGTCTGTGATGTTCTCTTGGCAGCCAGGCTTTCCCCCACTAAGACAGTGTACGTCAGCTGCTTGAATTATTTTGTAGCTTGGTGTACCTCACGCGGTGTGGACCGTTGTCGGAGAAGCTGTTTGTGCTCTAGCCCAACCAGGTCTTGCTCTGGGCACTGTTACGGGTTACTTGTTGGTCATTTTGGCTTTCCTGCAGCTGCCGTATCAACCCTCCATCCCTGTTTCTGAAAGATTTCCAAAACATGTTCCCTCCTACCCCTTTTGTGATGTCCCAATGGGACCTCAATCTGGTCCTCACATTTCTCATGTATGCCCACTTTGAGTCCCTACACAGATGTTCTCTGCGAATCTTGAATATTAAAACTGTCTTTCTGGTCGCCATTACATCGAACAGAAGGGTGAGCAAACTTCATACCTCCGTACACCAGTTTTTTCCCTGATAAAGTGATGTTTCAGGCACATACCTCTTTTTTGCCGAAAGGTGTTTTCCTAATTCATGTCGGCCAGAGAATTACTCACCCTTGTTTTCCTGCTCCCTTTCAATCTTCCAAGGAGAAGCAGAGACTCCATCACCTGACCCACAGAGAGTTCTCATTCTACATTGATCACACCAAGGACCATCAGGTGCATGATCAGCTCTTCATCGGGTTCACTGGAGCAAGAATTAGCCCAGCTGTGCCGAAGTGGACCATCTCTTTATGAATTGCACTCTGCATTAAGATCTGCTAAGCATTCGCTAAGAAGCAGCCTGCTGAGGGCCAATTTACCAGGGCCAAGGCCGATACTACTGTGTTGGAACACAGGATATCTGTCCTGGACATTTGCCAAGCCGCAACATGGGTGTCCCTCCATAATAAGCAACGCATTACTGCTTGAATAGTCAGGTCTGTGAATACTGGCATTTTGCCCATTCGGTACACCAGGATTTAATGCTTTGAGCCAGTTTGCAGACCCACCAAGATATAGCTTGGGTATCTATCCTAAGGTGAGGAATCAGCATTAGAAGTCCCTATCAGAACAAATTACTTACCTTTGGTAATCCTTTTCTGCTAAAAACTCTATTTAACTGCAGATTCCTCATCATTAGTCATAATATAGTACATTTAATTGTCAACACCACCCTAATGTCCCCTTTCAAAACATAGAAAGTAGAGTATGGTGTTCTTATAGTAAAAGTGGAAAAACAAAATTATACCGCTTTAAGAACTCTGGAAGCTCCCAATCCCATTCGGTACATCAGAAAGTCAGTTAGTAGTCAATTTTATTCCATTCGCTGCTCAAGGATTAGCGATCACTGCTCCTTTTTCATAAAACATTTTTCTAACTGAAAACACAGCTTTTCTTGTATTTTTTTTATTTTCCTTGACATCTTTAGATGTTAGATGTTGTGCTTTTTCAGTCTCTCTTACAAAGCAATGAATCATTTTGTTGTGATTTCTGATGTATGGCGTTACTCATCTTTAATCCCTGTTATTATCTGTAATAAAACATATTTTATTGATTTTATAATTATAAACAATGCACAATTACAGTACGCCAATATGCACAGTATATATATACTCAGTAATTTTCAAACATTCAAACCCACCCCCTCCCGATAGTAGCAACTATCCAAATCTCCCACCCTTCCCATCAGACTCAATTTTACAGTATGTCCTAATCTTATCGCCAACCAAGACATAGTACTCTGCATGCAGCCTGCATTTTAATGTGCAGTATTTATAAACATGTCCTGTTGGTACCATTTCGGTGATCAGTATTCCTTAGGGTCCTAATACTTACAACAATCATAGTTATTGTTTAGTGCAAAGACTGTTCAACAGAAATGAATTGTTCCAACAGCATGTCCCATTCCATTGATATTTGGTGTTTCCTAAGCCCTCTATTTTATTCCCTTTTTATGTCCATACTTTTGGACCTACCCCACCGTACTACTTCACCATGCCAAAATAATACCATCTGGGGTTTTATTGACTTCCAGTGCATTGTTATAGCCCTTTTCGCGAATATTAATAATAGATTGGCAAACCGAGCCTGGGCTCCTTGCGATTTCCTTAGTTTACACATGCCTAGTATGCAGTATTCCACTGTGTCTTTCCCAGACTCTGGTGTTAACTCATCAATGATTTTTTAAACTGTTGCCTAGAACGGTGTCAATTTCGGGCACGTCCAAAGCATATATAATTGTCTGGCCAGCTGCATATGGCATCTGGGGTTATTATCCGTACTTGTACAGACATGTTTTATTCCTGTGGTGGGAAACTGCAGATAAAGTGCAACTGCTGCATGACTGTGATCTGCTTTCAAGATTCTCATAACATTTGAGACCGCATTATTGGTTAGAAAGATATATTACAGAAGTTTGAGTGATAAAAGTTTGGGTTTTTCTTACAGTAAAGCAGGGAGAAATGGTAATACTCTGGTATTGTGCTACTAATGGATCCTTTACATCAGAAGGGGCAGATCACAGAGTCTCCGACAGTCAAGCCACTCAAACCTCAGGGTTTCTGCCATCCATGTTTTTTATCTGCATTGAGATGCTCAACATTTTGGTCTACATTGAGACACTCAATAAAATTAAGAACCCTCTCAGATTTGAGTACTATGCTGTCTTTGAGGGTATGTCCTTTTTAGCTCCAGCACACATTCTGTGATGTTGAACCAAGGTTTGTGTATAAGGAATAACTGCTGTCCTCTTCTTTTCAAGACCAAGGCCCTCAGATGGGAATCTCAGAACTCATTTTCAGAGACCTACATTGCATCTCCTCCTTTGTTGTCCATCAGGCTAGGTATTCCAGGAGCAATACAACTGTTATCCTTGATACCTGCCTCTCTGACTCCTGTGCCAGTTTCTCAGTCTGTTTTCCCACCATCCAGAGCACAAAGGCATGGAAATACACATTCCACCAAAAACAATGGGCATCTTTTCTAAGATTCACCGCAAAAGACCCACAAAGTAGAAGATAAGAGAGGATATTCAGAAAGTATCCATAAAGAGAGCATTATTCAGCCATTTGAAGCTCTGTCGTAGTAGAGAGGTCCTTCCTAAAGTAAATTGTCATTCAGAGGACCATATTAGTTGCCCAAAAGACTTTTCTGCTGATACTCCACTAAAAGACATCATGGAATTCCTGACACTGGTATAAATCCCTAACATCACACCTTATCCTGTCATTCTCTAGATTCCGTCCCATCGAGGCCACCTTCAGTGGATGATGTAGAAGTCTTCTGTGAGATTTTTACAGGGCATACAGGACACTCAACATTGAAACCTTCATTCCGCTGCTTCAACCGACAATTATTTCTTAAACTTAGGAGACCATACATAAAGCAAGAACTGTTGTGCCATTGTTTCCCTGCATTTTTAGCATCCTCCTCAGAATGTCCTCTCAAGAGGAGACAAGAAGGTCAATGGGATCCCAAATTTCCTAAATGAAAATCCTATATTTGACTCTCTAATGATTGCCACCACTTAGCTTTATATCATCGCCCCACCTGGCATGGAAAGCATACACATGGTTCTCTGATAAAAGGGGTTGGCAAACTTCTCTTGCCACTGTAAGATTGTCTAATCCTCGAGCTTTAGTGGGTTACTACAACTGTGCATTGTAGGACTCAGTTAAATGATTCAAAGGGAGAAGAGAGAGGATTACCAGGAGTGACTAGGTGACAGCAGCTTGGAATTTAATCCATCTCAGTTTAAAAGCATGACCATGGGTACCACCACCATCAACCTGGCCCCAACAAATGCAGTCAGTATTTTTAGGGGTATGGCCAATTCCAGTTTATCAATGGAAAAACATGAGCTTTTTTTACTAGATAATAGGCTATTTCTTGAGTCTAATGTATTAAATGTACTGAAGATGTCATATTTCAAATTCATATAATCAATACATTTTTCAATGTCTTAACGACTCCCCCAGAAAATAAGTTACTTGCTCTGGCCAAGTTGCATCCAGGTGCCTGTTGGCTTCAAGAAATGAAAGCGCATTATTACGGCTTTTTGCTGAGTCGCACTAACTTCTAGTAAAAAAGATATTCCAATTCTTCGTCTTCTACCTAACAGTGTTTCGAGGCAAATCATTCTTAATGTTTAAACCTTAATCCCTAGTGAGGAGGTTACAATCCAGCTGTTTAGATCTCCTCCAAAATTTTAAATAGAGGAAAAGCATGTCTAGATGAATGTCCAGGTGTACTCAACAACCTCAAATGCAGCTCGCCAATCAGGTTTTTTTTGTCCCTCACACACCCTATTGGTGTCATGCTTTGTCATCACCAGGATGGGCTTCACTATATTCCAGGAAGCACTTTTGATATTATTACAGGAGTCTTAATTGTTACACAATAAAAATACCTACTGGACATCCCAGTGTTCCTTTAATGTTGGGTGCCACTAGTGTGGTTAAAAATTGTGTGATGCGTGTGTTCTGAAAGGGATATAATGTCCTTAAACTATTTTATTTCTACATATTTCAGCCCACTGTCACTGGCCTCTTGAGTACCCCTCTGTCCATACATCTGTGTGTCCTGTTATCCTAGTCCTACCTGTCAAGGTCTCCTAAGACAACACAGGACAAACAACATAAATCAGAGTAAGATAGTACAGTCTTACTTGACTTACATTGGTCCATCTGTTAATGCCTGTTTTGTAAGTGGAAATGAGCTCAATAATTGATTGGCACATTAAACCTAAAACACAAGCTCCGGTACAAACTACCACAGGTGCTGGGAAAACGAAAATACTTACTAGCATGCAATTTGGAGGTGTAGCTTAATTTACTCGGCTAAAGTCTGCTGGCCCGCAACAACCATTGCTATGCAGCGATGAAAGGCTGGTACCAACCCCCCTGCCGAGTATGCATTGGGGCCCCAAGACAATTGGCTTCTGGACTGGCCCCTTTCATCTGGAGCCTTAAACCTCAGGCCACCCTGGGACTTAGACACTGAGGCCTGATCCCCATTGCCTCACTCATATCGATGGTGGCTAATAGTCTCGACAGAACACCACTAAAGTATGTTGGGGTGCCCCAAGGGGGGTACTTAGACACGTACAGGCCTTGCAAACTCTTCTAAATCACCCACCTCCCTCCCTTCGCCGAGTACCGGAATCAGCTCACAGGCTCATGATTCTGAGAGGAGTGCTTCAGCCCCGATGCTGCTTGTGTCCCTATAATTACCATAACACCATTGGTCACTTTGAATGAGGCGTGTCTTGTGGCAAACTGTTATCCGAGACTCAGATCTCCCACCTAAAAATCAACTAGTGTTTTTCACTCGCCATCTCCCAATCCAATGGTCAAGTATAGAGATTCACACAGATCTCTTGATAAA
The DNA here is from genome assembly GCF_964261635.1 of Lissotriton helveticus. Lineage (NCBI taxonomy): Eukaryota > Metazoa > Chordata > Amphibia > Caudata > Salamandridae > Lissotriton > Lissotriton helveticus. The sequence goes on along the minus strand of NC_136065.1, from coordinate 298,476,032 downwards.
CTGCCTATGACCTCGGACCAGCTCTCATGGATCCTGGGACTTGACCCTGGCTGTCCGTGGGGAGCTAACCCCTGGCCTCCACCGGGGACTCCAAAAGACAAAAGTGGCATGATTTTGGAGGTGATAGCGGACTCTTACATGGCTTTAGAGGCCAAGTTTGATTCCCTGTGTAATGCCTTGGCTATTCATTGAGAAAATCAGCATAAACTTTCAGAAAGGATCAATGCGAACACTCTGGCTTTTAATGAATTTCGTACTTGTCCGCAAGACCTATCCAAACAGGTGCAATCAAATCTATAGCAGTTTTGGATTGTTGAAAACAGACTAGAAGATGCCCAAGGGTTTTTTGCACCGTAATATCAGCATTTTTGATCTGCCTGAAGGGACAGAAGGAGATGATCCTGCAACTGTCTCGGAGAACTGACTGAAAAAGAACATAGCCCCCAAAATACTCCCTCCTCATTTTGTGATCGAGCGAGCGTACAAAGTCCCTCTGCTGTGCCTACCCCCATGGGTGCTGCCCATGACCATGGTGGCATGGATCCTAAATTACTAAGACCATGATGCTATGTTGGTGGCCTTGGACCTTGAACTCCCCGTCGCGGCCGTGAGGACAAACCTCCTCACTGAGGTCCTTAAACCGCAGTCAAGCTCGGCTGAGCCTCTGCTGCCGTTTAATGAGGCCTTGACCGACGTTCTTTTGGGCACTTGGTCCAGGCCCGCTACAGGTTCGCCTGTAGATAGGAACGTGGCCAGACGTCACCGCCCGGCCCCGGGCGACCCTTGTTTCCTGTCCACCCACCCCACCCCTGAGAGCCTGGTGATCCAGGCCTCCAATTCCCAGACCGCATTCCCGTCGGCTCCGCCTGACAGGGAATCCAAGAGGTATGAGCAATACGGCAAGAAGGTGTTCTCCTCCCTGAGTCTGGGACTGCGGTCTTCCAACACCGCATGCCTCTTGGGCCGTTACACCCACTCTCTGTGGGATACGGTCGCGGACGTGCGGCCAGAATGCCCGTTGGAGGTACGAGCTAAACTCGGCCAAGCCCTTGTGGAAGGCCGAGATGCGGCACGTTATTCTATCCGGTGTGGACTGGATACCACCGACTCACTGGGCAGAGCGATTGCAACGACGGTGGCGATTCGTTGCCACGCCTGGTTGAGGCCCGCCAACTTCTCGGCTGATGTCCAGAACACACTCCTGGACATGCCGTTTGATGGCCGTCGCCTTTTTGGCGACAAGGCAGACCATGCGCTTGAGCGCTTTAAGGACTCCAGGGCTACGGCCAAGTCCTTGGGCCTCTCGGCCCCGCGCCAGCAATTGGGTGCCTTTCACTCCTTTCGTGGCCAAGGAAGGGGTGTACCCACACGTGCTGCCAGCCACGCACCGCAGAGTAATACCCAACGCGGTGGCGGCCGTGGAAACCGCCGTGGCGGCAATCGGGGACAACGGCGAGGACAGTCCACATCTTCCCCCGCAGCATCCGCCTCAAAACCCTCCTAGTCAGTGCTTTCAGGCCCATGTGTCGCCAGTGGGGGGCAGGGTTTGCCATCACCTCCTCCACTGGCGCACTGTCACGTCGGACAGGTGGTTGCTGCAAATCGTCTGAAGGGGCTACTCCCTCCCCTTCGAGGCGACTCCTCCAGCCATGCCACCGCAGAACAACCATGTATCGGGGGAATCATTTGCGACTTCTGCAGGAGGAAGTTACGGCCCTCTTGGCCAAGGGGGCCATCGAGCGCGTTCCTGGGCCAGAAGTAGGGTGTGGTTGTTACTCCCACTACTTTCTGGTACCCAAGAAGGGCAAAGGGGGCCTACGCTCTATCTTGGACCTCCGGGACGTCAACGGCTTCCTCCGGAAGGAGAAGTTCAAAATGCTGACACTGGCTCAGGTCTTGGCTGTCCTTGACCCAGGAGACTGGATGGTAGCGTTGGACTTGCAGGACGCTTACTTCCACATCCCCGTCCTGCCGGCCCACCGGCGCTACCTGCAGTTCACGGTTGGCCAGGAGCACTTTCAGTTTACCGTGCTCCCCTTCGGCCTTACCAGCGCCCCACGGGTGTTCACAAAGGTGATGGCGGTGGTCGCAGCTCATCTGCGCAGGTTAGGGGTTTCAGTCTTCCCCTACCTCGACGACTGGTTGTTGAAGGCGGGCTCGCCCCAGACAGTCATCAGCCGCCTCCAGACAACGGCAGACCTCCTGCACCAGCTGGGGTTCTCCATCAATGTGCTGAAGTCACACCTGTGCCCCTCTCAGAAGCTCCTCTTCATCGGAGCGGTTCTCGACTCGGCGCAGTTTCGGGTTTATCCACCGAACAGCGGGTTCGGGATATTCAGGCTCTGATTCCACTCTTTCAGCCTTTATCCCGGATATCGGTCAGGTTGACGCTGCGGCTTCTGGGGCTGATGGCCTCCTGCATCCTTCTGCGGGCTCTGCAGTGGGACCTGAAGTTTCAGTGGGCCCAGCATCAGGGCAACCTCTCCGACCATGTCCTGATCTCCGAGGGCACTGCGAGACAGCTGCAGTTGTGGCTCACGGACTGCGATTGGGTCAGCGGCAGATCCCTCTCCCTTCCCCAACCGGAGCACGTAGTTGTGACGGACGCGTCCCTCCAGGGCTGGGGAGGCCACATGGGCGAGGCGGAGATCAGAGGCATCTGGTCTCCGGCGGAGTCCCGGCTCCATATCAACCTTTTGGAGCTGTTGGCGATTCGTCTAGCACTGAAGGCATTCCTCCCCTCTGTTCGGGGGAGTGTAGTGCAGGTGTTCACGGACAACACCACCGCCATGTGGTACTGCAACAAACAGGGCGGGGTGGGGTCGTGGACCCTTTGCCAGGAGGCTCTGCGCCTCTGGCAGTGGCTGGAACATCAGGGCGTGACCCTGGTGGTTCAACACCTGGCAGGTTCGCTGAACGCCAGGGCGGACGAGCTCAGCCGTCGGTGCATGATGGATCACAAATGGCGTCTGAACTCGGATGTGGCGCAAGGCCTCTTTCAGCAGTGGGGAGAGCCTTGGTTAGATCTATTCGCCACAGAAGAGAACGCGCAATGTCATCAGTTCTGCGCGTTGGAATTTCCAAGGCGGCACTCGCTCAGAGACTCTTTTCGTCGCGAGTGGAGTTGCGGTCTGTTGTACGCCTTTCCCCCTATACCACTTCTGCCCAGAGTGCTGAAGAAGATCAAGCGCGACCGGGCCCAAGTCATCCTTGTGGCTCCGGACTGGGCACGAAGGTACTGGTATCCAGAGCTACTCAGTATGTCAGTCGATCCCCTGGTTCGTCTGCCTCTTCAGGAGGACCTTCTGTCGCAGCAGCAGGGGACGGTCCTCCACCCGAACCTGTCCAGTCTCCACCTCCATGCTTGGAGATTGAGCGTCGACAGTTGAGGCCATTTGACTTGCCTCCTGAAGTCTGTAATGTCATTCTGGCAGCCAGGCGTCCCTCCACAAAATCGGTGTACGCCTGCAGGTGGAATAAATTTGTGGCATGGTGCACAGCAAAGGCTGTGGATCCACTTTCTGCCCCTCTTTCTGAGGTTCTTCTCTTCTTTCTTTCTCTTGCCCAGCAGGGCTCTGCTCTGGGCACTATCAAGGGCTACCTTTCTGCCCTTTCAGCCTTTCTAAGGCTGCCTGATCAACCTTCTTTGTTCAAGTCCCCTATTGTAAATCGCTTTCTGAAGGGCATCACACACACATTCCCTCCCGTTCCGTTTGTGATGCCTCAGGGGGACTTGAACCTTGTTCTTACATCCCTGATGTGTGCTCCCTTTGAGCCACTTCACAACTGTCCTCTCCGCCTTCTTACTCTGAAGACTGCTTTCCTGGTTGCCATCACCTCTGCCAGGAGAGTGAGTGAGCTCCAGGCTCTTTCATCTAAACCCCCTTTCCTTTCTGTCCATCCGGACAAGGTTGTGTTGCGGACTAGGCCATCTTTCCTGCCCAAGGTTGTCACGGCCTTCCACATCGGGCAGTCTATCACCTTGCCTACCTTCTTTCCGCCACCGCTGTGAGAGTTTGGCCTGATGTATGATGCTCACTAGTTCTAGTGATCACCTTGTATCAGTCCAAACAACCCTTATGGTGATTGGTTGTAAGTCAACCTTATAGACCAGCTATCCTAATGGTAGCATGGACAGAGCAGTCTTAGGCTAAACTCTTTTGGCATGTGAAGCCAGCTGTTTTACCACATATAACCCCTTGAATACCAGATGAAAGGACACCACACAGGTTGTTATGAAAATAAACAATATATTTATTACTAACAAACACCTCTGAACTCTTTATGAGATCAGAAGGCTAAGCACATAACAATCTCTTTAAGAAAAAACACAATAAGTTGCACGAATTACAATGGTGCCCTAGGGGCACGACAAACCATATACTAAGTAAATGGTATAAGGAAATCGATAGAGGAAATGAAGATGCCCAGAGGCTGTAGGATCGCTGGGACTACACTACCCTAACCTTGGGTAAGTAGCAGGAGGCCCACGGGACGCGTGTGCAGAGTGTGAACTCACACGCGAGATGCGGAACAAAGTCAATGGGCAGAACAAATTACAAAAAGGTAAGTAACAGACAGTTCCGACTAGTTAGGACTAAAATGACTGGATATCTGGACACTAGGAGAGTCAATCTACCTATGAGCACCGAAATGCTCTCGGTACCTCACCCACGGGCTGCGGGTGCATAGGTGTGAAAGTGTGTCGGTTTTCTGCGTTGAAGTCAATGGAGCCTTGAAGAAAGATGCTGCAGGCGACCAGGAGGAAGATGTCCGGTGCGATCCAAGGGTGGATCGAGGAAGAAGAGGGCCTGAAAGCATAGGGGACAGTGTTCAAAGTCACTAGCCAGTGACCGGTGTGGAACCAGGAAGGAACCAGATGCTGTCGGCGCGAACAGGTGAAGAGTGGACGCTTGTCTCTGCAGCCACGTGGTCCAGGAGGTGTCTTCGACGACCAGGATGGAGGCACGAGCTGTCCCACGCAGGCTCTCGCTGTCAGCGGTGTCGGATCCGGATTTGGAGTCAACGGGCCTTGGCAAAGGCAACCCACGCGGTGAGTGGAAACGACGTCTGGTGCGGACCAGGAGGGTCCGGGGTGCTCCTCTTTTGGAAGGGAGCAAGGGCCAGTCTGGAGCAACCAGACCAGCGGTGTAGATTTCGTGGATCGTCGTCTAGGAGGCCACTAGCCAGCCGGCAAGTGACCAGACAACGCGTCGAGCAGCAACCAAGCAAAAGGGCCCCACGCAGATCTCGTGGATGCTTGAGGGCTGGTCTTCGGTGCAGGAGCTGCTCGGGGCTGGGGCTTCTCAATCCCCAAAGCACTTACTCGAGGATGCCTCTGAAGTCGTGCTGGACGCGAAGTGCAGTTTCTTCAAGATGGCCGGTCCCACGTGTTTCGTCGCACCCACGGGTCTCAGCTGTGCTGCAGATGTGGGTAGAGGTCGTAGAGGTCTGGGAATCCGGGTCTCGTCGGGCTCTGAGGTCTGGTTCCGGCAGGAAGGACGACAAAGTGAACCGCTAGGACGCTTGATGGTGCCTGCAGTTGCAGGGTGGACACTCCTTGCCCACAAGGGAGATTCTTCAGTCTGCTGTGGAGCAGAACTTCGAAGTCCAGAGTTTCTTCTTGTAAAGTTGTTCAGGATAATTAATTTGGAATGGGACCAGCTCCTACCTTATCCTGCTAAAGGGGGCTGTACTGGTGACTAGGTCCCTCCCATCGGTGTGACCAGGAAGGGGGGTGGTTACACCCCTATCCTTTGTCCGGTTTCGTGCCAGAGCTGGGGCTGGAGTGCCCCAGCAACTGGTTTGAACCGGGGTATGCACAGGGATACCTTGTGTGCCCCAGGCATGTCTCATTCCTTTCAGCTTGGCCTACCTCAATACACAAAATCCTGTCTGGGGTGGTGCAGACTCGTGTCAGACTCGTGTCTGTGGTGGCAGCATCCATTTTGTGATGCTGAGGCTTCGTTTAACTTTAACCGGGGTTCACAGTTACATACATGTCGTGTCCCTCTAAAAGGGTGGAATGCTACCCCCGTCGCCAGAACTGGCGAGGGGGTAGTATTCCAATTCGTATGACACCTTACTCGACATGTTTTGATAATGCTATACCAAAGTTAGCAATAACCGCGAGGATTATAATGCACTTAAGAGTATATGGTATAGCGTTATCATGGAAACAGCTAAAGGACTTGGTTCCGAAAGCTGTAGTCCGGCTCAGCTCGAGCACCATCTCACATAATTCCAAGCACTTTGCCTTCAGGATTGATAAGGCCTGCCATAGGAGTGACTTATAGGAGTATATGTGTCCATTTTGGGGTTAGATATAGGTATACTATATCTACAGCAAAGGGTGATTACACCACCTTGCCCCAGCTGTCTTAGCAGCCAGTTGTGTCAGTTTGGATGGCCAGCCAGGGGTGGCATAATACATGCTGCAGCCCTTGGTAGGCCCTGGGTACACCTATGCCCTGGGTACCTAAGGGGACAGTACAGGGGCTGATAAGGTGACCCAGCATCCACTTAGGTAGGTACCTAAGGTACATGGAGTCCATTTTACAGAGAGAGCAATTAGTCTGGGGTCCTGAATAGCAGGGCCCCAGGCCAACTAGGTAGAAAACCAGCTAAACACTAGGCAAAAAGTTGGGGGCAACCATAGTCGGGTATCCACCTTCCTACAACCGCATCCCTCTAAAGAGGAAGAGCGGCTCCACCGTCTGGACCCAAAATGTGCGCTCTCTTACTATCTGGATCGCACACGCCAGTTCCGGGTGGATGACCAACTCTTTGTTGGTTACGTGGGCGCTAAGAAGGGAAAGGCGGTGCACAAGCGGACCATCTCCCGGTGGATCATCTTGTGTATCCAGGCATGTTACTCCTTGGCTAAAAAGGAGCCCCCTGTTGGATTGCGGGCTCATTCCACTCGGGCCACGGGGACTACAACTGCCCTGGGCCGGGGAGTGCCCTTGCAGGACATTTGCCAGGCAGCTACGTGGGCCTCGCTGCACACGTTTGCAAGACACTATTGCCTGGACAGTCAAGTCGGGAGGGATGGCTTCTTTGGCCGTTCCGTCCTCCAGGACTTTCTGGTATGATTATTGGTTCGCAGACCCACCACCGGGGTTGGTATTGCTGGGGTATCTATTCTAAGGTAAGGAATCTATCACTAGCGTGTCTCTTTCAGATGCACAAGTTACTACTTGTGTAACGATATATCTGTAAGAGATATTAGTTAGTACAGATATATCGTTACACAAGTAGTAACTTGCAGTGTGCATTAACCTGGAGGTATGCTTACCCAGGGTAATATTCAGTGATACCCTTTGAAAGGACTGGCACAAGGGTACACCTCTATAGTTACTCTATAACGAAATTCCTAAATTGAAAATGATAATGTACGATTTTTGTGTGCCAATGCCAAAAAAACGAGAACCCAACGTTTTAGACCGTAAAATAAAATCTCTCCTTGAGAGGTCAATAATCCACAATCTTATACTCATCAACCATATATTAAGCAACCATCAAGCTTACAGTCCAACCAGACATCTACAACCAGTACCGCATAAGTATCACAATGCACAGAGCTTTAATCACATGCTTGTCAACACTGTACCAGGTTTACAAATCAAACACATAAAATATGTCACCATTCAGCTGATGATTTTATCAACATGTAGAAAGTTAAAAACACTAAATTTAACATAAATTCAAAGCATAGAATTATGTCCCCACATTATGGCGCACAGAATATAAAAGAATTAAAACTTAAGAGCTTCAAAAATACGAAGATAGAAACAAGACAATACACATATGACTATACAAATTATACCAATCTGTTATAATCATTAAACAGGATACATGATGTAGCATAATAAGAATAATCTATTGTATTGTAAGGTTGAACAGATTTACTGTACATGGTACGTCAACACATTTCGGTAGCATGTGCAGTTAGTTGCCACCTTCAGGTCTAAACAGAAAATACTACCTCCCACAAGTGTTCTGAATATAAAAAGTTAAAAAACCTTTATAAAGACATATAACAATAATTATTACAATGCAATGACCCAAACAAGGTTTCAAAAACATTTGTTCAAATACCAGTGCATCCAGCACTACAGTGAGGTTCTACGAAGTGAACAAGGTTAAAATGAGATATCCCCTAAGAATATAATACAGTGTGTGTGGCTGTGACTTCCTAGATTAGGCTCCATCACTCGCCGTATTGCTAATGTGAGTGATTACCCCCTTGCAAGGGACATGACACTGTGCAAATCATGTAATATAACGTAGATCTATGATATCAAGTTTGGGCTTCTGTTAAATGAGTAATATTTGATGGAGCGAGCATGAATGCTAGAAATCTTAACACCAACCTCCAACACAATTATTTTTTCCTTTTTTTAGGAAAGAAACTACCACATATGCCACTCCATAATCTAAGTGGTTTTCACACAGGCTCCGTGTGTACCTCTGTTTAGATGTAAGACACTTAAAAGAGCCAAATTAATAGAAATAGGGGGCAATATACTTTGATAGAGATAATCTAGTTCTCGGAAGTATGGCTGAAAGTTGTTCAGCAGGGACCTCCATTGTTCGCTTAAGTCCTTCCATTCCCCCCTCACCCCTTTAGCTAGTTTCTCCATCCCCACAGCCACCACAAGCTTTCTATCCATTTATTATCACAACTGTATAACGTCTTGTCCCCACAAGGGAAAGGATGTGAGCCCCTGCATACTTCCCATCTATTCTAGATCTACAACGTCACCCTTAATACCTGTGAATTATAAAGTGTTTGGGTTCTCTGGGTCTTCCTGCTCCATGGCACCTCCCACATTTGCCCCGCCATCATCGTATAGTTCATCTACACCACCCTTTGTCAGTCTTTCTGCGGGTCCAGTGGTAGATATAATGGAGATGGGAGGCCGGGTAATAGTAGTCAAGGTTGGGGGGCCCCAGTCCCTGGGTTGGAGGAAACTCTGATGTCCTGCCACTCCTGCTTTCTTTCCCTGCCAAATAGAAGTCTGGCAGGCCTCCTGCAGGACCGTGATGTAGTCTCTAGGGATCAAGAGCACCAAAGTTTGAAGGAGGTAGAGAATCTTGGGGAAGATCGACATTTTGAGCACTACTATTCGGCCCAGGAGCGATAGTGATTTATGTTACTAACTATTGAGATCCGCTTAAACAAATCTTTTGAGTCTCTGGAGTTTGATGTCGTTCATCTGGCTCAGTGTGGGCGCCAGAACAATACCCAGGTATTGTATATGTGAAGTAGCCCATCTTATCGGGATGGAGCTCTGAAGCTCTACCATCTGGTATGCAGGTACCTATATTTTCAGGATCTCCGATTTCGTGAGATTCATTTTACACCTAGATACTGCCTGATAATCAGTGAATGCTGTCATGCTGGAAGCGAGCGTCTGGGGTACGTAAGGGAGACCAGAATGTCATCTGGAAACATAGTCAACTTAATGTTCTGTGTTCCAAACCAAATCCCCTGGATCTGGGCGTGCTGCCTAATCTTCTGAGCCAGAGGCTCCAGCGTTGTCACAAAAAGAAGCAATGAAAGTTGTCAGCCCTGTCGCGTGCCATGAGTGATGGAGAGCCACCCTGACAGCAACCCGTTTATTCGAATGCCCGCCCTGGGGCATCCATGTCGCGCTAGTAGACATCTGCTAAAGCATTCCCCAAAGCCCGAGCCGTAGATAACATCGCCCAAAAAATCCCCATCCACCTGGTCGTAGGCTTTCTCTGCATCCAGGGAGGATAGGATAGAGTGTTTGGTCCCTGTCTTAACTGTCACTTAAGTGTAGCGCAGTTTTAGTGTTATCACTAGTTTGGCGCCCCAGAATAAACTCTACTTGATCTGGGAGGATACGGTTCACCATTACCGACTGTAGGCGAAGAGAGGCCATTTTAGTGAAGAGTTTCACGTCGACATTCAGGAGGGATATCGGGCGGTACGAACAACACTTACTGGGGTCCTTGCTCTACTTTTAGATAAGAAATATTGTAGATTCCGTCATGAAAGGGGTGACCCATCCAGTCTGTATCATTTCCAGGTACACATTATATAAGAGAGGCAGGAGCCTAGGCGCAAAGCATTTATAAAAAGAGGCTGTGCAGCCATCTGACCCGGTGCCTTTGCTCACTTAAGTTTCACTATCGCCCAAGAATCTCTTCTTTCATTAGTGGTTTCTCTAGCATGCCTCTATTCTCCTGAGGAAGCGTGGGGAGGTCAACCAATCTAAATATGCTGTCCATGCTTGGGGGTCAGTCTGATGTCGTGAGTAGTGGCCCTTGTAATAGGCCATAAAGCATTCTGCCATAACCTGATCTAGTGTGTAGAGTCACCGATCCAGGCTCCGAATTTCAGATATGGGGATGTTCATTTGTTTGGCTCGCAGTAGATTGGCCAGGAGTTTGCCCATTGCTAGTACCTATTGTCAAGCCTCTCCAGACACCAGGTTGCACTCTTCATCTCTAGCTACCGGAGCTGGCCCCAGGTAATTAGGACTGTCGTGTAGATCTTCTGTCGAATGCGTGTGCTTGTGCTCACCCTCCAGGGATTTCAATTCAGTCAGGGGATGCTGGTGTAGCTCCTCAGTAATTATTATTTTTTGGATGCCACCTCTATAAGATGTCCTCGCACTACTGATTTCAGCGCGTTCCACTGTGTTGTCACTGTTGTTTCCCCCATATCATTCAGTTTTATATATTTCTTTATGCGGTAATTGATGTTGTTCAACATGACAGGGTCAGAAATAAGGGAGTCTTGCAGTCTGCCAACCTCAGTGGTTCTGGCTGAGAAACCAGTAGGAAGCCTGTCACAGGGCCATAATCAGACCAGGTAATCTGCTTCTGTTCCGCTTTTGTCAGGCTAGGAAGCAGTCATTTGCCCAAATAGTCCAGTCACGCATATGTTTTGTGTGCCCCAGAAAATTGAGTGATTTCTCCCCATGGGGTGCCTATATCGCTACAATCTATCAGACCGACCGACTCGATCAGGGACCTACTAGCCGTGGACAACGCCACTGTCACCGCTCGGCTTGTGCCATTCGTTTCCACCCTAGGATCTAAGACTAGGTTAAAATCCTGCACTATGATGATTGGTACTGGAGACAATGCTGTCACTGTGTGTATGGCAGGATTCGTTCCTGTCCCTGGTTAGGATAGTGCACCGAGGACACCCAGAGCGTACCAATGAGGGCCAACCATTGTGCGGCTGGTCAGATCCCACCACCAGCAGACAATTTGAGTGGACCTATAACCCCACTCCACCTGTCTTTTTCTCCCAGGATGCATAGTATTGCAACAGTAAGAGCTTAATCCGTATCTGCCCCTAGTCGCTGCACAAAAGATGTGTCTTCTGGAGTAAGGCTATGTCCGTAGGGAAGTTGCTAAGTTCTTGCAGTATAGCTTTCCTTTTTTGAAGGTTGTTGAGGCCACGTACATTATATGTGGTTACGTATATTTTAAGCGTCAGCATGGGTACATTTTGACTGCGTGGCTTCTCTCGTCGTGCCAGTGACCTGTGGAACACTCCTCCCCCCCCCCCCAACCAATACCCAAACAATGAAATGAAAGCAAACAAACTGGTTAACAAGAACGCGCCCCTGCCAAGGGTGTCCACATCTTGGCACTCTCCTGGTCCAGGGAGGAGTGGGTTTACCCAACTGAAGTCTGGCGCGTAAGGCCTCTGTCTGCTCCTGAGGTGTGAATACTCCCCATGGTGCAGGTCCAAGCCAGGTGTGTAGTGCTTATCATAGGCGGTCATCTGCCGTGGAGTCTGTTACCTGCGTGAAGGTATCATTGGTGATTGCTTGGTCCCAAGTGCTGAAGGGAACCCCTCTGATTCTTGGCTGCCATTCTGCGTAGCGTACCACAGATGCGTCAGAGGCCAGGGATCCCCTGCTCACTCTCTGTACGTGTTCGTGCACCGATCTATGCCTGGCCAGGTGATCTTCTCTGTTCAGCGATCCCCATTATGAACTACTGTTACTCTTGTCTATTTTGGGCTGGGAGTTTTCGGGTGATCCACCCTGGCTGTCTTGGTTGTACTCTGAATGTTGGATTACAAGGATTTGGCAGGTTCCGCTAAGCAATTTAGTCACCCAATTCTTGCTGCAGGAAGAAGGGATCCTCCAACCTGTATCATGTTTGTTGTTCCCTGAGAAAGGTAGTAACCGTGCGGAAAGCTCATCGCTTAGCTAGGGTGATTGCGGACACATCCTGAAATATCTGGATGGAATCCCCATTGTATCTTATGGGGACGCCCACTACTGGCCGCTATCAGCAGGCTTCCTTGTCTGTATAATGTTCAAAGCGTATAAAAATGTCCTGGCCAGATCGTGTGGTTCAGGTTGGAGGGCCTGCTCTGTGGCCGCAATCCGTACAGGGGGATCCAGTCCATGCTCCTCCAGGAGCATCTCTGCAAGGCCTTGAATATATTGTTTAGCGTCTTTGCCCTGCTGGACCCCTTGGATGAGGAGATTGGCGCAACAGGACCTGTTGTCCAGGTCCTCTTGGTTTTCCTGTAATTGGATAATCTGGTCCTGTATAGAAAACAACTGGGCCCGGTATTCCTCGAGATCTAGGCATCGTTCATCTTGGGCCGATTTCAAAGAATTGACTCCGTGTCCCAGCTCGTCGAGGTCCACAAGGACCTCTGGAAGGCCTCTTTTCAAGTCTGTCTTCAACTACCCTATTTCTTTCATGAGGTCTGCAAACATCTTGGTCATGAAGCTCTTTGTGAGTTTGTCGTCGTCCTTGACTGTGTCCTTGGGCCAGGCCCAGACATTCCCCTGCGCCTGGCTTTGGAATCTTCACGCCATCCCCTTTGTGTTTACTGGTGGAGCCAAGAAGGAGCTTCTTATTTGTGCTGTTGCATTTGGGTCATGGCTCGAGTCTTGCATCTCAGCACCCCAAATGCTTCTCCGGACCCTGTCGCCAGGGTCCCTACTGCACCTAACAGCCTTCAGGTGTCCGTCTTTTCACATTGTCACCAGCTCAGCAGAAGGGTTGGATTCAACGACAAAGGGTGGCTGAGGCCTTCTCCTGGCCACCTTAATAACCAATGGTCCGACACAATCCGAGGGACTTCTCACCCACTCGCTCAAACCCCGCAACTACGCCTTTGACCACCATAGGCCCTTGACCACCAAATGCCCCCTAGCGTGTGGCGCCCCGGCCAACCGTCCATGTTTTTTGACTCCCTGCCTCTCGGGGTCACAGGGATAGCATGCTCTTGTCTGCGATCTTCTCCAGGCCTCCAGCAGTGGGCTTCAGCCCTTTGGCCTACGAGTGGATGAGCGACCCGCAGCATTGCCTTACCTCAAAATGGTGGCAGGCAACAGCCAATCTCAGTTCCTGCCCTTCACCACAATCCTGAGTCGCCACCAGCCTTTCTAGGCCAGGCCCCCGGTTATCTCCGTCCGTTGCTGGTAGGGGAACCTCTGTTCTGCAGCCTTGACTGCAACTCCTCGTGTCTGCCGCTCACTGCCATGGGGATACCTCATTCTACTGCATCTATAAGTGGCCGCACTACCGGCGTGTCCCCACCACACCGGAGCCCCCTCCACCTGTGCAGAATGTCATGAGGGGGCCTGATCGCTGTATCTCTGGTTGGCAGGGGCTCTTTTCCTCCGTGCTACAGTCTGAGCTCAGGAGTCACACCACCGTTGCAATCTTGGGCTTGGCATGCCATATCATATATTTTAATAACTTCTCAATTGCTTTCATAAAAAGTTTTCCCGATGATATATTTGTGCTCAACAAGGAATTTAGGTTTTAGAACGTGGCCATACTGTAAATGGCAATTGTCAGTCTTCAACCCTCATACCACTGAAGCAAGGCTTTACCGTGTGCAATAAGTACACTCAGATGCACACCAAAGCTATTAGGAAAAAGGAACACATTTTCTTTTTTTTTTGGCCGGGGTGCATCAAAAAAAGAAATCACATTCCTTTGTATTTATCGCTTGAAAAAAATGAGCTTCCAGAGAATGGTCTACACGCCCTCGCTTCCAGAGAATGGTCTACACGTCCAACGTCCTCGACCCCACACAGAATGGCTTCCGTGCTGGCCACAGCACGGAGACTGCCTTACTGGTGATGGTGGAACATCTCCGTGCGAGGTTGGATGCTGGTCAGACGGCGGCGCTGATTTTGTTAGATCTCAGCGCCGCCTTCGATACTGTATCACACAGCATCCTCCTCCAGCGGCTCGAGGAGATTGGTATCGGGGGCCAGGCGCTGCAGTGGTTCCGCTCCTTCCTTGACAACCGCTCCTTCTGTGTTGCCATCCCTCCCTTCAAGTCCAGGTTCCAGCCGCTGGCCTTGGGGGTTCCGCAGGGTTCCTCGCTGAGTCCCACGTTGTTCAATCTTTACGTGAGACCGCTGGCTGATGTCGCAAGGCAGTGGGGCCTAACTTTGGTCTCATATGCCGACGACACACAGCTGGCGGTTACTCTCAGCGGGGACGCGGAACAGGACGCCCCCAGGTTCCAGTCTGGACTGAAGGCGGTGGCTAGCTGGCTGACAGGCAACTGCCTCCAGCTTAATGCCACAAAAACAGAGGTCATGGTTGTCGGGAAGGGAGTGGAGCTTTGGGGCGATCAGTGGTGGCCTTCGGAGCTGGGCCCCACTCCGACCCCGGTGTCGGAGGTGAAGAATCTAGGGGTCTGGTTGGACGCCGGTCTCACATTCATTGGGCATACCAAAAAAATCGCAGCCTGCTGCTTTGGACTCTTAAGAGGTTTAAGGCCAGTACTTAGGTTCTTCGATGCCCCTACCAGACAGCTTGTAGTCCAGGCAACTATCATCTCTCGTCTGGACTACGTTAGCTCTCTGCTGGTTGGGGCTAACCAGGCTGAGTTAACCCGCCTGCAGCGGGTGCAAAACGCCGCGGCGAGAGCCATTGTTGGCTTACCTAGGTTCTGCCCGGTGACCAATGTCCTCCGCTCCCTGCACTGGCTCCCGGTCAGGAAGCGTATTCTGTTCAAGGTCCTGTGTTTGACCTTTAAAATTCTAAGAGGCATAGGTCCTGAGATTCTGGCCAAATCCATTTCCTTTTATGTCCCCGCCCGCAACCTCCGGTCTCAAGGTCAGGCCCTTGCTGTTGTTCCTAGGTTTAGGCTCAGCAGGATGGGAGGTCGCTCTTTCAGGGTGAAAGCAGCGTTAGTCTGGAATACTCTTCCAGTCGAAATTCGGCTGCTCGAGGACCTGCTGTCCTTCCGTAGAGCCATTAAGACTTTCTTGTTTTAGCCTTTTCTCCGTGGTACTGTCTTCCTGTTATGTTATGATGCTCCGTTGTCTCTGCGCCGGGATGCTCCTTCGCTGGGGTCGCTGTGCGCATAATAAATTGTTATAACATAACATAACATAACGTAAAGGATGTGTAAAGAATGAGCTACTCTTCCAAGATAGTTTTGTCCTCTTCTATTGAGACACTCTGACTTCTTCCCTTTTCTGTAAATATCAGGCTGTTACACTGTGCCTGTTCTTTTTTAGAATCAACTTTATGGCAATCCCCCTTTACAGGGGGTGGTTGGCCTCAAAGGTCCAAAACTGCCCACTTTGGAGGCCAAATGACAGCCATTCTGCTTCTTTGGAGTCTCATCATCCTAAGCCAGTGGTTCCTGCAGATTAGCTAGCTGGTTAATGCTCTCCCCATTGCTCAATTCTGACATTCTATTATTCGTTCCATCCTCCCGTTCTACCCTTAACTGCCTCAAATATCATGATAAAGGAGCAGTTCTTGTTTTTGAAGAAAGTCCTGCTTCCATTAAAAGGCTGAGTGTGTTATTCCAATTGCTCCTGGGTCTGGGAATTATATTGATCTAGTATTTCATCAAATTCTTTTAAAAAATTGAAAATGGTCATAGTGTCTCAGATACTACGAAATCTGGAATAGAACTGGTTTGGTCTCTAATTCTCTTCATGATTTTAGTGTGCTTCAAAGGGTCAGGTGGAGCCTTAAGTGTATCCGATCACAGGTTACGCCAGCACGCCACCATAGATGACTCATCAGAATAGGGGGAGGAAGGCCCAGGAGTGTACCCTTCCTAGGAACAGGGACCCACCATAGCCTTGCAGTCTCTCGCCCGCCATACCCGGACGATAGAGAGAAGAAGAAAGGAAGAGACAGGTAAGCAGGAAAAGAGGAAAGAGAAAGATAAACAACCACGGTGTTCTGTTCCATTCGTGAGCCATCCTGCACCCTAGGGTTTGGGTGGACCCAGAGACGTCACTCTCTCAGGAACAGATGGGGGTAAGTCTTCCACTGTACTCGAGGTCCTTCAGGTGGGAACCTCCGGCGCCAGCTACACTGCAAGGTGGGAGGTGAGGTGTGATCCATAGCGCAGTGGCAGACATTAAACAAGACCAAGTGTGAGCCGTGATCCCTAAAACAGGACTCAAAGGTTCTTTCGGGCACATGAGCTGTTCATCAAGGGACTGGGTAACCCGGGCCTGTCTCTGATTCCTCCCCTTCTAAGGACTTGATGTGTTCGATAATGTCCTGCTTAGCATGTGAGGATGCTTGTTCATCCAGGGGTGGAGAGCGCCTGTGCCGACGCACCGTGGACCAGGACTGCTTTGCAGGCACTCGTTCAGGAGGCGGAGGACGAGTAGGTCTAGCAGACAGCGATGCAGGAAGTCAGAGTAGTTGAGCTGCTTCTTGGTAGGACCTCATCACTCTTCGTTTGGATTCCCGTGAAAATATCAGGGCGAACAGGTGCCCCCACTGATAGGAAACTCCCCAGCTTGTCAGTTACAGGTTTAAAAGCACGACGACGTCTCAAAGTATTGGGCGCTAGGTCCTGGAAAATTTGTATCTTGTTCCCATCATACGTGAAACCCTGCGTGGCTCTCGCCGCACAAAGAATTGCCTCTTTTTCCATGAAGAAGTGGACTCTGGTTAAAATGTCTGGGAGGAGGCCCGGCCGGCCCGCGGGCCTGGAGACCCGGTGAGCCCGGTCCAAAGCCGGCGGGGAGGCGTCTTCATCCCCCCAGACCTCGTGGAGTAGCCGTGCCACATAAGTCATGATGTCTTTCCCTTCGGCCCCCAGGGGAACCCCAGGATGCGAAGACTGTTCCGGCGACTTCAGTTTTCCAGGTCCTCCTGCTTCATCTGCAATCCTATATTTTGGTCCTCCAGGGCGGCCAGGCGCTGCCAGAGTTGTTCTGATCCTCCGTGCAGGCATCCCTTGTCTTCTCCAGCCTGTCCACTCGCTCGCCCAGGTCCGTAACCTCTTTCCGTAGCTCCTGGACACAAGAGTGGACTTCAGTGTGCAGGGAGCCAATTTCGGTCTTCAGCTCAGACATGAAGGAGGCCATGAATGCTTACCTTACCGGAGGGGAGTCTCCTCGGGCCTGCGGGGTCACTTCAGCAGGAATGGCGAGCCCGTCTTGCCCCACATTGCTGCCACGGTGGTATCTTTGGAGGTCGTTGCTGTGACGTCTTTGCCTCTGTTAGTACGCGTCATTTTCGTGTCGCAGGTGTTCCATAAAGCGTCAGTGTCTAGGGGCAGCAAGGGTCCATGTGATAGCTTGCGAGGGGTCCGAAGTGTCACACGGACATCCCCCCTGTCCTCCTTATATTTCCTCAGTAGCGAGAGCAGGTACTAGGAGGGTAGTCGCCATTCCCCTTTTAATGGCTAATGGGTCTCAGCCACAATGTAAGTACTAATATCCAAGTCTGGTTTGCCGTTTGCACCCGGCTCAAGCCTACTTCAACCCCAGAGGCCCAGTGGAGAGTGACCCCGTCCCACGACAGCCAAGCCACTGCACTAAGGCCCCAGCCGCGTCTCAACCCGCCGTGGGCAGTGCCAATCGGGGAACCCCCGGAGAGGTCGTCCAGCAGGGCCCCCTTCAAGCTGCTTCTTGAGGGTGGCCAGGCAGTGGGACCAGGTCTGCGGTCAGGAGTCGTCATTCTGGTGCAGCGACAGACGCAGCCGGTTCAAGCAGGTAAGGCCGCAATAGAACCTCCACGCAGAGACGACTGTAGTTGTGTGCAGAGGGGCGAATCTGTAAGGTGTGGGGCCACCGCGAGGAGATGCTACCAGGGGCAGCAGTGTGCTTTCCTTGCAGGTCTGGCGCAGGGCCTGTGCCTCACAGAGGGTCCTCACAGGGTCGATGTAAGGGCAGCAGCCGGCCGGTGCTACCAAGGAAGCGGGCCTCCTGTCCATGTGGTCACTGGGCAGTGTTACTATTTCCCCCCCTCAGCAGTGCCCCCAGGGGCATCACAAGGGCGGCATTAGTCTGAGAAGGTCTCCGGTAGGTGTCCTCCTAGGGTGATCATCGAGCAGTCCAGGGGGGATGGGCAGGGACACAGCCTGGGTGTGGTTGCAATCAGGACCCACTACACTTCGCCTCTGGCCTCACCTGGATGCAGCAGTGTCCGTGGGCCACTATGAAGGGGCAGTCAGACGGGGCGTACGGTCACGGGGCTACGCCAGGATGGGCCCGCACTAGGGCAGCGCAGGGGCACCTGCGGGTTATTTCGGCCAAGAAGGCCTCTGACAGGCCTCTCTCCCGGGCGGATGTCAGGCAGTTTGGTGCAGGCCGTCGGGCAGACAGGCAAGGCACGCAGCCGGTACCGCGGCAATGGTCTCGCACTCCCCATCTCCTGAGCCGGGCTCTGTGCGGCAATTTCAAAGGCGCTCGGTGGGGGGGGGTGCCAAGCTCACCTCCGCCGAGGTCTTCTAACCGCTGCCGCCATCCTAGTTTCTTCTAACACGTGCCATCTTTGCCTCACTCACCAAATTCTAAGGCCTGTCTGGTATGTGCTGTCTTGTCTCTACCAAAGTATGCTATCTCGGCCTTTTTTTAAACAAGCGTCACCCCCCTTTCAATAGATGCCACTCTGGTCTTTGGCATAATATACCACCCTACCCTCTAACAATTACCTCCATGGCTTCTCCTAAAATGTACCACCAGGATCCTCCCTATATGTGCCACCTGGCCTGTCTCATGGTGTGACACTTGGCACTTTCTATTCTTGTCTCTTCTTACAAGTAGTACTCATACTTTTCAGTTTCCCTTTATCTATTTTCTCCCTGTTTCCTACTTTATGGTAAATCTTATTGTCTGCCTTTTTGGTTTTGTGTGCCCCCTTTCAACCTTTACCTTCTTGTCATGCGCTCTAGTCCCACCACTCTGCTTTTCTAGCATCTCTCCTCCTTATTTATGTTCTCTTTAGTTTTACCATCCACTCTGTCCTTCCCTCATGCCTTCCATCTCCCATACTTCATTTATCCCTCATGTATATTCTCCTACCTTCACTCCTTACTTCCTTTTTGCCATTTCTTCTTATCATACTCTCTTCCCAACAAGCAGCAGCTCCAAAATCTTCATTAGAATACCTACATTTAGACTAGTCTCTATGATTGAATGCCCATTGTATCTCCCAGGCCCCAATCTATGGAATGGCCTTCCCCTTGATCTTGCACAACTCTGCATTCAAAAGGGTTCTTAAACGTTTCCTGTTTTGTTGCTCTTTTTGCCTTTTGTTGTTGTTCGCATTTTGTCTGTTTTTCTTTGTAGGTTTTTAGTCCCATGAGAAAACAGGCTATTTTTAAATCAACAATTGAATTCTATTTATCACTCAATCCCATCCTTTGTACACTGAATCTTCTACTTTAATTCACTTCTTAATGTTCACTTACTGCACCACTTGCTTTCTCTGCAGTTGCTCCTTTCTACTGTACTGTTATTCACTAACACTCGTGATCTCTGTCACCTCTTTTCCACAGTGCTCACCACCCCATCTTGCCTCTTTTGTCCACCACTTGTTCTTTATTTCTCTTCTTCCCAACTTACTTGACTCATTACTTTCAGCCTAAAATAAGACGATTCCCCTTAACACTGTTGCCAGTGAATGGCCCTGTTGGTTCTTTTAGATGTGGCATGGGTGTTTGTGTCTTAAGGTGTGTAATATTTATGTTTTTGTGCTTCTTGCAGGACTTTTTATCGTTTTGAAGCAGTCTGGGACAGCTCACTGCATAATTCTCTTCTTCTCAACCGGGTGACACCGTATGGAGAGAAAATCTACATGACTCTGTCAGCATACCTCGAGGTAAGTTCATAATAATGTCAACATATTTTGTTCTGAGAGTAAGGTGCTGTAGGTGTACCTTAATGCAAATACACAGGCCTTGAGGTTCTCCCAATTGTGTAAACCCAGCACCCTTGAGCATGTTGCCATGCAGAATGCGAAGTGTACCAGAGCTGTAATTAATACTGCTTCAAGATTTGTTCTGTCCAGCAGTAACTGCTGTTTGGTAATACACAACCTATGCTGTTTGGTAAAAGTTTGTTGCCCTGGGGCAGTTCCTACATTATTCCTGGAATGTTATGAACATTTGTAATTTTTATTAACCGATATTCAGGCAGTGCCAGTGATAGGCTTCCGATATCATTGTGTAGAACAGGCTGTTCTCGATCAAAGTATTTTCTTGGATATTCTAAAAGAACAAACAATCTCCACCCAATGATTTGGATCCTGGACCACATTTTAAATTGTAAAGATTTGTTAATTCTTTTTAATATTTTCTAGCCTAATGTGTTTTTTATGTGGGTAAATGTTAATGGACATTATATATCATATTTGACAGTGAAAAAGGTGTTTTTCTATTCCTCTGTGACAAAGAGAATCAGTGGGAAATATGATTCTGCTTCTTTATGGATTTGAGCTAGGATCCCTGGATACTGTTCTCTTTTTCTGTATTTTCACACCTGTCTTTGGTTTCTAAAGAGAACATTTGGGTTTACTTGACATCTTTAGAGATCACTCATTGTTTGTTTTTATTTTTCAAGGTCGTTTACATCGGGTTTAGCTTCTTCTCGCATGTCATTTCACCACCATGATGGCTCTTTCTGTCAAATGGCCTTCATGTTTTTAAAACAAAATCCTAAAAATACAAGCCCATGCTGTGTGTTGTTTTTCTTCAGCACTCCTGTTCCAAAAGAGTTTGTATCCCAGACACCATCTGATGTGAGTCTTCCTCTGTAACAACTAATGTGGCCCGAGTAAGCCATTCAGCCGCCACCGAGAAATGCTTCAAATACTGGTATCACCAATTCTTTCAGCCCTTCTTCCAGCTTATTTCAACTTCCTTTGCTGATGGACCAGCATCACAGTTCCCCTGTTTGCTCTGCCCACTGGAGGTCAAGGGAGCTTACGCAGTAACATGGACTAATAAACTGACACTTGTCTGGGACAGAGCTCCCAACCGTCACTTGAGTTGGTACATAATAGGCTCTCTCAATTAGATAATGGGACATACTGCAAAGTGACCATTAAAGCAGCCAAAAAGTTCAGTATTAATGCAATCATGCCGCTGAAGACAACAAAGACGATATTCATTTCATGTTAAACCCCAGGCACCAAGCAAGACAATTAATGTGTTTGGCGCTGGCATTTCATACCGCACCACAGAGACCTTTCTGACTCAAACTTGAGACAGAGCCGCAAAGAGGTGTCAAGAGAAGCAATTATGGGTCTCTATACTGGACTCTCTGCAGTGCAAAAGACGTTTAATGCAATGAGGGTGATTTCAGATGCCCACTCCTCACAAATGGAGCCAAACGATGAACATAGAGAAGAAAAACAGCTATAGTTGTCTATAAGTCTCTGAACTGACAGCGTTGCTTCCATTTGAGACAGATAAGACCATGTGTCATGGGATTCCTTGGATCAATTTACAAACTCACTACCAAAGAATCTGGTTGATAATTTCCTGAAGATAACTAAAGTACCTCAAAGAGGGTTTCTAATTTGGCAGCTGTAGGGCTTGGCACTCTTTGCAGGGTCACCCCAACCTTTTTGCCCTTTTCCCTTCATTTTTTTGCTGAATTCGGTTTTGTTGGTCTTAGGACTCTGTGCACTTTACCCCTGCTGCTGTGTTTGTACTCACTCTCTTAAAACATGGTTAAGGTGGCTTAAACCTAATCGACATATTTCATTTCCTTGTAAGTCCCTTTGTAGAGTGGTATACCATATACCAAGGGATTGTAAATTAAAAGCTACTAGTGGGCCTGCAGCACTTAATGTTCCACCCCCATGCAGTATCCCCTTAAAACATGTCCCAGGCCTGACATTGGAGTTTTAAACTGGCATGTCGACTTGGCAAGGAAACCCCCTTGCCAAGCCTTAAGCTCCCCTTTTATTACATATAAGTTGTCCCTAAGTAGCCCATAGGGCAGGGTGCCTTGTAATTAAAAGGTTGGAAATGTACTTTGAAGTTTTACATGTCCTGGTAGTGAAAATAGCCTACATTTGTTTTTCACTACTGTGAGGCCTACCCCTCCCATAGGAAAACATTGGAGATTCCCTATTACATTTAATAAGCTGTAATTTCCAATTGCTAGCTGTATTATTATTATTATTATTATTATTATTATTATTATTATTATTATTGCGTTTGTTACGCGCAGCAGCTACCCACAAAGGGTTTCCCGGCGCGAAATTTGTAAAGATGTATGAATAGGGTGGGTGGAAACAAGAGCCTAGATGTTAAATAGCCAGGTTTTTAGGATTTTGCGAAATTTAAAATAGTTTTCTTCGTTGCGTACTGAGAAAGGCGAGGAGTTCCATAACACGGGCCCTTGGTAGCAGAAAGATTTGCCTCCCATACGGGATAACTTAATTTTGGGAATAACAAACTTTCTCTGTGTAGAGGAACGGAGGGATCGAGATGGAAGATATGGGTGGGCAAGTGACATAAGGTATTTCGGGGCTTTAGCGGATTCAATTTTGTGCATAAAACAGAGTGCTTTAATTCGGGTTTCAACCTTCAACCAATGAAGGTCCCGAAGATATTGGGTAGTAGGGGTGTATCTAGGAATATTGCATATTAGCCTGGCCGCTGAATTTTGAATTACCTGAAGTTTACGGGTGGTTGCTTTATTTGAGCCTAAATAGAGGACATTCCCGTAATCAATCCTTGAGGTGATCAAGGCATTGACTACGGTTTTCTTTGTTGGCTCGGGCAACATCCAGCATATCTTTTTCAACCATTTTAGAAATGTCAAAGCACATAGTTGCGTTTTTTTCAGCTTGTTTATGCATCTTAAGAGAGTCATCAATGATGACACCTAGATTGCGCGCTTGTGGGACTGGGACAGGAAGCGTGCCCATCTCATTTGGTCAATGTTGGGGACCCCACAGGCTTTTGTTTTTGTCTAATATAATAACTTCTGTTTTTTCCCCGTTTAGTTGGAGAAAATTGTCCTGCATCCAGCCTGCTATTTTAGCTAAACCGTGTTTGAGTGTGGAAGGGCTATCCATGTTCTCAGATGAAAGGGAGAAAATTAACTGAGAGTCATCCGCGTGTGAATAAATTGATAGACCCGCTTCTTTTACCACCTTAGCCAAAGGGCTCATATACAAGTTAAACAATAGAGGACTCAATATGGAACCCTGTGGTACACCATGTTCAAAGACATAAGTGTCCGAGCATGCTGTACGAGAGAAGACCTGAAATGTCCTTCCAGTCAAAAAGGAGATGAGCCACTCTAGTGCTGAACCACAAATACCTAGAGAACGAAGCGTATTAATTAAAACAATATGTGATACAGCATCAAAGGCAGCACTTAAATCCAACAATATAAGGGCCAAAGTCTCTCCCTTGTCCGAAAGGCATCGAATGTTTTCCGTGACTCCTAATAGAGTGGTTTCCGTTGAGAAGCCCACTCTAAATCCAGATTGACAGGGAGGTAGTAAATCTTGGGTGGTGACGAATTCAGTTAAGGTTTGGTGCACATGTTTTTCTAGTATCTTAGAGAAAATGGGTAGCAGGGAGATGGGTCGGAAGTTGGAGGGCTGATTAGGATCAGCTCCAGCCTTTTTTAACAGTGGATGGATCATGGCATGTTTCCATTCGGCAGGCACAGTGTTTTCTTGTAGGGAAGTGTTGAGCAGGTCTGTGATAGTGTCAAATAAATGTAAGCCAAGCTTTTTAAGTATCATGCAAGGTAGAGGGTCTTTTGGTGACCCCGATTTAATGGTATTAAGCAATTTAAGTAGAGTCTCAGTATTTAGTCTGGGCCAGCTGTCCAAGATACTTCCAGGATTTTGAGGAGCATCTACGTCGGATTTGCTAATTGAATTGTGAACAGAAGGACACAGTCGTGTAATGTCAGAGGGGAGACCACTATTCTGGGCTGATGTGATTCCTTGATGGATTTTGTCCACCTTTTGTATAAAAAAGGATGATAGTGCTTCACATTGTGATTTATTTAGGTCTGGAGGCATTGGTTGCAGTTTTAGATCCTGCAAGTTCTTTTACCAACTTAAATAAGGTTTGGGAGCGATTTAGGGCCTCCGCAATGGTGGAACACACATGGTCTGCTCTTGCCTTATTGCAAAGGGTCCGATATTTGTTTAATCTACTTTCATACTCTTTTTTCGCCTCTGGGGAATAGTTTTTCCTCCACCTGTGTTCAAAGGTTTTACACTCAGATTTTTCCTTTTTTAGTAGCTCAGTAAACCAGGGGGCAGGAGGTCGTAGGCCCTTGCTCTTCGCCATGGACATTGGGAGGCAAGTATCAATTGCCGTCAAGAGCCAGTTCTGAATTGCTACAGATAATGACTGTACAGATTGTTTTGAACAGGGACGATGTGAGTCTAGGAAGGTGTTCAAAGTTTCCATGTCCAAGTTTTTTCCAGTTTATCTGCCTGGGTTGATCCGAGGGAACATTATACTCAAGTGGGACTACTTGGAGTGAAAACCTAATCAAATAATGATCTGACCAGCTGAGTGGCAGCGCCGGAAGAACATTAATTGTCTTAAGATTGGAAAAGATAGGGTCAAGCAAATGACCTGCAGTATGGGTTGATCCTGAGTTTAACTTCTAGTCACAGATTTCGTACCTCAGAATTATCCCCAGGTGTGAAACTGGATCCCACAAATTTTCGTGAGCAGTACCCCTGTGTGCTGGTAGGTGGCGTCGTTCAGATCCACATGGCGCTGCCCGGACCGGAAGTGACATGCGTGGTGCCCATATAGGTGCCACCCCAGCACGCTGATGTCAGTTCTTTTCTCTCCGCCCCAGTTAGTGCAGATCCAGAGAAAGCAACCCCCAATAATTTTTTGACTGACCCGTTTCAAACTTTTTTTGAATTGATTTTTTTCAGGACTTATATCCTTGTGTGGCAGGGAAGGAAGGCCAGATTCAAGCCTTGCAGCGCCTGTCACCAGAAAATTTTGGTGATTGACGCTCACGTCTGCATCTGATGTCTTGAGCGCAACCACAACGCCAAGACCTGCGTTGATTGTCACGCCATGCACTCAATGGCCTTGATGGAGTGATCTCTCAAGCTTGTTGCCGCTCGACATGTGACACCGCAATGGTCTTGATCCCAGTCAAGAGGAAGGTCCTGGGATCGATCACGGAGCCATCGATCTTCATCGCAGTTGAAGTCGTCCCATTCTGGTCAGCCCCACAAGAATAAGAGTAAGAAGTCGAATGGGGTTCTCGACTTCACGTACGTCAAAAACATCTGATGAAACGAGGGAACATTGCCACTTGAGGACTACCTCCGCAGTTGAGCCTGCAATCGGGCCGTTTCTGATAGATACATCTGCCTTGTGGATTCCTCACCTAGTGAATATCCCCCTTGCGTCGGCAACGTTCGGAAAATTCTTCGTAGCACGCCGGCGTGAACGACGTCATAGGAACGCGGCATCGCGCGCGACTCCGTCTGACGTCACAGACTCCTTATTAGGCCCACGTCGGCGTGATGACATCAGTTCCTTTTTTTCCGCGTCGTCGACGCTAACGGTTTCTGGGATCTTCTGTTACAGATAGAGACTTTGTTGCTTTTTGTCTGTTACTGTTCCTGTTCTTCGTCGAGGATGTCGTCGAAGAAGACGGGTTTCAAGCAGTGTGGCTCGTGTGCCCGAATGATGTCGATTACCGATCCACATGATGATTGCTTGTGGTGTTTAGGTTCGGATCATGACGTCAAGGGCTGTCGATCCTGCTCTAAGATGAATCCGAAGGCTCTGCGAGAACGGGAGGCTAAACTTCTGATAGCCAAGATTAAAGGTAAAGAAGCCAATAGATCTTCGAGATCAAGATCAAGACCCTCCAGATCGAGGCCGAAGTCAAGGTCGAAGTCACGATCGAGGTCACGATCGAGGTCGCGATCGAGGTCGAGGGCCAGATCGGAGTCGGCATCGAAGTCAGCTTCTGAGCATGCTTCGGGTTCCTCGAAGAAAAAACATAAGAGGAAGAAGCATAGTTCTCACCATCATTCGGGGTAGTCTGACTCGAAGAAGAGGTCTTCTCGGAAACATCACAAGGACTTTGTGTCTCCGTCTCCTGCTGGTGGTACCATGCCGATACCGTCTCGAGAGCATACACCGGAACTGAGTTGGTTCCAATACCGGCCAGTCTTCGGAGCATGAGGAGGATGACCTGGAGGGTCTTAAGGGTCAGGAGGAGCCGAATCCGGAGCAGCCTCCTGCAGAGCCATCAATGGGTTCATACCCTTCCTTTCCTGGTCCTGGTCAGGACCCTTCGCATTTCCTAAATGCTATGTTTGGAGTGTATGCGAGGGCAATGTACCCCACTGGAGCACCTGCGGGTCCCATCGGTCCTTTGTCTTTTAACTTGGGTGTCCCCCAAGCTTATGCACCGGTGCCCTTTCTACCTTTTATGCCGACTCCATATCCTTCTTGGCTCGGTACGGCGCCGCCGAGGTCATCGACTCCGCGCACGGCTTCGCCGGCTCCGGAGCGACCTCGAAGTTTGGATCGGGACACGACGCCGGTTCCTGTTTCTCAAACTCCTGTTGTTCCAGCTCCTCGTTCGACTCCGACTCCGTCGGAGTCGTTACCGGATCTGTCGACTTCGATTTGTCTGGAGTGGTCGAGGCGTAGAGCCCAGCGTCTCTTGGAGGAGAAGGTGTATGGGGAACATGAAGTGGAGGAAGGCGAGCTTCAGGAGCATGAGGATTGCTTTGAGGATCTGCATAGTGCAATCAGTCTTGAACTTTCTCCAGAATGGGGGCTGCCTGTGGTTTCGGATGCGCCCTCTAGGGATGTGGTGCCATACCATATGGTAATCAGAAAGGCTGCTGAGTTGCTGAACTTGACTTTGCCTACAGTGGAGTTCAAGTCTAATATTCTTACGGAGGTCTTACATTCGCCTTCTTCGGTCATTGAGCCGACTCTGCCATTCACTGAGGCTCTGACTGA
This sequence comes from Lissotriton helveticus, assembly GCF_964261635.1. NCBI lineage: Eukaryota > Metazoa > Chordata > Amphibia > Caudata > Salamandridae > Lissotriton > Lissotriton helveticus. The sequence continues at coordinate 298,448,827 of NC_136065.1, read as the reverse complement.
ACCGATTTTAGAGGTCTGGAAAAAGCCTTTGTCTGCACCTGCGGTGTCTAGATCAGTGGTGAGGCGTTATAGGATGGCTCCTGGAGACCCTGAGTTCTTGTCATCTCACCCTTCGCCAGAGAGTCTGGTGGTGCAGGCCGCTTGTGCGAACAGATCAGCAGGCTCTTTTCCCCAGGTTCCTGGAGATAGACTCCAAAAAGTTGGATCAAGCTGCTAAAAAGGTTTTCTCCTCAGGTAGCATGGCTTTAAAATCCACGAATGCTACTTGCTCACCAGGAAGGTATGTGCATGCCTTAATGGACTCGGTCAAGCAGTTGTCAGCTAAGCTTCCGGAGGAAGACAGGAAAAACTTTAATGAGGTTGTTTTGGACACTCCGGCGGCAGCCCGCCAGGTTATTCAGAGTGGCATTGACACGGTGGACTCTGTGGCTAGAGTGATGGGTTCTTCAGTGGCTACCAGAAGAGCTGCTTGGCTAAAGTTCTCAGAGTTTTCCGCTGATGTACAGGCTACTCTTATGGATTTGCCTTTTGACGGAGTTGGCCTCTTTGGGAAGAAAGCGGATGCAGCTTTAGAGAGGTTCAAAGATAGCCGGGCGACGTCTAGGTCTTTGGGCCTGCAAGTGAAAGGCTCGGCCACCAGGAAGTTCAGGGGATTTGGCAGGTCTTCCTTTCGTCCTTTCAAACAAGGCCAGCAGCAGCAGCAGCAGCAGCAGCAGCAGCAGCAGCACCAGAACCCTCTGTACAAGTCTTACAGAGGTAGACAGAGGGGTCGTGGACGTGGACGTCAGGCCTCTTCCTCCTCTATTTCCTCCTCTAATACCCACCCCCCACCTACAACAGCAAAGCAGCCCTAGATCCGCCATTCCGGATCATGCGGGTCCGGTAGGGGGTCAGCTTACTCATTTTCTACGGGATTGGGAATCTGTTACATCAGATCTTTGGGTTCTCAATCTCGTAGAAAATGGGTATGCACTTCCTTTCCAGGAATTCCCTCCCAATTACCCTCCTTGCCAAGGTTATTGTTCGGAGGACCACCTGCTTCTCCTGCAGGAAGAAGTCCTGGCACTGTTCAGAAAGGGTGCGATAGAGGTGGTTCCGGAGCAGGAGAGGGGTCAGGGGTGCTACTCCCGGTATTTCCTGATCCCCAAAAAGGATTGCAGACTTCGACCAATCCTGCATCTCAGGATCTTGAACTTGTATCTGAAGCAGGAAAAGTTCAAGATGCTCACTCTTGCGCAGGTTCTTCAAGCGCTGTTGGAAGAAGACTGGATGGTCGCACAGGAAGTATCTCCGTTTAACGGTAGGGTCGCAACACTACCAGTTTGTGGTCCTTCCGTTTGGACTTACTACTGCGCCTCGAGTTTTCACCAAGGTGATGGCAGTGGTGGCAGCACATCTCAGGAGGTCGGGAATACCTGTATTCCCGTATCTGGACGACTGGCTGATCAAAGCAGAGTCGCCAGAGAAGGTGCTCCTTCATCTGCAAGAGACAACTCAGTTGTTGTACAGGTTGGGTTTTTCGATAAATGTACCCAAGTATCACCTGGTGCCCTCCCAGAGCAACCTGTTCATAGGTGCGGTACTGGACACTACTGTATGTCATGCATTCCCTCCACCCCAAAGGATTCGCGACATACAGGAAATGATTCCTTTATTCTACAATGGAGCGGTCGTTCCAGTCCTGAAGGTCCTTCGTCTGCTCGGTCTGATGGCTTCTTGCATTCTGTTGGTCAACCATGCACGCTGGCACATGAGGGCACTCCAGTGGTGCCTCCGCAGGCAGTGGTATCAGCACAACGGAGATCTCAGGGAGTCAGTGAGGATCTCCGGAGAAACTGCAGCGGATCTGTCTTGGTGGGGCGTGGAAGGCAATCTGTCTCAAGGAAAGCCTTTCCAACTGCCTCCATCGGTTGCCACAGTGATATCGGATGCATTCACTCTCGGGTGGGGTGCTCATCTGTGGGATCTGGAGGTCAAAGGTCTTTGGTCTCTGGAGGAAAAGTTGCTTCACATCAACCTTCTAGAGTTGTGGGCGATACGTCTGGCGCTCAAGGCCTTCCTCCCTTCCCTTCGCGGTCATTCGGTTCAAGTCCAGACGGACAACACTACCACGATGTGGTATATCAACAAGCAGGGAGGAGTAGGGTCGCGGTGTCTCTGCAAAGAGGCTCTGCGTCTCTGGTTCTGGATTCAGGACCATCAGATTTGTCTGGTGGCAAATCATCTGGCCGGAGTTCTGAACGTACGTGCAGACGTTCTCAGTCGGCAGTTCTCTGCCGACCACGCGTGGAGGCTCCATCCGGCGGTTGTTCACGACATCTTTCAGATGTGGGGGACTCCTCGGGTGGACCTGTCCGCCACTCGCGAGAATGCTCACTGCCTGTCATTCTGCAGCCTCCAGTATCCGATGCAAGGAGCACTGGGGGACGCGTTTCAGTTGAGTTGGGGAAGTCAACTCCTTTACGCGTTTCCTCCCATACCCTTGATTCCTCGGGTTCTGAGGAAGATTAGTCAGGACCGGGCCCAAGTCATATTGGTCGCCCCGGATTGGCCAAGAAGGGTGTGGTACACGGACCTACTCCACCTCTCCTCTCACTCGCCGCTCCGTCTCCCTCTCAGGGTAGATCTCCTCTCTCAGATGGAGGGGCAGGTTCTACACCCCACCTCCAGACATTACACCTTCATACCTGGAGATTGAACGGGGCAACCTGAACTCTTTTTCTCTCCCTCACGATGTGGTGGATGTCATTCTTTCGGCAAGGCGTGACTCCACCAAGTCCATCTATTCGTATAGATGGTCTAAATTTGTTGTTTGGTGTAGGGAGAAGGCTGTTGACCCTTTGAGGGCTCATCTGTCTGATATTTTGCAGTTTGCTGTCTCTTTGGCACAGCAAGGATTTGTTGTTGCCACAGTCAAAGGTTACCTTTCGGCGTTATCGGCATTTCTCTGCTTGCCGGACCAGCCGTCTCTTTTTAAATCTCCAGTGGTTTTGAGGTTTCTGTAGGGCCTCACAAATAAGTTCCCTCCTTCTCCATTTATCGTTCCTCAATGGGACTTAAATCTTGTCTTATCTTTCTTGATGGGTTCTCCCTTCGAACCCTTACACAAGTGTCCCATGAGGCTTTTGTCTTTCAAGACGGTCTTCTTAGTTGCGATCACCTCGGCAAGGAGGGTGAGTGAGCTTCAAGCTCTTAGTTCTAAGCCCCCATTCCTGACCATTCATGTTGATCGAATGGTTCTTAGGACCAGGGCTGCTTTTCTGCCTAAGGTGGTAACTCCCTTCCATTTACGGCAATCCATTACCCTTCCTAACTTCTTTCCTCCCCCTCACCCTTCTAAGGAGGAAGAGAGACTGCACCGTCTGGACCCTAAGAGGGTGGTGTCTTTTTATCTGGATAGAACTAAAGACTTCCGGATTGACGACCAGCTGTTTGTTGGTTTTGCTGGCTGTCGGAAGGGCAGATCGGTGCACAAGCGCACACTTTCCAGGTGGATAATCCTGTTCATCAAGATTTGCTACTCTCTGGCGGGTAAGGACCCTCCTGAGGGTATAAGAGCTCATTCTACCAGGGCAAGGTCTGCTACTTCTGCATTGTCTAGAGGTGTACCTGTTGAGGACATTTGCAGAGCCGCGACTTGGGCCTCCCTCCACACTTACGCGAAGCATTACTGCTTGGATACCGAGGTGAGGAGGGACGGCCACTTCGCGCGTTCTGTCCTCTAAGATTTCCTGGTTTAGCAGAGTGGACACCCTCCTTCGGGAGTGGGGACTGCTGTGGGACTCTATTCACAAGGTGAGGAATCCACAAGGCAGATGTATCTATCAGAAGAACAAGTTACTTACCTTCGGTAACGCTTTTTCTAGTAGATCCAGTATCTGCCTGTGGATTCCTCACTGACCCACCCGCCTCCCCGTTGTCCACTCTGCAATACCTGGGTTTATTTGTATATATATTGGGTTTTTGATACCTTTGCTGCGCACTATGTGTGCTGTTCTGATTTGTATGTACTATGTACACTGTATATATGTATTTTTGCTGTCGAAGGCACGGAAAAAAGGGCGGAACTGATGTCATCACGCCGACGTGGGCTTAATAAGGAGTCGGTGACGTCAGACTGAGTCGCGCGCGATGCCGCGTTCCTATGACGTCGTTCACGCCGGCGTGCTACGAAGAATTTTCCGAACGTTGCTGACGCAAGGGGGATATTCACAAGGTGAGGAATGCACAGGCAGATACTGTATCTACCAGAAAAAGCGTTACCGAAGGTAAGTAACTTGTCCTTTCCGTGCCTCCCCGAGTTTTCGGGAGCTGGTGCCCCCCTACACAGCTCCGAGAATTTTATGAAGCAAAGCAGCTCATATTTGGGAGGCCTGTCCCTCCTGGAGTGCCTTCAAGCCCTGTGAGTTTGGGAAGGGCAACTATTGTTTCTCTGTCATCAGGTCTCCCACTGGCACTAGTCAGGCCCCTTGGATCCACAGGTTGTTGACGTCCCCAGTGATGGTGGTTCCGTCCTCATTCTCATCCGGCAATCTGACACTGAGCTGGAAGGGTGTCGCCCAACTAGAGCCATTCCCTCCAGGCCAGAGCTTAAGTCTATGGGCTGGGACTTGGGGAATATTGGGAGGGGCACCTGGACTCTGGAGAATACCAGCTCCTAGACCCTAACATGTTCTGGTCTCAGGAATTGGTGGAACCCAGTGGATGGGACACCTTCGCAGATACTGGAATGGTCTCTCCTCTTACCGTGGCTACTGAGGAGGGTGCTTCCTTTGCTAAGGTGGTGAGAAGGGCGGCCGAGGTCCTGGACCTTAGCCTGCTCTCAGTGGCAGTCAGTGGCAGTCAAGACTAACATCTTGAAAGAGGTGCTTCACTGGGAGTTACTCCCTCAGAACCACTTCTCTCATTTAATGAAGCCCTTACGCACGTCCTGCTCTAGACCTGGTCCAAGCCCTGTACAGGGGCTCCTGTGAACACGACAGTTGCCTGTTGCGAATGCCCCACACCATGGGACCCCAGTTTCCTTTCCAAAGCTCCATTAAATCTTGTCAAATTGACAGTTTTCCCTCAAATTGTTACAATGTGTATGGGGCAGATCCCTTTAAAAAATGACAGGGTGTAAAAGGGTTTAAACCTTGCAAAGATTGAAACCGACAAATTTTGGTGATAGGCACCCACAAGGTCTGTCTCTGGTGCTTCAGCTCCAGACACAATACAGCGCTGTGTGAATGCTCTGCAAAGATGAATAAGAAGGTCATCCTGGACAGCAAAGCCAAACTTGCTGTTGCAGCACTTTATATGAAGACGAAGAAGGCCCGTTTGTGGTTGAAAGCGCGATAGCGCTCTCACTCCTGGGGCTACTCTTGTAACTGTTCGTCTTTAATGTTCAGGAGCTCATGTAAGTCAAAGTAACATATAAAGTGAAACCATGGGTCCCCTTTGTCCCGCCCCTCCCACCACTCAGAATCATGCAACTCCCAGAGTACCTCTAAGCCATGGAGGCTTTCCACCCACTCAGAACATATCCTGCATTTGGTCCACATGTGCTCCGACTTACCAAGGCCATTTGCGACACCTCAACAACTCCATGAGTTTAACTTGGCCCTAGACTGCATTTTTGGTACGCTGATCCCTTTGGAGCACCTTTGGGCCTTTATGGATATGAGGTGGCCCCCAGTCTGGGTTACTGCCTGTGGATCCGTCCCATACTGAGCCACTTCGAGGCTGGCCCCATCACTGAGCCGGACTCTGCCTTAGACGCTGAAACCAACGATGCCACCCTGGGCCTCAACGCTGGGCCGATTTCAGAACCAGAGCACTTTTATTGGGAGTCCGAAACTCAATTCGCATCCCACAGCCCTCCACAAGGTCATACACAGCACGCCTTTATTCTTCTTCGGAATCTGAAACCTCCCAACCTCCTGCCGATACTGACAATGATGATGAACCCTATGAAAGGGAGACCATTGTTTTGGATTTTTTTTATGCTAATGGCCTGGACAACTCTTGAGATACTGGCCTTTCTTCGCCCAACCAGGCTATGGAATAGAAGAGTCCATCTTCTTTGTCGCAGTGATTAGGAGGGCAACAGAAGTTTTAGACTTAACCCTGCCCATGGCAGAAGTAAAAATAAATGTCCTGACCGAGGTGCTCAATCCAGGCCAAACAAGCCATTAACCTCCTCTTCTGTTTAATGAGGCCCTTGCGCACATGCTGGTATGCACCTGGCCCATGCCAGGATCTTGCCTTGTGGTAAATTGATTGATGGCAAAACGGCATAGACCTGCTCCTTTGAGTCCAGACTTTCAGTTCAAACACCCAACTACAGAGAGCTTTGTGGCACAGGCATCTTGTTGTTGTTATTATTATTATTATTATTATTATATTTGTACAGCGCACAGCTACCCAAAGGTTTCCCGGCGCTAGAGAACACAGAAGGATGAAGGCTAGGGTAAATAGAGTGGTGGGGGAACTACTGATTTAAAAGCCAGGTTTTTAAGTCTTTGCGGAATTTGAGATAGTGTTGTTCAGTGCGTAGGTGATTAGGGAGAGAGTTCCAGAGTGAGGGAGCCAGGTAGGAAAAGGATCGTCAACCCATTCTGGCCCGTCTAATCCTAGGGACTTGGAACTTGTGTTGATTGGAGGATCGGAGAAGGCGGGGGCGATAGAGGTGCACTAAGGACTTTAGGTAGTGGGGTGCTATACCGAAATTGATTTTATGCATGTAGCATAGGGCTTTAAATTCGGCACGACTGCCAATACGGAGCCAGTGAAGGTCACGGAGTGAGGCTGAGATAGCAGTTTTATTGGGGAGTTTACAGAGTAATCTAGCGGCAGAGTTCTGTACAACCTGTAGCTTGCGTAGCACTTCCTTGCTTGCGCCCAGGTACAGAACATTACCGTAGTCCAATCTGGATGTTATCAGGGCTTGCACTACAGTTTTTTGGGTGGTCAGAGGGAGCATCCAGAGCATCTTCTTAAGCCATTTGAGAATTGCAAAGCAAGTGGAAGCTACTTTGACCACTTGTTGCTTCATTGTCAGCTGGTCATCGACAGTGACCCCAAGATTGCGGGCAGATTGGGAAGAGGGGCGGGGGTGAGCCCATCTGTGACGGCCAGTGGTGGGGGCCCCAGAGGGTTTTATTATTACCGAAAAGGAGAAGTTCGGTTTTTTCACCGCTAAGTTTAAATTTGTTGGCTAGCATCCATTCTGCTATGTCTGTTAACCCAGATCGAAGTGCGGATGTGTTGGAAGTTGTGTTAGAAGAGAGTGAGAAGATGAGCTGAGTCATCTGCGTAAGAGTATATAGTGAGCCCGGCTTGCCCAGCTATTGTAGCCAGGGGGCTAACATATATATTGAAGAGCAGGGGGCTCAGTATGGAGCCTTGGGGGACTCCATACTGTGATATGAGTTTTGGAATTGGCGGAGGAGGAGAAAACTTGGAAGGTCCTGTTTGATAGGAAGCTGGATAGCCACTTGAGTGCCAGGCCAGTGATACCACAGGAATGGAGGGTGTTGAGGATAGAATGGGAAACAGTATCGAACGCGGCACTTAGATCGAGTAAAGTAAGTGCCACGGTTTCTCCTTTGTCGACCTGTTGGCGGATGATTTCAGTGACACCCAAAAGTGTAGATTCCGTAGAGAATCCTGCCCTGAAACCGGACTGGGACGTGTGTAGTAAATTTTGTGACTCCGTGAAATTTGTAAGCTGGATATTTATATGTTTCTCTAGAATGGGAGAAGAGAGAGAGGGTGAAAATTAGCTGGTACCTCTGGATCGGCGTTAGCTTTTTTTAACAGGGGCACAATCATGGCATGCTTCCAGGCTGCTGGGACCCTAGCTTCAATTAGAGAAGTATTAAGTAGTTCCATGACTAGGATGAGTGTAGAATGGTCTAGTGTTTGGCGTACCGGGGGGGGGGGGGAGAGGATCCTTAGGGGACCCTGATTTAATACTGCTGAGGATATTGCGGAAAGTGAAGATGTCAAGTGGGGTCCATTTATCTAAGCAGGTGTAGCTGTTGGCTGGGATGGTTTCTTGGGGAGGGTGTTGTTTTGGGAGTTTATCAGAATCTGAGTTTATCAGTGAATTTGTTTGTTTATCAAAGTCAGCATAGATTTTGTCAATTTTGTTGACAAAGAAATCAGCTAAGACATCATATTTCTTAGAGTCCAGGCCCGGGGGTTTGGGCTGACAGGTGGCACCCAAAAGTTCCTTGACAACTTTGAATAGTGCTTTTGCGCGTGTAAAACGGTGAGATTAGCGTGCTCTGCCCGGGCGATGTTGCATAATGAATGATATTTGCTTAGGGCAGATTTGTATAGTGATTTAGTTCTAGGATCGTAGTATTTGCGCCAGCGTCTGTTTTTGCAGTTAGTCTTTTCTAGTTCGAGTTTTTCAGTGAACCAAGGGGGGGTGGGTAGTGGTGCTTAGAATTCTTATTGGTCGGAGGTAGGCATGTATCAATGGCAGAGCTGAGCCATTGAGGAATAACCGCATCATCTTCCAAATTGGTGATGGAGGTTACTGGCCTGGAGTTTTCTAAAAAGAGGTTAAATTTGTTTAGATCCAGATCTTTCCAATTTCTGCCCTTCTTAGGCCCTGGTGGATATACGGGGTACTTAGAATGTAGTTTAAGTTTAATTTGGAATTCGACCAGGAAATGATCGGACCAAAGTATCGGAGTAGCAGGTTTACATAAGATGTTGGTAAGGTTAGAGCAAGGTTAGAGCAAATAGGATCGAGTACGTTTCCTGCTTTATGCGTGGGCCCAGAGTTATGAAGAGTGACGTTCAGAGCCGACAGGTCTGCAATGAGGTTGGTGCTAGTGGGGCAGGAGGTTTCATTAAAATGTATATTAAGATCGCCTACGATCAAAAAGTTAGTGGTTTGGAGTAGGAGAGAGGCAATGCGATCAGGGTATGAAGCGGCCCAAGCACTAGCTGGTCCAGGGGGGCGGTAGATAAGTGTTCCTGATAGAGTAAAATTAGGCGAGAGCCAAAGTTTAAAAAGGCCGGCTTCACAGCCCTGGAGGTCTAGTTCATCCCATTTGCATTTGTAGGAGGTTTTAAAAATTATTGCTGTCCCTCCTCCTTCTTTGCTGACACGGTTTTTACCAAGGTATGAGTAATTATAGGGGAGTGCTGTTGCGATATCCGGACCAGAACTATCGCTTAGCCATGTCTCTGTGTTATGTTATGTTAAAATTATTTATACCGCGCTCGGTCACCGGACGGTTTCATGGCGCTCATAACAAATGCGGAGGGCAGGAACGGGTATTACTCAAAGGCTGACTGGAAGAGAAACGTTTTCTGCATCCTACGAAAGCAGTCGTAGGTAGGGCAATGTCGGAAGGCAGACGGAAGGGAATTCCAGATTTTGGGGGCCAAAAAAGAAAAACATAAACCACCATGTTTTTTGCGTTTGATTTTAGGGATGACTAAGAGGTTGTGAGAGGAGGAGCAGAGATCTCTCGAGGGAACATATCGCTTCAGACTAAAAGAAGTGAAAACAGGAGCCAAGTCAGACAGAGCTTTGAATATCGTGCAGCCCAGTTTGAAAGTGCAGCGCTTAGCCGCCGGGAGCCAATGCAGGCTTCGCAGCAGCGGCGAAACATGCTGGTGCTTAGGCTGATGGTAAACCAAGCGTGCTGCCTGATTTTGCACCAGCTGCAACCTGTGGAGGTGGTATACAGGAATTCCCACATACAGAGTGTTGGCGTAGTCAATTCTCGACATAACGAGGGCCATGATGACAAGGATAAGTGCATCTCTGGTGAGAAATCTACTGATTTTACGTATCCTGCGCAGATGGAAAAAGCAGGATGACGTGACCGCACCAATCTGGGGCCTCATAGATAGGTCACTGGTGATGACCACGCCAAGACTCTTCAGAGTTGACGGGGCAGCGAGGAGCCCCCAGTGAGGGAGGCCAAAAGCTGTCATTCCATGGGTTGGCTGCTCCGCCCACCAGCACAAGCTCGGTCTTGGTGGGATTTAATTTGAGTTGGCTGTGGTACATCCATTCCGATATCTCAAGCATGGTAAATTGGAAGCTGGTGCGGGAGGAAAGGGAGGTGTCGATAGGAAAGATTAACTGCAAGTCGTCCGCGTAGTTAAAGATAGTGGCTGCGGATTTGCGAAGAGAAGCGATTAGGGGCTGCATGTACAAATTAAATAACAAAGGGGATAGAGCGGAGCCCTGTGGGACTCCGCAGTATAGGGGGGAATAGGAGGCAGAGAAGGTAGACAGGTGCACTGCTTGAGAACGCTTATCCAGAAAGGATCTAACCCAGTCGAGAGCAACGCCCTGAATGCCGGCATTTTTGACACAGTCGATCAATATTGCATGATCGACCGTGTCAAAGGCCGCCGATAAGTCCAACAAGACAAGTGCTTGGGAGATGTTCTTATCGGCGCCCTTTCTCAGGGTATCCATCACAGCCACAATGACCGCCTCGGTGGAGTGAAGTGGGCGGAAACCGGCTTGCTGGGCCTCCAGAAAAGACAAGCTCTCAATAAAAGCAATTCGAGCAGACCTGATGACTAACCGTTTTTTTTTTTCCATCTGTCTTAGCGCGGGGACACGCTATCTGAGCGTAACCAGGCGCTTTACAAAACTCCCTAATAATAATAATAAAAGCACTCAGGCAGCGAGTGACATATGTCTCCAAAATTTTCCCCAAATAGGGGAGAAGGGAGATGGGCCTATAATTGCTCAAGACCGTAGGATCTGAGGTAACGGGTTTTTAGGAACCCGCTGGTGTCAGGGGATAACACCCGAAGACCTCTGAGTTCTCCCTTGTTCCGGACCACAGAAACAATGAGTCTTCCATCGCAGTCAAAGATCAAGTTTTATTGGTAGCTACCAAGTAACACGTGTCCCAGAAGTACACCACACGGAGAGTAGGTTTTGGGAGACTGTTCGTTTTTACAGAACCAGCCTTCTCCTTATATACAAGATATATGGCTTTAAGCAAGAATTCTTGAGTTTATGGTATGGCAATATACATATTTCTACAATAATACAAAGAGCGAAGTCATGTAAGCAAGCCCATATTTTAGATGTCCAGTTCGTTGATAGATTACCCAGTTAGGCCTGGAACTCCCATCAGATATCGATGAAACCTCAATAAAGAAAGGTGTAACCCAGTCATAAACCTGGCCATAAACAAGGAACGTGGACAGGTGCATGTTTGCAGAAAGCATGGTCTGTATGTAGTGAATGGTTCATGGAATGTTATGCGTAGATGCTATCGCATTCGGCCACTGGGCGAGGAGCTGCCTAAACAGGTTTGGCCGAAGACAGTGGAGTCAGTTGGGACAGGTCAGGGGAAAGTCACGAAAGGTGGATGTGTCTATTTGGATCAAGCTCGACCTTTAATTGACTTATCATGAGGGCAAGATGCAAGATGGATGCCGTTCACAAAATGGAGTTTAAGGGATGGGACGGAAACTGTGATTTAGGGGTGTTGGCAACCCTCGATTGTAACGCAAATACATAGGAATGATGTCCTAATCATTATCGGTTCGTAGACACAAAAATCGTCTCGGTACGTTGAGGTTTCGTGACACGGGTATTGGACCTCGATATCGGGAGAACAACGGGTGCCGGATTTTGAGAACCACAGATCGGCATTGGTCTTTTTTAGGATCGGTATCACAACTGCCTGTTTAAAGGAGTCCGGGACCACCCCGTCGCCAGCGAGTTGTTAAGTAGAGCCAGTGGGGGTCGGGGCAGGCCAAGAAGATTTCCTTAAGAACTTGGGGAGGGCAGCAGTCATTGGGGGAGCCAGAGCTCACTTTATGCAGTAACGAATAAAACTCCG